>NW_026732995.1:135000-875000 GCF_028476545.2 Physella acuta | reverse complement strand
GGAAACTATCATAAACATTGCTATGCATGGATCAGCATCACACGAGAGAAGGCAGCACGAAGTCTACAGGACTATTAAAACATTAGATCAGCTAGCTGATCAGTTAAAACAGGATGGGTTTATAATTAGTAGAAGTGGGCTGTACCTTCGACTGTTGCCAAGACGTACTTATTCTCATGAAGGGCAACGACATGTATCGACAGTCCCAGTAAAACTGATAAGAGCGCAAAACGATTGCCATGCAAATCACACTGATCGCTTGTTTACAGCGGCAACACTGCATCACCTAGAAGAGTTAGCTTCCATGCTTGGACCGAATGAGGTATGCTTTATAAGTCAAAATGACAAGGCCCGCGTTCCCCTTGGGTTGACAGCAGCTAAAAAACGGAGTCCATTGCTCATGCACATGGAATACAGGGTGAGCTTGCCTGACCATGACTGGGTTTTGGCTGCTGGACATAAGCTGATCCCTTCAGTTTATGCAGGGATAAAAATTAAGCCCAACGCCTTGGGAAATCGAGAAGCTGTTGGATACTCCGGCCCAACATACATATCAATCAGCTCTAGTAAACATTCCTCATCCACAGCGCTTAGTCATGGACTTGATTTTGAAAAATTACTTACATTACATGAATTTGATGATATCACAAAGAGCGGTGTGGATCAAATCGTTAAACCAATATTAGTGTTGACGGTTGATGGTGGCCCAGACGAAAATCCTAGGTATCAAAAGTTGATCAAAGTTGCGGTACACCACTTTCTCAATCAAAACTATTATGGTTTGTTCATTGCTACAAATGCACCCGGAAGAAGTGCATTTAATAGGGTTGAAAGAAAAATGGCGCCACTTAGCAATGAGCTCACAGGATTAGTTTTACCCGATGACCACTACGGCAGTCATTTAGATGAAAGAGGAGTCACAATAGACACAGATTTAGAGAAGAAGAATTTTCAGTTTGCCGGAAACACTTTGGCAGAAATATGGTCACACTTGACAGTGGATACATTTCCTACAGTGGCAGCATACATAGATCCAGAAGAGTCTGAACTCCTTGAAACTTCTCTGCTCTCAAAATACTTCGGTTAATGATCTTGCTAAGATTTAGAAATATGAATGTATATAGATATCGTCGGTTAAGTATAACTTGTTACTGATATTATTATTTAATCGTTATTAATAAAATTTCTATAAAACTTGCTTAAATTTAAGTCAGTGTGAAAGTATTTCTTGTCCTATTTCAATATCCTCTTCGCAAACAGCAAAACACGCAATTTAATAATCTAGTGAAAAGTCTTTACTATTAAAAATCAATTACATTTATATTGCTTTGTGAGAGATGACATCCGTTAAGTCCATCATATAGGAATATAGGCTACAATGAAATATACTAGGAAAATTAAAGGTCTGGGCATACTGCTAACATTTAAATAATTTGCATATTATACTCAATATATTGTTATTCTCACGTGTGTCGTCATGTCTGCAAGAAATACATACATTTACATTAAGTATTTTTTTTAAAATTAATCCTATCAGCTTTAACATCACCTCACTGTATTACTGTTTACCTGCTGGTGCCACGAATGGGTCCTGCGCGCTCATTTTTAATGCTGTGTCAAGGAGCGGTAATTTTAAAGGGATGAAAACACAGCAAATTTAAAACATAGGATAAATTGTAAATTAGGGGGGGGGGGGGGTGGAGTGTGACGTCATTAAAGGGGGGGTCTGAATTTTTGTGACGATGTGTGACGTAGGGGGGGGGGGGGGAAGGGGGTAAACAAATGGCCAAAAAAGCGTGACGTCATTTATGGACGACCCCTAGGCCCCTAACCGTCCCCCCCCCCGCATTGCGGGGTCTAGCGGCACTGTAGTTCCGCCCCTGAACTATACACACATAAGAAAACAACATTTGAAAACATCTCATACCTTTCTAAACAGGCGTACTGTTGTAAACTTGTTCGGGTTATAGTGCTGCTTGTCGGGATCCAATGGAAGGCGCTGTGTTATAATAGACACGTCACTTTGTATTATGTTGGTATGTGTGATCAGAGCACTCAACACTTGCAGTTCTGACAAAAAACGCCTCCTTGGAGTAATTTACTCACTTGTCGTGTTTTATTAGCGATGTCAATCAAAAATTTTAACGATCGTCGTTAACAGAAAATTGGTGGCCTCCTGTTCAGCCCATTGATCGTATTAATTGAAAACATAAAAAGAATTAATTAATTCATTAAAAATTAATTAGGCATCCAATTAAGTCACATTTATTGTCAGACTGCATGTTATTCATGTCTTGACCCACGTGCCAACTTTGAAACGAATCTGTCTGTTAGAACTGCCGGCTATTTCGCTCGAGCTTTTCGATCCATGACGACAGATAGACAGGATGAGGAAGCAAGTTAAATAAAAGCTTGTAATAAAATCTTGTTATTAAAGCTTTTTATTAATTAAAAAAATAGAATAGAATCTCGTAGAATAAAGAATTGCGCAGCAAATGAACAGTAAATAATCTGTGTATAATTGTGCAAAAGATGAGTACTTTATAAACTATAAAGAAAGACAGATAAATCAAGTTAAAAATAAATTCATATGCGGTTTTTGAGAAATCAGAAATAGCGCAGAGTACTACTTCCGGTCACTAGAAATCACTCAAAACTTGTCAGGAAACAGAGAATTCGATTTTCTACATCTCTAGATTTAAGAGAAATTTCTTCTATCAAACTGAAAAGTACTTAAGTTATAGACGTTTGAAAAACCGAAAGAAGAATATATTCACTTCCGTATACTGGAAATCGCTGAAAAGTTAATACTTAATACAGAATTATAATTTTGATATAACAAACTTCGTCAATTTAGCTGAATGGTACTCAAGTTATCGTGTTTACAGATAGACACACAGACCCTTCCCAGCGCCCGGGGACAAATTTTCAATTTGGCTCTCCCCCTCCCCCCCCCCCCTCGGGAGCAAAGTTTCAATTTGCACCCCTTCCCCTTCAAACTTTTGATTTGCACATCCCTCCTCAAACTATTTATAATGCAAAAATGCAGCTAAAATGACATTGTAATTTGTTTTTCCAACCCATTTTGGCGCCCCCTAAGATCGGCGCCCGGGGACATATGTACCCCCCCCCCTCGCTACGTCTCTGACACAAACAGCCCACACAGTCCAGTTTTTCCGACTTGATGACGCGTAAAACGCCTTTATTTTGATAAATCTGGATTTGGAATTTTTGCCCGATTAAAGTCCTCTATACTTCACCTTTGAAGTACTGAGGTGGAAAACTGTGAAAACTGTCAAAATTTCATGTGGTATTTGAACGGTAAACGGAAAAAAAGTCACAGGAAAAAAAAAACACAGAAAAAAGTCACAGTTTTTGCTAGGAAAAAAAGTCACAGAAAAAAAGTCACAGTGGATAAATTTTATCGAAAAAAAAGTCACAGAAATAAAGTCACAGAAAAAAAGTCACAATATTAGAAATATTTTTATTAATTTGATAAAAATTGTAAAATTTTGTATGTTTATTGTTGTGGGTTGTAATTTTTGATAGCATAAATTATTTATAGACGTTAAAAGCATTATGATTTATAACAATTGTAAGTAAACAATACTCTAAGATAATGAACACAACAATCTCAACATTTGTTACATATTTAGTTAAATACGCGGTAGAAAAGTTAATTATAAAAGAAAATTAGGCACATTTTGCCGTAGGCTATACTCTAGACGGCCTCTCCTCAGTAGGCATTGTCCGAACATATTGTGTGTTGACGTTATACGTCATCGACAGCCTTTGAACCTTGTCGGCTTTCTGTTTTGAACCTAAGTTTTGTTATGTAATGAGCGTGATAAATGTGGGAAGTAAAGGTGGTTGAACTAAACATAACTATTGTTGCCATGAGTTGAGGGCAGCAAGTCAGATGAACTTACCATTTCACGGTAATTTAATATTGGTATTTAAAAAAAAAACACGATGAAAAACGTGGAGCATTCTATTAAATGTTACTAATCTAAGTTTAAAATAATTATAATCTACATAGGGCCTACTTCATAATAAATATTTTTAGATGAATTATAAAAATTCCTATGCGTAAACAGCCTACACACATTACATTACATTTAATTAATCCTAAGTTAATTTGCACTCTCTAAATATTTAATACATAAAACTTTTATGATAAAAGTGTTAACAAATATCATGCAAATATATATTTGTGACTTTTTTTCCTGTGACTTTTTTTCCTGTGACTTTTTTTCTGTGTTTTTTTTTCCTGTGTTTTTTTTTCCTGTGACTTTTTTTTCCTACAATCATTTGAACACGGTTACAATAGGCCTACTTGCTCCTTACTCTGTATGCGAGAAAATAAAAATTATGTAAAAATTAACAAATACCGTACAAATTAAGCCCCTTGGATATAGTATAATTTTAAGAAAGTTGTTAGGCCTAAAGTAAAAAGTTTAGATAAATGTTAAAAACAAAATGGAAACGTGCTATGAGAAATGCGTATAATCTAGAATAATCTAGATTCTAGTTCTAGATTTACTTGTAAACATAGAATCTCGATTGTTCGAAATCTAGATCTACGTTCTAAAAATTTAGACTTTTAATCAAAACAATACAAGTATGACTTCGGTAATTAGATCTAATAATGGTAAACAGGCTCGCAAAAGAGTAAGACCAAGCACTACTTCTGAAGTGGATAACAAAACATTTGATGTTGACGGCTCAACACCAGCTAAACACAATAGACTTGTCAAATTGACAGAGTCAAAGATGCAAGAAAAAATAGTGTATGGTAAGAAAAGAAACCAACCAGTATTTTGGTAAAAATTAAACAGGTTTTCATACTAGTGTAAGACAGTGTAAGTGTAAGTGTTGTTCACCTCCAGTTTTTATTTTATTATAAACACAACCGAAACACACAAAAACGTTAGGAAATTAAGGAAAACACTAGGACTAGACTTGACTAGAGCTAAATCTAGGCCTACTTATTTTTTTAATTAGAAAAGGTAAAACAAAAAAGCATTAGAACAGTTCCAATCAAATATCGTTAATCATAAGATTGTCAGCGTGAAAAAAATCCTTACATTAGGCATTCCGACTTCCGCTGTTTCGATTCGGTATTCAACATCCGGACTTTTTGATGCAGTCTTTATAAAAACTCGCCCTTTTCCGAAAAATGCCGAATCTCACTGTTGGAATCGAGTTTTTAGAAATATTCGATATAGATATTCTAGTGTAGTCGTATTATATGTTTCAATTAGAAAATTACCGCCATTATGACAATCTTTAAGCCGAAATCGATCGCACGATTCTAATGAATTTATCTCGCGAACATGTCCCGTACGGTGCTGTCACATTTTAAATAAGTTTACGTATTAAACACATTATAAGTGTCTTGCCATTAGTTTTAAGTGTCCATTAAATAAACAAATATTATTATAATAACGGTTTTATGGCATTTACTACTTCTGCTTACGAGTTATCATACATGTCAAATCCCCGAGCAAGCGCTTCGGCCTTGACAACGCCATGGCGTCTGTTTAGCACCGCATTACCTATTATCGATAAAATATGCGCACTAATGCCAATGGCGTAGTTTTCGAAGTTGGAAAGAATTTAAATTGTGGGTGGCATTGTTAAAACTAGATAAAATACATTGATCAAGTTATCTATTAAAAATGACAGGCAAGAAGCTTAGGCTTACATTAACTAATGTCAAGCATTTCACACATATCTACTTACTTAGATTTAAGGCTAATACTAATAGCCTTTAATATACTATTATACTTTATACTATAAATAAGTTGTAGGCCTATTTCTTAGTATAACTAATGCTATATACTATATATGTATCGATTGATAAAGTAATTCTGGGCCTATTATTGGTTATGATAAGTAAAGAAGCTTGGTGATAAACTTATTTAATTATTTGTAATAATTATGCTTATGACATTAGTAAATAATAAACAAAAGGTGCAGCAATTGACATGGGGGGGGGGGTACTAATTAATAAGGCAGTGAATTTAGAATGACATGAAAAAGGCATGATAATTATCATTCATAATAATTTAGGATACAATTTTTACATTTAATAATAAAAAGTAACAAAAAACAAATAACAACAAACAATATGGATTTAAATCACTGCATGTTGCCAATATATATATTCATATAAGCAGATAGACAGGGAAGCTGTAACTTCTGATTTGGTACAACCTAACACTTAGCTTAATAAACTTTTACAAGAATTTAAGGTTTTTCTATTGATTAGTAATTTAGTTGTACCAAAATATCAATAGGGCCTTATAAAGGCCATAGTATATTAAAGTAGTTTCCCTTTTGGACCTGTCAATCCATCATCCATAAAGCAGCTGAAGTAGAGTTTATCTGTTTCTTGACCACTGCACATGAAGTGATGGTGTGGTTAGCTCTCTGCCAAGCTACCTTTACTTTCCCTTACATTACATCGGTCAGGTACTCATCCGAGCTTGGTGGATGCTGCACGCTACACAGACAGACTCGTCTGAGATCTGAGCTTAAGACTTGCATGTTAGTAGTTGAGTGCTTTATCACACCATCCCTAGTTTTATTTTTCAGCATTCTTCTTATTACATGCTTCAGTATCAATAACCAAAATGTATCCTATCTATTATAGTAACATTCTGGACATACGTCCGTTGCAGTCACTATAATTACTATAAAAGGGTGCAACACCCTTTCATAGGACTTTTTAATTATATGCAGTCATACTTAATATAATTTTTTTCTATATTTCTATTGCCCCCACCCTCTAGCAAAGTTTCAATTTTAATATTTAAAAAAAAAAAACATAGACTTTCAGTCTGCATATTGGCCTATATAGAACAGCACCCCTCACTTTAATTTGACTTAATTAGTTCTAATTATCCTTCATCAAATTTTGATTTTACTTTCATATTTCTATTGCCCACACTCTCTAGCACTAATGTGCAAAGTTTTATAATTATATCTCAAATAGCAGCAGTGGTATGCAAGCCTAAAGCCAATCACACAATTAAATCCGATTGTTACAGTGATATATAACAAGTTTAATACATAACTTTAAAAATTCATATAAAAAAACTATTAGGCCTAGAATGATAAATTTGGTATCTTTATCAATGGGGTATATTATAGGATTAATCTGTGTACATTTTATCATTCTATGTTAATTAGGAAAAATATCCCAACATTCCTACCTTACATGGTCGTGGGTTCACCGTGAGTTCACATTAACTTTAATTATCAGCATACGTCATAGTTCGGGCAATAGCTGTTTGAAATTGTGTTGGCCTCAGTTTTGGGGTCATTGTAAGTTCATAAATGTTTTTTATGGTATCATGCCTGGGAGATACTTGTAACAATACAAACTTAACCGCCTTGCAATTGTGAGGTATGTTTTCGTACTTCACCCATTGCCGTGAAAATGCTAACTGACACACGAACAAAGCACATTCAATATTCTAAATTTGGATTTTTCTCAAGTTTTGACATAAGTAAATTATCAAATTCTAAAATGAAGTCAGTCTCTTTGTTTTTTTATTCATTTTTATTCATTTGTTAAAACAAAAATACAATACAAATAAATGAATCGTGTTTTCCTAATGTTGTGGTGTGCTTCGGTTATTATAATAATAAAATAAGCTCAACTGGAGGTAAACGAGAAGCGGAGAATAAAATACTCTAAAATGGAGTTTTACTGTGTAGGTTGTAGCATACAAAATGAATTTTTGAGTAAGCCTATTTTATCTTAAAATCATATGAGTTAGTTAGAGGAAGGATTAAGAATTCCATTGGTACCAAAATTATATTTCTAGCTTTAATAGGAGAGGAGAAATATATTTTTTTTCTTTTTGTATGGTCTTACATAATCTCTGTAAAAAATGAAACAAGTGGGAAACAAAAATGAAAATTTCACAAAATATGTTAGCAAATAATTGAATTCTAATGATAAATTATGAAACGGGTGGTTCCTTTATGTAAATTTGCATTAATAATTGTGAAGGCTTGTTTCTGTTTGATGTTATGCTTATATTGTTAGTATTGCTGCTACCCGGGAGGCGTGGCTGGTTGCTTACAACAATATGGCGTACGGACCAGATGCATGACTTCCGACGATTTTTCGTCTTAGTTCCAGAGACCTTCTTAGAATTACTTTTAAAAATGTTTACCACGAGCAAAATGGCGGGTTTCACATTATATAAACATGCTATAGTTGGCCAGGGCTAGATATGCCAGAAAAGCATTTTAAAATTTGCTTTGGAGAATGGAGGCTAAATTTTAAAGTCGGTCTCATTAAAATTAATAAAACTTTTAAAATAGCCTGGAGGGTACAAAAATGATTTGAAGGTTGTAGAACTATTAATAAATCAAATATCGCAAGCACTTTTAAAAATAAGACACGACTTTTGAATGACAACCAATTTTTTTTTTTTTTTTTAAACCACGTGACCGCTATTTGGTCATTACTAGTGAGGAACTCTGGGTGCATGGCCACTTAAAAAGTCTAACTGGATTTGTTGTTTTGTTTAGCTTCAAACGTAAGAAGTGTTGTCATGGAGAGGTGTGGTGTGCATGGTAGTGAGTGAGAGTGACAATAAATATTAAATTAAGTAAATTTAGTTTAAATATTTTTTTATGCTTATTATTGTGAGTATCATAATTTTTATTTACCAGCTGAGATATTTTTGTATTTTTACTAGACATAAATGTTGAACACTTTGTTGAGAGTCGAGCCACTGAGATCCAAGCGCTCACACAGGCAGTGAAAGATGTTGGAGGCAACCATTTGGCTTTTCAGAAGCTACCCCGCCACATGAGGAGAAGGGCAATGAGTCATAATATCAAAAGAGTTCCCAAGAGACTTCACAGCATTGTCAAGCTAGAAGTGAGTAGTTATTGCATACCTCTCTTACCCTACCCATACATCGCTGATATATTCAAATGACCGTTTAGTTGAGACTTAGAATTGTTGATGATTTATGCAAAACACTTTTTCTAAAAACAAATTTAATACAGTGTTGGTTTACATGAGTTTTTACTTCCTTTTTTTATTTAGTTGGAAAAAACTAAAGCTCCAGGAAAACGCCCAAGTCGTAAATTCAGACGGCGTCCAAGTAATCTTCTCTCAGAGTATGAAAGAAGGAAGCGTAGGATTGGCTGGCTTGAAACGCACATTTGGCATGCAAAAAGATTTAAGATGGTTGAAAAATGGGGCTGTAAACTGGCAGTTCACCCTAATGACAAAAGTGTCCGTGCTTGCTACAGAGCTGTCAACAATCATTGTCTAATGCAGGTCAGCTCAATGTTATAATTGTAAAAGTGGTCTGCTTTTTTTTTTTTTGTTAGTCCAACTGTATATTTGTTTCAGCTGTCAAGTGTGAACATATTGAAAATATCTGATTTTGCAACTTGGTTGGATCATAATTATTGAAATGTTTGAATTATTTCTGTTATTTTTCTAAATAATAATTATGCTGTTGCCATTCACTGTGAAGTTAATTATATGTAATATAAGGCTTTAGTAAGGTTTTTTCTAACATATTTTCAATAGTTTAAATTTTTTAATCTACAAATATCCAACTGTAAGTAAATCAAGCATATTTATTAGTTACCAAAGTCAGGTATTTTTTTTTGGAAAGTAGTCAAAAGGGGGCATCTGCAAAGACTAGCTCAAAAATTAGGTAATGTGTCTATTTTAAGGGGTTTATTAATTTTTCATGTGTAATTATTTTTATAGTAATTCTGTACAATAAACACCATTTTTTACATCCTTTTGCGAAAAAACAAGCTAAGAACTATTTAATATTTAAAAAAATAAGTAAAGATACCTCTTTAGACCTAACAATACATTGGGCATATGAAGTGGAGTTCATATTTTTCTTGAACCCTGAATATAAAGGGATAATGTGAACTGCGCTATGCCAGCCGCCTTTACTTTCCCTAACAATAACATGAGATAGGTACCCATCAGAGTTGGGTGGACTCAAGGATGTTCCACTAACGTGAACCCGGATTCGAACTCAGTCAAGCGCTCCACCACTAGGCTACTCCGTCTCATTTAATATTTACTAATTATTAAATCCATTTCTGAAAGAAATTCATTTAGAATAAATATTAGCTTTGGATGTTAAATTTGAAAGTTAAAAAAAGAGTGTCACTTTTTCTTTATTAACATTTATTATTTCATGCATGTCAGGTGTCCAGCTGTTTTATCTGTTTCAGATTTTATATCTGTTTATTGCATATCAGGATCCAACCAGTATCTGTTTCAATTTATAATTTATTAACATTTTTCTCTAGGACGTGTCATTTGAAAAATACATTGAAATCACAGGATTAAGGGAGAAAATTCTTACTGCTCTTTCCCATTTGTGTAGTGAAAAAACAGGTCGGTATTGGTTGTCATAACTTTAACAGTGATTAGATTTAATCTTTTTTTTAAATGTAGGAATTAATTACTTGTTTTGTTTAAATACAATTGATATAAAAATTTAGCAGCTATTCTATTTTCTATTGCTTTAATTTGATCAGAAAGTAAATTTAATTGATCACCAAATTGACATCTTAGTTCAGTATTTCTTTTTTGTGTAACTACATAGATCCAATACTTAAAATAAAATAATAGAATTATTTAATGGTAACGGAGTTGTCTGACCAGTGTTTTGAATCTTTTAGTCGAAAATCAGAATTTAAATTTCCTTAAAAAAATACAGTTTTTATCAGTTTTTTTACTGCACGTTTATTATTCATTTCTAGGACCAACCTTTGCATCAAAATTGACATCGTTGGGTACCCGCCATGCCTCTTTGGTCTTGTATAAGCATGACATGTACCCCTATGGTGCCATTGGACCAGTCAGCTACTTCTGGAGGCCAGCACTCCCACCCCACACAACTCAATCAACCATCTGGGTTGGCTGCCATCTCTCTATTTTCTCTCAAGTTTTTGATGAGATCACAAAATGTTTTGACCTGGGATCCTCCGAAGTAATGGCAGAGGGAAGCTCAGATGTTGTTGTTAGACCTTTAAATAATGAGCTGGTCAAACTCCGACTTTTTGGACCAGCTTCCAATGTTGTGTTGAGTGAAACTTTACAGTTATCTCCCATGATCAGCCAGTGCACAGACAGTCCAGCCCAAGGTAACGTTGACTTCTGGTGGAAGAGTTACTACTCGTCCTCCCTTCAACAAGAATCCTTCAAGCAGCAAGCAGATGTATGGAGGGACCTTCAGTGTAGCACGCCAGGCCAGGTGCCAGCCAACAGCATTCTGGGCCTGACTGTCAGGGACCCCAGGCTGTTGTTGCCCCCAAAGCGCAGCAAGGTCACACTAATCAACAGTGGTGAGTTGTTTTTATGTGTGCTGGCTTTTTAGAAACCATGTGTGTTTGTTCAGTGGTGTGTTTGTTTGTAATTGATGATAACATTTAATCTTGTGTATTTGTTTGAGCAGTTTGTCTGTTTGTTATTTTTTTCATTTTTGTGTAGTGGTGTGTCTGTAAGTAATGATATGAAATTCACTTTGGCTAGGTAGCTCAGCTGGTAGAGCACTGGTGTTAATGCCAGAGGTCACAGGTTCAAATCCTGTCCTAGTCTTTCACTAGTCATATCAGTTATGTTGTATCTGTGACATGTAATATGATAGAAAATACAGTGGGCTAACTTATCCTCTTGTTAAAAACACACTATATTTTTGAAAGTATATTTACACTCAAAGCTAATTTACCTACATAGTTTTTCAGCTCACAAAAGACATGAGAAGCTGTTCATCAGCACCAAAGGTTGTTACTATGTTAAAGAGGGATATTAAAAACTAATAAAGTCAAAAATTTACTCAAGAGCCATTATATGTCACATTAAATGTATACCCCCCTCGTCAATTTTTTTTCCATATTACTCTGTGCGTACACCCCTGTTAACTTAAACCAATATATTTTAACATAACAAACAAGGTTAAGCTATATAAAAAGTCTCATTGAATAATTTCAACCAAATTTAATGATCCATAAAAGGTAATCTGAAATAGCTGTCTTAATCTACTTTTTAATCACTTTCAAAAATTACATGACAGATGTACTATCTCTTGTAACACAAGACAGATGTTTTGTAACACAAGACAGATGTTTTGTAACACATGACAGATATACTATCTCTTGTAACACAAGACAGATGTACTATCTCATGTAACACAAGGCAGATGTACTATCTCTTGTAACACAAGACAAATGTTTTATAACACAAGACAGATGTACTATCTCTTGTAACACAAGACAGATGTACTATCTCTTGTAACACAAGACAGATGTTTTGTAACACAAGACAGATGTACTATCTCTTGTAACACAAGACAGATGTTTTGTAACACAAGACAGATGTACTATCTCTTGTAACACAAGACAGATGTTTTGTAACACAAGACAGATGTACTATCTCTTGTAACACAAGACAAATGTACTATCTCTTGTAACACAAGACAGATGTTTTATAACACAAGACAGATGTACTATCTCTTGTAACACAAGACAGATGTACTATCTCTTGCTCAGGTTCAGCGGTGAACAGTTTGTCCACTCCCGCCTTCACTGAACAAGTAGCTGACAGCCCACTGTGGGACCCTGTCATCAGAGAGAAAGTTAAAGCAACAAAGATGGCAGAACATCAGCTCAATGAGATGAGAAGCAAACACTTGATACCAGGTACTGGTTTATACATTTACAAGTTTGTGTTCCACATAAACAAGTTACCTGATCCACATAAATGGGGCACATGTTCTACATAAACAAGGTACATATTCTATGTAAACAAGGTACTTGTTCGACATGATCAATGATACAAGGTACGTGTTCCACATAAAGAAAGTTACATGTTCTTTCTATACCATTTCTTCAAAATGACTCACATTTTCTGTTGTTACTCATTCATTCATATTCTTTAAAGATATGCATTAAATTCTTAGAAAATAAAATTGTAACAAAAAGGAAACAATAATTATCATTTTGTAGTACCCAGTATTGGTTTTTTTTATATTTACATTTTATAAAGATTTAATTGTGAATAATGAAATATGATTTTCACTGTTAATTGCATCAATCTTAATTGCATCATCTAATTTTAATCATGTATAAAAAATGTATCTGTTAAACAAGTTGATGCACCTCTTACTTTAGACTACACCTGTTTCAGGGACGCCATTGGACCTGGGTGAGAGAGAGTCCCTGATTCCTGTCATTTTGATGCACAGACCAGGATCCATCACAACTGGTGCCAGGGCTGGCTATGCTGGGGGCTGGGACCTACTCGTCCCCTCAGGCTGGGCTATGGCGTTCTGGGTAGCGCTGGTGTACAGAGGGGCCAGAACTGGGGGGCTCAGGGAGGCGCGGAGTGTGGCCCTACAAGCCAGAATGCTGGCGGAGCCTTACGACTTCCCTGACACACCATCTGGGCAAGAAGAACTGACAGGGGAGCTGCTAGCATTAGAATTAAAACACAATCGCAGGCCCCCAGCCAAGCGCCCTAACTACACGAAGCTTGGGATTACCTCCCCTTTTAGGTTTGAGTTTGGGAAACTTGTGAAAGAATGGCAGGAGAAATATGCAGTCTCACCTCAGAGAAACAATTATTTTGTGTTACGAGAGAGACGAATCACCAGGTTTCTCAACGATGCACTCACAGATACTCTAAACTTCTTCAGGCAGCTGAAGAAATCTGTGGGCAAAGATGCGAAAAATGTGAGAACTCTTTTGTCAAAGAAGTTTGGTGAAAGTTGTCTCCCTGTTTGTTCATCTGCCCTGGTTCCCGTCTATCTGATGATCCAGTGCCGCGGTGTCCCAGCCATCAATGGCCAGATATGTGTTCCATCTGAGGAAGATTTGACAGCACTGGCCAGAGACAAGACATACAGTGGGCCACTGGAACCCCAGCATAAAGATCCATTTCTGGCACAGAGAAGAGCAGAGAGGCTGCTGAGGTTAAAGCTAAGGAAAAAGAAAAGGAGGGGGAAGAAATCAGCTGGTGTTGTGGGTGTGGCAGGACTCACTGGTCAGGTATCAACTGGACCTGCCCAGGCTACATCAACTGGTCAGGCATCAACTGGACCTGCCCAGGCTACATCAACTGGTCAGGTATCAACTGGACCTGCCCAGGCTACATCAACTGGTCAGGTATCAACTGGACCTGCCCAGGCTACATCAACTGGTCAGGCATCAACTGGACCTGCCCTGGCTACATCAGCTGGACCTGGTCAGCTAATATCAGCTGGTCAGACACCAGTAATTGGACTAGCGCAGGCAACATCAACAGATCGGGTTACAGGATCCGGACCTGAGGTCACTCAAGCAGATGTCAGGCTGTTGAGTCACACCTCTCGTCCAGTTATGGGCTTCATCACTGGAGGTGACTTTCACCTTGGCATAGGTCAAGGTTCAGGGCTGGGCTTCTGCTCTGTGTTGGCTGTGTTAGATCTCCTGGAGAAACAACAGGGGAGGCGGCACTGCACAGTGCTGGTGCGCAACCCAACATCCTTGCAGTATAGGTTTGCTGCCATGTCTCTTGTCATGTGACCAGTGGTGTTGTCATGTGACCAGTGGTGATGTCTTGTCATGTACCAGTGGTGTCTTGTCATGTGACCAGTCGTGGTGTCTTGTCATTGACCACTGGTGATGTCATGTGACCAGTGGTGATGTCATATCATGTGACCAGTGGTGATGTCATGTGACCAGTGGTGATGTCTTGTCATGTGACCAGTGGTCATTTCATGTGACCAGTGATTATGTCATGTGACCAGTGATGATGTCTTGTCATGTGACCAGTGATGATGTCTTGTCATGTGTCCAGTGATGATGTCTTGTGACCAGTGGTCATGTCATGTGACCAGTGGTGATGTCTTGTCATTGACCAGTTGTTCTTGTCATGGGACCAGTGGTGATGTCATGTGACCAGTAGTGGTGACATGTCCATGTACTGCCTATATTTATATTTTCTCTTTTTCTTATGCAACCAATGTTGATTATTAAAGTTGATAATTTTTTAAATAATTTGCATGTCTTATTTTTATTGAAACATTGAAGATGACATTATTAACACTTATGTTGCAGGAAAAATGTTACAAACAAACAAATCTCATCACAATGTACAAATTTTATTTTCTTGAGGACACTTGGAAACTGACATAGTTGCTCGATTAACCTACTAAAAGGTCTCATGTATGCTTTCCTCTAAAATATTGTCATGGGAAGGAGTGGTCTAGCAATAGGGAGCTAGACTGCTAACCCGAAAGTCTCCAGTTCAAATCCAGATTCAAGTCAGTAGAACGTCCCTGAGTTGCCAACTAATTCGCATTAGGAATAGTAAAGGCGGCTGGGCATAGTGCTGACCACATTATCTCTTAATCATATGCCAAGGTCACAGAAACAGGAGAATCAATTTCTTGCCCCATAGACCATCAGGTTTGGAAAGGGAACTACTTACTTTCCCAATGAACCAACTCAGCTAGATATTCAATAGTTCACTGTGTTGTGAGCAAGCAAACATCTGCTCAAACAAGTTGTTCAGTTCAGGACAGTGGTGTGCTCAATATCTGGTCAACATGTCTCCTGGCTTGGCCCACACACTCTCGCCTATTTCTAATGATCCTAACTCACAAATATATTAACTTTTAAATTTTTATTTTAATATGTACAAATACATACACACACTTAACCCCCCCCCCCCCCCATTTTAAATAAATACACGAGAGAGTCTGTGTTTCTACCATACACAACACAATCTACAGCTGTTAAAAATACAACCAGGAAGTAATTTACCCCTTAATTAATTGCTTGTTAAATACAGAGACTGGGCGTGACCTGTGATGTCTCACGAGGTTTACATGAATCACTCTATAAGTACCGGGCGTCTGTGCAAGTCTGGCTAAACCCAGATTAGTTAATCCCTAACCTTAATCTAGATTAAAAAAGAAAGAAAATCAACTAATCATAACTTTTATTAAATGAACTACACACAAATAAACCGGGAGTGATCTCCCCTAAACTTTCTCGAATATTCTAATATAACACTACGGGGGATGGCAACTCGGGACATAGACAATATTTTTAATCCATTTTTAATTACTTAAACTTTTTATAATAGAATAGAATCTCGTAAAAAAAAAAGAATTGCACACCAAGTTAGCGCCAAATAAATTTTGTGCATAATAGTGCGGGATATTATTAGTGCTTTATAAATTCACATGCGTTTTTTTTTTTTTGAGAAATCGGAACTAGCGTAAATTACTACTTCCGGTCGACGGAAATTACTCAAAATTTGATAGAAGGCAGAGAATTAGAACTTTTACTTACATGTGAAATTTTACTTCCGGTTATCGAAAATCGCTCAAAAGTTGATACGGATCTACGATTTTGATATAATACTAATAAATGAAATTTCATCAACCTAGCTGTACTCAAGTTATCGTGTTTACACACAGACACATATACACACATACATACGGACAAGATAGCAAAACAATGTTTTTCCGACTCAGGATTACAAGATTTTATCTATACTTCGTATATACGAGAAAGTAAAAATGGAACCATTCTAAATCAAAACCTCGAACTAACAAAATCAAACACCCAGCCAGGTACAATCGTAACGTTACACGTGGCCTGCGGCCAAATGCCCACAGTGAATCTGATTCGCCGAGATCTACATTCTTTTCGTTGATTGGAAAATAAAAATAACGAGAATACTGAGGACTTTTATACTCAATGGACCGGATGCCGGCCTACAAAACTTACGCACGCACACACAAACACAATAACGATACGGCTAATTAAATTAAAACACAATCACTCACCCGCTCACTTTAATTATGCCTTAGGGAGAAGATGCGCAGAGACATCCATGGGCAAAGGATCAAATTTCCGCACCCTGCACAAAGAGAGAAAATGTTTATAGAATTGGAAATAGAATAGGCTGTGTGGCAAGTTCAGCGCACGACTTAAAATTTTTGTACGAGTATAACTGTTTTCATTACATACACCAGGTAAGTAAAAAAAAAGAAGATACAAGAAAAACGGAAACAAAAGACGCGTATTAATTACACGGCCTATCCTATAGCCCGTTGTCTGTGTAGTAAACTAAAAGTACGGATGTCGCAAATATTCTGTCTTCACTACATGCGAAACAATGTGGTGCATACATTATAAAGGGTACTCTTGTTTAATCTTAATCTTATTGTCTAATTGAAAGGGTGGAGGGGTGGGGGGGGGGGGGTGGGGGTGATGACATAAATTTTTAAATACCCTTTCCATTTGTGGTGTGTCGTAAGGTTTGGATTCATAAGAAAGGTGAGTTGTAGGCTATAAATATGTTTCTGTTAAAAATGATGATGTCCATCACACTTTTTAATCACCTCTTTTGCGCAAGGTATTGATGTAGGGAATCTTTTGGTGGTCGGCAGAGTCTCTCACACCCCCCCCCCCCCCCCCGAAAATTTCGAGTGCCCCAGATCTGATAGTGTAGACTACTCACTCCTAATGCACCGGTATCATTCGTTCAACTCTCATGTGGGGTATGAGAGGATAGATGATATCAAATTATTATCCATATCCTTTTTTCTGTTGTGTTCGATAATAAAAATAATCTTACATAATAAATACGAATGGTCGACATTTAACATAAATCTTATACAATATTTCTCTTCTATGAGTCACGCCTTGTTCAACAATTTTGTCCACAGAAAGCGAGTTTTGTTATTCACCAACTAGTTAACCACTTAAATCATGGCGATAGTGCTTTACGATTGCCTTCCTTGATGTGAAGGCATGGGGCAAGGGAGGAAACCCCAGAACTCAAAACATGTCACCTTCTAGTGAGTAGTGAGGTACGTTTAGTGCGATGTTGATAGTCCATTCAACGTTTTAAAACTTAGTGAAGTTTAGTGGACACTTACGTCAACAGAAGGTTCTAGAGGACGGACGCGACTACAAAAGTCCTGGAGAACCTGAGTGGTCCGTTACGACAATATGCATGTGTTCTGGTCAGTCATTGTCTGCTCGTGTGTGACTTTTGCCTACACACAAGGTAGGTCATAGTTTTCTTAGAAATTACATTGTTTTGTTATGTTTTGATATAGCTCATTCCCACTAGTCCGTATTCACTATGGCGCTTTATATCATCACAAATGTTTAAGGCCAAAAACATAGAGGAATTTTTTTTTATTGTTACCTAAAATTTACCACGATACCATATCTGATTTTGTTCTAATCCTAGGATGGTCTAATTATATTCTGATAATAAAACCGCGTTGGGCGCAAAGAATCGATGTCTCTAATGTATTTATCTCAACTCCGAGAAGCGAAATCTACAAATGTACACCCAGACTTTGTTTGCGTTTCAAGATATGCTAACTAGTCGTTTTTCTATAGATAGCAAACGTCCCTCTAACATGTCGTGTCTCTACAGATAGCAAATGTCCCTCTAACTTGTCGTGTCTCTACAGATAGCAAATGTTCATCTAACTTGTCGTGTCTCTACAGATAGCAAATGTCCCCCTAACTTGTCTCTACAGATAACAAATGCCCATCTAACTTGTTGTGTCTCTACAGATAGCAGTCAGGGGCGGAACTACCATACCGCCAGACCCCGCAATGCGGGGGGGGCCCAGGACGTTTAGGAGCCCAGTTCCGACCAAAAAACAATAAAAATTTTTTTTCAAAAATTATGTTTTTCATGCATCTTGAAAGTGGTTTTGTAAAAAAAAAAAAAAAAAAAACAGGTCTACTATAGCAGAGATTGTTGCGTAGAAAAATATTTTAAAATCTACAAGAGCTATAGTTTGAAAGGTAGGTAAACATTCACACTACTTCCATGACTTACTGCCCTTCTTTAAAATAGGGATACCCACAAAGCTTATTTGAATAGTTTTGTACTATGTATACTAAAAAGCAATTGATTCTCTGAATTGTTACTTAAATCAGAAGTACTATACAATAGTATAGCCATAAAAATCAATGTTTTCAAAATTGATATTATAAAAGCCAAAAATGAAAAAAATAAACATAACGCGAGAAACCATTCACGAATAAAGCTAACGTCTTTATATATTTTTGACCAGCATGATTATGTTATATTTAAAGCTCAGGATTAGTTTGGACAAAATTTTTTCTCGTTTGTTCTCTGAGAATGGTTATATATTGCAATGAAGTAGCCAGGGGTCGGCAACCTGCGGCTCGCGAGCCGCATGCGGCTCTTTTGATATCAAGATGCGGCTCTCCAGCTCCTTGAACAAATACTAATAATCTTAATAAAAAAATAAAATATTTTAAATACAAAAAAATGTTAGTGGCTCTTTAAAACCAGGGAAATATTGAAAATTGTAACTTTTGGCTCTTCCGCTTCAAAAGGTTGCCGACCCCTGAAGTAGACTAAATTACTCAGTTAGGGCCCCCCTATATATATATATATATATATATATATATATATATATATATATATATATATATATATATATATATATATATATATATATATATATATATATATATATATATATATGTATTTAGGGCCCCCCCCCTATATATATATATATATATATATATATATATATATATATATATATATATATATATATATATATATATATATATATATATATAGGGGGGGCCCTAGTTTTTTCTTTGCGGGGGAGCCTTTAATTTCTAGTTCCGCCACTGATAGCAGTGAATGCCCAGAAAACTACGTAAAGATACACCGAAGTTGCTACAAGTTTGTCACAGATGGCGACAGTCACCCGATGGTTGTGATGGTAACAAACTGGTGCTGGTACAGAGCGTGGCTGAGATGGTAATGCTGTTAAATTATTCTGATTTATTTTATTTCATACTGAGACTAAGCTTCAGTTGTGTGATACGTTTGTCTACACAGCGCAGCTTATAAATACTACGAGTTCAACATCGTATTTAATTAGAAAAAAATTGTCCTACGAACAATTAGTTTAAAATAATTCTATATATCTACATGTAATTAATTTTGATTGATATCGCAGTTCAGCCATGTATTTAGTCTTTAATGATATCACAGTTTGGGCATGTATTTTTTTTTTTAGATAATATCACAGTTTGGTCATATATATATTTTTAGATGATATCACAGATTGGTCAAATATATATATATATATATATATATATATATATATATATATATATATATATATATATATATATATATATATATATATATATATATATATATATATATATATATATATATATATATATATATAGATGATATCACAGTTTGGTCATATATTTTTTTAGATGATATCACAGTTTGGTCATCCATTTATTGATTTTTTAGATGATATCACAGTTTGGTCATATATATATATATATATATATATATATATATATATATATATATATATATAATATCACAGTTTGGTCATATATATATATTTTAGATGATATCACATATTGGTCATATATATATATTTTAGATGATATCACATATTGGTCATATATATATATATTTTAGATGATATCACATATTGGTCATATATATTTTTTTAGATGATATCACAGATTGGTCATATATATATATTTTTAGATGATATCACAGTTTGGTCATATATTTATTTTTAGCGCAATTTCCATTCTGGAGAACTGCGTTTATTAACCCGTCATTTCTGGATGTATGGATGTATCAATGAATGAATGGATGTGTGTCCGCAGCTTTAAGTCGTATCTCCTCCTCAACGAAGTAATATCGAGGACTAGTTCCAAAAGCAATTATGTTAAGCAAGTTACGATGATGAACATAGGCCATAAAAAATTCCGGGTTTCTTTCATGGATTTCCCGGAAAAACCAAAAAAAACCTTTTAAAAATGCAGTTTTTGGCCCATATCTCGGCAACCAGACCACTTGGCGACTTGAAACTTCTACCAATCGATTCCTGCTATAATTTAGAACAATATTGCCGAAGAAAGTTTTCAAAAATATCCTTTCATTCGGTCACAAAATTTTTTTGAATTAATTCAAATTTGGACCGAATTAGTAGGCATTTTTATCCAACCACATCACACGCGTCATCACGTTCAATAGTTGCGCCATCGCGTTCCCATGGCTGCGCCATCACGTTCAGTAGGCGCGCAATGGTTTTTAGTCATGTAACTCTATTGTAAATGAAACATGTAAAATAGTGAAAAAAAAATTAATAAAAAACGTTTTAATAACTAACCAATGGTTTTACTAACCCTATTCTTGATTTACGCTACGACAGAGCTATTTTTAGATAACATAAGAAATTGCGCAAAAATTGTCACTAGACTTTTTAATTACCTTGTTTTAGATGATATCACAGTTTGGTTACCCATTTATTACTTTCTCGTCTATACGTAGTATAGAGAAAGTATTGTAATCGTGCAAAAAAAAAATCGAGATTTTTACAAATCTCGACGTTTTACACCTCACTGATACGGAAAAACATAATTTTGCAATCTTGTCCGTATGTCTGTGTGTCTGTGTGTGTGTGTGTGTGTCTGTGTGTGTGTGTGTAAACACGATTACTTGAGTACCGTTACAGCTAGGTTGATAAAATTTCATATATAAGTATTTTATCAAAATCGTAGATCCGTATCAACTTTTGAGCGATTTCCGATAACCGGAAGTGGTACTTTTTCTACTTTGAATTTTTCAAAAGCCTATAACTTGAGTACTATTTCAGATAGATAAATGAAATTTCACATGTAAGTAAAAGATCTAATTCTCTACCTTCTGTTAAATTTTGAGTAATTTCCGTTGACGGGAAGTACTAATTTACGCTATTTCCGATTTCTCAAAAACGCATCTAAATTTATAAAGTACTAATAATATTGCGCACCATTATGAACATCTCTATTCGGCGTTCGCTTGGTGTGCAATACTTTTTTCTATGAGATTCTATTTTATTTTAAAAAGTTTATGTATTTAAAATGGATTAAAAATCATAACTATATCCCGAGTTCTCATCCCCTGTTGTTTTATATAAGAATATTCTAGAAAGTTTAGGGGAGATCACTTCCGGTTTATTTTTTAGATGATATCACAATCTGGTCATCCATGTATTTATTTTTTAAATGATATCACAGTTTGGTCATATATATGTATTTTTAGATGATGTCACAGTTTGGTCATATATATGTATTTTTAGATGATGTCACATTTTGACCCCCTAAATAGTCTATACCCATACTCCCCTTACATTGCGGAGTTCAGAGTATCTTCCAGGCATCTCTTCGGATGGGTGGGGGGGGGGGGACGAAGCCCCCCCCCCCCCGGAGAAAAAAGTCTGGAAGAAACACTAGCGGAGTTTGAAGGTGTTGTTGTAGTTCTACCACTAGTAGCCCCTCAATGCTCATAACGCATCTAGTGGGATGGCTTGCTCTAGAACAGTGGCTCTTAATCTAGGTTCAATCGAATCCCAGGGGTTCAGTGAGACAGTCTCAATGATTTGGCTAAGGTCAAGACACATCAAACTCATGATTGGCGATCGAATTATTGACCTTTGACGTCACGAGACACGTATGTCACGAATCGTGTCAGCGTCACCTATACAGGCGCGCGTTGATTGGGCATTTATGTGCTGTGGCAAGCATATTTTTAGCGCAATTTCCATTCTGGAGAATTGCGTTTATTAACTCGTCTTTTCTGGGAATGAATGGATGAATGGATGGATGGATGTGTGTCCGCAGCTTTAAGTCGTATCTCCTCAACGAAGCAATATCGAGGACTAGTTCCAAAGCAATTATGTTAAGCAAGTTACGAGGATGAACATAGGCCATAAAAATTTCGGGTTTCTTTTATCGATTTCCCGGAAAAGCCAAAAAAAACTTTTAAAAATGTAGTTTTTGGCCCATAACTCGGCAACCAGACCACTTAGCGACTTGAAACATGTACCAATCGATTTCTGCCATAATTTAGAACAATATTGCCGAAGAAAGTTTTCAAAAATATCCTTTCGTTTGGTCACAAAATTTTATTTGAATTAATTAAAATTTGGACCGAATTAGTAGGCATTTTATGAAACCACACCACACGCGTCATCACGTTCAATAGCTGCGCCATCACGTTCAATGGCTGCGACGTCACGTTCGGTAGCTGGGCGCGCAATAGTTTTTGGTCATGTTACTCTATTGTAAATAAAACATGTAAAATAGTGAAAAAAATTAATAAAAAACGTTTTAATAACTAACCAATGGTTTTACTAACCCTGCTCTTGATTTACGCTACGACAGAGCTATTTTTAGATAACACAAGGAAATTGCGCTAAAATTGTCACAAGACTTTTTTTAATTACTTGTTTTCTATATCGCGGCCCAGTAGTTGACTTGTGACTCTCGTGATGGTAGGTTGTGTAATTTTTAAAAAATATTTTAATCCTTTCACACTAACTATATTAAGTGAAAAAGAAAAGTGGGTGTAGGAATATGTACAGTATGGATCCCCCAAAAAAGGAACTTTGGGAGAGTCGCCGTCCTAACTGCATGCTTTGCAATGCCAAGTGGAACAATTCTAGTCTAGCACCAGCAAAACTAAGAGAACATTTCCTTAAATTAAGCTGCAGGGAGATGGGAAATACAAGAACATGTCAGTCGCTGATTCAAGGTGAAGCCACACATTTATGAACTGGTTTCTGAAAGTCAACAGCAGAAGTCACAGTGATTTGCAGGAAATATTCATTGAATATTTTTGTGTGAAAATCATATTTTAATGGTTTTGTTATTTGAACACTGATGTGTTGCACGGTTAATTTTGTTAACCGGTAAAATTTGTAGCTATGTTTTGAAAATTGAAAAAAAAATTGTATTTGCTCTATTGATTTAAGAAGAGTTTGGTAAATGCACATATGAAGCTGGTGGGGGTTCGGTACCTCCAAAAAGGTTAAGAACTACCAGAGGCGTAGCCAGGATCGTCTCATGGGGGGGGGGAGGTTCAAATTTTTTCCAGCATTATGTATATATATATATATATATATATATATATATATATATATATATATATATACATATATATATATATATATATATATATATATATATATATATATATATATATATATATATATATATATAGGGCTATATATATATATATAGGCCCTATATATATATATATATATATAGGCCCTATATATATATATATATAGGCCCTATATATATATATATATATATATATATATATATATATATATATATATATATATATATATATATATATATATATATATATATATATATATATATATAGGCCCTATATATATATATATATATATATATATATATATATATATATATATATATATATATATATATATATGGCCTATATATATATATATATATATAGGCCATATATATATATATATATATATATATATATATATATATATATATATATATATATATATATATATATATATATATATATATGCTGTATGTCATTGCTTCGCTATGATGTAAAATAAATTGAAAGTAGTACTCTGAAGAAATAAGAAAAAACACACAAAGTAGGCCGACAAAACAAAACCATTTATCACTCTAAACAAAAAAACAAACAAAATATACACACAATACAACTAAAAACAATGAACGCAACACAATCTGTTTTGTAATCCTTGTAATAATTATCATTAAAAAAGTTTTTAAAAACCCACGTTTTCTGATTGAACTAAAAAGTAGAAAATAAATGCTATACATCACAATAATGCAAGCGATCACTCTACTATGAGCGATGAAAAACGTGGTATTATGACAGTAAAAACTTTTTTACAGAGGGGTCCATGGGGGGGGGGGGGGTGTTCCCTGCCTACGCCAATGAGAACCACTGCTCTAAAAACTTCTAGATCACATTACCATGCGGTATTTTAAGGAAATTTTCTGCTGACTAGCAGGTCGCACGTTTTATAATGCCTAATGCAAAGATTGGACAAAGGTGTTTGAGTTGGGGGGAGGGGGGTGGAAAAGGGGTTTGGGTTGAGGCAGTAATTTATGATACTTGAGGGGAGTGGAAGGGTGTGGGCGTTGCGGGATGTTTTCGTGAGTGGAAATATTTTTAAAGATAACTTCGTACAACAATCTCGCATTTAGAGTTTTTTTTAGTATATTATCTTAGTTTAGAGATCTTTTTATCGGTTAACTGTACTCTGTGGACTTTGACAGTAATAATTATAACTTGACCTCCGTCACCCCCAGCAAAAACTAGAAGAGTACATGAACAAGAACAAATTTGCTGCCGGCAAATATTGGGTCGGTATAAGGAAAGAAACAACCAAGGGAGACAAACCAAAATGGTTGGACAACTCGGATGTTGCTCAGTAAGTAGGTCTATGGTAAACCACATTACAAACATTTCAAACATCATGGCGAACATACATTTGTTATACAAATTCTTCAATGCCATGTTAGATCCTCGACTTGGATCCGGTGATGTAGACCTACATTAGTACACATGCTCAACCAGAATAGTTGAGCATAGATAGGTGATCTGATTATTTATAAGTTTTTTCTCTACTGACCAATAAAATATCATCTCTACCAAATCCAACAAAATATAATTTCTCCACAGACCAATAACGAAACCCAACAGAAGAAGATACGACTGCAGCGCAATAAATTTACAACCCAACCAGTTTCAACTTGTTCTACACGACTGTGACGACACACTGCCCTATATCTGTGAATACACACAAAGTAAGGACTTGACGTCTGCTGGTGAAGTCTGATTTTGATGTATGCTTGTGAACTGTTGCAGTCATATACAACTAATGTAGAGCCGTATTTAAAAGCTAGAATATAACATACTAAATTCATGTTTCTCATATGAATTGTTTGCCACTTAATGTAAACTTGGCCCTTATAGCACATTAATGATTTATTTCATGTTTTCATTATATTGTCAAAAATGTTTAGAATGATTCTAAAAAAGACTGATGATATTCTCTAAGACATGACTGATGATATTCTCTAAGACATGACTGATGATATTCTCTAAGACATGACTGATGATATTCTCTAAGACATGACTGATGCTATCACTATATTTCAGTTACTGCCCGCCCCCAAACCGCCACTACAACTCCTGACATGTAGATAGCAGACAGCAGCGTGCTACCCACAGGAACTATCCGCCTCGACCCATCCATCCCAAAATCTGCCACCCCTGGAAACGCCAATGACACATCAGCAACACAAGAAACAACTAAACCAACAGTCTACGTCCATCCACCAACAGAAAAGACCCCTACAGTCAACACACACAAAGCTCCAGAAGTTTCTCGCAAGGAGAAAGTTCCAGAAGTTTCAAGTCAGTCCAGCTTTAGCCCAAGCAAAGTAAGGTGAGAACTACAACATGTTCTATCTGTGTGGGTGTGGCTTACATCATGTCCCATCTGTGTGGGTGTGGCTTACATAATCTCCTATCTATTTGGGTGTGGCTTACATCATCTCCTATCTATGTGGGTGTGGCTTACATCATCTCCTATCTATGTGGGTGTGGCTTACATCATCTCCTATCTATGTGGGTGTGGTTTACATCATCTCCTATCTATGTGGGTGTGGCTTACATCATCTCATATCTATGTGGGTGTGGCTTACATCATCTCATATCTATGTGGGTGTGGCTTACATCATCTCATATCTATGTGGGTGTGGCTTACATCATCTCCTATCTATGTGGGTGTGGCTTACATCATCTCCTATCTGTGTGGGTGTAGCTTAAATCATCTCCTGTCTGTGTGTGTGACTTACATCATGTCCCATCTGACTAACATCATGTCCCATCTGTGTGGTTGAAATATCTGAGCTCTACCTAAAGCAAAGTTTTCAAGTTTTCTTTTTCTTTTCTGATGCACAACTCAGAAACCATCACCAAAAGCAACTACCAGTAGAACAACTACTACCACAACAACAACAACAGGAACTACCACATCCAGGAAGACAACCACTACACCAACCACCACACCAACCACCACACCAACCACCACACCAACCACCACACCAACCCAACCAACCAAGAGAACAACCACCACACCTGCCAGCACTACCACCACCAGCTCTGTAGAAACCAAATTAAAAGATTATAAAAACTGCTACATCCCAAGTTTTGGCTCCAATTTAATGGAACAATTAATCACTGCTGAAACTTTTTACACCAACCCACGTGTGTGTCCCAACACAACCATTGGCTCAGTCAACTGGCCATCTACACTTCCTGGTCAAACAGCTCAAGTCCGCTGTAAAAACAGAAAAGGTTTGTGCCACTGGTTTTATGTTACAAAACTAATGCTCATAATGTGTTTGTCTTTTATGTTTGTGGTACCAAATACATTAAATTCCGCTGTAAAAACAGAAAAGGTTGGTGCTACTGGTTTTATGCTACAAAACTAATTCTTATTATGTATTTGTCTCTTGTGTTTGCGCAAGCAAATACATACAAATATATAAATATTATATTTTTTTCTTGCTCCAATCCCAGGTACAGCGACGTGGGCCTGTAGCCAACAGGAGACAAAAGTCTGTTGGATTGGTCAGCCTGATGTTTCTGGGTGTGTGGATGAGAAGCTGCAGAAAATATTGAACCTGGTGAGTCACCTGTTAGTTGTTGCAGCAGCTTTGGTGTGGTGTCATGAACCTGGTAAGTGGATGAAGCTGTACTTTTGGTATAATACAATAAGGTCAATGTTAATCTTAGAATATTGCTAACATCTTGCCTGAGTTTCAACTTAGACTTAGAGCCCTGTTATCAACATGCTTGATTGAGGTTCATCCTCAGGGGTTTAGGTTATCATCATGCTTGCTGTGAAGGCAAAAAAAAAACATAATTTCTTCCATAAATTTTTGTACCAGAAGTGCAGCCTATATCAGAAAAATAAATCACCCACTTGCTTAAAAAACAAATTTTCAATCTAAAAATGCAAACCTTGCTGTGATTGCTTTAATAAGAATGTATTTATTTATAATAATTTAGCTTCCTAGTATAAAAAAAAATGTAGTCATTATTTGTAAAGCTATTATGTAAATTATTTTAATATACCTACACTTAAAATTTAAAAAAAACTTAACTTAAAAAATCAAATTCTTCTTAGTTTTTGAAAATCTTATTAGTAACAGTCTGCTTTGGCCCATTCAATAATTACACTTGGCAGACTCTTCTGCTTCTTTACTGTCTGCTTTTTAAAAAATCAGCAATTCTCCTAATAGGCTAGTCTAATAGAAACACCAGCAACAAATGAAACAAATCCAACAGAGCCGCCACCAAGCGGCGAAGAAGTGGTAGAGATGACATCACAGATCAAAGAAGTGACGACTGCGAAAGAAACAACAATGGAGGATGTGTTGGTCATGTCTAGAGTTCTAACGTTGGTCACCAAGAAAAAAGACAACGCTCCTCCCAAAGATATCCAGGAGATTAAGGATATTATTGATGTGAGTACTCACTAATACTGAAAAACGTTGCTCGTGAGTTTACAAAATTTCTCCGGATTTGATTATTAAGGTTGACAGGTATTACTTCCCTTGTGTGACGACTGAAGAAAGTTGTGCAAGTTTGGAGTTATCCCTGCTTGATTAGGTGAAACAGATACCAGATCTTTTCCTTACAAAACTATTAGGTCAACATTACTTAGTAAAAATGCTTGTCTACCTCATCAAGTTTATGAAAACTTTGAGTCTTATAACAATTTATGCATGATTGTAATTCTCACTGTTAAAATATGAAACACAGCTATATTATGTAAAACTTTGTTAGACCCTTACATATGGGTTCAGTTATATAATCTATTCATCATTACATCCAACCCAGGATTTTTGTCTAAGAATAATCTAACTTGCCACTTGTTTTATGTTGCTTCCTCCCAAATGTCATCTACGTCTTCTCTTCCACCCTCTTTCAGAATGTCATCTATTTCACTTCCACCCTCTTTCAGAATGTCATCTATTTCTCTTCCACCCTCTTTCAGAATGTCATCTATTTCACTTCCACCCTCTTTCAGAATGTCATCTATTTCACTTCCACCCTCTTTCAGAATGTCATCTATTTCACTTCCACCCTCTTTCAGAATGTCATCTATTTCACTTCCACCTTCTTTCAGAATGTCATCTATTTCTCTTCCACCCTCTTTCAGAATGTCATCTATTTCACTTCCACCCTCTTTCAGAATGTCATCTATTTCACTTCCACCCTCTTTCAGAATGTCATCTATTTCACTTCCACCCTCTTTCAGAATGTCATCTATTTCACTTCCACCCTCTTTCAGAATGTCATCTATTTCACTTCCACCCCCTTTCAGAATGTCATCTATGTCTTCACTTCCACCCCCTTTCAGAATGTCATCTATTTCACTTCCACCCTCTTTCAGAATGTCATCTATTTCACTTCCACCCCCTTTCAGAATGTCATCTATTTCACTTCCACCCTCTTTCAGAATGTCATCTATTTCACTTCCACCCCCTTTCAGAATGTCATTTAAATCTTCACTTCCACCTTTTCAGAATGTCATCGCAGCAGGAAGTAATCTCGTCTCCACCAACAAATCAGCCATGTGGGAGGAAATGACGCAGGTAGATAAGGTCAACTCGGCATCAACACTTCTGGTTGCCATGGAGACAGCGACGTTAGCCATGGCAGAGGAAATTAAGCAACCGATTGTGATAACTCAACAAGATGAGAATATCGGTGAGTGTGAGCTGGGCTGTCTGGATGTTGATTGGACAGTTGCAAGTAAGAGAGTTTAAACAAACCTTAAGTATTATATTCCAACATTACAACATCCATAATTTAATATATTTAATTTAATTTCTGCTGAGAGTCTAAACAAATCTTAAGTACTCTGTGGCGAAATTCCCAATTTTTTGCCAGATCTAAAACTACACGTGATCAGTGAAGACACGTTCACCAAGGAAAACAAGACAGAACTGGTCTACACAACTGACCAATCAGAGACAACGTTCACCATTCCTAAAGAAACTTTGTTCAGCTTTAACAAAGGTCGGATAGTTTTCTTTTTCAATTTACTTTTCAATTAACTTACTAAAATACAATCACCATTAAGTATGTGCTCTATGCATATATATATATATATATATATATATATATATATATATATATATATATATATATATATATATATATATATATATATATATATATCTTTGACCATACAGAAGGTGAACTGGCCAAGGTTGTTTTTATGACTCATTACTCCATGGCTGACATCCTGGGGGTCCAAGAGAAACCAAAGACAAAAACTGACCCGGAAGTGAACGTTGAGGAGAAATCCTCCAAGAAGAAAGCGAGAATGGAAGAGGTCTGATATCAGACTTCACATAGCTAGCTACATACTCAGCGCCTCACTAGGGGCAGATGGACATGCGCACAAGCTTCCAAAACCTGTGACCTTCAGGATGAAACATGTCACTGTATGGCTATACAAATTTTTTTAACATAAACTTATTTAAGTAAATAAATTATAAATTAGTAAATTATAAATTAATTTACTTAAAGACGTTGTTTTGAAGATGCAGATAAAAGGAGACCTGTCCAGAATATCCCAACAGGATACAAGGCACGTGTTTGTTACCTGAAAACTTTTATTACAAGTGGGACGAGACTAGATAGAATATTGAGATAAATGGCCGCGGTTTCAACAAGTTTCTGTCAGGCTGCTGTTTATCAGCAAGACAGAAGTCTTCTGTTGGCCTCTAGGATGCCATGTTGGAACTATTCAAAGCTGGGCTTGGGGAAAAAAATTGGATGGCACTTTTTTGGAGCCAAACTTTTTAACAATTCATTTTTATAAAAAATGGTTGAAATAAAACATTTCACTATCCCATCTCTCCACAGCCAGTAGTTCCTACCCTTAGAACTGTCTGCTCTTTTTGGAAGATATCTGATGGGTAAGTTGTTGTCTTTCTGTAAAACATTTTATTTTGAAATTGCTACAGGTTAGTTCCTTGCTAAGAAATAATTGTATTTTAGGTCATCAAGAGGCTACTGGTCCCAAGATGGCTGTAGGGTAGCATCAACCAACGCCACATACACCACCTGTGAATGTGATCACTTGACCAACTTCGCCATCCTGCTGGAAAACCAGGCAGTCAAAGTAAAAAAAAAATTATTCATGCTCTTTTTTGTTTCATCTTTTTTTTTCTTTCTGGCTTTCTTTTTTTTACTATAGTAAAATAGTATTTAAGATCAAAGACTGTAATGGTAGTGTTGTTTTACTTGAACTATCACTTGTGAACAAATGAGATATTCAACATATAATCTTCTTTTTTGAATATGATATGATATTTTGGAAATTCATTGCAATGTTATTATTGAATTTCCCTAAATGTTAAATTTAATATTAAATAATTTTAAAAAGTTTGCTGAATTATATAAATAAAAAAAAAAAAAAAAAAAAAAAAAAAATATATATATATATATATATATATATATATATATATATATATATATATATATATATATATATATATATATATATATATATATAAAATCACTCTATTGCTAAACAAAACATTCTTGATAGAACTCTATCAACTCTGAGCAGAACCACTCTGGTGACATGTTAAAGCCAATCATAACCACACCAGCACGTAAGCCAATGCTTCTTAAAATTACTATTGCATCAAATCTGAATGTTCTTATCAAAACAAGCTTTAATTACTCTAACTACAAAATAATATATTTTTGTTATTAAACTTTGACACTTTGTTCAACAAAAGCAACATTTATTTAAAAAAAAATTCTTCCCTTTAGCTGTTTGGTGTGAAACTGTTGAGGAGTCTGGCATTGTCTTTACTAAAACTAAGGCTGGTTCCACCTACAGGACTTCTTGTAAATATAACTACACAGGTAAATCAAAAGAACTACAAGTACTCTCAATGATGTAGCTTTCTTATATTTTCAAATGTATTTGAAAATATATCTAGTAAAACAAGAAGTCTTTGTTGTAATTAAAGAAAATGGGAATCAATTGCAGCAGAAGAATCAATCTTTAAAAAGTTTAACTCCAAGGATGTCTCTAATTTTTATTTTTATTTTGTTGATCTATTGTAAATATAAAAGTGATAGGCAAGGTATAAATATTTCAAGCATTATATACAAAATAGTTGCTGCTGATAACGGGTGTTCCATAAATGTTGTCATGCTTTTAAAATTTTTTAATTTAATTTGTCTCCCCCTCCACACCGTCATAGTCAGAAAAAGAAGAAAAAACCAGAACCCCCACCCCTCCTCAAATGACATCACATCTCAGCCTACAACCCTCTTCTTTCTAATGAGCTCTCTCGACATTGGGTGATCAATTTTATTTCAATTTACAAAAAAAGGATGTTTTAAAAACATAAAATAAGGCTACTTTTCTAACATTACTTGTTAAAATGGAAAAATGTGACATCCCACTTCCTGAATTTACCCCTCCACAAAAGTCCTCCCCCCTGTAGAAATGTGATGTCATGTATGAATTTCACAAGAGTTATCTAAGTTTATTATGTTAACAAAATGATCAGGGGAGGTTTCAAGAGCCTGCAATGCTGATGGGACATGGGGTCTATTTCACCTGAACAACTGCAGCCAACCATTTTTTGAAAATATTTTCCAGAAGGTTAAAATACTTATAAAGGTGAGCAGCCAGCATAATTTGAATTAGTCAGATTTGATGTAAAATTGGGAAAGTAATTCTTTTGGAGAATGAGTATTTGACACGTATTACTATTTTGTTGAAAATAGCATGATAATCCTAACCTTTTTTGTTACCCAGGATGATAATCCTAACTTGTTTGTTACCCCAGGATGATAATCCTAACCTGATTGTTACCCAGGATGATAATCCTAACCTGTTTGTTACCCCAGGATGATAATCCTAACCTGTTTGTTACCCCATGATGATAATCCTAACCTGTTTGTTACCCCAGGATGATAATCCTAAACTGTTTGTTACACAGGATGATAATCCTAACCTGTTTGTTACCCCAGGATGATAATCCTAACCTGTTTGTTACACAGGATGATAATCCTAACCTGTCTGTTATCTGAGGATGATAATCCTAACCTGTTTGTTACCCAGGATGATAATCCTAACCTGTTTGTTACCCCAGGATGATAATCCTAACCTGTTTGTTACCCCAGGATGATAATCCTAACCTGTTTGTTACCCCAGGATGATAATCCTAACCTGTTTGTTACCCCAGGATGATAATCCTAACTGTTTGTTCTCTCAGGATGATAATCCTAACTGTTTGTTACCCCATGATAGTCCTTACCTGTTTGTTACCCCAGGATGATAATCCTAACCTGTTTGTTACCCCATGATGATAATCCTAACCTGTTTGTTACCCCAGGATGATAATCCTAAACTGTTTGTTACACAGGATGATAATCCTAACCTGTTTGTTACCCCAGGATGATAATCCTAACCTGTTTGTTACACAGGATGATAATCCTAACCTGTCTGTTATCTGAGGATGATAATCCTAACCTGTTTGTTACACAGGATGATAATCCTAACCTGTTTGTTACCCCAGGATGATAATCCTAACCTGTTTGTTACCCCAGGATGATAATCCTAACCTATTTGTTACCCCAGGATGATAATCCTAACCTGTTTGTTACCCCAGGATGATAATCCTAACTGTTTGTTCTCTCAGGATGATAATCCTAACTGTTTGTTACCCCATGATAGTCCTTACCTGTTTGTTACCCCAGGATGATAATCCTAACCTGTTTGTTACCCCAGGATGATAATCCTAACCTGTTTGTTATCACAGGATGATAATCCTAACCTGTGTGTTATCTGAGGATGATAATCCTAAACTGTTTGTTACCCCAGGATGATAATCCTAACCTGTCTGTTACCCCAGGATGATAATCCTAACCTGTTTTTAACCCCAGGATGATAATCCTAACCTGTTTATTACCCCAGGATGATAATCCTAACCTTTTTGTGACCCCAAGATGATAATCCTAACCTGTTTGTTACACAGGATGATAACCCTAACCTGCTAGTTACCCCAGGATGATAATCTTAACCTGTTTGTTACCCCTGGCTCCTTAAAACTAATTGGCGTTATTGAGCTCATAGGATAACCCAGCGTGCCAATAGCATCCTGTAAACAATGATGCAGATTGCGTCATTCGCTAAAGTGACACAAATGAACAGGATTTTTTTCTTTAACACGTAAACATATTATTTGAAGCGTTTTAAACATCAGTGTGACTGATGCAATATGTTAGCGTTACTAATGGTCTATTATTAGATGCTCGATCTCAATTTCTGATTGGATTGTCTAAAAATAGATACTAATTGCATCATTTGCAAAGTGACTAAACTATTTGGATTTTTTTTACGGACAAAATGAAACATCGCAGTTAAATATCTAAACTTGGTTGATTTTTTTTATTTATTATTAAAATAAAACGTATTACATGGCCCTCAGTGGCCCATGTGAGCCTTTGAGGGCCGAAACTGAATTTTTTGTTTGAAGCCAGATCGCACCCTACCAGGGCGTCTGCGGACACGCCTGATTCAATTGAGTGAGTGTTTTTTGTAACGCCCCATCCTATCACACTGTCTATCACAATGTTTAGACCGAATGTAGTCGCCATAGCGTTCACGGGAAAGACCAGGGCGCCAAATCGCATCCTGCCGGGGGGCCGCCCATGAAATTTTTTACAGAACCCTTCCCCAGAGTATTCTAATTAACCCACCAAAGTTTAATGGCGATGGGATGCATGGTGTCAACCCAAAATCTACTTTTATTTTGATATACCGTATATAGAGAAAAAAACAAATTGCGCCCTGTCGGGGCGCCACCCCTTCGAATTTGAATTTTTTTTTACACAGAAACCTCCGCAGGAATATTCTCAACAACATCCCAAAGTTTCACGGCTATGTGATAAGAGGTGTAGCAATGCATAAAAGACAGACACACACACACACACACACACACAAAGACATACATTGCTATATATATATATATATATATATATATATATATATATATATATATATATATATATATATATATATATACTTGCGTACCCGTCCCCGAGCGTTGCCGCGGGAATAGAAGATAGTCCGACGAAATATATAAGAAGGGATTCATCCATGCGTTACCAATCCTATATTCTTAGACTCGTGACCTTGTTTTATAAAAGTTAGTTATTTAAATGTAAATAATGCCTGCGCTTGAATCATAAATATCGGGACACGGGTTTACCTACACTACCGTGTGAAAACCTTGTGTGTACATTAATCACTCACCGAAATAATGAGGTAGAACACACTTCGGTGACCACCCATGTGTCTGGGACGTAGAGGGGCGCTCTCAGGAGCCCCCCCCCCCCCCGATTACACCATCGCATAGGCGCAGCGTACGGCCTCTGGCTCCTTAAAACTAACAGGCGCCATCGTGCTCATAGGATAACCCAGAGTCCCAACTCGCATCCTGTAAACAATGATGCAGATTTCGTCATTTGCTGACGTGACACAAATGAACAGGATTTTTTTTCTTTAACACGTAAAAATTATTTGACGTGTTTTAAATATCAGTGTGACTGATGCTGATGCAATATGGTAGCGTTACTAATGGTCTATTATTAGATGCTCGATCTCAATTTCTGACTGGATCGTCTAATAATAGATGCTTATTGCATCATTCGCAAAGTGACGAAACTACAGTAGGCTCGTCATATTCAAAAAGTTATTTTTTCATCTTTCGCAAGGTGACGAAACTGTACAGAAGGATTTCCTCGCGTTACAAAGTTATTTTTAGAAGCCTGTTGTAGCTTTACCGCTGAATATAGTAGTACCCATTACTCGCTATGAAGGACGCTCGATTAACGGAAGCCAAGTGCCAACATAGTCGCTCTGAAACTTTGGGCGCCAAACCGTGCATTGACGAAAATTGTACCCTAAATGGCACCACCCATAAGAAACTTTAGTTTTCTTTTTTGCAGAAATATTCTCGGGAGTATTCTCATCTACTCCCTTAAGTTTCATGGCACTCGGATGAACCGCATCCGAGTTTTATTTTTTATATACCGTGTATAGAGAAAAAAATCGATCTCCCCTGGGCAGAGTTTCTTCCAGGCATCTCTTCGGGGGGGGGGGGGGGCAAAGCCCCCCCCCCCCCCGAAAATTTTTTACCGCCCCCCCGAACGAAATGAAATTTATATAATTTATATAGAAAATATATAATTTTAACAGTGTCCGCCCCCCCGAAGAAAGTTTACCGCCCCCCGAAAATTTCAAGTGCCCCCCCCCCGGAGAAAAAAGTCTGGAAGAAACACTGCCCCTGGGGCGCCGCCCTTGCAATATTAAAAAAAATTTTTTTTGCAAAACCCTACCATTGAGTGATCTAATCATCTCCCCAAAGTTTCATGGTACAGAGTATAGGGGACTTATTTTAATCAACCAAAATTTATAAATGCAGATTTATCAAAATTTCGGCGTTTTATGCGTAATCGAGTCGGAAAAACTAAGAAACTCTGTCCGTATGTTTTTGTGTGTGTATGTGTGTCTGTCTGTATGTCAACATGATAACTTGAGTACCTTTACAGCTAGGTTGATAAAATTTCATATATATGTATTGTATCAATTTTGTAGTTCTGTGTCAACTTTTCAGCGATTTCCGATAAAATGAAGTGGAACTTATTCTACTTTTAGTTTTCCAAAAGCCTGTAACTTAAGTACTGATTAACGATAGATAGATAAACGAAATTTGACATATAAGTAAAATATCTGATTCTCTGCCTTCTTTTTAGTTTTGAGTAATTTCCGTTGGCCGGATTTATAATTTGCCCGATTGAAATAAGTCCCCTATACTCCGTATGAGATGAAGTACTGAGGTGTAAAACTGTGAAAACTGTCAAAATTTCATGTGATTTTTGTGCACGATTACAATATTTCCTCTATACTATGTAGGCCTATGTAAGAAAGTAAAAATGGATAAAATACGTTTTAATAACAAGCTTTTATATGATAGTGTACTACAAAGGAGACGAAGAAAAAAGATTTTCTGTAAATATATAATAACTAGATAAATGGGACTAGTTTGATAGTGTTGTCTTTTTCTCTTAACTGAAACCAAAACCAAAATCACCAATCAACTTCAAATTTTATCGGACACGAAACATGTCGTTGAATCGGCATTTAAGCGAGATTTCACCTTGATCTACATGTAGTTACTGCACATTCATACTAAATTTAGTCATAATCGAACACCTAAAACTTGCACTTTAGCTCGCATTTAGGACGTCTATAGCCCACTATAACGAAATAGAATGTATATAGAATATATACTTTTACCAGTGTCAGTCCCCCTCCCCGTAAAATTGAGTCCACCTCCACCTCCCTCCCCAAAAAATAATTTTTCAAGTGCCCTCCTCCGCCCGGGTACAAAAAGAAGTCTGAAAGGAACACCGGTCGCATTTGTAGATCATACAGATGAAAGGTAGACCTACTCAATCATGCAGATAGTGTTTCTTTCAAAAAATATTTCAGGGGGGGGGGGGGGGCACTTGAGGTTTTTTTGGGGAAGGGGGCGGATTAAATTATCTGGGTAAGGGTGCCGTCATTATATAAATTGTGACTACATGTCCATTATAGCATAATAAATTTCCACAAAATGGGACAAATATAAAGTGTGTTGGCATAAATAATTTGTATTTGCGTTATTTTTTCTGTTAGCACAGATTTTCTTTTGCGCATTTTTTTTTGGGGATTGGGGGGTGGGTGGGTAAGGGGTTTCAAATAAAAACATACTTGATTAACAAATAAAAAATATTTGAAAAAAAAACAACAATAAAACCAATTAATTTGCTAATTTTTTTTTATAAATCACTAAGTTTAATAGTATGTCATTCTTGCAATAAATTCAAAACAAATGAAAATTTAATTAAAAGTTACAAAAGTTTTGAGGGTGAAATTAAAAACTGTTTTCAAAGATTAAATATTTTAAAACTTGCTTATTTTTAAAAGTGAATTTAAAAGACACTTATCGTAATTATTATCAGTTCAACTACTAAATCAATAACCTCTTTGGTAAATGATTTCCTGATGTCTATGTGGTAAGGATTTCGCTGACTTGAACATTTCCCCCGTAACCAAAGTAATTGATCTGATCAATATCATGCTTGTATTTGTACAGGCGTACACCTTTGTGGTCGATCTAAATATAAGAAATTGCATAAACTGAGACAAAAATATCAGTGTGTGCGGCTTAATTCCGTTTAAATAATAAAAACGAAATCACATTAATACTTGCCATCGGTACCAGTTACAAGTGATATATAGGCCTGTATTTTTTTGCCGAAAAAATTGTATAAATTCCATAGTAGATTTATAGATCTAAATCTTATTTGAATGATATAGTTCATTCCTTTATATTCTAAAATTGGAAGATGTGGGAAGTGCATCTTAGTGAAGATGACGTCATTAGTATTGTGCATCATTTTCGACATTCGATTTCTAATTCTATTTTTATCGTATAATCAATGACGCCATTAGTGTTGTGTCATTTTCGTAGTTTAAACTTTTTATCAACATTGTTTGATCATGATATATTTCTCATTGTTTCATGTGCCGCCCTTGTTTTTGCCAGTGTTTGCTTTTGTGCTGTTTGTGTGTTCTCTAGAGATTTTTTTTGTCAGAACTATAAACACTTTTCCGGTTGAATAATTAAATATGTGTTTCTACATTCGAATATGCCCTTACGCTTATTTTTCTTCTTTCAACTAATTTTAGTTTATTCATTTAATACATCCAAAATATTGTTTGTAACAAATTTCCGTATCTTTAAGTTCTCCATATATTGCTGAAGATACTGATCATGGGCTTATATATATATATATATATATATATATATATATATATATATATATATATATATATATATATATATATATATATATATATATATATATATATATATATATATTAGGATACTGACCTCAATATACCCTGGCAGTAATGTAATCTTCAGCTGAAATGGAATATTGACTTCAAATTTGTGATTCTTGAACACTTCTTCCATGCCCCATTCATTATTAGTCTTGTGGTTTATGACAATAGCATTCCCATACTCGTAACCAGTAAATCGGACATCGAAAGCCATAGTTATATCAGGTATGTTGTCCACTGTTGAGTTTTGTGCGTTCAAGCCAGAACTACATGCCAGGAAAATTGTGAACCTGTTTTCAGAATTATCAAAGTCGATTTTTGAGAAACAATAAATATGAATGTTTTTGCATTTTCAAAAAAAAACAAAAAAACAAAAAAACTGATACGTTTTACATCGTACTTATGCGTCTGGTTTGAAATAATTTTCCATAGTTAAAGAATAATTTATTAAAACCTAAAAAACTAGAAATTAGTTTCAGCATCAACGAAAGAAAAAAAATCCGCTACACAGAATTGTCAAAATATTTGTATTAAGCTAAAAAAATATTATCTAAAAGAACATTTTACTCTTGTTAAAGTATGTTTATCAAAATTTACAAAACTATAAAAAAAAAAGTTTCAGTATCGGAGAAAGAAAAAACAAACAACAATACAGAATTGTGAAATATTTATATTTAACTAAAAAGAATGTTCGAAAGCACATTTTAAATATTAATAAACCGGGAGTGATCTCCCCTAAACTTTCTCGAATATTCTAATATAACACTAAGGGGGATGGCAACTCGGGACATAATACAATATTTTTAATCCATTTTTAATTACATAAACTTGTTATAATAGAATAGAATCTCATTAAAAAAAAAGAATTGCACGCCAAGTGAACGCCAAATAAAATGTGCATAATAGTGCGGGATATTATTAGTACTTTACAAATTCACATGCGTTTTTTTTTGAGAAATCGGAAACAGCGTAAATTACTTCTTTCGGTCGACGACTCAAAATTTGAAAGCAGGCAGAGAATAAGATGTTATACTAACATGTGAAATTTCATTTATCTATCTGAAATAGTACTCAAGTAATAGGCTTTTGAAAAATTCCACGCAAAAAGTACCCCTTCCGGTTATCGGAAATCGCTCAAAAGTTGATACGGATCTACGATTTTGATAAAATACATATATATGAAATTTCATCAACCTAACTGTAACAGTACTCAAGTTATCGTGTTTACACACACACACACACACACACACAGACACACAGACATACGGACAAGATGCAAAACTAGGTTTTTCCGACTCAGGGAGCCCTAAATTGTCGAGATTTGCAAACATCTCTATTTTTTTTTTTAAGACTGCAAGACTTTCTCTATACTTCGTACTTCGTATATACGAGAAAGTAATAAACCTGGAGTGATCTCCCCTAAACTTTCTCGAATATTCTTATATTCTCGTAGAAAATAAATTGCGCACCAAGCGAACGCCAAAACAAAATGTGCATAATAGTGCGGAATATTATTAGTACTTTATAAATTTACATGCGTTTTTTTGATAAATCGGAAATGTCGTAAATTACTACTTCCAGTCAACGGAAATTACTCAAAATTTGAAAAAGTACCGGTTATAGGAAATCGCTCAAAAGTTGATCAGGATCTAAGATTTTGATAAGATACTTATATATGAAATTTCATCAACCTAGCTGTAACGACACTCAAGTTATAGTGTTTACACATACACACACAGACACACACACAGACATACGGACAAGATTGCAAAATTATGTTTTTCCGTATCAGTGAGGTGTAAAACGTCGAGATTTGCAAAAATCTCGATTTTCTTTGCACGATTACAAGACTTTCTCTATACTTCGTATATACGAAAAAGTAAAAAAGTAGCTGGTAGAAACTTGTGAACATATTTTAATACAAAAATATGTTATTTCTGAATCAACACCCCTCCCTTAATTAACGTTGGATATCAATTTAAAGATCTACATCCGATTTATTAGAACAATTTCCAAAACCTGCACTCAATCAACAGAACACACACAGAGCAATGAACAAAATATCTGTTTAAAGCATTCGCATTAATTAATTTTTGTGAGCGTTAATCCTCCCCCAATCTTAAAAAAAAACTTTTATAGACTTTAGAGCCTATGTAAGTCATAAGGAAAAATAAACGTTAAAAATGAAACATATAGCGTTTATTTTAAATGAAATCAAATGTATATGATGAATTAGCGACACTGCTTATTAATCTTTTTTGTTGTGTTCAGTTTCAGGTTTATCTTGTGGTTCCTGTAAAGAGTCCGGTTTCTATAAAACTTCCTGTTAAAGTCCAAGTTCCTTGTGGTAAAAGGTTAAGGTTAGAGCCGATGCTAAGTTTGAGGTTAAGCTTTCAGATTTAAAAAAAAAGTAAAGTTTCTCTTTCAAACCTGACGGTCTATGGGGCAAGTGAGGTAGAGTTCACTTGTTTCTGTGACCTCGGCATATGAAGAGATAGTGTGGTCAGCACTATGCCCAGCCGCCGTTCCTTTCCCTAACGTGAGTTAAATACCCATCAGAGTTGGGTGGACTCAGGGACGGTTTACTGACTTGAACCCGAATTCGAACTCGAGACTTACGGGTTAGCAGTCCAGCTCTCTACCGATAGACAACTCCGTCCCACAAGCTTTCAGATGAGGTTAAGGTTAAACTTTCAGCAAAGGTTTAGGTTTGTCAGCATAGTGCTCGTTTTAGTTTTTCCTCAACGGACTAATAACTCTTTTTAAAAATTAATTTTCATCATATAAAATTAAGAGAATATTTTATAAGAGTTCCTTAAAGTTGGCTAAAAAAATATAACATTGCCCTTTAAAAGCAAATCATGAAGAAGAAAAAATGCATATACCTTTCTGTGTTTTTAGTTGGGAATCCATTGACGATGATCATTTCTCCAGCTGGGTCTACCTCAAGTTGAACCACCTTTGGCTATTTAAAAAGAACTTACTGTTTAGAGTTTGCTAATATTAATATTTTCCAAATCATGTTTTATCGGAAAACTATCATTATTTTTCCGCATTTTTTTCTCAGCATATATATATATATATATATATATATATATATATATATATATATATATATACATATATACACACACATAATTTTTATGAAAGCCCTTTCAGTTCTAATAACCTTGCGAGTAATAAGTTTGCGAATATTCCATCAAATTATGGGTACAATAAAAGTACCCCACTGTATAAATTAAAAAAAAAGCATTTAACATAACAGCCAATCACCTATTAATTAATTATTCAATTTCTCAACTTTTTTGAAAACCTAAGCGAAGCTAGGCAGTATGCCTAGTTATTTAATAAATAAAAAAGAAGTAGGCTTTTTAGTGTTAAAAAAGTACCAACTGAGTACAAAAAAAGTAACGAAAAGTAGGTCAGGAAAATAACATATCTGTGTAATTTGTAAAGCCGATTGTAAGCCTTGGGTGTTTCCAAGATGATTGAAAATCCGCTTATCAAATACTTAAGAAATGCAGCTTTCCAATTATGTCAAATACAATATGATGACGGATTATAAAACGTTTAGTAGAAATCTTGTAAAATTGAGATGATTTTTTTTAATTAACAGGGTCATAAAATGGTATTTTAAACACAAAAAGGGTTTTCATTCTCCTTATTCTTCGTTCCTAATTTTTTTTTCCGATAAGTCTATTATTTTCATACTATACAATTGAATTAGAAAATAGTTAAATCGGCCCATAAATTCTTATTCGTGCCTTTAAAAAAACATATATGTATATATATATATATATATATATATATATATATATATATATATATATATATATATATATATATATATATATATATACATATATATATAGACCTAAATATATATATAAATATATATATATATATATATATATATATATATATATATATATATATTTATATATTTATATATATATATATATATATATATATATATATATATATATATATATATATATATATATATATTTATATATATATATATATATATATATATATATATATATATATATATATATATATATATATATATATATATAATCAGAGCTAAATTCTTCTTTTAATAAAAAAAAAGGATTTTGTTCAACTTACCGGGGAACGATACTACAATTGTTGATATCAATTTAAAAAATCGTGTTAGTACGTATATATTAACATACTATAAGACATTATAATAAGATATAACAAAGTTTATTATATAAACATTTTCGTATATAATATGTATTCTTGTTTTAAAATATAGTATACTTTTTATCGAAAACAATATTTGCTTGGTATACCTTCTTTAGGCGTGTTATACTGTAAAGATTTATGCAGCTGTCATATTTATATTTTGTAACAATAATTTGGAACAGCCGTCATTTTTCAAATATTCAGTGACTCCACATTTTTTAGTAATTTTTATATTAATGTATCTATTACTTAAACATTTATATTTAACAGATAACATCAACCATCAAAGTTTCTCGAATGACTCCATTTCTTCTCCACACATAAAGCATACATACACTTATAGACAAACACAACGAACCGAGTAGAAAATCCTCTTGATGTCAACATTACCATCAACATGTATGTAGTGGATTAGATCTTTGGACATCTGGAGCTTAAAATCTCTAAAAAACACGCCGTTGACGGACAGCTAAAAATAAAATTTATTTAAATAATTTCAAAACTTAAAAAATAATTACTAGAGGCCCATTAATATTTTTTTGCAAAATCTACATACCTTAAACAAATTATTCAATAGAGCTATCTTGAACTCAAAGTCTTTCCCTTGGACAAATGGGATTGTTTCTACTCTATCTTTCTCATCTGACCAAAGTCCGTCCTTTTGGTAGGTTATCCCCACATTATTTTGGTTAAAGTCAACGTAAACTTGTAGAGGTATATTCTCTGAATAATATTCATTGTCAGAGAGGCTCACCATAAAGCTTCAAGAAAAATAAACACATTTTCTCTAGCATGAGTAAGAAACATTTTAAAAATGTGGTTATAGTGTTATAGCAAAAGCTGTCTACTACAACCAAGTACAACATGTAAGCAGGCCAGCCTGGGTGCGAAATGCTAATAAAGAATGAACTAGGCGTAACATTTGACCCCCCAACCCCTCCGCACCCGATGACATATAAATAGAAGAATAATAATCTTTAAATCTTTAAATCTTGATCATATATTTGTTTATGTTCTAATAACACTTTCTACTAAGTCAAATTTTTAATTCTGTGTCTGTTGTGACATTGAAAGCTTAGTTTAACCAGCAGCTTCCGAATTGCCTGCGTAGTCTCATATAGTTTACTATTGTCATTTTAAAAACTTTTCGGTGGAATTTCATGATCCTGTCCATTGCAAAAATAAAGGAAAGTAAATCAATAGCAAATTAATACTAATAGTTTCGTTGTCTGTGTATGTATCTGTCTGTGTATCTATCTGTCTGACAAGAACGCTATAGAGAAAACACAAGCAAATTAAAAACATGCATAGTTAAACGAAAACGAAATATGACGTTACTTTAGCATATAGTAGAAAATAGCATCAAGCCGGAGAGTGCACACAGTAATATGACGTCATTGATTCTCGAGTAAACATTGAATAAAAAGTCAATTTTGTCTAATCTAAGTGGTTTGCGTGAAGAGTTTCTTTCATACAATTCTTCGGGTAGGGGCGAAGCCCCACCCCCGCGTAAGAACGTCTGAGCCCCCCCCCCCCCCCCTCCCAAACTCAAAAGAAATTTCTTCATAGATACTCTATAGTAAAATTACCGCCTAATTAATGTGTCTAATCTAAAAAGTAGTTTGCTTGCAGTTTATTTCATGCAATTCTTCGGGTAGTGGCTAAGCGCGACACCAGTGTTTCTTTCAGACTTTTTCCTCCCCGGAGGGGGGAACTTTTTCTAATCTAAAAAGTGTTTAGCGTGCACAGTTTTTTTTCATGCATCTCTTCCGGTAGGGGCGAAGACCCGCACAGGTTCTTCCTTTAGTTTGTATGATCTACAAATGCGACCAGTGTTTCTTTCAGACTTTTTCCTCCCCAGCGAGGGGTGGGGTTACTTGAATTTTTTGGGGGGCGGGGGTAGAATATCCTGGGAGGGGCGGACACTGGAAAAAGTATATAATTATATTTCGTTGAATGGGACGGTAGACATGTTTTGGGGTGTGTGTGGAGGGGGGGGGGGCGGAGCCCCCTCCTCCCAAGTAGAGTTGCCTAAAAGAAACTCTTAATGCGACTTTCGTCATGAATGAGATTAGGTGCATGGTTTAGGGATATGCCTATGACTAGATTTTGTATAAATTAAAGTACCGATTCTGGATAAAAATCCGTTTTCAATGTCATTTTTCGTTTTCGGTTAAATTGAATTAAGGTGGTGATTTTAGTTTTGGTTTTAGTTTAGAGAAAATAGACAGCACTATCAACCTAGCGCCCATTGTATCCTTCCTCAACGGGCCTTTTTTCTCGTCTATAATAATAGTTTCGCTGTCTGTCTATCTATCTATCTATCTGTGTATCTATCTATCTATCTATGTATCTGACAAGAACGCTATAGAGAAAATACAAGCAAAATAAAAACTTTCATAGTAAAACGAAAACGAAACATGACGTCACATTGAGCATATAGTAGAAAATAGTATCAAGCCGGAGAGTGCACACAGTAATCTGACGTCATTAATTCTAGAGTAAACATTGAATTTTTTAAAAAAAGCCATTTTTGTCTAATCTCAAAAGTGGTTTTCTTGCAGAGTTTCTTTCAAGCAATTATTCGGTTAGGGACGAAGCCCCAGCCACCCCCCCTAAACAACGTTTAAGCCGCCCGCCCACCCCCCTCAAAAGAAATGACGTAATCGAAACTCTATAATAATAAACCGGGAGTGATCTCCCCTAAACTTTCTCGAATATTCTTATATAAAATAACAGGGGATGGGAACTCGGGCTATAGACATGATTTTTAATCCATTTTAAATACTTAAAGTTTTAAAAATAGAATAAAATCTCGTAGACAAATTAATTGCACACCAAGTGAACGCCAAATAAAAAAGCGCATAATGGTGCGCAATATTATTATTACTTTTAAAATTTACATTAGTTTTTTGAGAAATCGGAAGTAGCGTAAAGTACTACTTCCAGTCAACGGAAATGACTCAAAATTTAATAGAAGGTAGAGAATTAGATCTTTTACTTACGTATGAAATTTCATTTATCTATCTGAAATAGTACTCAAGTTATAGGCTTTTGAAAAATTCAAAGTAGGAAAAGTACCACTTCCGGTTATCGGAAATCGCTCAAAAGTTGATACGGATCTACGATTTTGATAAAATACTTATATATGAAATTTCATCAACCTAGCTGTAACGGTTCTCAAGTTATCGTGTTTACACACGGACAGACAGACACACAGACAGACACACAGACAGACACACAGACATACGGACAAGATTGCAAAATTATGTTTTTCCGTATCAGTGAGGTGTGAAACGTCGAGATTTGTAAAAACCCCTTTTTTTTTTTTTTGCACGATTACAAGACTTTCTCTATACTTCGTATATACGAGAAAGTAAAAACACAGACAATACGGCCTAATTAATGTGTCTAATGTTATAAGTGTTTTGCGTGAAGAGTTTCTCTTCTGGTAGGGGCAAAGCCCCTTTTACCCCCCCCCCCCCCCCCCCACGTTAGAACGTCTAATTCCCCCCCCCCCCCCCTCCCAAAAAAGGCATAATATAATTCATAGAGAAAATATATACTTTTACCAGTCTCTTCCTTCCCCGACCCGTCGAAATTTATTCGCCCATGCAAAAATTCAAGTGCCCCCCCCCCCCGGAAAAAAGCCTGAAACGAACACTGTCTGCTCTACCTTTAGTTTGTATGAGCTACAAATGCGACCAGTGTTTCTTTCACAGTTATTCCTCCCCAGAAGGGGGAGGGGTTCTTGAAATATTCGGGGGTGAGGGTGGACTAAATTTTTTGGAAGGGGTTGGACACAGGTAAAAATATGTTTTTTTTAAAATAAAAAGTATTTTTCGTTGAATTGGACGGTAGACGTGCTTTATAGTGTGTGTGGGGGAGGGGGGGTGCTTGGGGCAGAGCCCCCCCCCCACCTAAATGCGACTTTATTCGTGTTTGAGATTAGGTGCAAGGTTTAAGGATTTACATTCGACTGTGTTTAGTATCAATGTGCAGTAACTACGTGTAGATCAAGCTTAAATCCGGTTAAAATGCAGATTCTGGATAAAAATCCATTTTCAATGACATTTTTCGTTTCCGGTAAAATTTGAAGTTTAGGTGGTGATTTTTTTAAAATTTCGAGTTAAAGAAAAAAGACACCACTATCAGCCTAGCGCCCGTTGTATCTCTCCGTCAACGGGCCATTTATCTTGTTTGAAAGATTTTTTTAATCTTTTCAAATTTACTGTGGCGTGAATTCTTAATAAAACCCCACAATATTTTAGCAGCTTTTAAAAGAACCTAATCTAGTTTTTAAGCTTTCGTAACATGTTTAAATGCTTCTTGTAGACGATAAAGATGAGGAATAAAGCTTCAATTACCCTAATATCGAGGCAGTGGGATCATGTATTACGCACCAATATATATATATATATATATATATATATATATATATATATATATATATATATATATATATATATATATATATGTATATATATATATATATGTATATATATATATATATATATATATATATATATATATATATATATATATATATATATATATATATATATATATATAAGTTGAATTTGTTGATATATTAACTGGCAAAACGTACATGTTAATCATATTCAAACGTTAAGAGGGGTAGGAAGAAGGCATTGTTAATGAAATAGAAACGTAGACATAAAGTATTATATCAATGTCAAAGCTAGACACAGGTTTTCACACTTTAACATAGCTAATAAGAGACATTTAAATGATGAAAAATCCGGCACTTAGTATTTCGCACTCGACATTAGCTTTTGGCTGATAATACTAGAGGTCGTTAGGGAAATTAAATTTATTCTCGTTTAATAGAGAACACTTTGGGGCCTTCTGAAAATAGGGCTCCAGGTTGCAGCACTGTCATGTAAAGTACCATTTGCTTCCGGAATGTTGATTTTACATACCGTTTCAGAACGCCCCCCCCCCCCCCACCACCACTTTAAAGGAAAAAGACGAAAAGAAAGTGAAATAAAAACAATAATAGGCATGAAAAAATCTATGTAATCATACTAACTTTAAAAAAAAAACTTGCAAAAAAATATGGCAAGCGATAAAATTATAGTTACATTGTAAAAATTAAAGCTGTTTTGGGAACCATAGATTACACTCATTTTTATATTTTTGTATCGAATATAGGCCAATGAAAATCCGTTTAGAATTATTTTTGAATTCAAATATTTTCAAAAACTGCCATCAACCTCTCCTTGAAGTCTACCGGAATGGACAGGGAGAGTAAAACAATAAAAGTTAAAACAATTATTTTCAATGATACAATACACAATTGTGATCTATGCTAAATGGCGTTGAATTGTAATTATAACAATAAAGCATCCCCAATCACCACAACACCCTGACTCTACTAATTTAAATTAAAAATAAGAATGTTTGCCAAATTACTATTAGATCTATATCATTAGTAATCATTTCTTTGACCATTTCTAGCCTTAATGAAACCGGAAGTAATTTCGTACTTATTACACAAATGTTATAAAATAACAATTTTGGTTGAAAAATATATTTTTTTGGCAACACAAATTTGGAACCATTTGGAACCAGCTTTTTAAGTCTATTGTTGACAATTTCAGAACAAAGATGATTAAATTAACTAGTCTTCGTTGCTACTGAGTACCTTTATCAGTTTTTAGATATTAAATATTTTGCTTACTTTTGGGAAGTCTGAGGAACGAAGGATTCAACAATAATGGTCTTCTGGTCATCTATCGGGTACTTAATTTTCTCAGAGTATGATAGCATCAACTGGAAAAATAAATAAAAATTTATATTAGAGGAAACATGATTGTATGGGGCATTTTTATGTTTACATTTCGTCCATATTAATTTTCATGTTTACTTTCTCGTATATACGAAGTATAGAGAAAGTCTTGTAATCGTGCAAAAAAAAAATCGAGATTTTTACAAATCTCGATGTCTTACCCCTCACTGATACGGAAAAACATAATTTTGCAATCTTGTCCGTATGTCTGTGTGTGTGTGTGTGTGTGTCTGTGTGTGTGTGTGTGTGTGTGTGTGTATAAACACGATAACTTGAGTACCGTTACAGCTAGGTTGATGAAATTTTATATATATAAGTATTTTATCAACATCGTAGATAACTGGAAGTGGTACTTTTTCTACTTTGAATTTTTCACAAGCCTTTAACTTGAGTACTATTTCAGATAGATAAATGAAATTTCACATGTAAATGAAAGATCTAATTCTCTACCTTCTGTCAAATTTTGAGTAATTTCCGTTGACCGAAAGTACTAATTTACGCTATTTCCGATTTCTCTAAAAACGCATGTAAATGTATAAAGTACTAATAATATTGCGCACTGTTATGCACATTTCATATGGCGTTCACTTGGTGTGCAATTCTTTTTTCTACGAGATTTTATTCTATTTTAAAAACATTAAGTATTTAATATGGAGTTCCCATCCCCTGCTGTTTTATATAAGAACTAGCCATCGGTAGGCCTACCCGTTTCACGTGAAATATAGCCCTATAAATTTTAAAACATTGAACTTGTTTGAGAAAAATAATATATAAAATAGTTATTGGTCAAAACGCAATGTGCATTACCACACGCTGAGCGATATTAGTGACAAAGCAAAGAAATAACTAATTAGCTAAAAAAGTCGACACATTTAACATAACACAGGCACACACTGATTAAGTGACTTAAATGATTCCGTTAAAACTCGGCTATTCCATAGTATTCTTCTTGTTTTTTTCCATGGTATTCTTCTTGTTTTTAAAGTGTTTTATTTTATTAGGTTTTTATGTATAGATCTATAGATTTAAATGTAATAGTTCATTTCTTCATCGGTAACCATACCTTATTAAATGCACTCGCTGATTAAGAGACTTAAAATTAAGAGACTTAAAAGATTTCTTTAAAAACCCGGCTGTTCAGTGGTAGTTATCCAGATCTTAGCGCCTACGCCTAGTTTTTCCGTAGATCTAGTCTAGATCTAGAATCGAGATCTAGATCTATATCTAGAATCCAATTAGATAAAGTAAAAACTTATAAAAGTTTAGGGCGAGAAAATCATTTCATAGCGTACGTAGCTCTAAATCACATTTGAATGAAATAGTTCATTTCTTTATTTTATACTAAACTCGGAAGATGACGTCATTAGTTTTGTGCTCGTTTTTAGTGTAAACATTAAGTGACGTCATTGTTAAAAGCGCTCTTGTCCCAACTATAAACACTTTTCCAGTTGCACAATTAAAATTGTTTTTCTACATTCGAATACGCCTTTATTTTTTTATTTTTCATCTTTAAATAAAATGTTGGTTATACATTTAAAACATCTACCATATTATTTTCAACAAAATTCCGTATCAAGTTCTCCATATATCGCTGAAGATTCTGATGTGATATCCGGCGAAAATATTTTGCGGACAGAGAGAGAGAAGTGCGCATATGGGCTTTTATATATTAGGATATTCGAGAAAGTTTAGGGGAGATCACTCCCGGTTTATTAGTTCAAGATCAAGCTCGTGTTTCTAATTATACAAAGTGGTTTGTTTCATTTGGCGTCACCGTATGTTAAGTCAAACTGTTATCCAGTTATTTGTTATATATATATATATATATATATATATATATATATATATATATATATATATATATATATATATATATATATATATATATATATATATATATTAATATCACACGTACATTTGTAACTTTTTGTCGAATGGCGCTAATTTGTGCAAACATAATATTAATGCACCTATAGAAAGCATTTATGCGCCTAACTCTAACAGTTATTAATGCAGGTGAAAAAAATCATTGCATTTGTAGTAAATAATTAAATTTGGGGTCACTCCCTACTCCCTCAGGTGTGGTTTGATGTGTCAGTTACTACAATTCTCAGAAAAACCTTTTACTTCGGCAAATTCTCAATGTTTAGTTAATGAGTCGTGTCCCCCCCCCCCCCCCCCGCCCCCCATCCTTCACCCGGTGATTGCTTTAAACTACCTACATGATCATATCAAATAAATAAATGATTAATTAGTGAAAAAGTCTTTTAATATGGAAATTGACAAATCCCAACAAGGGTGGTGGGGGGGGGGGGGGTTGACACCATAACTTAAACCTGCTAACGATAAAGAAAACATTACAACATCCATCTGTATTTATTACTGACTATAGATGAAAAGTGTGGGCCATTTTATTATCTACTGGATACCTTTACTAATATTTAGAAAGAGACCGACGCTTTTCTTTATAGTTATTTAAATAGTAGTGTATTATTACGTATTTAAAGAAAATAATTTATTTTCTACTTTTTAGTGCAATTTTACATAAAAGTTTGTTATTAAGACGTTTTTAAGGTGGGTTTTTTTCTTCACTATAATATTGTACTTTCTCTTATACAGGGTATAGAGGAAATATTGTCATCGTACACAAAAATCACATGAAATTTTGACAGTTTTCATCGTTTTACACCTCAGTACTTCATCACATACGGAGCATAGGGGACTTTTTTAATCGGGCAAAAATAATAAATGCAGATTGATCAAAATTTTGGCGTTCTACGCGTAATTGAGTCGGGAAAACTGGGCTTTGCAGTTCTGTCCGTATGTCTGAGTGTGTGTGTATGTGTGTCTGTAACACGATAACTTGAGTACCGTTATAGCTAGGTTGATGAAAATTTATGTACATGTATTATATCAAATTTGTAGTTTTGTATCAAATTTTTCAGCGAATTTCGCTAACCGGAATTTGAACTTATTCTACTTTCAATATTACAAAAGCCTATAACTATATAAAATAAACCGGGAGTAATCTCCCCTAAACTTTGTCGAATATTCTTATATAACACTACGTGGGATGGCAACTCGGAATATAGACATGATTTTTAATTACTTAAACTTTTAAAAATTTCATAAAAAACGTTTTAATAGCAAGCTTTTATGTATTAATGCACTAAAAATAGAAAATAAATTATAGACTACCATTTAAATAACTATAAAGAAAAGCGTGGGTCACTTTAGTATCTATTGGATACCTTTATTAATGTTAAGGAAGAGATCCACACTTTTCTTTATAGTTATTTAAATAGTAGTGTATAATTTATTTTCTACTTTTTAGTGCATCAATATATAAAAGATTGCTATTAAAACGTTTTTTGTGACATTTTTGTTTAGTGCATTACATGTTTTTATTTATAATAGAGTTTCATGAGTAAAAACCATTGCGCGCCAACTGAACGTGATAGCGCAGCTATTGAACGTGATGACGTGTGGTTGGATAGACATGCCTACTAATTCGGTCCAAATTTTAATTAATTCATAAAAAATTATTTAGGTATCCAATTAAGTCAAATTTAATTTCAGATTGCATTGTCTTCATGTCTTGACCCACGTGCTAACTGTGAATCGTATAGGTCAAGTAGAAGTGTCTGAATTTTCACTCCGGCGTTTCGATCTAGACAGACTGACGACAGAGGAAGCAAGTTAAATAAAAGCTTGTTAGAATAGAATCTAGTAGATAAAAGAATTGCGCACCAAGTGAACGCCAAAACAAAATGTGCATAATAGTGTGGAATATTACTAGTTTTTTATAAATTTATATGCGTTTTGTTTTTTGAGAAATCGGAAATAGTGTAAATTACTACTTCCGTTCAACGGATTAGATCTTTTACTTACATGTGAAATTTCATTTATCTATCTGAAAAAGTACACAAGTTATAGGCTTTAGAAAATTCAAAGTTAAAAAAGTACCACTTCCGGTTATCGGAAATCGCTCAAAAGTTGATACGGATCTACGATTTTGATAAAATACTTATATGAAATTTTATCAACCTAGCTGTAACGGTACTCAAGTTATCGTGTTTACAGACACACACTCACAGACACACACACACACAGACATACGGACAAGATTGCAAACATATGTTTTTCCGACTCAGTGAGGTGTAATTGCACGATTACAAGACTTTCTCTATACTTCGTATATACGAGAAAGTAAAAAATATTCCAGAAAGTTTAGGGGTGCCCACTCCCAGTTTATTTAAACTTAAATAGGACTGCGTGACTAAAAACATTGCGCACCTAATGAACGTGATAAAGCGCGTGTTATAGTGCGGAATAGTTGGATAAGACAGCCTACTAATTTGGACAAAACTTTCATTAATTAATAAAAACTTAATTAGCCATCCAATTAAGTCAAATTTTAATTTCTTATTGCATTGTCTTCGTGTCTTGACCCATGTGCCAACTTCTGTCAGTTAGAAAACCCGAAATTTTGCTCCAGCGCTTCGATCTAGACAGACATACTGTAGACAGACAGACTGTAGACAGACAGACTGTCGACAGACTGAGGAAGCAAATTAAATAAAAGCTTATAAAAACAAAAAAAATTTGTCAGCACACAGAGTGCATAATCAAGAAAGAGTTCAGCGAGTTTCCACAATTTTCTATCGGTGAGCTTAAACTAAATGAGGGTGGAACGAATAGCACGCCGGTACGAATGACCTACCTCTACTCTATTGGGGATCCGGACAAAAGGCCGACACGGACAAAAGGCCGACATGGACAAAAGGCCGACAAAACAAAAGGCCGACATCCAAAAGGCCGACAAGTTTTATAAATAACAAACTACAATTACAGGCATGTTTAATATCTAAAATATGTACTTATATACGACTTTTTAAGTTTCTCATAAATATTCTTAGGTACATACAATAGGATAAAATAAAACACACGATGTAACCAATTATTTGTTGCCGATATATTGGTCCATATATAGGGAAATCATAGGAGTAAGATTACACAAAAAACAAAAATAGCGTACCAATTTCGGCACTCTTGTATCACAATCACAACAGAATTAATGAACCCAACTAATATATTATACACTTTTTTCACGCAGTTAGCAATGGGCGAAACTAAAATATAATTTAAATTTTGTCTGTATTTAACATGTAGTCTAGTCAAGGCACGCGATTGTTCTACTCCATTCGGTTTCTTTATTTCTTTACGAAATATCGTGGAAACGCCACCCTTCTGATTATCCTTTGTACTCTCCAGTCATCTCCTGTCGCATGGACCCCATTGTTCACCTTATAAGGATCGCAACTAGCATTGTCTCTTGGCGTTCCACCTTTTGACTTGGTTCTTTGATGATTATCTCACCTCGATTATATAGAAGAATTAGTTTATTGACATGTCCTTACCTTTCTTTATATTTTTCATTGTAACTTGGCGTGGTGTTTGCTTGTTATATTAGTTTTGTTTTAGGGTAGTGTTTTTAGGTTAGTGTAGTAATTTAGGCTGATTTTCTGGTGTTAATTTGGTTAAATTTTTTTTTGCATTTGATAAAGTTATGGTAGCTTCTCATCTGTTTAAACTTTAAGTTAAGACATCCAGTAGACTTAAAGTCCATGTAAATGGATTAGTTACCCCCTGTTAGTGATTATATATATATATATATATATATATATATATATATATATATATATATATATATGTATTTATATATATATATATATAAATTTTAAATGTGATTATATAACTGTACTTTAATATTATTAGCGAATTTGTTTATTTGCAAATTTTAAAAACTTTTTGATTATATATTATCAAATATTTAATTTTTTTCTTTACGTCAGTGTATTTAAGCTGAAGATAGATTTATTCCTATTAGCCCTACCTGTGAAATGACTTACTTCGAGTTCGCAGTTTACAGACATCAGGTTCAACAAGAAACCCATCAACGTGAGTTCTAACGCCAACATGTTGCTGCTCATCACAATCTCTAAAGATAAGCTATGACAGCAGAACAATTATATACAGCAACAAAAATAGCTCAAGTAACATGTTATAGCAACATTAACAGATCAACAAATATGTTACAAACAGGGGCGGATTCAGCTGAAATTTTTTGTGGGCCCCTACATTTATTATATATATATATATATATATATATATATATATATATATATATATATATATATATATATATATATATATATATATATATATATATATATATATATATATATATATATAATCGGCTATAGTACCCAACTTATTCATAGTCATTTGAACTCACTTACGCGAACGTAGGTACCATAGCGAACACAGGAGGGCCCGGGGCGCCAAATAGCATCCTGTCGGGGTGCCGGGGGACGTCCGGATTTGATTCACTTAATGACTATAGTAACATTTCTTATCCATAGTCTATCGCACTGTTTAAAACGAAATTATGCACCATCGCACTCACATGATAACCCAGGGCGCCAAATCACCTGTTTCAATTTAGTGAACAAATTATAATACTCCAAGCTTATTCGTAAATTGAAAGAAATAAACATAAAGGATTTGTAGGACCTGGCTTATTAACTGTTATTGATTTAAAAAATAATTAGTAAACACTACGTTCAGTGTATAGAATAAATAAAAGGCAGTATTAAAAATAACTACGACATTGCACTTAATCAATCCCCGCTAATTATGTAATTATTTTTTTACTAACACCAAAACAAAGTAATCAAAGGTAAATTCTTTCTCCCCCGATTTAATGTTTTTTTTTTTAAAAAGGGAAGTAACTGTGTTTTCCAAATCAAGGGACGTAATGAGAGCTAAAGGACAAAATGCAAATACATTTCAGACACAATTTTAGAAATTTCATAAACGTTGATACACTTTTTAAAAAAAATTATGTAATGTTCATAATTAAAAATTGTTATTCTAAGTATATATATATATATATATATATATATATATATATATATATATATATATATATATATATATATATATATATATATATATACAATCTAGAGAGTTAATACATGCTAAGCTCCTGTGTCATTTGTGTTTCTATACAACTGAATGTTGGAGATACGTACAAACATTTGAAAAAACGAACGGGTCCGCATCCACCAGGGAACGAAGATAGGAATTGATCTATATATATAACATATGTCATTCAAACAGACGACAAATGATTGTTTGAAAAGTCCTAGTGTGGCCGACAGAAGATATTAAAAAAATCAGAAAATATCTTAAACTACCCAACGTTGAACAATCATGAAGATTTACAGGATATTTAAACGCTAGCAATAGATCGCGTTGACTGACAAAAGTTCAATTAGTCTAGAGATGCTGCTATCTAATCGTTTACTGACACACAAAATTGTTTAGGTGGGTTTGTTTGGAATGAAATTAAAAGATATTCGGCTTAAATAAAAAAAACATATAGAGGAGAATCATATTCAATTACAACTTCCATCACTTAAGCAGTACAAATGCAGGAGAACCTAGTTACACACCTGATATTGCAACCACAGTGCCTTTAAAATCGTGCTTGATTATGTTGTAATGTATCTTAAAAAGGCATAGCTGTACCAGTGGCGGAACTAGAAAAAAAAGGGCCACCCCGCAAAAGAAACTTTAAGGGGATATGCTATGTTTTTTTCTATTTTTTACAATTTAAGATCTAAAGCCTTTTGAATACTTTAATCATATTTGGCATATAAAAGTAAGTATTAAACAGCAAAAAAAAGGGTCGAAAATAATTTTGGTTGTCATGGAAACCAAAAAAACCTCCGCCATTTTGAATTTTTCTGTACTTTTAAAAATGCTAAGGCTTTTTTATTTATGCATCTATAGCAATCAAATTTAAACTGCTTATATTTCAGTATATATTAAAACTTTTGTCACGACAACTTTTTGAAATAATTACTAGTAAGAATTTTACAAGGTCTAAAAAATCGTACCCTTTTTAGTATTCAAAAGTTTCAAAATGTGCATATTAATTACCAAATATTTTTTTTCTATGAAAGCAATCACAATTCCCTCGTGACAAAAGTTGTATTTTCGCACCAAGAACATTTACTGAAAATATGGTTGGCATTGTTTAATAAATAAAAAAGTAGTAGGCTTTTTAGTGTTAAAAACCTGCGAACTGAGAAAAACAGCCAAAAGTAACGAAAACTAGGTCAGGAAAGTACCATATCTGTGGAAACTGCAAAGCCGATTGTAAGCTTTGGGTGTTTCCGAGATGTAGGAAATTAAGTTTATTAAATACATGAGAAATCCAGCTTTCCAATGATGTCAAATACAATATAATGACGGATATAAATCTTTTCATAGAGAGCTTGTAAGATTGGGAAAAATTGATTATTTTTTAATTAATAGGGTAATAAAAAACGTAATTTAAACACATAAAATATTTTTTTCTCTTTAAAGTTATTATTTTCTATATACAAAAATGGACAAAGTATCCAAAAGTGCAAGAAACCCATCATGACTAAAAACAAGAAATTTTGTGATTTTTTTCCGCGCATATCCCCTTAATATATAGGCTATATATATATATATATATATATATATATATATATATATATATATATATATATATATATATATATATATATATATATATATATATATATATATATATATATATATATATATATATATATATATATATATATATATATATATATATACTAGCCGTCCCGGCCAGGCACTGCACTGGCATCTCTGAAAAACGCAATTATGAAGGACCATAACTAACTTGTGTGTTTATTAATCAGCATTTACCCGGCATTGCCCACCCTAACCACAACCAACCAAATTACACAAAAAACGCAAACATAACACTAACACAAAACAAACACAAACGAAAACACAAAAACAAACGCAAAGACAAACACAAACACAAAGAAAACACAAACACTAACGCAAACAAAAAAGCAAACGAAAACAAATCTAAACGCAAACCCAACCACAACAAAACAAAACCAAAACACACCAAAAAAAAAAACAACGCAAACATAACACAAACACAAATACAAACACAAACACAAACGAAAACACAAAAAGAAACGCAAACACAAACACAACCACAAACACAAAGAAAACACAAAAGCAAAGAAAAAAGAAAACGAAAACACAAACGCAAAGCAAAAAGCAAACGAAAAAAAAAACACAAACCCAAATCCAAACGCAAACACAACCACAAACGCAAATCCAAACACAAGAAAACAAGATAAACTCAAAGTGTCCACAGTCTAGCCCGGGCGCCAAATCGCACCATGACGACGTGCGGCTTAACCGCCTGATTCAACTTAGTAATCGACTATAGTACCCAATTTATTCATAGTCATTTGAACTCACTTACGCGAACGTAGGTACCATAGCGAACACAGGAGGGCCCGGGGCGCCAAATAGCATCCTGTCGGGGTGCCGGGGGACGTCCGGATTTGATTCACTTAATGACTATAGTAACCTTTCTTATCCATAGTCTATCGCACTGTTTAAAACGAAATTATGCACCATCGCACTCACATGATAACCCAGGGCGCCAAATCACCTGTTTCAATTTAGTGAACAAATTATAATGCTCCAAGCTTATTCGTAAATTGAAAGAAATAAACATAAAGGATTTGTAGGACCTGGCTTATAAACTGTTATTGATTTAAAAAATAATTAGTAAACACTACGTTCAGTGTATAGAATAAATAAAAGGCAGTATTAAAAATAACTACGACATTGCACTTAATCAATCCCCGCTAATTATGTAATTATTTTTTTACTAACACCAAAACAAAGTAATCAAAGGTAAATTCTTTCTCCCCCGATTTAATGGTTTTTTTTAAAAAAGGGAAGTAACTGTGTTTTCCAAATGAAGGGACGTAATGAGAGCTAAAGGACAAAATGCAAATACATTTCAGACACAATTTTAGAAATTTCATAAACGTTGATACACTTTTTAAAAAAATTTATGTAATGTTCATAATTAAAAATTGTTATTCTAAGTATATATATATATATATATATATATATATATATATATATATATATATATATATATATATATATATATATATATATATATATATATATATATATATAATCTAGAGAGTTAATACATGCTAAGCTCCTGTGTCATTTGTGTTTCTATACAACTGAATGTTGGAGATACGTACAAACATTTGAAAAAACGAACGGGTCCGCATCCACCAGGGAACGAAGATAGGAATTGATCTATATATATAACATATGTCATTCAAACAGACGACAAATGATTGTTTGAAAAGTCCTAGTGTGGCCGACAGAAGATATTAAAAAAATCAGAAAATATCTTAAACTACCCAACGTTGAACAATCATGAAGATTTACAGGATATTTAAACGCTAGCAATAGATCGCGTTGACTGACAAAAGTTCAATTAGTCTAGAGATGCTGCTATCTAATCGTTTACTGACACACAAAATTGTTTAGGTGGGTTTGTTTGGAATGAAATTAAAAGATATTCGGCTTAAATAAAAAAAACATATAGAGGAGAATCATATTCAATTACAACTTCCATCACTTAAGCAGTACAAATGCAGGAGAACCTAGTTACACACCTGATATTGCAACCACAGTGCCTTTAAAATCGTGCTTGATTATGTTGTAATGTATCTTAAAAAGGCATAGCTGTACCAGTGGCGGAACTAGAAAAAAAAGGGCCACCCCGCAAAAGAAACTTTAATATATAGGCTATATATATATATATATATATATATATATATATATATATATATATATATATATATATATATATATATATATATATATATATATATATATATATATATATATATATATATATATTTATATATATATATATATATATATAATTTTGCCGACAACAGCGTGTGTTTGATTGTAGGAGAAAGAGGACTCGGCTTTCACAATGGTTTAAAAACGAAGGGAGAAAGAATATACATGAGCGTGGAATATATAATAAAACCGCAGCATCAAGCCAAAAATGCAAGAAAATTAATTTTTTTGACTATTAAAAATTGATTCTGGTCGGCTGTTGGAGGTCGTCGATAAATGATGTCACACGCCTAGGGAGGGGAGGGGGTTCAGACTTTTGTGACGAGGAGGGGGGGTAGAGACAGTGTGACGTCACTTTGTCTTAATTCCACGAATTGATTAACATGCATTTTTTTTAGTTTTTAGAAAAATAAACATACTCAATACTAAATATTTTTTTTACATTGGTAGCGATACTTCTAAGTTGTCAAAAGATTGTGAAATATGAATTTGTTCTAATTAAATTGCCCTATAATTTGACGATGTGTGTTGTGTAATAGACTGCCGTATATGCAAATTTGTCAATACTGCTATATGAATAAAGGTCGGAAGCATATCAACTATCAACTAGTGAGGGTAAGGCATGGGTATCAGTGTAATGCGTGCTATTCTTTGAAGTTTACAGAGTAGGGCAGTCATAATAAAACTTTAAACCCCGTTTTCCGAATAATTTATTTAAAAACTTATCTTCACACTTAGGGCTGCGACTCTTGCCCTTGATGACACGCCTTGTCTTCCTTAAATCATGGTGTTCATGCCGATAGTGCATGCTTGTTGAACGATCTAGAGAAAAAATAACTAGTACAATCAGTTCCAAGGTCGAGATCACGTGATTTTTGTAGATGCGGCCAAAATAAAAAGCGGATGTGTGTAGGGTCAGCTTTTGATGCGTGTTTATTCGATCAACTCAAATAGGCCTACACGTGTCTTGCTGAATCAACTTTGTCTGTGTGAGGCTTTTCAATTGAAAGGTAGATCTAATAATCTCATATATACTGCTTAAAAATCGACAGTTAATAATGGATAAAAATAAAATTTTCCAATGTATTTTTGATGCCTACGTGCTGGCATATCCTAAAAAGAGTAAAAAGATTTGCCAAGAAGAAGTCGTTGAAAAGTGGACTCAACTAAAAAGCGATTCAGATCTGCACTTGAAAGCGGAGGTCTGGCTGCAGGAGCTAAAAGCAATTGCTGCCGCTAAAAAAGGCTCACTTTTGACGTTTTGGGCCAAACAAACATCTGTATCTACATCTACAAATAAGAAAACACCGTATGATTTGGCAAAAGAAATACCTAATACTAATAAGTCACTAAAGTCAGATGAAAAAGTGAACGATGCTCATGAAGTCAGTGATTTAAAACCCTCTACCAGCAAACTATCAACATCTAAGCAGGCTAGAGTCCAGATAAACTTACAATCAGAGATTGAGATTATGAATTCTGATCTAGTCGGCTTGTATTAGCGACAAACTCGCGGAATGTTAACGCAAGAACAGAACATGGAGATTAAAGAAAAGAAACAGAGAAAGAGCGATTTGGAAAAAAAAGCTAAAGAGGAAGATATCTGATCAAATAAGATCTCAGAAAGCTCGAAATGAAAAGAAAAGAAAACTGAATGCTTTGTTTGAAGAGAATCCGGGGCTACGCGCCACTTTGAATGTTAGATCTAACTATGGCAGGCCAAGGATTGAAGAAGATCAATCTTCTTTATTGGAAACTATCATAAACATTGCTATGCATGGATCAGCATCACACGAGAGAAGGCAGCACGAAGTCTACAGGACTATTAAAACATTAGATCAGCTAGCTGATCAGTTAAAACAGGATGGGTTTATAATTAGTAGAAGTGGGCTGTACCTTCGACTGTTGCCAAGACGTACTTATTCTCATGAAGGGCAACGACATGTATCGACAGTCCCAGTAAAACTGATAAGAGCGCAAAACGATTGCCATGCAAATCACACTGATCGCTTGTTTACAGCGGCAACACTGCATCACCTAGAAGAGTTAGCTTCCATGCTTGGACCGAATGAGGTATGCTTTATAAGTCAAAATGACAAGGCCCGCGTTCCTCTTGGGTTGACAGCAGCTAAAAAACAGAGTCCATTGCTCATGCACATGGAATACAGGGTGAGCTTGCCTGACCATGACTGGGTTGTGGCTGCTGGACATAAGCTGATCCCTTCAGTTTATGCAGGGATAAAAATTAAGCCCAACGCCTTGGGAAATCGAGAAGCTGTTGGATACTCCGGCCCAACATACATATCAATCAGCTCTAGTAAACATTCCTCATCCACAGCGCTTAGTCATGGACTTGATTTTGAAAAATTACTTACATTACATGAATTTGATGATATCACAAAGAGCGGTGTGGATCAAATCGTTAAACCAATATTAGTGTTGACGGTTGATGGTGGCCCAGACGAAAATCCTAGGTATCAAAAGGTGATCAAAGTTGCGGTACACCACTTTCTCAATCAAAACTATTATGGTTTGTTCATTGCTACAAATGCACCCGGAAGAAGTGCATTTAATAGGGTTGAAAGAAAAATGGCGCCACTTAGCAATGAGCTCACAGGATTAGTTTTACCCGATGACCACTACGGCAGTCATTTAGATGAAAGAGGAGTCACAATAGACACAGATTTAGAGAAGAAGAATTTTCAGTTTGCCGGAAACACTTTGGCAGAAATATGGTCACACTTGACAGTGGATACATTTCCTACAGTGGCAGCATACATAGATCCAGAAGAGTCTGAACTCCTTGAAACTTCTCTGCTCTCAAAATACTTCGGTTAATGATCTTGCTAAGATTTAGAAATATGAATGTATATAGATATCGTCGGTTAAGTATAACTTGTTACTGATATTATTATTTAATCGTTATTAATAAAATTTCTATAAAACTTGCTTAAATTTAAGTCAGTGTGAAAGTATTTCTTGTCCTATTTCAATATCCTCTTCGCAAACAGCAAAACACGCAATTTAATAATCTAGTGAAAAGTCTTTACTATTAAAAATCAATTACATTTATATTGCTTTGTGAGAGATGACATCCGTTAAGTCCATCATATAGGAATATAGGCTACAATGAAATATACTAGGAAAATTAAAGGTCTGGGCATACTGCTAACATTTAAATAATTTGCATATTATACTCAATATATTGTTATTCTCACGTGTGTCGTCATGTCTGCAAGAAATACATACATTTACATTAAGTATTTTTTAAAAATTAATCCTATCAGCTTTAACATCACCTCACTGTATTACTGTTTACCTGCTGGTGCCACGAATGGGTCCTGCGCGCTCATTTTTAATGCTGTGTCAAGGAGCGGTAATTTTAAAGGGATGAAAACACAGCAAATTTAAAACATAGGATAAATTGTAAATTAGGGGGGGGGGGGGGGGTGGAGTGTGACGTCATTAAAGGGGGGGGGGTCTGAATTTTTGTGACGATGTGTGACGTAGGGGGGGGGGGGGGAAGGGGGTAAACAAATGGCCAAAAAAGCGTGACGTCATTTATGGACGACCCCTAGGCCCCTAACCGCCCCCCCCCCCCGCATTGCGGGGTCTAGCGGCACTGTAGTTCCGCCCCTGAACTATACACATAAGAAAACAACATTTGAAAACATCTCATACCTTTCTAAACAGGCGTACTGTTGTAAACTTGTTCGGGTTATAGTGCTGCTTGTCGGGATCCAATGGAAGGCGCTGTGTTATAATAGATACGTCACTGTATTATGTTGGTATGTGTGATCAGAGCACTCAACACTTGCAGTTCTGACAAAAAACGCCTCCTTGGAGTAATTTACTCACTTGTCGTGTTTTATTAGCGATGTCAATCAAAAATTTTAACTATCGTCGTTAACAGAAAATTGGTGGCCTCCTGTTCAGCCCATTGATCGTATTAATTGAAAACATAAAAAGAATTAATTAATTCATTAAAAATTAATTAGGCATCCAATTAAGTCACATTTATTGTCAGACTGCATGTTATTCATGTCTTGACCCACGTGCCAACTTTGAAACGAATCTGTCTGTTAGATCTGCCGGCAATTTCGCTCGAGCTTTTCGATCCATGACGACAGATAGACAGGATGAGGAAGCAAGTTATATAAAAGCTTGAAATAAAAGCTTGTTATTAAAGCTTTTTATTAATTAAAAAAATAGAATAGAATCTCGTAGAATAAAGAATTGCGCAGCAAATGAACAGTAAATAATCTGTGTATAATTGTGCAAAAGATGAGTACTTTATAAACTATAAAGAAAGACAGATAAATCAAGTTAAAAATAAATTCATATGCGGTTTTTGAGAAATCAGAAATAGCGCAGAGTACTACTTCCGGTCACTAGAAATCACTCAAAACTTGTCAGGAAACAGAGAATTCGATTTTCTACATCTCTAGATTTAAGAGAAATTTCTTCTATCAAACTGAAAAGTACTTAAGTTATAGACGTTTGAAAAACCGAAAGAAGAATATATTCACTTCCGTATACTGGAAATCGCTGAATGGTAATACTTAATACAGAATTATAATTTTGATATAACAAACTTCGTCAATTTAGCTGAATGGTACTCAAGTTATCGTGTTTACAGATAGACACACAGACCCTTCCCAGCGCCCGGGGACAAATTTTCAATTTGGCTCCCCCCCCCCCCTCGGGAGCAAAGTTTCAATTTGCACCCCTTCCCCTTCAAACTTTTGATTTGCACATCCGTCCTCAAACTATTTATAATGCAAAAATGCAGCTAAAATGACATTGTAATTAGTTTTTCCAACCCATTTTGGCGCCCCCTAAGGTCGGCGCCCGGGGACATATGTACCCCCCCCCCCCCTCGCTACGTCTCTGACACAAACAGCCCACACAGTCCAGTTTTTCCGACTTGATGACGAGTAAAACGCCTTTATTTTGATAAATCTGGATTTGGAATTTTTGCCCGATTAAAGTCCTCTATACTTCACCTTTGAAGTACTGAGTTTGAAAACTGTGAAAACTGTCAAAATTTCATGTGGTATTTGAACACGGTTACAATAGGCCTACTTGCTCCTTACTCTGTATGCGAGAAAATAAAAATTATTTAAAAATTAACAAATACCGTACAAATTAAGCCCCTTGGATATAGTATAAGTTTAAGAAAGTTGTTAGGCCTAAAGTAAAAAGTTTAGATAAATGTTAAAAACAAAATGGAAACGTGCTATGAGAAATGCGTATAATCTAGAATAATCTAGATTCTAGTTCTAGATTTACTTGTAAACCTAGAATCTCGATTGTTCGAAATCTAGATCTACGTTCTAAAAAATTAGACTTTTAATCAAAACAATACAAGTATGACTTCGGTAATTAATAATGGTAAACAGGCTCGCAAAAGAGTAAGACCAAGCACTACTTCTGAAGTGGATAACAAAACATTTGATGTTGACGGCTCAACACCAGCTAAACACAATAGACTTGTCAAATTGACAGAGTCAAAGATGCAAGAAAAAATAGTGTATGGTAAGAAAAGAAACCAACCAATATTTTGGTAAAAATTAAACAGGTTTTCATAGTGTAGGTTGTTCACCTCCAGTTGAGCATATTTTATTTTATTATAAACACAACCGAAACACACAAAAACATTAGGAAAACACTAGGACTAGACTTGACTAGAGCTAAATCTACTTATTTTTTTAATTAGAAAAGGTAAAACAAAAAAGCATTAGAACAGTTCCAATCAAATATCGTTAATCGTAAGATTGTCAGCGTGAGAAAAATCCTTACATTAGGCATTCCGACTTCCGCTGTTTCGATTCGGTATTCAATATCCGGACTTTTTGATGCAGTCTTTATAAAAACTCGCCCTTTTCCGAAGAATGCCGAATCTCACTGTTGGAATCGAGTTTTTAGAAATATTCGATATAGATATTCTAGTGTAGTCGTATTACATGTTTCAATTAGAAAATTACCGCCATTATGACAATCTTTAAGCTGAAATCGATCGCACGATTCTAATGAATTTATCTTGCGAACATGTCCCGTACGGTGCTGTCACATTTTAAATAAGTTTACGTATTAAACACATTATAAGTGTCTTGCCATTAGTTTTAAGTGTCCATTAAATAAACAAATATTATTATAATAACGGTTTTATGGCATTTACTACTTCTGCTTACGAGTTATCATACATGTCAAATCCCCGAGCAAGCGCTTCGGCCTTGACAACGCCATGGCGTCTGTTTAGCACCGCATTACCTATTATCGATAAAATACGCGCACTAATGCCAATGGCGTAGTTTTCGAAGTTGGAAAGAATTTAAATTGTGGGTGGCATTGTTAAAACTAGATAAAATACATTGATCAAGTTATCTATTAAAAACGACAGGCAAGAAGCTTAGGCTTACATTAACTAGTGTCAAGCATTTCACACATATCTACTTACTTAGATTTAAGGCTAATACTAATAGCCCTTTAATATACTATTATACTTTATACTATAAATAAGTTGTAGGCCTATTTCTTAGTAAAACTAATGCTATATACTATATGTATCGATTGATAAAGTAATTCTGGGCCTATTATTGGTTATGATAAGTAAAGAAGCTTGGTGATAAACTTATTTAATTATTTGTAATAATTATGCTTATGACATTAGTAAATAATAAACAAAAGGTGCAGCAATTGACATGGGGGGGGTACTAATTAATAAGGCAGTGAATTTAGAATGACATGAAAAAGGCATGATAATTTAGGATACAATTTTTACATTTAATAATAAAAAGTAACAAAAAACAAATAACAACAAACAATATGGATTTAAATCACTGCATGTTGCCAATATATATATTCATATAAGCAGATAGACAGGGAAGCTGTAACTTCTGATTTGGTACAACCTAACACTTAGCTTAATAAACTTTTACAAGAATTTAAGGTTTTTCTATTGATTAGTAATTTAGTTGTACCAAAATATCAATAGGGCCTTATAAAGGCCCTAGTATATTAAAGTAGTTTCCCTTTTGGACCTGTCAATCCATCATCCATAAAGCAGCTGAAGTAGAGTTTATCTGTTTCTTGACCACTGCACATGAAGTGATGGTGTGGTTAGCTCTCTGCCAAGCTACCTTTACTTTCCCTTACATTACATGGGTCAGGTACTCATCCGAGCTTGGTGGATGCTGCACGCTACAAAGACAGACTCGTCTGAGATCTGAGCTTAAGACTTGCATGTTAGTAGTTGAGTGCTTTACCACACCATCCCTAGTTTTATTTTTCAGCATTCTTCTTATTACATGCTTCAGTATCAATAACCAAAATGTATCCTATCTATTATAGTAACATTCTGGACATACGTCCGTTGCAGTCACTATAATTACTATAAAAGGGTGCAACACCCTTTCATAGGACTTTTTAATTATATGCAGTCATACTTAATATAATTTTTTTCTATATTTCTATTGCCCCCACCCTCTAGCAAAGTTTCAATTTTAATATTTAAAAAAAAAAAACAGACTTTCAGTCTGCATATTGACCTATATAGAACAGCACCCCTCACTTTAATTTGACTTGATTAGTTATAATTATCCTTCATCAAATTTTGATTTTACTTTCATATTTCTATTGCCCACACTCTCTAGCACTAATGTGCAAAGTTTTATAATTATATCTCAAATAGCAGCAGTGGTATGCAAGCCTAAAGCCAATCACACAATTAAAATAAATCCGATTGTTACAGTGATATATAACAAGTTTAATACATAACTTTAAAAATTCATATAAAAAAAACTATTAGGCCTAGAATGATAAATTTGGTATCTTTATCAATGGGGTATATTATAGGATTAATCTGTGTACATTTTATCATTCTATGTTAATTAGGAAAAATATCCCAACATTCCTACCTTACATGGTCGTGGGTTCACCGTGAGTTCACATTAACTTTAATTATCAGCATACGTCATAGTTCGGGCAATAGCTGTTTGAAATTGTGTTGGCCTCAGTTTTGGGGTCATTGTAAGTTCATAAATGTTTTTTATGGTATCATGCCTGGGAGATACTTGTAACAATACAAACTTAACCGCCTTGCAATTGTGAGGTATGTTTTCGTACTTCACCCATTGCCGTGAAAATGCTAACTGACACATGAACAAAGCACATTCAATATTCTAAATTTGGATTTTTCTCAAGTTTTGACATAAGTAAATTATCAAATTCTAAAATGAAGTCAGTCTCTTTGTTTTTTTATTCATTTTTATTCATTTGTTAAAACAAAAATACAATACAAATAAATAAATCGTGTTTTCCTAATGTTGTGGTGTGTTTCGGTTATTATAATAATAAAATAAGCTCAACTGGAGGTAAACGAGAAGCGGAGAATAAAATACTCTAAAATGGAGTTTTACTGTGTAGGTTGTAGCATACAAAATGAATTTTTGAGTAAGCCTATTTTATCTTAAAATCATATGAGTTAGTTAGGGGAAGGATTAAGAATTCCATTGGTACCAAATTTATATTTCTAGCTTTAATAGGAGAGGAGAAATATATTTTTTTTCTTTTTGTATGGTCTTACATAATCTCTGTAAAAAATGAAACAAGTGGGAAACAAAAATGAAAATTTCACAAAATATGTTAGCAAATAATTGAATTCTAATGATAAATTATGAAACGGGTGGTTCCTTTATGTAAATTTGCATTAATAATTGTGAAGGCTTGTTTCTGTTTGATGTTATGCTTATATTGTTAGTATTGCTGCTACCCGGGAGGCGTGGCTGGTTGCTAACAACAATATGGCGTACGGACCAGATGCATGACTTCCGACGATTTTTCGTCTTAGTTCCAGAGACCTTCTTAGAATTACTTTTAAAAATGTTTACCACGAGCAAAATGGCGGGTTTTCACATTATATAAACATGCTATAGTTGGCCAGGGCTAGATATGCCAGAAAAGCATTTTAAAATTTGCTTTGGAGAATGGAGGCTAAATTTTAAAGTCGGTCTCATTAAAATTAATAGAACTTTTAAAATAGCCTGGAGGGTACAAAAATGATTTGAAGGTTGTAGAACTATTAATAAATCAAATATCGCAAGCACTTTTAAAAATAAGGCACGACTTTTGAATGACAACCAAATTTTTTTTTTTTTTAAACCACGTGATCGCTATTTGGTCATTACTAGTGAGGAACTCTGGGTGCATGGCCACTTAAAAAGTCTAACCGGATTTGTTGTTTTCTTTAGCTTCAAACGTAAGAAGTGTTGTCATGGAGAGGTGTGGTGTGCATGGTAGTGAGTGACAATAAATATTAAATTAAGTAAATTTAGTTTAAATATTTTTTTATGCTTATTATTGTGAGTATCATAATTTTTATTTAACAGCTGAGATATTTTTGTATTTTTACTAGACATAAATGTTGAACACTTTGTTGAGAGTCGAGCCACTGAGATCCAAGCGCTCACACAGGCAGTGAAAGATGTTGGAGGCAACCATTTGGCTTTTCAGAAGCTGCCCCGCCACATGAGGAGAAGGGCAATGAGTCATAATATCAAAAGAGTTCCCAAGAGACTTCACAGCATTGTCAAGCTAGAAGTGAGTAGTTATTGCATACCTCTCTTACCCTACCCATACATCGCTGATATATTCAAATGACCGTTTAGTTGAGACTTAGAATTGTTGATGATTTATGCAAAACACTTTTTCTAAAAACAAATTTAATACAGTGTTGGTTTACATGAGTTTTTACTTCCTTTTTTTATTTAGTTGGAAAAAACTAAAGCTCCAGGAAAACGCCCAAGTCGTAAATTCAGACGGCGTCCAAGTAATCTTCTCTCAGAGTATGAAAGAAGGAAGCGTAGGATTGGCTGGCTTGAAACGCACATTTGGCATGCAAAAAGATTTAAGATGGTTGAAAAATGGGGCTGTAAACTGGCAGTTCACCCTAATGACAAAAGTGTCCGTGCTTGCTACAGAGCTGTCAACAATCATTGTCTAATGCAGGTCAGCTCAATGTTATAATTGTAAAAGTGGTCTGCTTTTTTTTTTTTGTTAGTCCAACTGTATATTTGTTTCAGCTGTCAAGTGTGAACATATTGAAAATATCTGATTTTGCAACTTGGTTGGATCATAATTATTGAAATGTTTGAATTATTTCTGTTATTTTTCTAAATAATAATTATGCTGTTTCCATTCACTGTGAAATTAATTATATGTAATATAAGGCTTTAGTAAGGTTTTTTCTAACATATTTTCAATAGTTTAAATTTTTTAATCTACAAATATCCAACTGTAAGTAAATCAAGCATATTTATTAGTTACCAAAGTCAGGTATTTTTTTTTGGAAAGTAGTCAAAAGGGGGCATCTGCAAAGACTAGCTCAAAAATTAGGTAATGTGTCCATTTTAAGGGGTTTATTAATTTTTCATGTGTAATTATTTTTATAGTAATTCTGTACAATAAACACCATTTTTTACATCCTTTTGCGAAAAAACAAGATAAGAACTATTTAATATTTTAAAAAATAAGTAAAGATACCTCTTTAGACCTAACAATACATTGGGCATATGAAGTGGAGTTCATATTTTTCTTGAACCCTGAATATAAAGGGATAATGTGATCTGCGCTATGCCAGCCGCCTTTACTTTCCCTAACAATAACATGAGATAGGTACCCATCAGAGTTGGGTGGACTCAAGGATGTTCCACTAACGTGAACCCGGATTCGAACTCAGTCAAGCGCTCCACCGCTAGGCTACTCCGTCCCATTTAATATTTACTAATTATTAAATCCATTTCTGAAAGAAATTCATTTAGAATAAATATTAGCTTTGGATGTTTGAAAGTTTAAAAAAGAGTGTCACTTTTTCTTTATTAACATTTATTATTTCATGCATGTCAGGTGTCCAGCTGTTTTATCTGTTTCAGATTTTATATCTGTTTATTGCATATCAGGATCCAACCAGTATCTGTTTCAATTTATAATTTATTAACATTTTTCTCTAGGACGTGTCATTTGAAAAATACATTGAAATCACAGGATTAAGGGAGAAAATTCTTACTGCCCTTTCCCATTTGTGTAGTGAAAAAACAGGTCGGTATTGGTTGTCATAACTTTAACAGTGATTAGATTTAATCTTTTTTTTAAATGTAGGAATTAATTACTTGTTTTGTTTAAATACAATTGATATAAAAATTTAGCAGCTATTCTATTTTCTATTGCTTTAATTTGATCAGAAAGTAAAGTTAATTGATCACCAAATTGAAATCTTAGTTCAGTATTTCTTTTTTGTGTAACTACATAGATGCAATATCTAAAATAATAGAATTATTTAATGGTAACGGAGTTGTCTGACCAGTGTTTTGAATCTTTTAGTCGAAAATCAGAATTTAAATTTCCTTAAAAAAATACAGTTTTTATCAGTTTTTTTACTGCACGTTTATTATTCATTTCTAGGACCAACCTTTGCATCAAAATTGACATCGTTGGGTACCCGCCATGCGTCTTTAGTCTTGTATAAGCATGACATGTACCCCTATGGTGCCATTGGACCAGTCAGCTACTTCTGGAGGCCAGCACTCCCACCCCACACAACTCAATCAACCATCTGGGTTGGCTGCCATCTCTCTATTTTCTCTCAAGTTTTTGGTGAGATCACAAAATGTTTTGACCAGGGATCCTCTGAAGTAATGACAGAGGGAAGCACGGATGTTGTTGTTAGACCTTTAAATAATGAGCTGGTCAAACTCCGACTTTTTGGACCAGCTTCCAATGTTGTGTTGAGTGAAACTTTACAGTTATCTCCCTTGATCAGCCAGTGCACAGACAGTCCAGCCCAAGGTAACGTTGACTTCTGGTGGAAGAGTTACTACTCGTCCTCCCTTCAGCAAGAATCCTTCAAGCAGCAGGCAGATGTATGGAGGGACCTGCAGTGTAGCACGCCAGGCCAGGTGCCAGCCAACAGCATTCTGGGCCTGACTGTCAGGGACCCCAGGCTCTTGCTGCCCCCAAAGCGCAGCAAGGTCACACTTATCAACAGTGGTGAGTTGTTTTTATGTGTGCTGGCTTTTTAGAAACCATGTGTGTTTGTTCAGTGGTGTGTTTGTTTGTAATTGATGATAACATTTAATCTTGTGTATTTGTTTGAGCAGTTTGTCTGTTTGTTATTTTTTTTCATTTTTGTGTAGTGGTGTGTTTGTAAGTAATGATATGAAATTCACTTTGGCTAGGTAGCTCAGCTGGTAGAGCACTGGTGTTAATGCCAGAGGTCACAGGTTCAAATCCTGTCCTAGTCTTTCACTAGTCATATCAGTTATGTTGTATCTGTGACATGTAATATGATAGAAAATACAGTGGGCTAACTTATTCTCTTGTTAAAAACACACTATATTTTTTAAAGTATATTTACACTCAAAGCTAATTTACCTATATAGTTTTTCAGCTCACAAAAGACATGAGAAGCTGTTCATCAGCACCAAAGGTTGTTTCTATGTTAAAGAGGGACATTAAAAACTAATAAAGTCAAAAATTTACTCAAGAGCCATTATATGTCACATTAAATGTATACCCCCCTCGTCAATTTTTTTTCCATATTAGTCTGTGCGTACACCCCTGTTAACTTTAACCAATATATTTTAACATAACAAACAAGGTTAAGCTATATAAAAAGTCTCATTGAATAATTTCAACCAAATTTAATGATCCATAAAAGGTAATCTGAAACAGCTGTCTTAATCTACTTTTTAATCACTTTAAAAAATTACACGACAGATGTACTATCTCTTGTAACACAAGACAGATGTTTTGTAACACAAGACAGATGTTTTGTAACACAAGACAGATGTTTTGTAACACAAGACAGATGTTTTGTAACACAAGACAGATGTTTTGTAACACAAGACAGATGTTTTGTAACACAAGACAGATGTTTTGTAACACAAGACAGATGTACTATCTCTTGTAACACAAGACAGATGTTTTGTAACACAAGACAGATGTTTTGTAACACAAGACAGATGTTTTGTAACACAAGACAGATGTTTTGTAACACAAGACAGATGTACTATCTCTTGTAACACAAGACATATGTTTTGTAACACAAGACAGCAGTTTTGTAACACAAGACAGATGTACTATCTCTTGTAACACAAGACAGATGTACTATCTCTTGTAACACAAGACAGATGTTTTGTAACTCAAGACAGATGTACTATCTCTTGTAACACAAGACAGATGTTTTGTAACACAAGACAGATGTTTTGTAACACAAGACAGATGTTTTGTAACACAAGACAGATGTTTTGTAACACAAGACAGATGTTTTGTAACACAAGACAGATGTTTTGTAACACAAGACAGATGTTTTGTAACACAAGACAGATGTTTTGTAACACAAGACAGATGTTTTGTAACACAAGACAGATGTTTTGTAACACAAGACAGATGTTTTGTAACACAAGACATATGTACTATCTCTTGTAACACAAGACAGATGTTTTGTAACACAAGACAGATGTTTTGTAACACAAGACAGATGTTTTGTAACACAAGACAGATGTTTTGTAACACAAGACAGATGTTTTGTAACACAAGACAGATGTACTATCTCTTGTAACACAAGACATATGTTTTGTAACACAAGACAGCAGTTTTGTAACACAAGACAGATGTACTATCTCTTGTAACACAAGACAGATGTATTATCTCTTGTAACACAAGAAAGATGTTTTGTAACACAAGACAGATGTTTTGTATCACAAGACAGATGTTTTGTAACACAAGACAGATGTTTTGTAACACAAGACAGATGTTTTGTAACACAAGACAGATGTTTTGTAACACAAGACAGATGTTTTGTAACACAAGACAGATGTACTATCTCTTGCTCAGGTTCAGCTGTGAACAGTATGTCCACTCCAGCCTTCACTGAACAAGTAGCTGACAGCCCACTGTGGGACCCTGCCATTAGAGAGAAAGTTAAAGCAACAAAGATGGCAGAACATCAGCTCAATGAGATGAGAAGCAAACACTTGATACCAGGTACTGGTTAATACATTTACAAGTTTGTGTTCCACATAAACAAGTTACCTGATCCACATAAATGGGGTACATGTTCTACATAAACAAGGTACTTGTTCGACATCCATGATACAATGTACATGTTCCACATAAAGAGTATACATGTTCCACCTATATGTGTGAGGTACATGATCAACATAAAGAAAGTTACATGTTCTTTCTATACCATTTCTTCAAAATGACTCACATTTTCTGTTGTTACTCATTCATTCATATTCTTTAAAGATATGCATTAAATTCTTAGAAATTTAAAATTGTAACAAAAAGGAAACAATAATTATCATTTTGTAGTACCCAGTATTGGTTTTTTTTATATTTACATTTTATAAAGAATTAATTGTGAATAATGAAATATGATTTTCTCCGCTAATAATTAATGTTAATTGCACCATCTAATTTTAATTATGTAAAAAAATATATCTGTTTAACAAGTTGATGCACCTGTTACCTTAGACTACACCTGTTTCAGGGACGCCATTGGACCTGGGTGAGAGAGAGTCCCTGATTCCTGTTATTTTGATGCACAGACCAGGATCCATCGCAACTGGTGCCAGGGCTGGCTATGCTGGGGGCTGGGACCTACTCGTCCCCTCAGGCTGGGCCATGGCGTTCTGGGTAGCGCTGGTGTACAGAGGGGCCAGAACTGGGGGGCTCAGGGAGGCGCGGAGTGTGGCCCTACAAGCCAGAATGCTGGCCGAGCCTTACGACTTCCCTGACACACCTTCTGGGCAAGAGGAACTGACAGGGGAGCTGCAAGCATTGGAATTAAAACACAATCGCAGGCCCCCAGCCAAGCGCCCTAACTACACCAAGCTTGGGATTACCTCCCCTTTTAGGTTTGAGTTTGGGAAACTTGTGAAAGAATGGCAGGAGAAATATGCAGTCACACCTCAGGGAAACAATTATTTTGTGTTACAAGAGAGACGAATCACCAGGTTCCTCAATGATGCACTCACAGATACTCTAAACTTCTTCAGGCAGATTAAGAAATCAGTGGGCAAAGATGCGAAAAATATGAGAACTCTTCTGTCAAAGAAGTTTGGTGAAAGTTGCCTCCCTTCTTGTTCATCTGCCCTGGTTCCAGTCTATCTGATGATCCAGTGCCGCGGTGTCCCAGCCATCAACGGCCAGATATGTGTTCCATCTGAGGAAGATTTGACAGCTCTGGCCAGAGACAAGACATACAGTGGGCCACTGGAACCCCAGCACAAAGATCCATTTCTGGCACAGAGAAGAGCAGAGAGGCTGCTGAGGCTAAAGCTAAGGAAAAAGAAAAGGAGGGGGAAGAAATCAGCTGGTGTTGTGGGTGTGGCAGGACTCACTGGTCAGGCATCAACTGGACCTGCCCAGGCTACATCAGATGGTCAGGCATCAACTGGACCTGCCCAGGCTACATCAACTGGTCAGGTATCAACTGGACCTGTCCAGGCTATATCAACTGGTCAGGTATCAACTGGACCTGCCCAGGCTATATCAGCTGGTCAGGTATCAACTGGACCTGTCCAGGCTACATCAACTGGTCAGGTATCAACTGGACCTGGTCAGCCAATATCAGCTGGTCAGACACCAGTAGTTGGACTAGCGCAGGCAACATCAACAGATCGGGTTACAGGAGCTGGACCTGAGGTCACTCATGCGGATGTCAGGCTGTTGAGTCACACCTCTCGTCCTGTTATGGGCTTCATCACTGGAGGTGACTTTCACCTTGGCATAGGTCAAGGTTCAGGGCTGGGCTTCTGCTCTGTGTTGGCTGTGTTAGATCTCCTGGAGAAACAACAGGGGAGGCGGCACTGCACAGTGCTGGTGCGCAACCCAACATCCCTGCAGTATAGGTTTGCTGCCATGTCTCTTGTCATGTGACCAGTGGTGATGTCTTGTCATGTGACCAGTGGTGATGTCTTGTCATGTGACCAGTGGTGATGTCTTGTCATGTGACCAGTGGTGATGTCTTGTCATGTGACCAGTGGTGATGTCTTGTCATGTGACCAGTGGTGATGTCTTGTCATGTGACCAGTGGTGATGTCTTGTCATGTGACCAGTGATGTCTTGTCATGTGACCAGTGATGTCTTGTCATGTGACCAGTGATGTCTTGTCATGTGACTAGTGGTGTTGTCATGTGACCAGTGGTGTTGTCTTGTCATGTGACCAATGGTGTTGTCTTGTCATGTGATAACAATGACATGTACTGCCTCACAATATTTTCTCTTTTATACCTCCAATGTTGATTATTAAAGATGATAATTTTTGAAAAAAAACTTTGTGTGACTTGTTACTTTCTCGTAAACATATTTTTTAAACCATGGGGATGGTAGTGCCAACAATTATTTCACAAAATAGAAATACCAGCACAATCTGCACGTTAATTCACGAGGTGCATATTGTTGCTTATATTTTCAGATTTACCAATCTCAATATTGAATACACAAATTTAGCTGCCCCACTTTTTACAAGAGTTAAATTTGCCTGTATTTCTATCATTCAAAATTTCAACTGGTTAAATACAGTCAGGAAGTAAATTACCCCAATTAGTCATAATTAGAGGAAGCAGATGCATTGAGCCTCGAGGGGGGGGGGGGAGAAGAACCATCAAATTGTGCGCATCCTACATAGAGACAAGTGGACATATAATAGCTATCTTTGTCACAGACTTAAGACTTGTGAGTGCATCATGCTTTTTATACGATGTCTTAAAGTTGACAATTGAATTTTGAACTAGCGTCATAAAAGATACACAAAGTTTTGAGCACAATTCAGGGGAATTTTTTTTATCGCAACTAGATAGGTATGTTGTTTTAGTTTTAATAAGTAGACTTACTATGTCTTTATTAGTCTCGAATATAGTTGTGTATTGATGAATATAGGGATCTAATTGGAACATAAGTTTAGCCTAACAAGGCTGCATGCAGAAGATCCTACCTTTTGTTTAGTGAGTGGCTTCAGCTAGAGAAAAAAATCAAGCAAGTTTCCCTGAGCTGTTTTTACTAGTTAACAAATTTAAAACTGCCCTGCAAAGCAGATTTTTAAAATGTGGCCTATATCAAGGATGCATGGTGAGGTATAATTGTTCTTAGGCCATCACAAACACCAGGTAAGTAAAATAAAGAAGGGAGATATGCAACGGCGAAACAAAGAGCCTGGCATTGGTGATTAATTATGCTAAAGTGTGTAAGCACTTGGCCTTATAACACGAACATGTAGCATTTAACCAGCAGTATGGATATCGGAGATATTCTGTATTAACTAATGGCGAAAGGGTGTGTTGTAAAAATGTATACAATGTAAAGTGTCCTCTTGTTTAATCTAATCTTGTATCTTGTTGTCCACTTGAATAAATTCAGCACCACCTAATACAAATGTTTCAGGGGGGGGGGGGGGGATTAATGCCTAAAGCTTTTAAACGCCCTTGCAATTTTGTGCTGTGTCATAAGGTTTGGATACATACGAAGGGTTAGTTATAGGCTATATGTTACTGTTAAAAATGAAACAGTCACATATTTCAAACATCTGCTTTGGCGCAAGTTACTGGTTTAGGAGATGTGAGATGCTAAAAATGATAAATAATTATCCATATCCAATTTTGTTTAATAATGAAAATAACCGAAAAACGATAGATACGGTTAACTGACAATATAGCTAGCTGGAATATATTCATACATTCAACCCACTGATAGCCATTCTTGTTATTCACCAGCTATAATCTACTTAAATCATAGCAGTTGTGTTTTACAAACAAAATTGCCTGCCTTGATGTGAAGCCATAGGGCAAGGGAAGAAAGCACACAACTACGTGAGGTCACGTTTACTGGAGTTTTAATATTGCATTCAGCGTTTTGAAACTTAAGTGAAGTTTAGTAGAAACGTACGACAAAAAAAGGTCCTAGAGATCTGGTGAACTAGTGCTCCGTCACGTCAAAAAAAAAAAGGAAAACTTCAGAGGTCCTTCACGACAACATGCATGTGTTCTGGCCAATCATCGTCAGCTCGTTTGTGACTTTAGTTTACACACAAGGTAGGTCATTGTTTTCTTTGAAACTACATGGTTGTTTTTTTGTTTTGTTTTTTTGTATTTCTTCTTCTTCGTTCTTAATTTTAGTTTTGGAAGGGATCCCCCTCTAACACAATTAAGGATACGTGTCAACTGGTTATGCGCCATTGAGGCCATTGACTCCGATTTTCACTAAATTTCAGCCTGCTTTTCTTTTTGGATTTGCTTCCATAGCCTTTGTCCAACCAAGAACAAACTACAAGGTAGCAGTTGCTTGATTTTGGAGTTGTCTCTCCTAGAAGAGTGGCTGTCCCCAGCTAACGAGCCTCCTCTGCCCGAGTTGTTATGTATTGATATAGCCCATTCACACTAGTCCGTATACCCTATGCACTTTCTATCATCACAAATGTGACACCAAGGCAATAATAGCTATATATATATATATATATATATATATATATATATATATATATATATATATATATATATATATATATATATATATATATATATATATATATATATATATATAACGATCATTCCAGTTAAATGATTAATTAGAGTTGAAAAGTCTTTTAATAAGAGCAAAATTGACAAATCCCGACAAGGGTGGGGGGAGGGCAGGGTGACACCATGACGTTAACCCAGAGGCGTTGCGAGTGGGGGGGGGGGGGGCGGGGGGACATATGTCCCCGGGCGCCGACCTTAAGGGGCGCCAAAATGGGTTGGAAAAATAAATTGAAAGGTTGAGAGGGGGTGCAAATCGAAAGTTTGCGGGGGAGGGGGGGATGGGGGGGGGGGTGGGTGCAAATCGAAAGTTTGTCCCCGGGCGCCGGGATGGGTCGCTACGCCTCTGCGTTAACCTGCTAACGATATAGAAAACAATACTACATCCAGCTGTATTTATAACCAGAAAGACGACACACACACCAACTAAACGTTGCAAAACAACATTTGCCTGAGGAAAAGGGTTTTCTTGAGAATTGTAATAACTGACACGTCAATCCACGTCTCTCTCTGTGTGTGTGGGGATGGGGGGGGGGGGGTGAAGGTGACACCAAATTTAATAATTTATTACAAATACAATGATTTTTTTTTTGAGAGACCAAAATGAATAATAGAAACCATAAGCAATAAAAAAGATCAACAGATAAACAGATGTGGTTGGCTTGCAACATGGACACAAGTTGACTCTTTTCGTCGGCTGAATGCTTAAAACGATAATTCACGCCTTTAGTCAGTTTGATCATTAAATGTTGTGTATTTTGCAAATTGAAAATGTTAAATAATAAATATAATTTGATTACTAATATAATATACTCACACGAGGAAAAGAGCGGATTCAAGCGTCGTAAAAATATAGTATTTGTTCACTAATTTCCCTTTCAAACCTGACGGTCTATGGGGCAAGTGAAGTAGAGTTCACTTGTTTCTGTGACCTCGGCATATGAAGAGATATTGTGGTCAGCACTATGCCCAGCCGCCTTTACTTTCCCTAACGTGAGTTAGGTACCCATCAGAGTTCGGTGGACTCAGGCAATCTACTGACTTGAACCCGGATTCGAACTCGAGACTACGTTACTCATTTCTATAAATAAATAAAAGTTTAGCCCAAATTACGTAGCTTTAAAAAAGATTAAATGCATAAAAAAGAGATATTTAAATGCATATTTACATGCGTATACACAGTCTTATATATATATATATATATATATATATATATATATATATATATATATATATATATATATATATATATTCGGGGGAGGGGTGACACCGTTAGGTGCCGCACCGGGTGACACCCGACCTAGCGACGCCACTGGATGGTCTTATGACAACCCCATAATACAACCGCTGAGTAACTGCTTTGGTGGCAAAGAATCGATATCTTTAATGTTTATCTCAACTCAGAGAAGGAATCTGCTTGCAAAATATACGATGAGCCTTTCCCTAAAGAATGTCCTCTCTAACTTATCATATTTCTACAGATAGTAAATGTCTCTCTAACTTGTCATGTTTCTATATAAAGCGAATGTCTTTCTAACTTGTAATGTTACTACAGTACTACCAGAGCTTCTTCCAGGCATCTCTTCTGGGGGGGGGGGGGGGGCAAAATTCTACCGCCCCCCCCCCCCCCCCCCCCCGAACGAAATGAAATTTATATAATTTATATAGAAAATATATACTTTTAACAGTGTCCGCCCCCCCCCCCCCCCGAAGAAAGTCTACCGCCCCCCCCCGAAAATTTCAAGTGCCCCCTCCCCCCCCCACCCCCCGGAGAAAAAATTCTGGAAGAAGTACTACAGATAGCAAATGTCTCTCTAACTTGTGTTCTACAAAGAGCAAATGTCACTCTAGATTGTGTTTCTACAAATAGCAAATATCCCTCTAACTTGTCATGTTTCTATAGACAGCAAACGTCTCTCTTTGTTTCTACAGATAGCAAATGTCCCTCTTATAGTCTAAATTGTGTTTCTACAGATAGCAAATGTCCTTCAGTTTCTACAGATAGCAAATGTCCTTTAGTTTCTACAGTTAGCAAATGTCCTTCATTTTCCACAGATAGCTAATGTCCTTCAGTTTCTTCCAGTGTTTCTTCCAGACTTTTTTCTCCGGGGGCGGCACTTGAAATTTTCGGGGGGGGGGGGGTAAACTTTTTTCGGGGGGCGGACACTGTTAAAAGTATATATTTTCTATATAAATTATATAAATTTCATTTCGTTCGGGGGGGGGGGGGGCGGTAAAGTCCCCCCCCCCCCCCCGAAGAGATGCCTTGAAGAAACTCTGGTTTCTTCAGATAGTAAATGTCCCTCTAACTTGTCGTGTCTCTACAGATAACAATGAATGTCCCTCTAACTTGTGTCTCTACAGACAGCAAATGTCCCTTTAACTTGTCATGTCTCTACAGATAACAAATGTCCCTTTAACTTGTCGTGTTTCTACAGATAGCAGTGAATGTCCAGAAAACTACGTAAAGATACACCGAAGTTGCTACAAGTTTGTCACAGATGGCGACAGTACTGCCGAGTGGGCGGAGTCACCCGATGGTTGTGATGGTAACAATCCGGTGCTGGTACAGACTGTGGCTGAGATGGTAGGGCTTTTTAAAATTATTATGAATTATTTTATTCTATACTGAGACCAAGATGCAGCTGTGTGATACCTTTGTCTAGACAAGGAAGTTTATAAATGCTGTCACAGTCTGGTCTTCTAAATAGTTTATACCCTCACTCCCTTTGTTTGCGGAGTTTGAAGGCACTGTCGTAGTTCTACCACTAGTAGCCTATTTCAATGTCCATAATTCATCTAGTGGAAAGGCTTGCTTTAGATCAGTGGCTCTTAACCTGGGTTCAATATACCACAGTGGTTCAGTGAGAGAGTCTCGAGGGTTTGGCTGAGGTCAGGACACATCAAACTCATGATTGGCGATCAAATTATTGACCCCTGACGTCACGAAACACTTATGTCACGAATCGTGTCAACGCCACTTATACAGGCGCGCGTAGATCTTGTATAATATAGGCCTACGTGCTGTGACGAGCATACTTTTTATTTCTATATCGTTGCCCAGTAGTTAACTTGTGGTGATTGTGCGTTGTGTAATTTCTTTTTTTTAGTATTTTAATCATTTCATACTAACTACGTCGAGCAAAAAAGAAATATGTACAATATGGATCCCCCCAAAAAGGAACTTTATGAGAATCAGCATCCTAACTGCATGCTTTGCAATGCCAAATGGAACAATTCTAGTCTAGCACCCTCAAAACTAAGAAAACACTGATGTTGTTGCACGGTTAATTTTGTTAACCAGTAAAATTTATACCTATGATTTGAAAATGGAAAAAAAAAATAATTAATTTTAATTTTCTCATTAATTTAAAATAATTTGGTGAATGCACGTATGTCCATATGAAGCTGGTGGGGGTTCGGTACCTCCAAAAAGGTTAAAAACCACTGCTCTAAAAGTTTCTAGATCACATTACCATGCGGTATTTTAAGGTACTTTTCTGCTGACTAGCACGTCGCACGTTTTATAATTCCTAATGCAAAGATTGTATGAAGGTGTTTGTGTTGGGATGGGGGGGGGGTGTGGAAAAGGGGTTCGGGTTGAGGCAGCAGTTTAGGATACTTGAGGGGAGTGGTAGAGGGCGGGCATTGCGGGATGTTTTCGTGAGTGGAAATATTTTTAAAGAAAACTTCGTAGAACAAACTCGCATTTATATCTAGTATATTATCTTCGTTTTGAGATCTTTTTATCAGTTAACTGTAGTCTGTGGACTTTGTCAGTAATAATTATAACTTGACCTCTGTAACCCCCAGAATAAACTAGAAGAGTACATGAACAAAAACAAATTTGCTGCCGGCAAATATTGGGTCGGTATAAGGAAAGACACAGCCAAGGGAGACAAACCAAAATGGTTGGACAACTCGGATGTTGCTCAGTAAGTAGGTCTATGGTAAACCACATTACATTTACAAACTCACATTCTAAACATCATGGCGGACTCACAAATACTTCAATGCCATGTTAGATCCTAGACTTGGATCCGGTGATGTAGGCCTACACATGCTAAACCAGAATAGTTTAGAGCAAAAATAGGAGATCTCATTATTTAAACGTTTATTTCTCTACTGACCAACAACCAATTCCATCAAAATATCATTCCTCCACAGACCAATAACTCAATAACCAAATCCAACAAAACATCATCTCTACCAAATCCAACAAAATATCATCTCTACCAAATCCAACAAAATATCATTTCTCCACATTCCAATAACACAACAACCAAATTGATCAAAACATCATCTCTACCAAATCTAACAAAATATCATCTCTACCAAATCCATCAAAACATTTCTCCACAGACCAATAACGAAACCCAACAGAAGAAGATACGACTGCAGTGCACTAAATTTACAACCCAACCAGTTTCAACTTGTTCTACATGACTGTGACGACACACTGCCCTACATCTGTGAATACACCCAATGTAAGTACTTGACGTCTGCTAGTGACGTCTGCTGGTAAAGTCTGATTGTGACGTCTGCTTGTAAAATCTGATTTGACGTATGCTTGTGAACTGATGCAGTCATATACAACAAATGTAAAGCTGTATTTAAAAGCTAGAATATAACATACTAAATTCATGTTTCTCATATGAATTGTTTGCCACTTAATGTAAACTTGGCCCTTACAGCACATTAATGATTTATTTCCTTTTTTCATTAAATAATCAAAAGTGTTTAGAGTGATTCTAATAAAGACTGATGATATTCTCTAAGACATGACTAATGATATTCTTTCTAAGACATAACTAATGACATTTTCTAAGACATGACTGATGATATTCTCTAAGACATGACTGATGTTATTCTTTAAGACATGACTGATGCTATCACTATATTTCAGTTACTGCCCGCCCCCAAACCGCCACCACAACACCAGACATGCAGATAGCAGACAGCAGCGTGCTATCCACAGGAACTATCCGCCTCGACCCATCCATCCCAAAATCTGCCACCCCTGGAAACGTCAACAACACGTCAGCAACACAAGGAACAACCAAACCATCAGTCTACGTCCCTCCACCAACAGAAAACATCCCTACAGTCAACACACGCAAAGTTCCAGAAGTTTCTCATAAGGAAAAAGTTCCAGGAGTCTCAAGTCATGTCACCAACACTACCACAACACCAACCACCACACCAACCAGCACACCAACCACCACACCAACCACCACACCAACCGGACCTACCAAGAGAACAACCACCACACCTGCCAGCACTACCACCACCAGCTCTGTAGAAACCAAACTAAAAGCTTATAAAAACTGCTACATCCCGAGTTTTGGCTCCAATTTAATGGAACAATTAATCACTGCTGAAACTTTTTACACCAACCCCCGTGTGTGTCCCAACACAACCATTGGCTCAGTCAACTGGCCATCTACACTTCCTGGTCAAACAGCTCAAGTCCGCTGTAAAAACAGAAAAGGTTGGTGCCACTTGTTTTATGTTACAAAACCAATGCTCATAATGTATTTGTCTTTTATGTTTGTACTACCAAATACATTAAAATGTTTAAATATTATACTTTTTTTATTGCCCCAATCCCAGGTACAGCGACGTGGGCCTGTAGCCAACAGGAGACAAAAATCTGTTGGATTGGTCAGCCTGATGTTTCTGGGTGTGTGGATGAGAAGCTGCAGAAAATATTGAACCTGGTGAGTCACTTGTTACTTGTTGCAGCGGCTTTGGTGTTGTGTCGTGAACCTGGTAAGTGACTGCAGCTGGACTTCTTGTAGTCTACAATAAGTTCAATGTTAATTTTAGAATATTGCTAACATCTTGACTGAATGTAATTAACATGCTTGATTGAGGTTCATCCTCAGGTGTTTATGTTATCAACATGCTTGCTGTGAAGGGAATAAAAACATAATTTCATCCATAAAAAAATTAACCAGAAGTGCAGCCTATATCAGAAAAATAAATCACTCGCTTAAAAACCAAATTTTAAATCTAAAAATTCAAACCTAGCAGTGATTGCTTTAATTAGAGTGTATTAATTTACAATAATTTAGCTTCCAAGTATTAAAAAAACGTAGTCTGTATTTGTTGTAATAGATTGAAATAATTGTGAGGTCAAGGGAACTCACTCTCTGTATTAGTATTATATTTATATTGTTATCTTGAGTGATGTCCCTTACATGTTGTTATCTATATATAGTGGTCTCTGGCCACTTGCTCCCTCTCTTCCTCTCTTTGCATCATGGCGTCTGTACATAATAAAGACTGTTAACAACTAACGCGGCTTCTCGTCAGTCATTACAATCCACGTCATTTGGCGACGAAGGATAAACATCTACTAGAAAGAGCACCTACTTACGCAAAAAAGAGGTTTGCTAGAGCTTATTAGCTAATTATTTCTAGAATTATGGCGCTGTATGGCCAAATAAAAGAATTTGATGCGAATGATGAAATCATTCAAGATTACCTAGAGAGGTTAAGCTTTTACCTAGAAGCTAACGACGTGACGATAGAAGCCAAAAAGAGAGCTGTTTTGTTAACAGTCATAGGGCCTCAACAATTTAGGCTACTAAAGGACTTATGCGCACCAGCTAGTCCAGATACCAAGAGCTTTAACGAGCTGAGCAAATTGCTAACAGACCACCATGCGCCTGTACCATCAAAGTTTCTATGTAGAGCTAGATTTGACAGTAGGACTCGTCAACCAAACGAGTCAATATCAGAATATGTTGCTGCTTTACGTCATTTAAGTGAATTTTGTGAATTCGGAGACACGCTGTCTGACAGATTATGTGAAAAGTTCGTGACAGGTGTAAACAGCCCTGATATTCAAAGAAAGTTGCTGCTCGAGTCAGATCTAACATTGGAAAAAGCAATACAACTTGCAATGTCATTCCAGCAGTCATCAGATGCGGCGAGATCTTTAGCACCTTCAGAGATCCATGCAGTAAACAGCAGGTTAGTCAATAAACATCAACCCCATCAGAGCATTCCAACTTATGCTAAACAGCCTGCTCGTTCAAATCCTAGATCTAAATCTAGTAATAATTATCAAAAATGTCATCGATGCAAGGGTCCCCATGCATCTCATCGGTGCAAGTTCAAGTTAGCAACTTGTTATAAGTGCAGTAAGCAAGGTCACATTGCCAAGGCCTGCTTTGCAAAGTCTTCGTCTGTTGCTAAATCTAGCCAGTCAAGACGGTACCGCAACCAAAGGCAGCACTATGTTAACTCTCACCAAGACTACCTAACCCAACCAATGAACCACTCTACCTATGAAAATTCTCAAACTGATTCGCAGCCGGATTTCAGCCTGTTCTCTGTGAAATCAATGAGTCATGCTCCCATCAATGTACTAGTTAATATCAACGGTAAGAGCATCAGCTTCCAACTTGACACTGGAGCATCTCTAACAGTCATAACAAAGAAAGATTTTGACGCTGTCACAGGAGGATCAGTGTCTCTACAGCCGTGTCACAAGTGTCTAACAACATACACTGGTGACAATGTTCCGGTAATAGGAGAGTGTATGGTTCATGTAAGTTATAATGGTCAAAGTGTTAAACTTCCTCTTCTTGTGGTTGAAGGAAATGGACCGCCATTACTAGGTAGGAACTGGTTAAGTGATCTTAAGTTAAATTGGGAGAGTATTTGTTCATTGAAGAATGTAAAAGAATCTAGTCTTACTTCACTAGATAAAGTTATATCTGAAAATAAATGTGTTTTTGGTAATTCAGGTTTACTAAATGATAGAACAGTGAAGTTAAGCATTAAAGATACAAATCCAAGATACTGCAAAGCTAGAGTTCCACCTTATGCAATGAGGAATAAAATTGAAAATGAGCTAAGCAGATTAGAATCTAATGGCATTATAAAGAAGGTAGACTATTCCGATTGGGCGACACCCATTGTGCCAGTGTTAAAGAAGGATGGTTCTATAAGAATTTGTGGAGATTATAAAACCACACTGAATAAGCAAATAGAGCTAAATAGGTACCCTATACCTAACATTGAGGAAATTTCTTTGAATTTGGCAGGAGGAGACAAATTCACTGAATTAGACTTTAGTCATGCTTACACTCAACTAGAACTGCATCCAGATTCAAAAGTCTATACGACAATAAACACACATAAAGGACTCTACCAATATGAAAGACTATGTTTTGGCATATCATCTAGCCCTGGAATTTTCCAAGCGGTCATGGACAGTATTTTTAAGGATATTCCAAATGTTTGTGTGTACTTTGACAATGTGTACATAACTGGTAAGAATGACACTGAACATCTTAAAACACTAGATAAAGTATTGAAAATTGTTGGTGAAAAAGGTTTAAAGATAAACAAAGATAAATGTCAATTCATGCTGACAGAAATTAGTTTTCTTGGTTATATATTAAGCAAGCAAGGCATCAGACCTCAACCTGAGAAAACAAAAGCCATTAAAGAAGCACCCAAACCTGAAAATACCCAACAACTAAGAGCTTTTTTGGGCTTGATAAATTACTATGCAAAGTTTATAGGGAATCTGTCTGGTAGACTATCACCACTGTACAAGCTGCTACAGAAAAATGCAACTTGGCACTGGGGTAAACAACAAGAAGCTGCTTTTAACACAGCAAAAGAGGCTTTGTCTGCTGACACCTTACTAACTCACTATGACCCAGGGAAAAGACTTATATTAACATGTGATGCTTCACCAGATGGTGTAGGAGCAGTCTTGTCCCACATGGATGAGAAGGGTGACAGACCCATTGCTTTTGCCAGTAGATCTTTGAACCAGGCTGAGAAAAATTATTCTCAGTTAGATAGGGAAGGCTTAGGCATCATTTTTGGTGTTAAGAAATTTCATAAGTTTCTGTTTGGTAGGAAGTTCACCATCTTTACAGATCATAAACCATTGCTAGGTTTATTTGGAGAAAACAAAACCCTACCTGAGCATGCCTCACCAAGAATTCAAAGATGGGCTATCACACTAACTGCATACAATTATGAATTGAAATACAAACCTGGATCTGAGAATAGTGCAGATAGTCTTAGTAGATTACCTTTAAAAAACCAAAGCCTGAGCTATGTACCAGAAGATGTTTTTGTTCTCTTCACTATCATGGATAACTCCAATATAAATGTGAATGATATTAAAAGAGAAACACAAAAAGATGAGTGCTTAATAAAAGTATATGAGTACTGTAAGAATGGTTGGCCTGAAGAGTCTGTGAATGATGACTTAAAGCCATATAAAATAAGAAATTAAAACCCTTTGTGAAGATAATATAAAAGATGGAGAAGATGCAGTCCATTATCAGTCAGAGCTACCTAAACAAAGTATTTGTAACTTAATAAATGATTATGGTGATATGGCAATTTCAAATGCTTTAAGTAAGAAGGAATGTGATCATAAAACAACTTTGCTAACATCATTAGCACTTACAGAAACTAAAAGGGTAACATCAAAAGAAAAGAGCAAAGATTTTTGCCATTGAATACACCCACTTCAAATACTGGATCACAGTTGCAAAGTGATATTGTCCAGGATATTACTTTTAAACAGTATGTTTGGTTACGAAAAAGCACTATCAGATTACCTGAGGAAATTGATCAATCAAAGAAATCTATGCCAGTTAAGGATCTGAATAATAGCATAATACTTTCAGATGCCAATTAAAAAAATTAAATCATGACAAACATTCATTGAAAGAGAATTTGGTGTTAATGAGAATGTGTATCTAAGAAATTATGGGAAAAAGGAAAAATGGATACCAGGTCAAATTGTTCAATGTACAGGACCTGTGCCTTATAAAGTTAAAAATAACTGGTGCAGATAATAAGTGTGAATCTGTCAATCCCACCAAGTCTGATCAGTTCACACCAACTCAGTTGTTCCACAACCAAGTTCTGTTGATATGAGTGAATCAAGTTGTCTAGAGTCAGAAAATGTAAATTCTGGAGTTAATGATTTAAATCCTAGACCTCCTGAGATAGAGAATCCAGATGGTCAGAATCTTGAGTCACCAAATCAGAAGCCACTGAGAAGGTCAAGCAGGACAATCAAAGTCCCAAATAAGTTAGACCTATGATTCTAAAGGTCAAAAGGACTTTGACATCATTGTTTTGTATTTTGATTATGTTGTGGCATATTGTGCATTGTTTGCAAGGATGTAATCTACCATAGTGTTCATGTTACAATATAATTGGTGATTTTAGGATACTATCAATTGTTCTATTGAGAGATGTGTTATTGTGTTCTAAGGGTAAAGGGATGTAATAGATTGAAATAATTGTGAGGTCAAGGGAACTCACTCTCTGTATTAGTATTATATTTATATTGTTATCTTGAGTGATGTCCCTTACATGTTGTTATCTATATATAGTGGTCTCTGGCCACTTGCTCCCTCTCTTCCTCTCTTTGCATCATGGCGTCTGTACATAATAAAGACTGTTAACAACTAACGCGGCTTCTCGTCAGTCATTACAATCCACGTCATTTGTAAAGCTATTATGTAAATTATTTAAATATACCTACACTTAAAATTTTAAAAAATTTAACTTAAAAAATCTAATTCTTCTTTGTTTTTGAAAATCTCATTACTTAAGTCTGCTTTGGCCCATTCAATAATTACACTTGGCATACTCTTCTGGTTCTTTACTGTTTGCTTTTTAAAAATTCAGCAATTCTCCCTTAGGTTAGACTAATAGAAACACAAGCAACAAATGAATCGAAACCAACAGAGCCGCCACCTAGCGGTAAAGAAGTGGTAGAGATGACGTCACAGATTAAAGAAGTGACGACTAACAAAGAAACAACAATGGAGGACGTGTTGGTCATGTCCAGAGTTCTAATGTTGGTCACCAAGAAAAAAGACAACGCTCCTCCCAAAGACATCCAGCAGATTAAGGATATTGTTGATGTGAGTATCAGAATGTCATCTATTTCACTTCCATCCTCTTTCAGAATGTCATCTATTTCACGTACACCCTCTTTCAGAATGTCATCTATTTCACTTCCACCCTCGTTCAGAATGTCATCTATTTCCATTCCATCCTCTTTCAGAATGTCCTCTATTTCACTTCCACCCTCGTTCAGAATGTCATCTATTTCACTTCCACCCTCTTTCAGAATGTCATCTATTCCACTTCCACCATCTTTCAGAATGTCATCTTTTTCACTTCCACCCTCTTTCAGAATGTCATCTATTTCAAATCCATCCTCTTTCAGAATGTCATCTATTTCACTTCCACCCTCTTTCAGAATGTCATCTATTTCACGTACACCCTCTTTCAGAATGTCATCTATTTCTTCACTTCCACCCTCTTTCAGAATGTCATCTATTTTACTTCCACCCTCGTTCAGAATGTCATCTATTTCCATTCCATCCTCTTTCAGAATGTCATCTATTTCATTTCCACCCTCGTTCAGAATGTCATCTATTTTACTTCCACCTACTTTCAGAATGTCATCTATTTCACTTCCACCCTCTTTCAGAAAGTCATCTATGTCTTCACTTCCAACCTCTTTCAGAATGTCATCTATTTCAATTCCATCCTCTTTTAGGATGTCATCTATTTCACTTCCACCCTCGTTCAGAATGTCATCTAAGTCTTCACTCCACCCTCGTTCAGACTGTCATCTAAGTCTTCACTTCCAACCTCTTTCAGAATGTCATCTATTTCACTTCCGACCTCTTTCAGAATGTCATCTACGTCTTCAATTCCACCCTTTTTCAGAATGTCATCTATTTCACTTCCACCCTCTTTCAGAAAGTCATCTATGTCTTCACTTCCACCCTCGTTCAGAAAGTCATCTATTTCACTTCCACCCTCTTTCAGAATGTCATCTCTTCACTTCCACCCTCTTTCAGAATGTCATCTAAGTCTTCACTTCCACCCTCTTTCAGAATGTCATCTATTTCACTTCCACCCTCTTTCAGATTGTCATCTATTTCACTTCCACCGTCTTTCAGAATGTCATCTATTTCACTTCCACCCTCTTTCAGAATGTCATCTACGTCTTCACTTCCACCCTCTTTCAGAATGTCATCTATTTCATGTACACCCTCTTTCAGAATGTCATCTATTTCACTTCCACTCTCTTTCAGAATGTTATCTCCGTCTTCACTTCCACCCTCTTTCAGAATGACATCTATTTCACTTCCACCCTCTTTCAGATTGTCATCTATTTCACTTCCCCCGTCTTTCAGAATGTCATCTATTTCACTTCCACCCTCTTTCAGAATGTCATCTACGTCTTCACTTCCACCCTCTTTCAGAATGTCATCTATTTCACTTCCACCCTCTTTCAGAATGTCATCTCTTCACTTCCACCCTCTTTCAGAATGTCATCTAAGTCTTCACTTCCACCCTCTTTCAGAATGTCATCTATTTCACTTCCACCCTCTTTCAGATTGTCATCTATTTCACTTCCACCGTCTTTCAGAATGTCATCTATTTCACTTCCACCCTCTTTCAGAATGTCATCTACGTCTTCACTTCCACCCTCTTTCAGAATGTCATCTATTTCATGTACACCCTCTTTCAGAATGTCATCTATTTCACTTCCACTCTCTTTCAGAATGTTATCTCCGTCTTCACTTCCACCCTCTTTCAGAATGACATCTATTTCACTTCCACCCTCTTTCAGATTGTCATCTATTTCACTTCCCCCGTCTTTCAGAATGTCATCTATTTCACTTCCACCCTCTTTCAGAATGTCATCTACGTCTTCACTTCCACCCTCTTTCAGAATGTCATCTATTTCACTTCCACCCTCTTTCAGAATGTCATCTCTTCACTTCCACCCTCTTTCAGATTGTCATCTCCGTCTTCACTTCCACCCTCTTTCAGAATGTCAACTATTTCACTTCCACCCTCTTTCAGATTGTCATCTATTTCACTTCCACTGTCTTTCAGAATGTCATCTATTTCACTTCCACCCTCTTTCAGAATGTCATCTACGTCTTCACTTCCACCCTCTTTCAGAATGTCAACTATTTCACTTCCACCCTCTTTCAGGATGTCATCTATTTCACTTCCACCGTCTTTCAGAATGTAATCTATTTCGCTTCCACCCTCTTTCAAAATGTTATCTCCGTCTTCACTTCCACCCTCTTTCAGAATGACATCTATTTCACTTCCACCCTCTTTCAGAATGTAATCACCGTCTTCACTTCCACCCTCTTTCAGAATGTTATCTCCGTCTTCACTTCCACCCTCTTTCAGAATGACATCTATTTCACTTCCACCCTCTTTCAGAATGTAATCACCGTCTTCACTTCCACCCTCTTTCAGAATGTTATCTCCGTCTTCACTTCCACCCTCTTTCAGAATGTCATCTATTTCACTTCCACCCTCTTTCAGAATGTCATCTATTTCATTTCCACCCTCGTTCAGAATGTCATCTATTTTACTTCCACCTACTTTCAGAATGTCATCTATTTCACTTCCACCCTCTTTCAGAAAGTCATCTATGTCTTCACTTCCAACCTCTTTCAGAATGTCATCTATTTCAATTCCATCCTCTTTTAGGATGTCATCTATTTCACTTCCACACTCGTTCAGAATGTCATCTAAGTCTTCACTCCACCCTCGTTCAGACTGTCATCTAAGTCTTCACTTCCAACCTCTTTCAGAATGTCATCTATTTCACTTCCGACCTCTTTCAGAATGTCATCTACGTCTTCAATTCCACCCTTTTTCAGAATGTCATCTATTTCACTTCCACCCTCTTTCAGAAAGTCATCTATGTCTTCACTTCCACCCTCGTTCAGAAAGTCATCTATTTCACTTCCACCCTCTTTCAGAATGTCATCTCTTCACTTCCACCCTCTTTCAGAATGTCATCTAAGTCTTCACTTCCACCCTCTTTCAGAATGTCATCTATTTCACTTCCACCCTCTTTCAGATTGTCATCTATTTCACTTCCACCGTCTTTCAGAATGTCATCTATTTCACTTCCACCCTCTTTCAGAATGTCATCTACGTCTTCACTTCCACCCTCTTTCAGAATGTCATCTATTTCATGTACACCCTCTTTCAGAATGTCATCTATTTCACTTCCACTCTCTTTCAGAATGTTATCTCCGTCTTCACTTCCACCCTCTTTCAGAATGACATCTATTTCACTTCCACCCTCTTTCAGATTGTCATCTATTTCACTTCCCCCGTCTTTCAGAATGTCATCTATTTCACTTCCACCCTCTTTCAGAATGTCATCTACGTCTTCACTTCCACCCTCTTTCAGAATGTCATCTATTTCACTTCCACCCTCTTTCAGAATGTCATCTCTTCACTTCCACCCTCTTTCAGAATGTCATCTAAGTCTTCACTTCCACCCTCTTTCAGAATGTCATCTATTTCACTTCCACCCTCTTTCAGATTGTCATCTATTTCACTTCCACCGTCTTTCAGAATGTCATCTATTTCACTTCCACCCTCTTTCAGAATGTCATCTACGTCTTCACTTCCACCCTCTTTCAGAATGTCATCTATTTCATGTACACCCTCTTTCAGAATGTCATCTATTTCACTTCCACTCTCTTTCAGAATGTTATCTCCGTCTTCACTTCCACCCTCTTTCAGAATGACATCTATTTCACTTCCACCCTCTTTCAGATTGTCATCTATTTCACTTCCCCCGTCTTTCAGAATGTCATCTATTTCACTTCCACCCTCTTTCAGAATGTCATCTACGTCTTCACTTCCACCCTCTTTCAGAATGTCATCTATTTCACTTCCACCCTCTTTCAGAATGTCATCTCTTCACTTCCACCCTCTTTCAGATTGTCATCTCCGTCTTCACTTCCACCCTCTTTCAGAATGTCAACTATTTCACTTCCACCCTCTTTCAGATTGTCATCTATTTCACTTCCACTGTCTTTCAGAATGTCATCTATTTCACTTCCACCCTCTTTCAGAATGTCATCTACGTCTTCACTTCCACCCTCTTTCAGAATGTCAACTATTTCACTTCCACCCTCTTTCAGGATGTCATCTATTTCACTTCCACCGTCTTTCAGAATGTAATCTATTTCGCTTCCACCCTCTTTCAAAATGTTATCTCCGTCTTCACTTCCACCCTCTTTCAGAATGACATCTATTTCACTTCCACCCTCTTTCAGAATGTAATCACCGTCTTCACTTCCACCCTCTTTCAGAATGTTATCTCCGTCTTCACTTCCACCCTCTTTCAGAATGACATCTATTTCACTTCCACCCTCTTTCAGAATGTAATCACCGTCTTCACTTCCACCCTCTTTCAGAATGTTATCTCCGTCTTCACTTCCACCCTCTTTCAGAATGTCATCTATTTCACTTCCACCCACTTTCAGAATGTCATCTCCGTTTTAACTTCTACCCTCTTTCAGAATGTCATCTCCGTCTTCACTTCCACCCTCTTTCAGAATGTCATCTACGTCTTCACCTCCACCAACTTTTAGAATGTCATCTCCGTCTTCACTTCCACCCTCTTTCAGAATGTTATCTCCGTCTTAACTTCCACCGTCTTTCAGAATGTCATCTATTTCACTTCCACCCTCTTTCAGAATGTCATCTACGTCTTCACTTCCACCCTCTTTCAGAATGTCATCTCCGTCTTCACTTCCACCCTCTTTCAGAATGTCATCTACGTCTTCACGTCCACCAACTTTTAGAATGTCATCTCCGTCTTCACTTCCACCCTCTTTCAGAATGTTATCTCCGTCTTAACTTCCACCCTCTTTCAGAATGTCATCTATTTTACTTCCACCCTCTTTTAGAATGTCATCTATTTCACTTCCACTCTCTTTCAGAATGTCATCTATTTCACTTCCACCCTCTTTCAGAATGACATCTATTTCACTTCCACCCTCTTTCATTATGTCATCTATTTCACTTCCATTCTCGTTCAGAATGTCATATATTTCACTTCCACCCTCTTTCAGAATGTCATCTATTTCACTTCCACCCTCTTTAATAATGTCATCTACGTCTTCACTTCCACCCTCTTTCAGAATGTCATCTCTTTACTTCCACCCTCTTTCAGAATGTTAACTCCGTCTTCACTTCCACCCTCTTTCAGAATGTCATCTATTTCACTTCCACCCTTTCAGAATGTCATCTATTTCACTTCCACCCTCTTTCAGAATGTCATCGATTTCACTTCCACCAACTTTCAGAATGTCATCTCCGTCTTCACTTCCACCCTCTTTCAGAATGTTATCTCCGTCTTCACTTCCGACCTCTTTCAGAATGTCATCTATTTCACTTACACCCTCTTTCAGAATGTCATCTACGTCTTCACTTCCACCCTCTTTCAGAATGTCATCTCCGTCTTCACTCCCACCCTCTTTCAGAATGTCATCTATTTTACTTCAACCCTCTTTTAGAATGTCATCTATTTCACTTCCACTCTCTTTCAGAATGTCATCTATTTCACTTCCACCCTCTTTCAGAATGACATCTATTTCACTTCCACCCTCTTTCATTATGTCATCTATTTCACTTCCATTCTCGTTCAGAATGTCATCTATTTCACTTCCACCCTCTTTCAGAATGTCATCTATTTCACTTCCACCCTCTTTAATAATGTCAACTACGTCTTCACTTCCACCCTCTTTCAGAATGTCATCTCTTCACTTCAACCCTCTTTCAGAATGTTAACTCCGTCTTCACTTCCACCCTCTTTCAGAATGTCATCTTTTTCACTTCCACCCTTTCAGAATGTCATCTATTTCACTTCCACCCTCTCTCAGAATGTCATCTATTTCACTTCCACCCTCTTTCAGAATGTCATCTATTTCACTTCCACCCTCTTTCAGAATGTCATCTATTTCACTTCCACCCTCTTTCAGAATGTCATCTATTTTACTTCCACCTTCTTTCAAAATGTCAACCATTTCAATCCCACCAATTTAGAATGTCATCTATTTCACTTCCACCCTTACAGAACGTCATCTATTTTACTTCCACCCTCTTTCAGAATGTCATCAATTTCACTTCCACCCTCTTTCAGAATGTCATCTCTTCACTTCCACCCTCTTTCAGAATGTTATCTACGTCTTCACTCCCACCCTCTTTCAGTATGTCATCTCTTCACTTCCACCCTCTTTCAGAATGTCATCTCTTCACTCCCACCCTCTTTCAGAATGTCATCTATTTCACTTCCACCCTCTTTCAGATTGTCATCTATTTCACTCCCACCGTCTTTCAGAATGTCATCTATTTCACTTCCACCCTCTTTCAGAATGTCATCTACGTCTTCACTTCCGCCTCTTTCAGAATGTCATCTATTTCATGTACACCCTCTTTCAGAATGTCATCTATTTCACTTCCACCCTCTTTCAGAATGTCAACTATTTCACTTCCACCCTCTTTCAGGATGTCATCTATTTCACTTCCACCGTCTTTCAGAATGTAATCTATTTCGCTTCTACCCTCTTTCAGAATGTTATCTCCGTCTTCACTTCCACCCTCTTTCAGAATGACATCTATTTCACTTCCACCCTCTTTCAGAATGTAATCACCGTCTTCACTTCCACCCTCTTTCAGAATGTTATCTCCGTCTTCACTTCCACCCTCTTTCAGAATGACATCTATTTCACTTCCACCCTCTTTCAGAATGTAATCACCGTCTTCACTTCCACCCTCTTTCAGAATGTTATCTCCGTCTTCACTTCCACCCTCTTTCAGAATGTCATCTATTTCACTTCCACCCTCTTTCAGAATGTCATCTCCGTTTTAACTTCTACCCTCTTTCAGAATGTCATCTCCGTCTTCACTTCCACCCACTTTCAGAATGTCATCTACGTCTTCACCTCCACCAACTTTTAGAATGTCATCTCCGTCTTCACTTCCACCCTCTTTCAGAATGTTATCTCCGTCTTAACTTCCACCGTCTTTCAGAATGTCATCTATTTCACTTCCACCCTTTTTCAGAATGTCATCTACGTCTTCACTTCCACCCTCTTTCAGAACGTCATCTCCGTCTTCACTCCCACCCTCTTTCAGAATGTCATCTATTTTACTTCCACCCTCTTTTAGAATGTCATCTATTTCACTTCCACTCTCTTTCAGAATGTCATCTACGTCTTCACTTCCACCCTCTTTCAGAATGTCATCTCTTCACTTCCACCCCTTTTTCAGAATGTTAACTCCGTCTTCACTTCCACCCTCTTTCAGAATGTCATCTATTTCACTTCCACCCTTTCAGAATGTCATCTAATTCACTTCCACCCTCTTTCAGAATGTCATCGATTTCACTTCCACCAACTTTCAGAATGTCATCTCAGTCTTCACTTCCACCCTCTTTCAGAATGTTATCTCCGTCTTCACTTCCACCCTCTTTCAGAATGTCATCTATTTCACTTACACCCTCTTTCAGAATGTCATCTACGTCTTCACTTCCACCCTCTTTCAGAATGTCATCTCCGTCTTCACTCCCACCCTCTTTCAGAATGTCATCTATTGTACTTCAACCCTCTTTTAGAATGTCATCTATTTCACTTCCACTCTCTTTCAGAATGTCATCTATTTCACTTCCACCCTCTTTCAGAATGACATCTATTTCACTTCCACCCTCTTTCATTATGTCATCTATTTCACTTCCATTCTCGTTCAGAATGTCATCTATTTCACTTCCACCCTCTTTCAGAATGTCATCTATTTCACTTCCACCCTCTTTAATAATGTCAACTACGTCTTCACTTCCACCCTCTTTCAGATTGTCATCTATTCCACTTCCACCCTCTTTCAGAATGTTAACTCCGTCTTCACTTCCACCCTCTTTCAGAATGTCATCTTTTTCACTTCCACCCTTTCAGAATGTCATCTATTTCACTTCCACCCTCTTTCAGAATGTCATCTACGTCTTCACTTCCACCCTCTTTCAGAATGTCATCTCCGTCTTCACTTCCACCCTCTTTCAGAATGTCATCTACGTCTTCACGTCCACCAACTTTTAGAATGTCATCTCCGTCTTCACTTCCACCCTCTTTCAGAATGTTATCTCCGTCTTAACTTCCACCCTCTTTCAGAATGTCATCTATTTTACTTCCACCCTCTTTTAGAATGTCATCTATTTCACTTCCACTCTCTTTCAGAATGTCATCTATTTCACTTCCACCATTTTCAGAATGACATCTATTTCACTTCCACCCTCTTTCATTATGTCATCTATTTCACTTCCATTCTCGTTCAGAATGTCATATATTTCACTTCCACCCTCTTTCAGAATGTCATCTATTTCACTTCCACCCTCTTTAATAATGTCATCTACGTCTTCACTTCCACCCTCTTTCAGAATGTCATCTCTTTACTTCCACCCTCTTTCAGAATGTTAACTCCGTCTTCACTTCCACCCTCTTTCAGAATGTCATCTATTTCACTTCCACCCTTTCAGAATGTCATCTATTTCACTTCCACCCTCTTTCAGAATGTCATCGATTTCACTTCCACCAACTTTCAGAATGTCATCTCCGTCTTCACTTCCACCCTCTTTCAGAATGTTATCTCCGTCTTCACTTCCGACCTCTTTCAGAATGTCATCTATTTCACTTACACCCTCTTTCAGAATGTCATCTACGTCTTCACTTCCACCCTCTTTCAGAATGTCATCTCCGTCTTCACTCCCACCCTCTTTCAGAATGTCATCTATTTTACTTCAACCCTCTTTTAGAATGTCATCTATTTCACTTCCACTCTCTTTCAGAATGTCATCTATTTCACTTCCACCCTCTTTCAGAATGACATCTATTTCACTTCCACCCTCTTTCATTATGTCATCTATTTCACTTCCATTCTCGTTCAGAATGTCATCTATTTCACTTCCACCCTCTTTCAGAATGTCATCTATTTCACTTCCACCCTCTTTAATAATGTCAACTACGTCTTCACTTCCACCCTCTTTCAGAATGTCATCTCTTCACTTCAACCCTCTTTCAGAATGTTAACTCCGTCTTCACTTCCACCCTCTTTCAGAATGTCATCTTTTTCACTTCCACCCTTTCAGAATGTCATCTATTTCACTTCCACCCTCTCTCAGAATGTTATCTATTTCACTTCCACCCTCTTTCAGAATGTCATCTATTTCACTTCCACCCTCTTTCAGAATGTCATCTATTTCACTTCCACCCTCTTTCAGAATGTCATCTATTTTACTTCCACCTTCTTTCAAAATGTCAACCATTTCAATCCCACCAATTTAGAATGTCATCTATTTCACTTCCACCCTTACAGAACGTCATCTATTTTACTTCCACCCTCTTTCAGAATGTCATCAATTTCACTTCCACCCTCTTTCAGAATGTCATCTATTCCACTTCCACCCTCTTTCAGGATGTCATCTATTTCACTTCCACCCTCTTTCAGAATGTCATCTCTTCACTTCCACCCTCTTTCAGAATGTTATCTACGTCTTCACTCCCACCCTCTTTCAGAATGTCATCTCTTCACTTCCACCCTCTTTCAGAATGTCATCTCTTCACTCCCACCCTCTTTCAGAATGTCATCTATTTCACTTCCACCCTCTTTCAGATTGTCATCTATTTCACTCCCACCGTCTTTCAGAATGTCATCTATTTCACTTCCACCCTCTTTCAGAATGTCATCTACGTCTTCACTTCCACCCTCTTTCAGAATGTCATCTATTTCATGTACACCCTCTTTCAGAATGTCATCTATTTCACTTCCACCCTCTTTCAGAATGTCAACTATTTCACTTCCACCCTCTTTCAGGATGTCATCTATTTCACTTCCACCGTCTTTCAGAATGTAATCTATTTCGCTTCTACCCTCTTTCAGAATGTTATCTCCGTCTTCACTTCCACCCTCTTTCAGAATGACATCTATTTCACTTCCACCCTCTTTCAGAATGTAATCACCGTCTTCACTTCCACCCTCTTTCAGAATGTTATCTCCGTCTTCACTTCCACCCTCTTTCAGAATGACATCTATTTCACTTCCACCCTCTTTCAGAATGTAATCACCGTCTTCACTTCCACCCTCTTTCAGAATGTTATCTCCGTCTTCACTTCCACCCTCTTTCAGAATGTCATCTATTTCACTTCCACCCACTTTCAGAATGTCATCTCCGTTTTAACTTCTACCCTCTTTCAGAATGTCATCTCCGTCTTCACTTCCACCCACTTTCAGAATGTCATCTACGTCTTCACCTCCACCAACTTTTAGAATGTCATCTCCGTCTTCACTTCCACCCTCTTTCAGAATGTTATCTCCGTCTTAACTTCCACCGTCTTTCAGAATGTCATCTATTTCACTTCCACCCTCTTTCAGAATGTCATCTACGTCTTCACTTCCACCCTCTTTCAGAACGTCATCTCCGTCTTCACTCCCACCCTCTTTCAGAATGTCATCTATTTTACTTCCACCCTCTTTTAGAATGTCATCTATTTCACTTCCACTCTCTTTCAGAATGTCATCTACGTCTTCACTTCCACCCTCTTTCAGAATGTCATCTCTTCACTTCCACCCCTTTTTCAGAATGTTAACTCCGTCTTCACTTCCACCCTCTTTCAGAATGTCATCTATTTCACTTCCACCCTTTCAGAATGTCATCTATTTCACTTCCACCCTCTTTCAGAATGTCATCGATTTCACTTCCACCAACTTTCAGAATGTCATCTCAGTCTTCACTTCCACCCTCTTTCAGAATGTTATCTCCGTCTTCACTTCCACCCTCTTTCAGAATGTCATCTATTTCACTTACACCCTCTTTCAGAATGTCATCTACGTCTTCACTTCCACCCTCTTTCAGAATGTCATCTCCGTCTTCACTCCCACCCTCTTTCAGAATGTCATCTATTGTACTTCAACCCTCTTTTAGAATGTCATCTATTTCACTTCCACTCTCTTTCAGAATGTCATCTATTTCACTTCCACCCTCTTTCAGAATGACATCTATTTCACTTCCACCCTCTTTCATTATGTCATCTATTTCACTTCCATTCTCGTTCAGAATGTCATCTATTTCACTTCCACCCTCTTTCAGAATGTCATCTATTTCACTTCCACCCTCTTTAATAATGTCAACTACGTCTTCACTTCCACCCTCTTTCAGATTGTCATCTATTCCACTTCCACCCTCTTTCAGAATGTTAACTCCGTCTTCACTTCCACCCTCTTTCAGAATGTCATCTTTTTCACTTCCACCCTTTCAGAATGTCATCTATTTCACTTCCACCCTCTCTCAGAATGTCATCTATTTCACTTCCACCCTCTTTCAGAATGTCATCTATTTTACTTCCAACCTCTTTCAGAATGTCATCTATTTTACTTCCACCTTCTTTCAAAATGTCAACCATTTCAATCCCACCAATTTAGAATGTCATCTATTTCACTTCCACCCTTACAGAACGTCATCTATTTCACTTCCACCCTTACAGAACGTCATCTATTTTACTTCAACCCTCTTTCAGAATGTCATCAATTTCACTTCCACCCTCTTTCAGAATGTCATCTATTCCACTTCCACCCTCTTTCAGAATGTCATCTATTTCACTTCCACCCTCTTTCAGAATGTCATCTCTTCACTTCCACCCTCTTTCAGAATGTCATCTACGTCTTCACTCCCACCCTCTTTCAGAATGTCATCTCTTCACTTCCACCCTCTTTCAGAATGTCATCTCTTCACTCCCACCCTCTTTCAGAATGTCATCTATTTCACTTCCACCCTCTTTCAGATTGTCATCTATTTCACTCCCACCGTCTTTCAGAATGTCATCTATTTCACTTCCATCCTCTTTCAGAATGTCATCTACGTCTTCACTTCCACCCTCTTTCAGAATGTCATCTATTTCACTTCCACCCTCTTTAATAATGTCAACTACGTCTTCACTTCCACCCTCTTTCAGAATGTCATCTCTTCACTTCAACCCTCTTTCAGAATGTTAACTCCGTCTTCACTTCCACCCTCTTTCAGAATGTCATCTTTTTCACTTCCACCCTTTCAGAATGTCATCTATTTCACTTCCACCCTCTCTCAGAATGTCATCTATTTCACTTCCACCCTCTTTCAGAATGTCATCTATTTCACTTCCACCCTCTTTCAGAATGTCATCTATTTCACTTCCACCCTCTTTCAGAATGTCATCTATTTTACTTCCACCTTCTTTCAAAATGTCAACCATTTCAATCCCACCAATTTAGAATGTCATCTATTTCACTTCCACCCTTACAGAACGTCATCTATTTTACTTCCACCCTCTTTCAGAATGTCATCAATTTCACTTCCACCCTCTTTCAGAATGTCATCTATTCCACTTCCACCCTCTTTCAGGATGTCATCTATTTCACTTCCACCCTCTTTCAGAATGTCATCTCTTCACTTCCACCCTCTTTCAGAATGTTATCTACGTCTTCACTCCCACCCTCTTTCAGAATGTCATCTCTTCACTTCCACCCTCTTTCAGAATGTCATCTCTTCACTCCCACCCTCTTTCAGAATGTCATCTATTTCACTTCCACCCTCTTTCAGATTGTCATCTATTTCACTCCCACCGTCTTTCAGAATGTCATCTATTTCACTTCCACCCTCTTTCAGAATGTCATCTACGTCTTCACTTCCACCCTCTTTCAGAATGTCATCTATTTCATGTACACCCTCTTTCAGAATGTCATCTATTTCACTTCCACCCTCTTTCAGAATGTCAACTATTTCACTTCCACCCTCTTTCAGGATGTCATCTATTTCACCTCCACCGTCTTTCAGAATGTAATCTATTTCGCTTCTACCCTCTTTCAGAATGTTATCTCCGTCTTCACTTCCACCCTCTTTCAGAATGACATCTATTTCACTTCCACCCTCTTTCAGAATGTAATCACCGTCTTCACTTCCACCCTCTTTCAGAATGTTATCTCCGTCTTCACTTCCACCCTCTTTCAGAATGACATCTATTTCACTTCCACCCTCTTTCAGAATGTAATCACCGTCTTCACTTCCACACTCTTTCAGAATGTTATCTCCGTCTTCACTTCCACCCTCTTTCAGAATGACATCTATTTCACTTCCACCCTCTTTCAGAATGTAATCACCGTCTTCACTTCCACCCTCTTTCAGAATGTTATCTCCGTCTTCACTTCCACCCTCTTTCAGAATGACATCTATTTCACTTCCACCCTCTTTCAGAATGTAATCACCGTCTTCACTTCCACCCTCTTTCAGAATGTTATCTCCGTCTTCACTTCCACCCTCTTTCAGAATGACATCTATTTCACTTCCACCCTCTTTCAGAATGTAATCACCGTCTTCACTTCCACACTCTTTCAGAATGTTATCTCCGTCTTCACTTCCACCCTCTTTCAGAATGTCATCTATTTCACTTCCACCCACTTTCAGAATGTCATCTCCGTTTTAACTTCTACCCTCTTTCAGAATGTCATCTCCGTCTTCACTTCCACCCACTTTCAGAATGTCATCTACGTCTTCACCTCCACCAACTTTTAGAATGTCATCTCCGTCTTCACTTCCACCCTCTTTCAGAATGTTATCTCCGTCTTAACTTCCACCGTCTTTCAGAATGTCATCTATTTCACTTCCACCCTCTTTCAGAATGTCATCTACGTCTTCACTTCCACCCTCTTTCAGAACGTCATCTCCGTCTTCACTCCCACCCTCTTTCAGAATGTCATCTATTTTACTTCCACCCTCTTTTAGAATGTCATCTATTTCACTTCCACTCTCTTTCAGAATGTCATCTACGTCTTCACTTCCACCCTCTTTCAGAATGTCATCTCTTCACTTCCACCCCTTTTTCAGAATGTTAACTCCATCTTCACTTCCACCCTCTTTCAGAATGTCATCTATTTCACTTCCACCCTTTCAGAATGTCATCTATTTCACTTCCACCCTCTTTCAGAATGTCATCGATTTCACTTCCACCAACTTTCAGAATGTCATCTCAGTCTTCACTTCCACCCTCTTTCAGAATGTTATCTCCGTCTTCACTTCCACCCTCTTTCAGAATGTCATCTATTTCACTTACACCCTCTTTCAGAATGTCATCTACGTCTTCACTTCCACCCTCTTTCAGAATGTCATCTCCGTCTTCACTCCCACCCTCTTTCAGAATGTCATCTATTGTACTTCAACCCTCTTTTAGAATGTCATCTATTTCACTTCCACTCTCTTTCAGAATGTCATCTATTTCACTTCCACCCTCTTTCAGAATGACATCTATTTCACTTCCACCCTCTTTCATTATGTCATCTATTTCACTTCCATTCTCGTTCAGAATGTCATCTATTTCACTTCCACCCTCTTTCAGAATGTCATCTATTTCACTTCCACCCTCTTTAATAATGTCAACTACGTCTTCACTTCCACCCTCTTTCAGATTGTCATCTATTCCACTTCCACCCTCTTTCAGAATGTTAACTCCGTCTTCACTTCCACCCTCTTTCAGAATGTCATCTTTTTCACTTCCACCCTTTCAGAATGTCATCTATTTCACTTCCACCCTCTTTCAGAATGTCATCTACGTCTTCACTTCCACCCTCTTTCAGAATGTCATCTCCGTCTTCACTTCCACCCTCTTTCAGAATGTCATCTACGTCTTCACGTCCACCAACTTTTAGAATGTCATATCCGTCTTCACTTCCACCCTCTTTCAGAATGTTATCTCCGTCTTAACTTCCACCCTCTTTCAGAATGTCATCTATTTTACTTCCACCCTCTTTTAGAATGTCATCTATTTCACTTCCACTCTCTTTCAGAATGTCATCTATTTCACTTCCACCATTTTCAGAATGACATCTTTTTCACTTCCACCCTCTTTCATTATGTCATCTATTTCACTTCCATTCTCGTTCAGAATGTCATATATTTCACTTCCACCCTCTTTCAGAATGTCATCTATTTCACTTCCACCCTCTTTAATAATGTCATCTACGTCTTCACTTCCACCCTCTTTCAGAATGTCATCTCTTTACTTCCACCCTCTTTCAGAATGTTAACTCCGTCTTCACTTCCACCCTCTTTCAGAATGTCATCTATTTCACTTCCACCCTTTCAGAATGTCATCTATTTCACTTCCACCCTCTTTCAGAATGTCATCGATTTCACTTCCACCAACTTTCAGAATGTCATCTCCGTCTTCACTTCCACCCTCTTTCAGAATGTTATCTCCGTCTTCACTTCCGACCTCTTTCAGAATGTCATCTATTTCACTTACACCCTCTTTCAGAATGTCATCTACGTCTTCACTTCCACCCTCTTTCAGAATGTCATCTCCGTCTTCACTCCCACCCTCTTTCAGAATGTCATCTATTTTACTTCAACCCTCTTTTAGAATGTCATCTATTTCACTTCCACTCTCTTTCAGAATGTCATCTATTTCACTTCCACCCTCTTTCAGAATGACATCTATTTCACTTCCACCCTCTTTCATTATGTCATCTATTTCACTTCCATTCTCGTTCAGAATGTCATCTATTTCACTTCCACCCTCTTTCAGAATGTCATCTATTTCACTTCCACCCTCTTTAATAATGTCAACTACGTCTTCACTTCCACCCTCTTTCAGAATGTCATCTCTTCACTTCAACCCTCTTTCAGAATGTTAACTCCGTCTTCACTTCCACCCTCTTTCAGAATGTCATCTTTTTCACTTCCACCCTTTCAGAATGTCATCTATTTCACTTCCACCCTCTCTCAGAATGTCATCTATTTCACTTCCACCCTCTTTCAGAATGTCATCTATTTCACTTCCACCCTCTTTCAGAATGTCATCTATTTCACTTCCACCCTCTTTCAGAATGTCATCTATTTTACTTCCACCTTCTTTCAAAATGTCAACCATTTCAATCCCACCAATTTAGAATGTCATCTATTTCACTTCCACCCTTACAGAACGTCATCTATTTTACTTCCACCCTCTTTCAGAATGTCATCAATTTCACTTCCACCCTCTTTCAGAATGTCATCTATTCCACTTCCACCCTCTTTCAGGATGTCATCTATTTCACTTCCACCCTCTTTCAGAATGTCATCTCTTCACTTCCACCCTCTTTCAGAATGTTATCTACGTCTTCACTCCCACCCTCTTTCAGAATGTCATCTCTTCACTTCCACCCTCTTTCAGAATGTCATCTCTTCACTCCCACCCTCTTTCAGAATGTCATCTATTTCACTTCCACCCTCTTTCAGATTGTCATCTATTTCACTCCCACCGTCTTTCAGAATGTCATCTATTTCACTTCCACCCTCTTTCAGAATGTCATCTACGTCTTCACTTCCACCCTCTTTCAGAATGTCATCTATTTCATGTACACCCTCTTTCAGAATGTCATCTATTTCACTTCCACCCTCTTTCAGAATGTCAACTATTTCACTTCCACCCTCTTTCAGGATGTCATCTATTTCACTTCCACCGTCTTTCAGAATGTAATCTATTTCGCTTCTACCCTCTTTCAGAATGTTATCTCCGTCTTCACTTCCACCCTCTTTCAGAATGACATCTATTTCACTTCCACCCTCTTTCAGAATGTAATCACCGTCTTCACTTCCACCCTCTTTCAGAATGTTATCTCCGTCTTCACTTCCACCCTCTTTCAGAATGACATCTATTTCACTTCCACCCTCTTTCAGAATGTAATCACCGTCTTCACTTCCACCCTCTTTCAGAATGTTATCTCCGTCTTCACTTCCACCCTCTTTCAGAATGTCATCTATTTCACTTCCACCCACTTTCAGAATGTCATCTCCGTTTTAACTTCTACCCTCTTTCAGAATGTCATCTCCGTCTTCACTTCCACCCACTTTCAGAATGTCATCTACGTCTTCACCTCCACCAACTTTTAGAATGTCATCTCCGTCTTCACTTCCACCCTCTTTCAGAATGTTATCTCCGTCTTAACTTCCACCGTCTTTCAGAATGTCATCTATTTCACTTCCACCCTCTTTCAGAATGTCATCTACGTCTTCACTTCCACCCTCTTTCAGAACGTCATCTCCGTCTTCACTCCCACCCTCTTTCAGAATGTCATCTATTTTACTTCCACCCTCTTTTAGAATGTCATCTATTTCACTTCCACTCTCTTTCAGAATGTCATCTACGTCTTCACTTCCACCCTCTTTCAGAATGTCATCTCTTCACTTCCACCCCTTTTTCAGAATGTTAACTCCGTCTTCACTTCCACCCTCTTTCAGAATGTCATCTATTTCACTTCCACCCTTTCAGAATGTCATCTATTTCACTTCCACCCTCTTTCAGAATGTCATCGATTTCACTTCCACCAACTTTCAGAATGTCATCTCAGTCTTCACTTCCACCCTCTTTCAGAATGTTATCTCCGTCTTCACTTCCACCCTCTTTCAGAATGTCATCTATTTCACTTACACCCTCTTTCAGAATGTCATCTACGTCTTCACTTCCACCCTCTTTCAGAATGTCATCTCCGTCTTCACTCCCACCCTCTTTCAGAATGTCATCTATTGTACTTCAACCCTCTTTTAGAATGTCATCTATTTCACTTCCACTCTCTTTCAGAATGTCATCTATTTCACTTCCACCCTCTTTCAGAATGACATCTATTTCACTTCCACCCTCTTTCATTATGTCATCTATTTCACTTCCATTCTCGTTCAGAATGTCATCTATTTCACTTCCACCCTCTTTCAGAATGTCATCTATTTCACTTCCACCCTCTTTAATAATGTCAACTACGTCTTCACTTCCACCCTCTTTCAGATTGTCATCTATTCCACTTCCACCCTCTTTCAGAATGTTAACTCCGTCTTCACTTCCACCCTCTTTCAGAATGTCATCTTTTTCACTTCCACCCTTTCAGAATGTCATCTATTTCACTTCCACCCTCTCTCAGAATGTCATCTATTTCACTTCCACCCTCTTTCAGAATGTCATCTATTTTACTTCCAACCTCTTTCAGAATGTCATCTATTTTACTTCCACCTTCTTTCAAAATGTCAACCATTTCAATCCCACCAATTTAGAATGTCATCTATTTCACTTCCACCCTTACAGAACGTCATCTATTTTACTTCAACCCTCTTTCAGAATGTCATCAATTTCACTTCCACCCTCTTTCAGAATGTCATCTATTCCACTTCCACCCTCTTTCAGAATGTCATCTATTTCACTTCCACCCTCTTTCAGAATGTCATCTCTTCACTTCCACCCTCTTTCAGAATGTCATCTACGTCTTCACTCCCACCCTCTTTCAGAATGTCATCTCTTCACTTCCACCCTCTTTCAGAATGTCATCTCTTCACTCCCACCCTCTTTCAGAATGTCATCTATTTCACTTCCACCCTCTTTCAGATTGTCATCTATTTCACTCCCACCGTCTTTCAGAATGTCATCTATTTCACTTCCATCCTCTTTCAGAATGTCATCTACGTCTTCACTTCCACCCTCTTTCAGAATGTCATCTATTTCACTTCCACCCTCTTTAATAATGTCAACTACGTCTTCACTTCCACCCTCTTTCAGAATGTCATCTCTTCAATTCAACCCTCTTTCAGAATGTTAACTCCGTCTTCACTTCCACCCTCTTTCAGAATGTCATCTTTTTCACTTCCACCCTTTCAGAATGTCATCTATTTCACTTCCACCCTCTCTCAGAATGTCATCTATTTCACTTCCACCCTCTTTCAGAATGTCATCTATTTCACTTCCACCCTCTTTCAGAATGTCATCTATTTCACTTCCACCCTCTTTCAGAATGTCATCTATTTTACTTCCACCTTCTTTCAAAATGTCAACCATTTCAATCCCACCAATTTAGAATGTCATCTATTTCACTTCCACCCTTACAGAACGTCATCTATTTTACTTCCACCCTCTTTCAGAATGTCATCAATTTCACTTCCACCCTCTTTCAGAATGTCATCTATTCCACTTCCACCCTCTTTCAGGATGTCATCTATTTCACTTCCACCCTCTTTCAGAATGTCATCTCTTCACTTCCACCCTCTTTCAGAATGTTATCTACGTCTTCACTCCCACCCTCTTTCAGAATGTCATCTCTTCACTTCCACCCTCTTTCAGAATGTCATCTCTTCACTCCCACCCTCTTTCAGAATGTCATCTATTTCACTTCCACCCTCTTTCAGATTGTCATCTATTTCACTCCCACCGTCTTTCAGAATGTCATCTATTTCACTTCCACCCTCTTTCAGAATGTCATCTACGTCTTCACTTCCACCCTCTTTCAGAATGTCATCTATTTCATGTACACCCTCTTTCAGAATGTCATCTATTTCACTTCCACCCTCTTTCAGAATGTCAACTATTTCACTTCCACCCTCTTTCAGGATGTCATCTATTTCACTTCCACCGTCTTTCAGAATGTAATCTATTTCGCTTCTACCCTCTTTCAGAATGTTATCTCCGTCTTCACTTCCACCCTCTTTCAGAATGACATCTATTTCACTTCCACCCTCTTTCAGAATGTAATCACCGTCTTCACTTCCACCCTCTTTCAGAATGTTATCTCCGTCTTCACTTCCACCCTCTTTCAGAATGACATCTATTTCACTTCCACCCTCTTTCAGAATGTAATCACCGTCTTCACTTCCACACTCTTTCAGAATGTTATCTCCGTCTTCACTTCCACCCTCTTTCAGAATGTCATCTATTTCACTTCCACCCACTTTCAGAATGTCATCTCCGTTTTAACTTCTACCCTCTTTCAGAATGTCATCTCCGTCTTCACTTCCACCCACTTTCAGAATGTCATCTACGTTTTCACCTCCACCAACTTTTAGAATGTCATCTCCGTCTTCACTTCCACCCTCTTTCAGAATGTTATCTCCGTCTTAACTTCCACCGTCTTTCAGAATGTCATCTATTTCACTTCCACCCTCTTTCAGAATGTCATCTACGTCTTCACTTCCACCCTCTTTCAGAACGTCATCTCCGTCTTCACTCCCACCCTCTTTCAGAATGTCATCTATTTTACTTCCACCCTCTTTTAGAATGTCATCTATTTCACTTCCACTCTCTTTCAGAATGTCATCTACGTCTTCACTTCCACCCTCTTTCAGAATGTCATCTCTTCACTTCCACCCCTTTTTCAGAATGTTAACTCCGTCTTCACTTCCACCCTCTTTCAGAATGTCATCTATTTCACTTCCACCCTTTCAGAATGTCATCTATTTCACTTCCACCCTCTTTCAGAATGTCATCGATTTCACTTCCACCAACTTTCAGAATGTCATCTCAGTCTTCACTTCCACCCTCTTTCAGAATGTTATCTCCGTCTTCACTTCCACCCTCTTTCAGAATGTCATCTATTTCACTTACACCCTCTTTCAGAATGTCATCTACGTCTTCACTTCCACCCTCTTTCAGAATGTCATCTCCGTCTTCACTCCCACCCTCTTTCAGAATGTCATCTATTGTACTTCAACCCTCTTTTAGAATGTCATCTATTTCACTTCCACTCTCTTTCAGAATGTCATCTATTTCACTTCCACCCTCTTTCAGAATGACATCTATTTCACTTCCACCCTCTTTCATTATGTCATCTATTTCACTTCCATTCTCGTTCAGAATGTCATCTATTTCACTTCCACCCTCTTTCAGAATGTCATCTATTTCACTTCCACCCTCTTTAATAATGTCAACTACGTCTTCACTTCCACCCTCTTTCAGAATGTCATCTATTCCACTTCCACCCTCTTTCAGAATGTTAACTCCGTCTTCACTTCCACCCTCTTTCAGAATGTCATCTTTTTCACTTCCACCCTTTCAGAATGTCATCTATTTCACTTCCACCCTCTCTCAGAATGTCATCTATTTCACTTCCACCCTCTTTCAGAATGTCATCTATTTTACTTCCAACCTCTTTCAGAATGTCATCTATTTCACTTCCACCCTTACAGAACGTCATCTATTTTACTTCAACCCTCTTTCAGAATGTCATCAATTTCACTTCCACCCTCTTTCAGAATGTCATCTATTCCACTTCCACCCTCTTTCAGAATGTCATCTATTTCACTTCCACCCTCTTTCAGAATGTCATCTCTTCACTTCCACCCTCTTTCAGAATGTCATCTACGTCTTCACTCCCACCCTCTTTCAGAATGTCATCTCTTCACTTCCACCCTCTTTCAGAATGTCATCTCTTCACTCCCACCCTCTTTCAGAATGTCATCTATTTCACTTCCACCCTCTTTCAGATTGTCATCTATTTCACTCCCACCGTCTTTCAGAATGTCATCTATTTCACTTCCACCCTCTTTCAGAATGTCATCTACGTCTTCACTTCCACCCTCTTTCAGAATGTCATCTATTTCATGTACACCCTCTTTCAGAATGTCATCTATTTCACTTCCACCCTCTTTCAGAATGTTATCTCCGTCTTCACTTCCACCCTCTTTCAGAATGACATCTAATTCACTTCCACCCTCTTTCAGATTGTCATCTATTTCACTTCCCCCGTCTTTCAGAATGTCATCTATTTCACTTCCACCCTCTTTCAGAATGTCATCTACGTCTTCACTTCCACCCCCTTTCAGATTGTCATCTATTTCACTTCCACCCTCTTTCAGAATGTCATCTCTTCACTTCCACCCTCTTTCAGAATGTCATCTACGTCTTCACTTCCACCCTCTTTCAGAATGTCATCTCTTCACTTCCACCCTCTTTCAGAATGTCATCTCCGTCTTCACTTCCACCCTCTTTCAGAATGTCAACTATTTCACTTCCACCTCTTTCAGATTGTCATCTATTTCACTTCCACCGTCTTTCAGAATGTAATCTATTTCGCTTCTACCCTCTTTCAGAATGTTATCTCCGTCTTCACTTCCACCCTCTTTCAGAATGACATCTATTTCACTTCCACCCTCTTTCAGAATGTAATCACCGTCTTCACTTCCACCCTCTTTCAGAATGTTATCTCCGTCTTCACTTCCACCCTCTTTCAGAATGACATCTATTTCACTTCCACCCTCTTTCAGAATGTAATCACCGTCTTCACTTCCACCCTCTTTCAGAATGTCATCTATTTCACTTCCACCCACTTTCAGAATGTCATCTCCGTTTTAACTTCTACCCTCTTTCAGAATGTCATCTCCGTCTTCACTTCCACCCACTTTCAGAATGTCATCTACGTCTTCACCTCCACCAACTTTTAGAATGTCATCTCCGTCTTCACTTCCACCCTCTTTCAGAATGTTATCTCCGTCTTAACTTCCACCGTCTTTCAGAATGTCATCTATTTCACTTCCACCCTCTTTCAGAATGTCATCTACGTCTTCACTTCCACCCTCTTTCAGAACGTCATCTCCGTCTTCACTCCCACCCTCTTTCAGAATGTCATCTATTTTACTTCCACCCTCTTTTAGAATGTCATCTATTTCACTTCCACTCTCTTTCAGAATGTCATCTACGTCTTCACTTCCACCCTCTTTCAGAATGTCATCTCTTCACTTCCACCCTCTTTCAGAATGTTAACTCCGTCTTCACTTCCACCCTCTTTCAGAATGTCATCTATTTCACTTCCACCCTTTCAGAATGTCATCTATTTCACTTCCACCCTCTTTCAGAATGTCATCGATTTCACTTCCACCAACTTTCAGAATGTCATCTCAGTCTTCACTTCCACCCTCTTTCAGAATGTTATCTCCGTCTTCACTTCCACCCTCTTTCAGAATGTCATCTATTTCACTTACACCCTCTTTCAGAATGTCATCTACGTCTTCACTTCCACCCTCTTTCAGAATGTCATCTCCGTCTTCACTCCCACCCTCTTTCAGAATGTCATCTATTTTACTTCAACCCTCTTTTAGAATGTCATCTATTTCACTTCCACTCTCTTTCAGAATGTCATCTATTTCACTTCCACCCTCTTTCAGAATGACATCTATTTCACTTCCACCCTCTTTCATTATGTCATCTATTTCACTTCCATTCTCGTTCAGAATGTCATCTATTTCACTTCCACCCTCTTTCAGAATGTCATCTATTTCACTTCCACCCTCTTTAATAATTTCAACTACGTCTTCACTTCCACCCTCTTTCAGAATGTCATCTATTCCACTTCCACCCTCTTTCAGAATGTTAACTCCGTCTTCACTTCCACCCTCTTTCAGAATGTCATCTTTTTCACTTCCACCCTTTCAGAATGTCATCTATTTCACTTCCACCCTCTCTCAGAATGTCATCTATTTCACTTCCACCCTCTTTCAGAATGTCATCTATTTCACTTCCACCCTCTTTCAGAATGTCATCTATTTCACTTCCACCCTCTTTCAGAATGTCATCTATTTTACTTCCAACCTCTTTCAGAATGTCATCTATTTTACTTCCACCTTCTTTCAAAATGTCAACCATTTCAATCCCACCAATTTAGAATGTCATCTATTTCACTTCCACCCTTACAGAACGTCATCTATTTTACTTCAACCCTCTTTCAGAATGTCATCAATTTCACTTCCACCCTCTTTCAGAATGTCATCTATTCCACTTCCACCCTCTTTCAGAATGTCATCTATTTCACTTCCACCCTCTTTCAGAATGTCATCTCTTCACTTCCACCCTCTTTCAGAATGTCATCTACGTCTTCACTCCCACCCTCTTTCAGAATGTCATCTCTTCACTTCCACCCTCTTTCAGAATGTCATCTCTTCACTCCCACCCTCTTTCAGAATGTCATCTATTTCACTTCCACCCTCTTTCAGATTGTCATCTATTTCACTCCCACCGTCTTTCAGAATGTCATCTATTTCACTTCCACACTCTTTCAGAATGTCATCTACGTCTTCACTTCCACCCTCTTTCAGAATGTCATCTATTTCATGTACACCCTCTTTCAGAATGTCATCTATTTCACTTCCACCCTCTTTCAGAATGTTATCTCCGTCTTCACTTCCACCCTCTTTCAGAATGACATCTAATTCACTTCCACCCTCTTTCAGATTGTCATCTATTTCACTTCCCCCGTCTTTCAGAATGTCATCTATTTCACTTCCACCCTCTTTCAGAATGTCATCTACGTCTTCACTTCCACCCCCTTTCATATTGTCATCTATTTCACTTCCACCCTCTTTCAGAATGTCATCTCTTCACTTCCACCCTCTTTCAGAATGTCATCTACGTCTTCACTTCCACCCTCTTTCAGAATGTCATCTCTTCACTTCCACCCTCTTTCAGAATGTCATCTCCGTCTTCACTTCCACCCTCTTTCAGAATGTCAACTATTTCACTTCCACCCTCTTTCAGATTGTCATCTATTTCACTTCCACCGTCTTTCAGAATGTCATCTATTTCATTTCCACCCTCTTTCAGAATGTCATCTACGTCTTCACTTCCACCCTCTTTCAGAATGTCATCTATTTCATGTACACCCTCTTTCAGAATGTCATCTATTTCACTTCCACCCTCTTTCAGAATGTTATCTCCGTCTTCACTTCCACACTTCCACCCTTTTTCAGAATGACATCTATTTCACTTCCACCCTCTTTCAGAATGTAATCACAGTCTTCACTTCCACCCTCTTTCAGAATGTTATCTCCGTCTTCACTTCCACCCTCTTTCAGAATGTCATCTATTTCACTTCCACCCACTTTCAGAATGTCATCTCCGTTTTAACTTCTACCCTCTTTCAGAATGTCATCTCCGTCTTCACTTCCACCCTCTTTCAGAATGTCATCTATTTCACTTCCACCCTTTTTCAGAATGTCATCTACGTCTTCACTTCCACCAACTTTTAGAATGTCATCTCCGTCTTAACTTCCACCGTCTTTCAGAATGTCATCTATTTCACTTACACGCTCTTTCAGAATGTCATCTACGTCTTCACTCCCACCCTCTTTCAGAATGTCATCTATTTTACTTCCACCCTCTTTTAGAATGTCATCTATTTCACTTCCACTCTCTTTCAGAATGACATCTATTTCACTTCCATCCTCTTTCATTATGTCATCTATTTCACTTCCATTCTCGTTCAGAATGTCATCTATTTCACTTCCACCCTCTTTCAGAATGTCATCTATTTCACTTCCACCAACTTTCAGAATGTCATCTCCGTCTTCACTTCCACCGTCTTTCAGAATGTCATCTATTTCACTTACACCCTCTTTCAGAATGTCATCTACGTCTTCACTTCCACCCTCTTTCAGAATGTCATTTCCGTCTTCACTCCCACCCTCTTTCAGAATGTCATCTATTTTACTTCCACCCTCTTTTAGAATGTCATCTATTTCACTTCCACTCTCTTTCAGAATGTCATCTATTTCACTTCCACCCTCTTTCAGAATGACATCTATTTCACTTCCACCCTCTTTAATAATGTCATCTACGTCTTCACTTCCACCCTCTTTCAGAATGTCATCTCTTCACTTCCAACCACATTCAGAATGTTAACTCCGTCTTCACTTCCACCGTCTTTCAGAATGTCATCTATTTCACTTACAGCCTCTTTCAGAATGTCATCTACGTCTTCACTTCCACCCTCTTTCAGAATGTCATCTCCGTCTTCACTCCCACCCTCTTTCAGAATGTCATCTATTTCACTTCCACCCTTTCAGAATGTCATCTATTTCACTTCCACCCTCTCTCAGAATGTCATCTATTTCACTTCCACCCTCTTTCAGAATGTCATCTATTTCACTTCCACCCTCTTTCAGAATGTCATCTATTTCACTTCCACCCTCTTTCAGAATGTCATCTATTTTACGTCCAACCTCTTTCAGAATGTCATCTATTTTACTTCCACCTTCTTTCAGAATGTCAACCATTTCAATCCCACCCTTTTAGAATGTCATCTATTTCACTTCCACCCTTACAGAACGTCATCTATTTAACATCCACCCTCTTTCAGAATGTCATATATTTCAATCCCACCCTTTTAGAATGTCATCTATTTCACTTCCACCCTCTTTCAGAATGTCATCTATTTCACTTCCACCCTCTTTCAGAATGTCATCTATTTCACTTCCACCCTCTTTCAAAATGTCATCTATTTCACTTCCAACCTATTTCAGAATGTCATCTATTTCACTTCCAACCTCTTTCAGAATGGCATCTATTTTACTTCCACCCTCTTTCAGAATGTCAACCATTTCAATCCCACCGTTTTAGAATGTCATCTATTTCACTTCCACCCTCTTTCAGAATGTCATCTATTTCACTTCCACCCTTTCAGAATGTCATCTATTTCACTTCCACCCTCTTTCAGAAAGTCAATTATTTCACGTACACCCTCTTTCAGAATGTCATTTATTTTACTTCCACCCTCTTTCAGAATGTCATCTATTTCACTTCCAGCCTCTTTCAAAATGTCATCTACGTCTTCACTTCCACCCTCTTTCAGAATGTCATCTAAGTCTTCACTTCCACCCTCTTTCAGAATGTCATCTATTTCATATCCACCATCTTTTAGAATGTCATCTATTCCACTTCCACCCTCTTTCAGAATGTCATCTATTTCACTTCCACCCTATTTTAGAATGTCATCTATTTCACTTCGAAACTCTTTCAGAATATCATCTATTTCACTTCCACCGTCTTTCAGATTGTCATCTATTTCACTTTCACCCTCTTTCAGAATGTCATCTATTTCACTTCCACCCTCTTTTAGAATGTCATCTATTTCACTTCCACCCTCTTTCATTATGTCATCTATTTCACTTCCACCCTCTTTCAGAATGTCATCTATTTCACTTCCAACCTCTTTCAGAATGTCATCTATTTCACTTCCAACCTCTTTCAGAATGGCATCTATTTTACTTACACCCTCTTTCAGAATGTCAATGATTTCAATCCCACCGTTTTAGAATGTCATCTATTTCACTTCCACCCTCTTTCAGAATGTCATCTATTTCACTTCCACCCTTTCAGAATGTCATCTACGTCTTCACTTCCACCCTCTTTCAGAAAGTCAATTATTTCACGTACACCCTCTTTCAGAATGTCATCTATTTTACTTCCACCCTCTTTCAGAATGTCATCTTTTTTAACTTCCAGTCTCTTTCAAAATGTCATCTACGTCTTCACTTCCACCCTCTTTCAGAATGTCATCTCGGTCTTCACTTCCACCCTCTTTCAGAATGTTATCTCCGTCTTCACTTCCACCCTCTTTCAGAATGTCATCAATTTCACTTCCACCTTCTTTTAGAATGTCATCTATTTTACTTCCACCCTCTTTCAGAATGTCATGTATTTCACTTCCACCCTCTTTCAGAATGTCATCTACGTCTTCACTTCCACCCTCTTTCAGAATGTCATCTATTTCACTTCCACCCTTACAGAATGTCATCTATTTCACTTCAACCTCTTTCAGAATGTCATCTCCGTCTTCACTCCCACCCTCTTTCAGAATGTCATCTATTTCATTTCCACCCAATTTCAGAATGTCATCTATTTCACTTCCACCCTCTTTTAGAATGTCATCAATTTCACTTCCACCCTCTTTCAGAATGTCATCTATTTCACTTCCACCCTCTTTCAAAATGTCATCTATTTCACTTCCAACCTCTTTCAAAATGGCATCTATTTTACTTCCACCCTCTTTCAGAATATCAACCATTTCAATCCCACCGTTTTAGAATGTCATCTATTTCACTTCCAGCCTCTTTCAAAATGTCATCTACGTCTTCACTTCCACCCTCTTTCAGAATGTCATCTAAGTCTTCACTTCCACCCTCTTTCAGAATGTCATCTATTTCACTTCCACCCTCTTTCAGAATGTCATCTATTTTACTTCCACCCTCTTTTAGAATGTCATCTATTTTACTTCCACCCTCTTTAAGAATGTCATCTACGTCTTCACTTTCACCCTCTTTCAGAATGTCATCTATTTCACTTCCACCCTCTTTCAGAATGTCATCTATTTCACTTCCACCCTCTTTCAGAATGTCATCTATTCCATTTCCACCGTCTTTCAGAATGTCATCTATTTCACTTCCACCCTATTTTAGAATGTCATCTATTTCACTTCGAAACTCTTTCAGAATATCATCTATTTCACTCCCACCCACTTTCAGATTGTCATCTATTTCACTTTCACCCTCTTTCAGAATGTCATCTATTTCACTTTCACCCTCTTTTAGAATGTCATCTATTTCACTTCCACCATCTTTCATTATGTCATCTATTTCACTTTAACCCTCTTTCAGAATGTCATCTATTTCACTTCCACCCTCTTTCAGAATGTCATCTATTTCACTTCCAACCTCTTTCAGAATGGCATCTATTTTACTTACACCCTCTTTCAGAATGTCAACCATTTCAATCCCACCGTTTTAGAATGTCATCTATTTCACTTCCACCCTCTTTCAGAATGTCATCTATTTCACTTCCACCCTTTCAGAATGTCATCTACGTCTTCACTTCCACCCTCTTTCAGAATGTCATCTATTTTAACTTCCAGCCTCTTTCAAAATGTCATCTACGTCTTCACTTCCACCCTCTTTCAGAATGTCATCTCGGTCTTCACTTCCACCCTCTTTCAGAATGTTATCTCCGTCTTCACTTCCACCCTCTTTCAGAATGTCATCTATTTCACTTCCACCCTCTTTCAGAATGTCATCTATTTTACTTCCACCCTCTTTCAGAATGTCATCTATTTCACTTCCACCCTCTTTCAGAATGTCATCTACGTCTTCACTTTCACCCTCTTTCAGAATGTTATCTATTTCACTTCCACCCAATTTCAGAATGTCATCTATTTCACTTCCACCTTCTTTCAGAATGTCATCTGTTCCACTTCCCCCCTCTTTCAGAATGTCATCTATTTCACTTCCACCCTATTTTAGAATGTCATCTATTTCACTTTGAAACTCTTTCAGAATGTCATCTATTTCACTCCCACACTCTTTTAGAATGTCATCTATTTCACTTCCACCCTCTTTCAGAATGTCATCTATTTTACTTCCAACCTCTTTCAGAATGTCATCTATTTTACTTCCACCCTCTTTCAGAATGTCATCTATTTCACTTCCACCCTCTTTCAGAATGTCATCTATTTCACTTCCACCCTCTTTCAGAATATCATCTCTTCACTTCCACCCTCTTTTAGAATGTCATCTAAGTCTTCACTTCCACCCTCTTTCAGAATGTCATCTATTTAACTTCCACCCTCTTTCAGAATGTCATCTATTAAACTTCCACCCTCTTTAAGAAAGTCATCTATTTTACTTCCACCCTCTTTCAGAATTTCATCTATTTCATTTCCACCCTCTTTCAGGTCAACTATTTCATGTACACCCTCTTTCAGAATGTCATCTATTTCACTTCCACCCTCGTTCAGAATGTCATCTATTTCAATTCCATCCTCTTTCAGAATGTCATCTATTTCACTTCCACCCTCGTTCGGAATGTCATCTATTTCACTTCCACCCTCGTTCAGAATGTCATCTATTTCACCTCCACCCCCTTTCAGAATGTCATCTATTTCACTTCCAACCTCTTTCAGAATGTCATCTATTTCACTTCCAAACTCTTTCAGAATGGCATCTATTTTACATACACCCTCTTTCAGAATGTCATCTATTTCACTTCTACCCTCTTTCAGAATTTCATCTATTTCACTTCAACCCTCTTTCAGAATGTCTCCTCTGTCTTCACTTCCACCCTCTTTCAGAATGTCATCTATTTCATGTACACCCTCTTTCAGAATGTCATCTATTTCACTTCCACCCTCTTTCAGAATGTCATCTATTCCACTTCCACCCTCTTTAAGAATGTTATCTCTTTCACTCCCACCCTCTTTCAGAATGTCATCTAAGTCTTTACTTCCACCCTCTTTCAGAATGTCATCTATTTTACTTCTACCCTCTTTCAGAATGTCATCTTTTTCACTTCCACCCTCTTTCAGAAAGTCATCTATTATACTTCCACCCTCTTTCAGAATGTCATCTATTTCATTTCCACCCTCTTTCAGGTCATCTATTTCATGTACACCCTCTTTCAGAATGTCATCTATTTCACTTCAACCCTCGTTCAGAATGTCATCTATTTCAATTCCATCCTCTTACAGAATGTCATCTATTTCACTTCCACCCTCTTTCAGAATGTCATCTTTTTCACTTCAACCCTCTTTCAGATTGTCATCTATTTCACTTCCACCCTCGTTCAGAATGTCATCTTTTTCACCTCCACCCCCTTTCAGAATGTCATCTATTTCACTTCAACCCTCTTTCAGAATGTCATCTCTTCACTTCCACCCTTACAGAATGTCATCTATTTCACTTCAACCCTCTTTTAGAATGTCATCTATTCCACTTCCACCCTCTTTCAGAATGTCATCTATTTCACTTCCACCCTCTTTCAGAATGTCATCTATTCCACTTCCACCCTCTTTCAGAATGTTATCTCTTTCACTCCCACCCTCTTTCAGAATATCATCTCTTCACTTCCACCCTCTTTCAGAATGTCATCTAAGTCTTTACTTCCACCCTCTTTCAGAATGTCATCTATTTCACTTCCACCCTCTTTCAGAATGTCATCTTTTTCACTTCCTACCTCTTTCAGAAAGTCATCTATTATACTTCCACCCTCTTTCAGAATGTCATCTATTTCATGTACACCCTCTTTCAGAATGTCATCTATTTCACTTCCACCCTCGTTCAGAATGTCGTCTATTTCAATTCCATCCTCTTTCAGAATGTCATCTATTTCACTTCCACCCTCTTTCAGAATGTCATCTATTTCACTTCCACCCTCGTTCAGAATGTCATCTATTTCACTTTTACCCTCTTTCAGAATGTCATCTCTTCACTTCCACCCTTACAGAATGTCATCTATTTCACTTCCACCCTCTTTCAGAATGTCATCTCCGTCTACACTTCCACCCTCTTTCAGAATGTCATCTATTTCATGTACACCTTCTTTCAGAATGTCATCTATTTCACTTCCACCCTCGTTCAGAATGTCATCTATTCCACTTCCACCCTCTTTCAGAATGTCAATTATTTCACGTACACCCTCTTTCAGAATGTCATCTATTTCACTTTTACCCTCTTTCAGAATGTCATCTCTTCACTTCCACCCTTACAGAATGTCATCTATTTCATGTACACCCTCTTTCAGAATGTCATCTATTTCACTTCCACCCACTTTCAGATTGTCATCTATTTCAATTCCATCCTCTTTCAGAATGTCATCTATTTCACTTCCACCCTCTTTCAGAATGTCATCTACGTCTTCACTTCCACCCTCTTTCAGAATGTCATCGCAGCAGGAAGTAATCTCGTCTCCACCAACAAATCAGCCATGTGGGAGGAAATGACGCAGGTAGATAAGGTCAACTCGGCATTAACACTTCTGGTTGCCATGGAGACAGCGACGTTAGCCATGGCAGATGAAATTAAGCAACCGATTGTGATAACTAAACAAGATGAGAATATCGGTGAGTGTGAGCTGGGTTGTCTGGATGTTGACATTTCATTAAGGGAGTTTAAACAAATCTTAAGTATTATAGTCCAACATTACAACATCCATTATTTATTACACTTAATTTATCTTCTGCTAAGAGTTTAAACAAATCTTAAGTATTCTGTAGCAAAACGTTCCATTTTGTTTTGCTAGACCTAAAACTGCATGTGATCAGTGAAGACACGTTCACCAAGGAGAACAAGACAGAACTGGTATACACAACTGACCAATCAGAAACATCGTTCACCATTCCTAAAGAAACTTTGTTCAGCTTTAACAAAGGTCTGATAGTTTTCTTTTTCAATTTACTTGCTAAAATACAATCACCATAAAATATATGCTATATGCATCTAATTAGTTTAAGCCTAATGACTGAGGTATATTGTTTGATCTTTGACCTTACAGAAGGTGAACTGGCCAAGGTTGTTTTTATGACTCATTACTCCATGGCCGATATCCTGGGGGTCCAAGAGAAACCAAAGACAAAAACTGACCCTGAAGTGAGCGTTGAGGAGAAATCTTCCGAGAAGAAAGAGAGAATGGAGGAGAAGTCTGATATCAGACTTCACATAGCTAGCTATATACTCAGCGCCTCACTAGGGGCAGATGGACATGCGCACAAGCTTCCAAAACCTGTGACCTTCAGGATGAAACATGTCACGGTATGGCTATTCAAATATTTTTTGTAACATAAACTTATTTAAGCTAGTAAATTATAAATGAGTTTCCTAAAGATGTTGTTTTGAAGATGTAGATAAAAGGGGATCTGTCCAGAATATTCCAACAGGATACAAGGCATGTGTTTGTTACCTGAATACTTTTATTTTTATGCTCACATATTTTGCCTTTATCACAGGCTGGCTACAAAGATCCAGTCTGTGCATTTTTAAATACGTCCATCAGGTTAGTTTGATGCAGTTAAAAATCTTATGAACCTAATACGTCCATCAGGTTAGTTTGATGCAGTTAAAAATCTTATGAACCTAATACGTCTATCAGGTTAGTCTGATACAGTTTGTTAAGAATCTTATGAACCTAATACGTCCATCAGGTTAGTTTGATACAGTTTGATAAAAATCTTATGAACCTAATACGCCTATCAGGTTAGTCTGATACAGTTTGTTAAGAATCTTATGAACCTAATACATCCATCAGGTTAGTTTGATACAGTTTGATAAAAATCTTATGAACCTAATACGTCTATCAGGTTAGTCTGATACAGTTTGTTAAGAATCTTATGAACCTAATACGTCCATCAGGTTAGTTTGATACAGTTTGTTAAAAATCTTATGAACCTAACACGTCCATCAAGTTAGTTTGATACAGTGTGTTAAAAATTCCTATGAACCTAATACGTCCATCAGGTTAGTTTGATACAGTTTGTTAAAAATCTTATGAACCTAATACGTCCATCAGGTTAGTTTGATACAGTTTGTTAAAAATCTTATGAACCTAATACGTCCATCAGGTTTGTTTGATACAGTTTGTTAAAAATCTTATGAACCTAATACATCCATCAAGTTAGTTTGATACAGTGTGTTAAGAATTCCTATGAACCTAATACATCCATTTGGTTAGCTTGTAAGAGTTTATTTAAAATTCCTATGAACCTAATAATTTATTTGTACTTGACGTTTCTGAATCAACTAAGGAGATCCAACATTTTTATAATTCAGGGACCATAACTTTTGGTCAACCAAGGGATGTTATGTGGAGACAAGAGAAGGGACATTGGTTGTTTGTGTCTGTGATCACTTTACTAACTTTGCTGTCATGATGTCACCAATACACATATCTGTAAGTATAATTACACATCTAAGTCTAATTACATCTATGAGGTTAAATTATATTTGTGAGTCTAATTACATCTGTAAGGTTAATTACATTTTTAAGTTTACTTAGATCCATAAGTCCAATTGCAAATTATACTTATACCTTTAATGAAAGTTTAATTGTAAAACGTGTACAAATGTGTTAACAACTTGACACAGGAAAAAGATTTTGCTGCACTAAGCATCATCTCAAGTATTGGATGTGTTATCTCCATAGTCTGTGTCACAGCCACCATCATTATATATGCGGTTGTCTGGAGGTGCGTGCAAATAATTTCTAAATTAATCCACACATTTTTCTTAAATATTATTCTGTAAAATATTTAAATAGTCTTTTGCTATATGAATATATTAAAATGAGGAAGTATTAAACAAGTAAAATAAAAAAGGTGAACTTCATTTAGTTTGTTTCTATTAAATGATAAAAAAAACTACTGTACCATCCTAACTCTAGTGACAACTAAAAATACATTACTTGTTGAGCGTAATGGTCAATATGGCTAATCAAGCCAAGCATGTATGCTGTTAAGGCCATAGACTAAAACAGTAATCACTACAGCAACATAGTTTTATCCCCATATTTCAATACATTCTAAATGAAATGTTTCAGATTTGTGAAAAGAGATCGTTCTGTGCTCCATACAAACTTGAGTGTTTCTCTCGGCATTGGCTACATCATCTTTTTATCAGGAATCAACAGGACAGAAAATGAAGTGAGTAGTGTTGGGCCTTGACCTAAAGAACTGTTAAGTTGCTCTTAAATTTAGTTATTAGTAGATAACCACTAACTCATTTTAATAAACTATTCACACACCATTTAGCTATCTAAACTTCTTACATACCAGACAATTTTAATAGAGAGTATTTCATGATCCCAGGTTGTGTGTAAGATCATTGCTGTGTTGCTCCATTACTGTTTCCTGGTTGTGTTTTTTACTCTACTTGCTCAAGGATTTGTCCTTCTGAAATCAGCCACAAGCATTTCAACTGTTTCAATACTCAAATATCTGTTGCCCATGGTATATGGTAAGCAAATATTTTACACAGACACAAAAACACAGAATAAAATATAATAAACTGCACTAGTGTCTCAAAAACTAAGGAATAGCTTCTAAAATCCTGGAGTGTATCAAGGGACACCAGCCTAAAGCAGGCTAGGTTAGAACTTGTTGGAACTCTCAAATAAATCTGGTCACAGGCAAAATACTAGCATACTCTCTACCAGTGGGTGATAGGGAGATTTATTAATGTTGCTAGCCACAAGTGCACTTGATAGGCCATGGTGACCTCACCCTGTACATGTCATGATGACCTCACCCTGTACATATCTTGGTGACCTCACTGTACATGCCATGGTGACCTCACCCTGTACATATCTTGGTGACCTCACACTGTACATGCCATGGTGACCTCACCCTGTACATATCATGGTGACCTCACCCTGTACATATCTTGGTGACCTCACACTGTACATGCCATGGTGACCTCACCCTGTACATATCTTGGTGACCTCACACTGTACATGCCATGGTGACCTCACCCTGTACATATCTTGGTGACCTCACACTGTACATGCCATGGTGACCTCACCCTGTACATATCTTGGTGACCTCACACTGTACATGCTATGGTGACCTCACATTGTAAGTGCATGTGGTCAGCCTTCCTAATCTGTGTAAATGAAGTTTTTTCTGGTAATTAAAAATTTAATTAATTTTATCCTTCAGTCATTCCATTGATCATTGTGGTCACATCATTGATTGTCACCAAGTCCAAAGGTTATGGTACTGACAAGTTGTAAGTAATGATTTATGACAAATTGTAATTTATGACAAATTAATGTAAATGCGGAGACTATCTCTATCAGCACATGACTGACCAACAGAGGTAACCACCCAGTTTTATCATGACCTCTTGCAGTTGCTGGCTGTCCCCATCTGATGGATTACACTGGGCTTTTGCAGGGCCAGTCATTTTTGTTATTTCTGTAAGTCTGTTTTATGGGAGCCAGTCATTTTTGTTATTTCTGTAAGCCTGTTTTATGGGAGCCAATCATTTTTTTTTATTTCTGTAAGTCTGTGTTTTATGGGAGCCAGTCATTTTTGTTATTTCTGTAAGTCTGAGTTTTATGGGAGCCAGTCATTTTTGTTATTTCTGTAAGTCTGTGTTTTATGGGAGCCAGTCATTTTTGTTATTTTGTAAGTCTGTGTTTTATGGGAGCCAGTCATTTTTGTTATTTCTGTAAGTCTGTGTTTTATGGGAGCCAGTCATTTTTGTTATTTATGTAAGTTTGTGTTTTATGGGAGCCAGTCATTTTTGTTATTTCTGTAAGCCTGTTTTTATGGGAGCCAGTCATTTTTGTTATTTGTGTAAGTCTGTGTTTTATGGGAGCCAATCATTTTTGTTATTTCTGTAAGTCTGTGTTTTATGGGAGCCAGTCATTTTTGTTATTGCTGTAAGTCTGTGTTTTATGGGAGCTAGTCATTTTTGTTATTTCTGTAAGCCTGTTTTATTAGCTGTGCATGACATAAGCTACTGACAAGAGTTAGAACACAAACATTGTTCACACTACAGTCTCAGTGTATCAACAAAAATTATAAAAATAGCGAAATAAAATTTGCAATCTTGCCTTACAATCCCAGGTGAACTTGATTGTGTTGGTGGTAGTTCTGCAAGCCATTCAAACCTCACGTGCTATGCAGGATAAGACAAAAACAGAACGCACAAAGTAAGTCACATTCAAAATTACACATAGCTAGGATGTTGACTTTCAACCTAACTATAGCTTCTATGTTAAATTCCACCTTATGTGTGTCAATTAAGCCAACAACCTATGTGGATGTTTATATAGAGTAAATTCTACTGTGTGAACTTTGTTTTGACCAATCTTGATGTGTTTATATTTATACCTTGTATGACTTTGATGTGTTGACTGATACCTTGTATGACTTTGATGTGTTGACTGATACCTTGTATGACTTTGATGTGTTGACTGATACCTTGTATGACTGATGTGTTGACTGATACCTTGTAGGACTGATGTGTTGACTGATACCTTGTATGACTGATGTGTTGACTGATACCTTGTATGACTGATGTGTTGACTGATACCTTGTATGACTGATGTGTTGACTGATACCTTGTATGACTTTGATGTGTTGACTGATACCTTGTATGACTGATGTGTTGACTGAATCCATTTCCTAGGTCAGCAGCCAGGAATGTCCTAGTTTTGTCCCCTATCCTGGGAGTCACATGGTTGTTTGGTGTTTTCTCCATCAATAATGATCTCATTGTTTTCCAATATTTGTTTGCTATTTTTAACTCTATCCAAGTGAGTTCCAATTTTTTTCTTAGCATGCTGAATCTAAACTTAATTAAATTCTGTTGATAATTTTGTTTATTCCTCTGATACAATTTAATGATGGTTGTATTAAAGTTTTGGAATTACTTTACAATTTTAAAAACCTTAACACTGCTATTCTTTAGCAATAAACAATGTCACAGGTTATACCAATACCATATGTTCAAAACTAATTATAATTAAGTTACATTCAGATTACAATTTTAGCATGTTACATGTGTTATGTACAATTATTAAAAACTTGGTTAAATCTTTATTATTTCTTTAATGCTATTCATCATTTGTACCTGAAAAGAATGTTAAAAAAATGTTTGTAACACATTTTAAGATTAAAAATAGGCGAAACAATTCTTTATCACACCAAGGATTTGCCTCAACATCTTCTGCTTATATTTATTCAACCAACTTGTTTATAATGAAACTGATTTTATCCTCAATAGGCCATTTGTTGATTTTTATAAAATGTTGGAATTATTTAAAAAACATTATTCACATAATTAAAAATTCCCACACCAATTGAATGATTTATTTCAGGGTGTTTTAATTTTTGTCTTCCACTGCCTGCTACAGCACCAGGTAACCCTGTTTAAGTGAATTTATTTTTGTAGTTGTCACAGATAGGGTACTCTACTTCATCTGCCCCATGTGTCTTGGGCACGTTCGGGACATGATGATAAGTTGTTGTTATAGTCCTATTGTCAAAGATAAGGTGTTGTTATCGTCCTATTATCAAAGATAAGGTGTTGTTATAGTCCTATTGTCAAAGATAAGGTGTTGTTATAGTCCTATTGTCAAAGATAAGGTGTTGTTATCGTCCTATTATCAAAGATAAGGTGTTGTTATAGTCCTATTGTCAAAGATAAGGTGTTGTTATAGTCCTATTGTCAAAGATAAGGTGTTGTTATAGTCCTATTGTCAAAGATAAGGTGTTGTTATAGTCCTATTGTCAAAGATAAGGTGTTGTTATCGTCCTATTATCAAAGATAAGGTGTTGTTATAGTCCTATTGTCAAAGATAAGGTGTTGTTATAGTCCTATTGTCAAAGATAAGGTGTTGTTATAGTCCTTTTGTCAAAGATAAGGTGTTGTTATAGTCCTATTATCAAAGATAAGGTGTGTTATAGTCCTATTGTCAAAGATAAGGTGTGTTATAGTCCTTTTGTCAAAGATAAGGTGTTGTTATAGTCCTATTGTCAAAGAAAAGGTGTTGTTATAGTCCTATTGTCAAAGATAAGGTGTTGTTATAGTCCTATTGTCAAAGATAAGGTGTTGTTATAGTCCTATTGTCAAAGATAAGGTGTTGTTATAGTCCTATTGTCAAAGATAAGGTGTTGTTATAGTCCTATTGTCAAAGATAAGGTGTTGTTATAGTCCTATTGTCAAAGATAAGATGTTGTTATAGTCCTATTGTCAAAGATAAGGTGTTGTTATAGTCCTATTGTCATGGAGAATGTGGTGTTAAAATCGTAATGGAAGAAAATAATTTGTGATAAGTTGATGAAAATTATTTTAAATCAAATAATTAATTCCCTCAGGTGAGAGAAGGGTTGAGTGTTTTAAGTCAAATATTTAATTCCCTCAGGTGAGAGAAGGGTTGAGTGTTTTAAGTCAAATATTTAATTCCCTCAGGTGAGAGAAGGGTTGAGTGTTCTAAGACACAGATACAAGTCCAAGTCTCTTATGTCCACGTCTAAATCTACAGGCAGTAGTTCCAATGTAAGCCTAAGTTTATACTGCTAGACATACAATTTTACCTGTAGTGCCAACAACCAGTATAAACTACAGACTAAATATTATATGTCTAGAAATATAAATTAGTAGAATGACAGAGATACATTTTAAAATCTTGTATGAATGAATTCAACATTAACTAAAATCAGCTTGATGATTCAATAATTCTAATTGATTCTCATTGTTAATTTTAGTGGATGGTATGCTACATAAATGATTTTGGTAAAATTAATCCATTACATTTGTTAATGCATCAGCCCAAGAAAAATGGACTCAGTGAAGCTTCTGGTATGTCCAGCATCATCACAGACAAGGAAGGGGCAGGAGGTAAACTGGTCACCATAGCAGGTCAAAGTTGACGAGTTTGTCATAATCAGAACTGAATTTTTTTATTCTTTGTACTAGCCTCCCGTTGAGACAATACAGTTTTAAAGATTTAAAAATTAATTCACAATATGCTGTCTTTTTTAAATTAAATGGTTCTTCTTTTATTTTAAAGAGAACTAACTCCTTATTTTAGTCTCGCAACATTAATCACAGTTACTCCCCCTTAGAAAGAAGTGGCTCGTTGAAATGGAGGGAGGGAAGTTAACCTTAGTCCTGTCACTGCTAGGATTAAGTTTGGGTGGAACACATGTTGACATAAATCTATGCAAATGTTGAGGAGCTATACATATGTTTACATGTGTGTTTATGAACTATGGTTTACAATTCCTGAAATTAAATGTTAATATGGGTACACTTTTTTTGTCCTATTTATGTAGCGACTTAAGTTTAAATAAAAATGTGATAGTTCACTTTTTGCTTAAAACTCAAATAGAACTAAAAGTTTGGAAAGTTTAGAATGACATCCACCAGGTTTGAATATAATACATTTTAAAAACATTTTGTCGTCTAACACTTATTAAAAAATATGTGAAAATTCAAGCTTAATAAAAGTATAAATGTAAATTTCAACAAAACAAAGATGTTGTTATAAAATTTGCAAATGCAGAGAACTTCAAAAGAATATTTTTAAATTTTTTATGTGACATTTCTGTGTAATTTTCAACTCCCGATCATAACCTTGACGAGTTTTACTGTACAACCTTTTGATTGGGTTTAATTTTATCGGTACCGTAGGATGTAGATAAAGCTCGTATGTTGTTTTATTTATTTATTTTTTTGCCAAAAATTTTTCAAAATGCTGTAGCCTATAGTTACCTATAAATGATAATAAAATGCATTAAACCACTAAAAAAATGGACAAAACAAAAGAATTCTAGTGTATATACGCATTATATATAATCACGTTTTTATGATCGCATTTGTATTAATAATCATATAAAATGTTAAAATGAACTATTTTTATTTATATTTTACTTTTATATAGGAATAAACTAATATAGCGCAACAACAAATTCAGGATGAAAATTGTTACCATATGTTTTTTTTTAATTTACTTTCAAAGCATTGCACAATTTAAACCAGGAAATAAATCATAATCATTAAAATATTTTGTTTTCGCTTATTGTCTGCCATTTTTTTTAAAATAGCCCAAAAGTTTAGATCTATCTCAGAGTTCACAGCTGGTGAAACCGAGGTGCCAACTCCGTCATATGACGTGTCACGTGACCCTATTATCTTTAGAGCTGTGGGTCTGGAGATTGAAGCGCTGGATCCACACACTTATGTAGACTTGACATTTGACTCGACAAAAAACTGACGGTCCCGCTCTCTCAACACATATTGGCTCCCCTCGTCCCTGACCTACCGCACGTCATGAGTCAGACATGTAGTGGTGATGCCGTCTGCTGCAGTCTACAACTGATGTTATCTTTAGCCCGCGTCAAGTTGTCACGAACCCAGTGATGAGAGAAGGTATCTGTTATTGTCCGTGTCGTCACACCCGTCACACATCAGCAGATGTTACACGAGTGTAGTCGATGCTTCGTGCCCGGCCGAAACTTAGGTGGCACTATCACAAAATACTTTATTTATTTCGGCAAACGCGTGACACGATATTAGAAAAAATAAACCGGGAGTGATCTCCCCTAAACTTTCTCGAATATTCTTATAAAAAACAACAGGGGATAGGAACTCGGGATATAGTTATGATTTTTTAATCCATTTTAAATACATTTTAAATACTTAAACTTATTAAAATAGAATAGAATCTCATAGAAAAAAGAATTGCGCACCAAGCGAACGCCGAATAAAGATGTGTATAATAGTGTGGAATATTATTAGTACTTTATAAATTTACATGAGTTTTTTTGAGAAATCGGAAATAGCGTAAATTAGTACTTCCGGTCAACGGAAATTACTCAAAATTTGATTTAAGGTAGAGAATTAGATCTTTTATTTACATGTGAAATTTCATTTATCTATCTGAAATAGTACTCAAGTTATGGTTATAGACGATTTTGATAAAATACTTATATATGAAATTTTATCAACCTAGCTGTAACGGTACCAAAGTTATTGTGTTTACACACACACACCAGTGGCGGAACTAGAAAAAAAGGGCCACCACGCAAAAAATTGTTTTAGCCCCCCCCCCCCCCATTTTTATATATATATATATATATATATATATATATATATATATATATATATATATATATATATATATATACAAATATACAAACACAAATTACGAACTTAGGTTACTTATTACTGGCCTGTTCGGGGTTTCCAAAAACAATGATGTTTTTTTTAAAAAGTTAAAACAAATTACTAGATCTAGATCTACATCATGTCAAGTGAGTAAGTGCATTAGTATGTTTTGAGAAAAAGATTTTTTTATATTTGCGCTATAGGTCCCCTTAACATTTAGTCGGCCAAAAGAATATAAAACATGAAAGCTTTATAGAAGTAATGGTGTCTCGTGTTTATGATTATTTTCATGTTTTTGTATTCATATTATTAATTTTAAATACATTTCCTTTTTATACAATGTCATTCTTTAGTAAGTACTTTATAAAAAAAATAAGTAAGAGAAGTAATTGTTTCTAATTCGTTTAGTACAAATCTGTTAAAAGGAGCACCCCCATTTGACTATTTAAAAAAGGGAAATAAGTCATGGAAGTGGTTTGAACGTTTGCTTATCTTTGTAAAGATTAATTGTAGGAGAGAGAGAGGACTAGGCTTTCACAGTGGTTTAGAAACAAAGGGAAAAAGAATATACAAGAACGTGGGGTGGTGTCTATAGAATAAAGATAATAAAACCGCAGCTACGGTAATAGTTTTACAAAAAAAAAAAACCCCATCAAGTCAAAAATGCAAGAAAATTAGATTTTTTTTAAACTATAAAAAAAATTATTATGGTCGGCTGTGGGCCCCTAAATGGCGTGGGCTCCCCCGCATTGCGGGGTCTGGCGGCACTGTAGTTCCGCCCCTGACACACACACACAGAGACAAACGGACAAGATTGCAAAATTATGCCCAGAAAAATCAAAGACAAGCCTGGAAGAAACTGGCCCCCGAACTGTAATTTGATATTTAATGCGGCCCTCGGACTGAAAAGTTTGGAGACCCCTGATCTAGATCAAACAAAAGATTAATTAGATACATAACATACCAAAGATTAACTAAATAAAAATACAATCCATTTTAAAATCATAATACATTTTTGGTCCTTAAATACTTGATATAAATCTTTGTGATTTATCTATAGATCTAGATTTCTAGATCTAGATTCTAGATCTAGATCTAGATCTAGATCTAAAAAGACTCCAAGAGTTACGCAAATAGATCTACTAGATCTAGATTCTAGACAAGCACAGGTTCTAGACCAATAAGTCAATGATAATTTTTTTTTAAATTTTTATTTTATTTTTTAGATGTGAATGATAAAGTTGCCTATCTGAACTTGGCGGGATACAGGGCAGGTGAAGTAGAGTTAATCTGTTTGTTTGTCCTAAGTATATGAAGTGATAGTGTGATCAGAGACATGCTCGGCTGGATCGTTTTTTTTAAACGATAAAAACATGTTGTCTGAGACTTGGCGGGACACTGGGCAGGTGAAATAGGGTTGAGTAAGTCACCTGTGACGTCAGTATATGAAGGGATAGTCCGAAATCGGTGTTTTCGGTGTTTTTTAAAAAGATAAAAAACATATTTTTGAATGTGGGATCTGTTTTTTGTGACGATAAGTGACACTGCAGTAGCGAGGGGGGGGCATATGTCACAGGGCGCCGACCTTAGGGGGCGCCAAAATGGGTTGGAAAAATAAATTGAAAGGTTGGGGTGTGCAAAATCGAAAGTTTGAAGGAGGGGGGGGGGGGTGCAAAACGAAATCTTGAGGGGGTGGGTCGGGGGTCGGGGGGGGGGGGGGGGGTTCAAATCGAAAAGTTTGTCCCCGGGCGCCGAAAAGGGTCGCTACGCCTCTGAGTGACAGACGTGATGTCATTTATGGATGACCTCCCCCCCTCCCGAAACCCACAGTTATCTAACTAGATATCGGGTATTCTAGTCTGTATTTATTACCAACTATAGATGAAAAGTGTGGGTCATTATATTATCTACTGGATACCTTTACTAGTATTTAGAAAGAGACCGACGCTTTTCTTTATAGTTATTTAAATAGTAGTGTATTATTATGTATTTTATGAAAATCATTTATTTTCTACTTTTTAGTGCAATTTTACATGAAAGTTTGTTACGAAGACTTTTTTAAGGTTTATTTTTTTTCAGCACCATAAATTTGTACTTTCTCATTTACAGGGTATAGAGGAAGTATTGTAATCGTGCACAAAATCACATGAAATTTTGACAGTTTTCATCGTTTTACACCTCAGTACTTTATCACAAACGGGACTTATTTTAATCGGGCAAAAATAATAAATACATATTGATCAAAATTTTGGCGTTCTACGCGTAATCGAATCGGGAAAACTGGGCTTTGCAGTTCTGTCCGTATGTCTGAGTGTGTGTGTGTGTGTGTATGTGTGTCTGTAGCAAGATAACTTGAGTACCGTTACAGCTAGGTTGATGAAAATTTATGTACATGTATTATATCAAATTTGTAGTTTTGTATCTAATTTTTCAGCGATTTCCGGTAACCAGAAGATGTATAGATTTATTCCTATAGACCCTACCTGTGAAAAGATTTTACAGTTTACAGACATCAGGTTCAACACGAAACCCATCAACGTGAATTCTAACGCCAGCATGTTGCTACTCATCACAATCTCTAAAGATAAACTACGACAGCTGAACAATTATATACAGCAACAAAAACAGCTCAAGTAACATGTTATAGCAACATTAACAGATTAAGAAATATGTTACAAACAGGGGCGGATTCAGCTGAAATTTTTTGTGGGCCCCTACATTATATATATATATATATATATATATATATATATATATATATATATATATATATATATATATATATATATATATATACATATATACATATATATATATATATATATATATATATATATATATATATATATATATATATATATATATATATATATATATACATCCATCCATCCATATATATATATATATATATATATATATATATATATATATATATATATATATATATATATATATATATATATATATATATATATATATATATATATATATATATATATATATATATATATATATATATATATATATACTAGCCGTCCCGGCCAGGCACTGCGCTGGCATCTCTGAAAAACGCAATTATGAAGGACCATAACTAACTTGTGTGTTTATTAATCAGCATTTACCCGGCATTGCCCACCCTAACCACAACCAACCAAATTACACAAAAAACGCAAACATAACACTAACACAAAACAAACACAAACGAAAACACAAAAACAAACGCAAAGACAAACACAAACACAAAGAAAACACAAACACTAACGCAAACAAAAAAGCAAACGAAAACAAATCTAAACGCAAACCCAACCACAACAAAACACAACCAAAACACACCAAAAAAAAACAACGCAAACATAACACAAACACAAATACAAACACAAACACAAACGAAAACACAAAAAGAAACGCAAACACAAACACAACCACAAACACAAAGAAAACACAAAAGCAAAGAAAAAAGAAAACGAAAACACAAACGCAAAGAAAAAAGCAAACGAAAAAAAAACACAAACACAAACCCAAATCCAAACGCAAACACAACCACAAACGCAAATCCAAACACAAGAAAACAAGATAAACTCAAAGTGTCCACAGTCTAGTCCGGGCGCCAAATCGCACCATGACGACGTGCGGCTTAACCGCCTGATTCAACTTAGTAATCGACTATAGTACCCAACTTATTCATAGCCTTTTGAACTCACTTACGCGAACGTAGGTACCATAGCGAACACAGGAGGGCCCGGGGCGCCAAATAGCATCCTGTCGGGGTGCCGGAGGACGTCCGGATTTGATTCACTTAATGACTATAGTAACCTTTCTTATCCATAGTCTATCGCACTGTTTAAAACGAAATTATGCACCATCGCACTCACATGATAACCCAGGGCGCCAAATCGAACGCGCCTGTTTCAATTTAGTGAACAAATTATAATACTCCAAGCTTATTCGTAAATTGAAAGAAATAAACATAAAGGATTTGTAGGACCTGGCTTATTAACTGTTATTGATTTAAAAAATAATTAGTAAACACTACGTTCAGTGTATAGAATAAATAAAAGGCAGTATTAAAAATAACTACGACATTGCACTTAATCAATCCCCGCTAATTATGTAATTATTTTTTTTACTAACACCAAAACAAAGTAATCAAAGGTAAATTCTTTCTCCCCCGATTTAATGGGTTTTTTTTTTAAAAAGGAAGTAACTGTGTTTTCCAAATCAAGGGACGTAATGAGAGCTAAAGGACAAAATGCAAATACATTTCAGACACAATTTTAGAAATTTCATAAACGTTGATACACTTTTTTTAAAAATTTATGTAATGTTCATAATTGAAAATTGTTATTCTAAGTATATAAAATGAAAATTGTTTTTAAAGACTTAAAGACTTTCAATATTAATTTTTTAACTCATAAATTTAGACCCTGAGCACTTTAATAATCTAACAATTGAATCCATAGAAGTATCGGTTTTTTTCCGTTGTAATCCACGACAAACATTTTACACACAAACCCAGAGTTGTGGCGTTCTCAACACATCTAGACAAAATGTCATTTAGCGGATCTTATGGCGGAGGCCGTGGTGGCGGCGTAAGTTCAACAACAATGATGGTTGAGTCTTCAAATGTGGGAAAGATCATAGGTCGTGGTGGAAGTAAAATCAGAGATCTAGAACAAGACAGTAATGCCGGAATCAAAATATCCAGAGATGAGGATGAGGATGGAATGAAATCTGTTGAAATCAGTGGAACAACGGAAGAGATTGAAAATGCCAAGAGACTAATTGAAGAATGCCTTAGTGGTGGAAGCCGTGGTGGTGGTGGCGGCAGTGGTAGAGGCTTTGGAGGTGATGGTGGTGGTGAATCTGAAACAATTTATGTTGAGTCATCTGAAGTAGACAGAATCATCGGTCGTGGTGGAAGCAGAATACGAGACATGGAAGCAGACAGTGGTTGTCGGATAAAGGTGTCACGTGATGGCGACTCATCTGGTAGAAGTTCTGTTGAGTTATCTGGGAGCAAATACGCTATTTCTGAAGCAAAAACGCTTATTCAAGATGCTGGAGTTGAAATTGTTAATGGAAATGAACGTGGCCGTGGTTGGTGATTTATTCAACTATTTTCAGCAGATAAAAGCATCAAGGACTCACAAGATTTTCATCCAAGTTGCAATGTCATAATTTTTTTTATACTTTTTTTTTTGAGTATAGTTACCAAGTCATGTATCATTTATCATCCAGACCAGCTTAAATTATTTTTAAATTCTCGGAAGATTTGAGTCTTGCTCACTCGTGCAGAATGTTCAGATGTTATATATAATTGGACTTAGCCCCTGGAGAAATCTAATGTATATACTATTCGCAAACTTGATATGTTCACTGAGCGACGCCAGATTTTAAAGTATTGGTCTTATTGCTTTTAAAATCGTGTTCATTGTGCATTTTATGCTTACAAATTTCCATCTTTGAATAAACACAACAAATTATATTAAAAAAAAACAAAAAAACAAAAAACAAAAAAAACATACAGAATTGAACCTTATATAAATAAATAAATATATATATATATATATATATATATATATATATATATATATATAAAACGAAAAAAATTTCCTCCGACGACCCCCCTTGAAATTTTGTGAGGCGGTAGGAGAACGCCTTGGTTATAGAGCCTTGGTTACAAGGTTATTGAGTGTCGTTATACCATGGTTATGGATTTATACGTTACACATACGTTTAAAGTGTGTACATTACACAAATGTTTATAGAGTGTTCATAACACACATTATTAAAGAGTGCACATTAAACGGAAGTTTAAAGAGTGTAAATTACACAAGTTTATAGAGTGTACATAACATACTTTTATAGATTATACATCTAACACATGGTTATACATTGCACATTACACGTACGTTTAAAGAGTGTATCTTACACATATGTTTATAGAGTGTACATAACACATATGGTTATAGAATTACATCACTCATGGTAATAGAGTGTATACCACACATAACGGTATAGAGTGTACATTCTTTATGATTTGATTTAAATTCAGTTATGGTTCGTGTCAGGTGCCATTCATTTCACGGGTAGTAAACACTCATCCTTTTGTCGCGACTGATCAAAGGTAACTATTGTTTCATATTCTATTGCTCCAGACGTATGCTGCATACCTCACTGATTCATTATAAGCCAATTAGATCTGTTTTACACAAGGATAACTAGCACTGATAAAGACTTCCTTTGATGTTGTATAGAGTGTACATCTCTTTATAATAGTTCAATAATTTTCTTACTTCACACTCAGAAAAAGTGAAAAACAGACATACATACGAAACTTACAATTTGGCGCACAACACATTTACACAATAGATAACAAGCAGGTGTACATAACACTAACACACACCCCACATACAAGCATGTGTACACAAGACACAAAAACTGTGCATTTAGCACATAAGATTATATAGTGTACATCACATATATAAGCATAGATTGCACAACAAACATATGTTATAGAATGAACATCACACACATGGTTGTACAGTGTATATCACACATAAGTTTATAGAGTGTACATCACACATAAGGTTATAGAGTGTCGTTATACCATGGTTATGGATTGTACGTTACACATACGTTTAAAGTGTGTACATTATAAGCCAATTAGATCTGTTTTACACAAGGATAACTAGCACTGATAAAGACTTCCCTTGATGTTGTATAGAGTGTAAGTTACACATACCTTTAATGAGTGTACATCACACATATTTAAAGTGTACATCAAACACATGGTTATACATTGTACATTACACCTACGTTTAAAGAGTGTACATTACACATATGTTTATAGAGTGTACATAACACATATGGATAAAGAGTGTACATCACTCATGGTTATAGAGTGTACATCAAACGTGGTTATAGAGTGTACATTACACATATGGTTATAGAGTGTACATCAAACATGGTTATAGAGTGTATATTACACATATGGTTATAGAGTGTACATCACACATGGTTATATAGTGTACATCACACACATGGATATAGAGTTTACATACAATTAAACAGAAGTTTAAAGAGTGTACAATACACATAAGTTTATAGAGCGTATATAATACATATGTTTATAGAGTCTACATTACACACTTGGTTATAGAGTGTATACCACACATCTATATATAAAGCAAAGTGGTCAAGTGCCCGATAGTGCACTTCCCGGCGCCGCAGGCGCGTCAAATTTAGCACGATGGTGCCTGGGAGCGATAGAACACGAGGGCCGGTTACGGTTCGCCGAAAAGTCTACGGAGAGGGAATCAAAACTGACCTCGACTGACCGGCGCCTTATATTGGCTATATTACGAAAAAACTTTCCTCCGACGACCCCCTTAAAATTTTGTGAGGTGGTAGGAGAACGCCTTGGGGTATCACAAAAAACTCGCCATGTCCTTGAAAAATCGGGAAATGGGTCAAAAGTGACCAGTCGTATTTCCCTATAAAATCTTTGTATTTGGGAAAAGCAGAGGGTCGTTTCAAAACGGATTTTAGGGCACTAACCCTCTTTACATCAGGCTAATTTTTGGCATGCTTATATGTAAATGGCTTGGCCGTAGGGCAAATTTGTCGGTTTCACTCAAAGCCCTCGACGAGGACTAAAAAGTGACCGCGAGTGGATTCACTTTAGTTGAGCTCTATTACGAAAACAAATTTCCTCCGACGACCCCTCTTGAAATTTTGTGAGGTGGTAGGAGAACGCCTTGGGTGTCACAAAAAACTCGCCATGTACTTGAAAAATCGGTCAAAAACAGACCAGTCGTATTTCCCTATATAATCTTTGTATTTATGGGAAAAACAGGGAAATTTCAACACAATTTTAAGTTGACTTAACGTCTGTACATCATGCTAAGTTTTTGCATACACTACTATAGATGACTAGGCCGTATGGAAAAACTGTTGGTCAGACTCAAAGCCCTCGACGAGGGCTAAAAGATGACCGTGAGTGAAATTCTCCTTATATGATATATATATATATATATATATATATATATATATATATATATATATATATATATATATATATATATATATAAATTTACGAACAATCCCCTTAATATTATGTGACGTCGTAGACCGACCCTGGAGGGTAACAAAAAAACTTTATTCCCGTCGGAAACAGCCATTATAGTTGGTAAATAGGTTCATATACCGTAATTTCTTATATAAGCATAGCAACTGTTTGTTTTTTAAAAAAAAGTAAACAAAGACATACGTAATTCGTTCAGTTTTCAACGGAGGTAACGTTTTTAAAATTATTATTTTTCAATTAATTGTATACTATTTTAAACAGAAACAGAAAATGACGAAGTATAGCATTTGTTTTAGTAAAAACTTAAGTTCTTAATTCAGTTAATATAAATATAAACATTCATGTAATATAAATTATGAGATATACTGTTTATGGAACCTGTGTAGTTCTAATTCCATTCTAGTTATACATTGTGTACTTTCCAATATTTTCTCTGAGAACGGAATTTAAACAACAAAAAACAACATTTTCCCTAAAGTTAGCATTACTGTTTAAATTTAAGCACTTCACACCTCATCCATCGCTAAATAACTAAATATTCAAATTCTCAAATGTTTTTAAAAACCTAAGCGAAGCTAGGTAGTATGCCTAGTATATATATATATATATATATATATATATATATATATATATATATATATATATATATATATATATATATATATATATATATATATTATCTAGAGAGTTAATACATGCTAAGCTACTGTGTCATTTGTGTCTCTCGGTATTTTCTATACAACTGAATGCTGGAGATACGTACAAACATTTTAAAACTAACGGGGCCGCATCCACCAGGGAACGAAGATAGGAATTTATCTATATAACACATGTCATTCAAACAGACGACAAATGATTGTTTGAAAAGTCCTTGTGTGGCCGGCAGAAGATATACAAAAAATCTGAGAATTTCTTAAACTACACAACGTGGAACAATCATGAAGATTTACAGGATATTTAACCGCTAGCAATAGATCGCGTTGACTGACAAAAGTTCAATTAGTCTAGAGATGCTGCTGTCTAATTGTTTACTGACACACAAAATAGTTTAGGTCGGGTTTGTTTGAAATGAAATTAAAAGATATTCGGCTTAAATAAACAAGTTGATAAAAAGTCTAGTGACAATTTAAGCGCAATTTCCTTATGTTATCCATAACAATTTTTATTTTTTTTGTGACCGAACGAAAGGATATTTTTTGCGCTAAAAACCTACCCGATGCTCAGTTTAAATTAAAAATATCATCCTAGGCCTACACGATGCTCAGTTTAAAAACTCTTACTTAATTTTTTGTGACCGAACGAAAGGATATTTTTGAAAACTTTCTACGGCAATATTGTTCAAAATTATGGCAGAAATCGATTGGTAAATGTTTCAAGTCGCTAAGTTGTCTGGTTGCCGAGATATGGGCCAAAAGCTGCATTTTTTCGAGTTTTTTTTGCTTTTCCGGGAAATCCAGGAAGGAATTCCGGGAATTTTTATTCGCCCACAATCATCCTCGGAACTTGCTTAACATATTTGCTTTGGAACTAGTCATCGATATTGCTTCGTTTAGGAGGAGAAACGACTTAAAGCTGCGCACATCCATCCATCCATCACCAGAAATGACGAGTTAATAATCGCAATTGTCCAGTATGGAAATTGCGCTAAAAACATATAGGAGAATGATTTTCAATTACAACTTTCATCACTTAAGCAGTACAAATGCAGGAGAACCTAGTTACACACCTGATATTGCAACCACAGTGCCTTTAAAATCATGCTTGATTGTGTTGTAATGTATCTTAAAAAAGCATAGCTGTACCTGTGGCGGAACTAGAAAAAAAGGGCCACCCCGCAAAAAATTATATATATAATTATATATAAATTATATATATATATATATATATATATATATATATATATATATATATATATATATATATATATATATATATATATAAATATATATATATATATATATATATATAACTAGCGTACCCGTCCCCGTGCGTTGCCGCGGGGATTGGAGGAAAGTGCGACGAAATATATAAGAAGAGTTTGATCCATACCTTATCAATCCTATATTCTTGAACGCGTGACCTTGTTTTCTAAAAAATGAGTTATTTAAATGTAAACAATGCATGCGCTCGGATCATAAATATCGGGACACGGGTTTACCTACACTACCGCATGAAAACCTAGAGTGTACATTAATAACTCACCGAAATAATGAGGAAGAGCGTACTTCGATGACGGCCCCTGCGTCAGGGACGTAGAGAGGCGCTCCCAGAAGCCCACCCACCGCCCTCGATTACACTACCGCATAGACGCCGCGTACGGCCCCTGGCTCCTTAAAACTAATTGGCGTTATTGAGCTCATAGGATAACCCAGCGTGCCAATAGCATCCTGTAAACAATGATGCAGATTGCGTCATTCGCTAAAGTGACACAAATGAAAAGGATTTTTTTCTTTAACACGTAAACATATTATTTGAAGCGTTTTAAACATAGCGTTCACGGGAAAGACCAGGGCGCCAAATCGCATCCTGCCGGGGGGCCGCCCATGAAATTTTTTACAGAACCCTTCCCCAGAGTATTCTAATGAACCCACCAAAGTTTAATGGCGATGGGATGCATGGTGTCAACCCAAAATCTACTTTTATTTTGATATACCGTATATAGAAAAAAAAACAAATTGCGCCCTGTCGGGGCGCCACCCCTTCGAATTTGAATTTTTTTTTTTTACACAGAAACCTCCGCAGGATAATTCTCAACAACATCCCAAAGTTTCACGGCTATGTGATAAGAGGTGTAGCAATGCATAAAAGACAGACACACACACACACACAAAGACATACATTGCTTTATATATATATATATATATATATATATATATATATATATATATATATATATATATATATATATATATATATATATACTTGCGTACCCGTCCCCGCGCGTTGCCGCGGGAATAGAAGATAGTCCGACGAAATATATAAGAAGGGATTCATCCATGCGTTACCAATCCTATATTCTTAGCAGAGGCGTATCCAGGTTTTCATTGCAGGGGGAGCGAAAAGAGCAAAGAAGGCGCCGAATTTTTAACACGTTCTATATATGTGTATTATATATATATATATATATATATATATATATATATATATATATATATATATATATATATATATATATATATATATATATATATATATAAAATTACTAGCTGTATGTCATTACTTCGCTATGATGTAAAATAAATTGAAAGTAGCACTCTGAAGAAATTTAAAAAAAAAACACAATGTAGGCCGACAAAACAATAATTGTATCAATCTAAACAATATATATATATATATATATATATATATATATATATATATATATATATATATATATATATATATATATATATATATATATATATATATATATATATACACACACACTACAACCAAAAACTATGAACGTAACACAATCTGTTTTGTAATTCTTGTAAACAAAATTTCTTACATAATAATTCCTGGGAAATTATTTAAGACAAGTGAAATAGGGGAAATAATCACTCTCTTAATATAAATATGTATTTATCCACACATTTAACTATAAATGTCAAAACAAATAAATAATTACTTTAGAATATAATGAAATTGTTTAACGCTATTCTTGTTTACAAAATTTTTTTATGTATAATCAGAATTTAATATATCGTCATCATAAATGCTAAAGTATTACAGCATAATGAAAGTTTTAAAATCAGAGTTGGTATAAAACCACGCTTTTCGATTTGAATGAGAGACAACCGGAATAATAGCCTACATTTAATTAACTATTGGTCTTTTAGTTCAGATCATATATTTTAATTAACTACTGCTTCTTTGAGTTCTTTAAAGATCATTTTTAACATAGTGATAGGTATGGGTTAGATCACTGTATTGATCACAAACCTTTTTACTGGTAATTGCAAAAACAATATTCACAGAGTTTAACGTTTAAAAAGCTAATTTTCTGGCGGCATGGTACTTTGGTATATCATTACGCGTTTTTCTACATGTACTTAACAGATCAGTTCGGGGTGAGTCGGGGGGTGGGGGGGGGGGGGGGTCAACTTCATTCACCACTGTCCGTTCACTTTAGGTCAATTATCCAACCCAGTGTATACCTAGGTGTGACATTAATGTCGCTCTACACAATTGTGGTGGTGAGGTGGGGTGGATAACCAACTCAGAGTGAACATCAGTTTTTAGATGACTGTTCTAAACATACATATATATTACACAAATATATATTACACAAATATATATTACAGAAATAGATTTAAATATGTAGCAGTGGTATTATGACAATTTTTTTTTACCGAGGGGTCCATGGGGGAGGGGGGTTGTAACTGTTTCATATAATTTGTAATCGTAATCACTATCGCCCAAACTGTAAGAAAACTACTACTTCATCATGATGATGTTGTCGACCTTGTCAAAAGTTCCCTACCACTACGCAGTTTGCTCATAAGTAAATTTAAATAGAGGTGCCACATCAGTTGTATTTGTTTCTGTATTGTAATTTTTTTTTTAATTAATCACACGATTCAAACTGTATATATAAAGTAATTATTTGTGAAGTTTTATGTTTAACATTTTCTAATTCAATTATTCGTAAGCAAATACATTATACAGTTACCTTAAACTTAACACCCCTCTTGCCAAGTGGTACTACCCGTAGAGGTTTTTTAAACATTGCAATGCATTGTAATGGTTATTTTTAGAATGGCAAACTGATGCAGCTGTTAATACGTGTTGAAAACGTAGACACTACTAGACTAGTACAATAATGCTTAATTACTGCATAAAAAGAAATCTTGTGATTTACATAGATGTGCCGACCAAAACTATTTTTTTAACAAATACCATTGTTTAAAACTTTGAGTTTAAAAAGTTTCCAAAAAGGCGCCACTTTGCTGAAAATGGCCAGAGGGGGAGCGGCCGCTCCCCCTGCTCCCCCCCTGCGTACGCTACTGATTCTTAGACTCGTGACCTTGTTTTTATAAAAGTTAGTTATTTAAATGTAAATAATGCCTGCGCTTGAATCATAAATATCGGGACACGGGTTTACCTACACTACCGTGTGAAAACCTTGTGTGTACATTAATCACTCACCGAAATAATGAGGTAAAACACACTTCGGTGACCACCCATGTGTCTGGGACGTAGAGGGGCGCTCTCAGGAGCCCCCCCCCCCCGATTACACCATCGCATAGGCGCAGCGTACGGCCTCTGGCTCCTTAAAACTAACAGGCGCCATCGTGCTCATAGGATAACCCAGAGTCCCAACTCGCATCCTGTAAACAATGATGCAGATTTCGTCATTTGCTGACGTGACACAAATGAACAGGATTTTTTTTTCTTTAACACGTAAAAATTATTTGACGTGTTTTAAATATCAGTGTGACTGATGCTGATGCAATATGGTAGCGTTACTAATGGTCTATTATTAGATGCTCGATCTCAATTTCTGACTGGATCGTCTAATAATAGATGCTTATTGCATCATTCGCAAAGTGACGAAACTACAGTAGGCTCCTCATATTCAAAAAGTTATTTTTTCATCTTTCGCAAGGTGACGAAACTGTACAGAAGGATTTCCTCGCGTTACAAAGTTATTTTTAGAAGCCTGTTGTAGCTTTACCGCTGAATATAGTAGTACCCATTACTCGCTATGAAGGACGCTCGATTAACGGAAGCCAAGTGCCAACATAGTCGCTCTGAAACTTTGGGCGCCAAACCGTGCATTGACGAAAATTGTACCCTAAATGGCACCACCCATAAGAAACTTTAGTTTTCTTTTTTGCAGAAATATTCTCGGGAGTATTCTCATCTACTCCCTTAAGTTTCATGGCACTCGGATGAACCGCATCCGAGTTTTATTTTTTATATACCGTGTATAGAGAAAAAAATCGCTCTCCCCTGGGGCGCCGCCCTTGCAATATTAAAAAAAAAATTTTTTTTTGCAGAACCCTACCATTGAGTGATCTAATCATCTCCCCAAAGTTTCATGGTACAGAGTATAGGGGACTTATTTTAATCAACCAAAATTTATAAATGCAGATTTATCAAAATTTCGGCGTTTTGTGCGTAATCGAGTCGGAAAAACTAAGAAACTCTGTCCGTATGTTTTTGTGTGTGTATGTGTGTCTGTCTGTATGTCAACATGATAACTTGAGTACCTTTACAGCTAGGTTGATAAAATTTCATATATATGTATTGTATCAATTTTGTAGTTCTGTGTCAACTTTTCAGCGATTTCCGATAAATTGAAGTGGAACTTATTCTACTTTTAGTTTTCCAAAAGCCTGTAACTTAAGTACTGATTAACGATAGATAGATAAACGAAATTTGACATATAAGTAAAATATCTGATTCTCTGCCTTCTTTTTAGTTTTGAGTAATTTCCGTTGGCCGGATTTATAATTTACCCGATTAAAATAAGTCCCCTATACTCCGTATGAGATGAAGTACTGAGGTGTAAAACTGTGAAAACTGTCAAAATTTCATGTGATTTTTGTGCACGATTACAATACTTCCTCTATACTATGTAGGCCTATGTAAGAAAGTAAAAATGGATAAAATACGTTTTAATAACAAGCTTTTATATGATAGTGTACTACAAAGGAGACGAAGAAAAAAGATTTTCTGTAAATATATAATAACTAGATAAATGGGACTAGTTTGATAGCGTTGTCTTTTTCTCTTAACTGAAACCAAAACCAAAATCACCAATCAACTTCAAATTTTATCGGACACGAAACATGTCGTTGAATCGGCATTTAAGCGAGATTTCACCTTGATCTACATGTAGTTACTGCACATTCATACTAAATTTAGTCATAATCAAACACCTAAAACTTGCACTTTAGCTCGCATTTAGGACGTCTATAGCCCACTATAACGAAATAGAATGTATATAGAATATATACTTTTACCAGTGTCAGTCCCCCTCCCCGTAAAATTGAGTCCACCTCCACCTCCCTCCCCAAAAAATATTTTTTCAAGTGCCCTCCTCCGCCCGGGTACAAAAAGAAGTCTGAAAGAAACACCGGTCGCATTTGTAGATCATACAGATGAAAGGTAGACCTACTCAATCATGCAGATAGTGTTTCTTTCAAAAAATATTTCAGGGGGGGGGGGGGCACTTGAGGTTTTTTTTTGGGGAAGGGGGCGGATTAAATTATCTGGGTAAGGGTGCCGTCATTATATAAATTGTGACTACATGTCCATTATAGCATAATAAATTTCCACAAAATGGGACAAATATAAAGTGTGTTGGCATAAATAATTTGTATTTGCGTTATTTTTTCTGTTAGCACAGATTTTCTTTTGCGCATTTTTTTTTTGGGATTGGTGGGGGGGGGGTGGGGGGTAAGGGGTTTTAAATAAAAACATACTTGATTAACAAATAAAAAATATTTGAAAAAAAACAACAATAAACCAATTAATTTGCTAAATTTTTTTTTATAAATCACTAAGTTTAATAGTATGTCATTCTTGCAATAAATTCAAAACAAATGAAAATTTAATTAAAAGTTACAAAAGTTTTGAGGGTGAAATTAAAAACTGTTTTCAAAGATTAAATATTTTAAAACTAACTTGCTTATTTTTAAAAGTGAATTTAAAAGGCACTTATCGTAATTATTATCAGCTCAACTACTAAATCAATAACCTCTTTGGTAAATGATTTCCTGATGTCTATGTGGTAAGGATTTCGTTGACTTGAACATTTCCCCCGTAACCAAAGTAATTGATCTGATCAATATCATGCTTGTATTTGTACAGGCGTACACCTTTGTGGTCGATCTAAATATAAGAAATTGCATAAACTGAGACAAAAATATCAGTGTGTGCGGCTTAATTCCGTTTAAATAATAAAAACGAAATCACATTAATACTTGCCATCGGTACCAGTTACAAGTGAATTATAGGCCTGTATTTTTTTGCCGAAAAAATTGTATAAATTCCATAGCGTACGTCTTCTTAGTAGATTTATAGATCTAAATCTTATTTGAATGACATAGTTCATTCCTTTATATTCTAAAATTGGAAGATGTGGGAAGTGCATCTTAGTGAAGATGACGTCATTAGTATTGTGCATCATTTTCGACATTCGATTTCTAATTCTATTTTTATCGTATAATCAATGACGCCATTAGTGTTGTGTCATTTTCGTAGTTTAAACTTTTTATCAACATTGTTTGATCATGATATATTTCTCATTGTTTCATGTGCCGCCCTTGTTTTTGCCAGTGTTTGCTTTTGTGCTGTTTGTATGTTCTCTAGAGATTTTTTTTGTCAGAACTATAAACACTTTTCCGGTTGAATAATTAAATATGTGTTTCTACATTCGAATATGCCCTTACGCTTATTTTTCTTCTTTCAACTAATTTTAGTTTATTCATTTAATACATCCAAAATATGATTTGTAACAAATTTCCGTATCTTTAAGTTCTCCATATATTGCTGAAGATACTGATCATGGGCTTATATATATATATATATATATATATATATATATATATATATATATATATATATATATATATATATATATATATATATATATATATATATATATATATATATATATATATATATATATATATATTAGGATACTGACCTCAATATACCCTGGCAGTAATGTAATCTTCAGCTGAAATGGAATATTGACTTCAAATTTGTGATTCTTGAACACTTCTTCCATGCCCCATTCATTATTAGTCTTGTGGTTTATGACAATAGCATTCCCATACTCGTAACCAGTAAATCGGACATCGAAAGCCATAGTTATATCAGGTATGTTGTCCACTGTTGAGTTTTGTGCGTTCAAGCCAGAACTACATGCCAGGAAAATTGTGAACCTGTTTTCAGAATTATCAAAGTCGATTTTTGAGAAACAATAAATATGAATGTTTTTGCATTTTCAAAAAAAAAAAAAAAAAAAAAAATGATACGTTTCACATCGTACTTATGCGTCTGGTTTGAAATAATCTTCCATAGTTAAAGAATAATTTATTAAAACCTAAAAAAACAGAAATTAGTTTCAGCATCAACGAAAGTAAAAAAACCCGCTACACAGAATTGTCAAAATATTTGTATTAAGCTAAAAAAATATTATCTAAAAGAACATTTTACTCTTGTTAAAGTATGTTTATCAAAATTTACAAAACTATAAAAAAAAAGTTTCAGTATCGGAGAAAGAAAAAACAAACAACAATACAGAATTGTGAAATATTTATATTTAACTAAAAAGAATGTTCGAAAGCACATTTTAAATATTAATAAACCGGGAGTGATCTCCCCTAAACTTTCTCGAATATTCTAATATAACACTACGGGGGATGGCAACTCGGGACATAATACAATATTTTTAATCCATTTTTAATTACTTAAACTTGTTATAATAGAATAGAATCTCATTAAAAAAAAGAATTGCACGCCAAGTGAACGCCAAATAAAATGTGCATAATAGTGCGGGATATTATTAGTACTTTACAAATTCACATGCGTTTTTTTTTTTGAGAAATCGGAAACAGCGTAAATTACTTCTTTCGGTCGACGACTCAAAATTTGATAGCAGGCAGAGAATAAGATGTTATACTAACATGTGAAATTTCATTTATCTATCTGAAATAGTACTCAAGTTATAGGCTTTTGAAAAATTCCACGCAAAAAGTACCCCTTCCGGTTATCGGAAATCGCTCAAAAGTTGATAAGGATCTACGATTTTGATAAAATACATATATATGAAATTTCATCAACTTAGCTGTAACAGTACTCAAGTTATAGTGTTTACACACACACACACACACACACACACACACACACACAGACACACAGACACACAGACATACGGACAAGATGCAAAACTAGGTTTTTCCGACCCAGGGAGCCCTAAAACGTCGAGATTTGCAAAAATCTCTATTTTTTTTTGTACGACTGCAAGACTTTCTCTATACTTCGTACTTCGTATATACGAGAAAGTAATAAACCTGGAGTGATCTCCCCTAAACTTTCTCGAATATTCTTATATAACTCAGGATATAGACATGATTTTTAATTACTAAAACTTTTAAAAATAGAATAGAATCTCGTAGAAAATAAATTGCGCACCAAGCGAACGCCAAAACAAAATGTGCATAATAGTGCGGAATATTATTAGTACTTTATAAATTTACATGCGTTTTTTGATAAATCGGAAATGGCGTAAATTACTACTTCCGGTCAACGGAAATTACTCAAAATTTGAAAAAGTACCGGTTATAGGAAATCGCTCAAAAGTTGATCAGGATCTAAGATTTTGATAAGGTACTTATATATGAAATTTCATCAACCTAGCTGTAACGACACTCAAGTTATAGTGTTTACACATACACACACAGACACACACACAGACATACGGACAAGATTGCAAAATTATGTTTTTCCGTATCAGTGAGATGTAAAACGTCGAGATTTGCAAAAATCTCGATTTTCTTTGCACGATTACAAGACTTTCTCTATACTTCGTATATACGAGAAAGTAAAAAAGTAGCTGGTAGAAACTTGTGAACATATTTTAATACAAAAATATGTTATTTCTGAATCAACACCCCTCCCTTAATTAACGTTGGATATCAATTTAAAGATCTACATCCGATTTATTAGAACAATTTCCAAAACCTGCACTCAATCAACAGAACACACACAGAGCAATGAACAAAATATCTGTTTAAAGCATTCGCATTAATTAATTTTTGTAAGCGTTAATCCTCCCCCAATCTTAAAAAAAAAACTTTTATAGACTTTAGAGCCTATGTAAGTCATAAGGAAAAATAAACGTTAAAAATGAAACATATAGCGTTTATTTTAAATGAAATCAAATGTATATGATGAATTAGCGACACTGCTTATTAATCTTTTTTGTTGTGTTCAGTTTCGGGTTTATCTTGTGGTTCCTGTAAAGAGTCCGGTTTCTATAAACTTTCTGTTAAAGTCCAAGTTCCTTGTGGTAAAAGGTTAAGGTTAGAGCCGATGCTAAGTTTGAGGTTAAGCTTTCAGATGTAAAAAAAACAGTAAAGTTTCCCTTTCAAACCTGACGGTCTATGGGGCAAGTGAGGTAGAGTTCACTTGTTTCTGTGACCTCGGCATATGAAGAGATAGTGTGGTCAGCACTATGCCCAGCCGCCGTTCCTTTCCCTAACGTGAGTTAAATACCCATCAGAGTTGGGTGGACTCAGGGACGGTTTACTGACTTGAACCCGAATTCGAACTCGAGACTTACGGGTTAGCAGTCCAGCTCTCTACCGATAGACAACTCCGTCCCACAAGCTTTCAGATGAGGTTAAGGTTAAACTTTCAGCAAAGGTTTAGGTTTGTCAGCATAGTGCTCGTTTTAGTTTTTCCTCAACGGACTAATAACTCTTTTTTTAAATTAATTTTCATCATATACAATTAAGAGAATATTTTATAAGAGTTCCTTAAAGTTGGCTAAAAAAATATAACATTGCCCTTTAAAAGCAAATCATGAAGAAGAAAAAATGCATATACCTTTCTGTGTTTTTAGTTGGGAATCCATTGACGATGATCATTTCTCCAGCTGGGTCTACCTCAAGTTGAACCACCTTTGGCTATTTAATAAGAACTTACTGTTTAGAGTTTGCTAATATTAATATTTTCCAAATCATGTTTTATCGGAAAACTATCATTATTTTCCAGCATTTTTTTCTCAGCATATATATATATATATATATATATATATATATATATATATATATATATATATATATATATATATATATATATACATAATTTTTATGAAAGCCCTTTCAGTTCTAATAACCTTTCTCAACTTTTTTGAAAACCTAAGCGAAGCTAGGCAGTATGCCTAGTTATTTAATAAATAAAAAAGAAGTAGGCTTTTTAGTGTTAAAAAAGTACCAACTGAGTACAACAAAAGTAACGAAAAGTAGGTCAGGAAAATAACATATCTGTGTAATTTGTAAAGCCGATTGTAAGCTTTGGGTGTTTCCAAGATGATTGAAAATCCGCTTATCAAATAGGCTACATAAGAAATGCAGCTTTCCAATTATGTCAAATACAATATGATGACGGATTATAAAACGTTTAGTAGAAATCTTGTAAAATTGAGATGATTTTTTTAATTAACAGGGTCATAAAAATGGTATTTTAAACACAAAAAGGGTTTTCATTCTCCTTCTTCTTCGTTCCTAATTTTTGTTCCAATAAGTCTATTATTTTCATACTATACAATTGAATTAGAAAATAGTTAAATCTGCCCATAAATTCTTATTCGTGCCTTAAAAAAAACATGTATGTATATATATATATATATATATATATATATATATATATATATATATATATATATATATATATATATATATATATATATATATATATATAATCAGAGCTAAATTCTTCTTTTAATAAAAAAAAAGGATTTTGTTCAACTTACCGGGGAACGATACTACAATTGTTGAAATCAATTTAAAAAATCGTGTTAGTGCGTATTTATTAACATACTATAAGACATTATAATAAGATATAACAAAGTTTATTATATAAAAATTGTCGTATATAATATGTAATCTTGCTTTAAAATATAGTATACTTTTTATCGAAAACAATATTTTCTTGGTATACCTTCTTTAGGCGTGTTATACTGTAAAGATTTATGCAGCTGTCATATTTACATTTTGTAACAATAATTTGGAACAACCGTCATTTTTCAAATATTCAGTGACTCCACATTTTTTAGTAATTTTTATATTAATGTATCTATTACTTAAACATTTATATTTAACAGATAACATCAACCATCAAAGTTTCTCGAATGACTCCATTTCTTCTCCACACATAAAGCATACATACACTTATAGACAAACACAACGAACCGAGTAGAAAATCCTCTTGATGTCAACATTACCATCAACATGTATGTAGTGGATTAGATCTTTGGACATTTGGAGCTTAAAATCTCTAAAAAACACGCCGTTGACGGACAGCTAAAAATAAAATTTATTTAAATAATTTCAAAACTTAAAAAAATAATTACTAGAGGCCCATTAATATTTTTTTGCAAAATCTACATACCTTAAACAAATTATTCAATAGAGCTATCTTGAACTCAAAGTCTTTCCCTTGGACAAATGGGATTGTTTCTACTCTATCTTTCTCATCTGACCAAAGTCCGTCCTTTTGGTAGGTTATCCACACATTATTTTGGTTAAAGTCAACGTTAACTTGTAGAGGTATATTCTCTGAACAATATTCATTGTCAGAGAGGCTCACCATAAAGCTGAAAGAAAAATAAACACATTTTCTCTAGCATGAATAAGAAACATTTTAAAAATGTGGTTATAGTGTTATAGCAAAAGCTGTCTACTACAACCAAATACAACATGTAAGCAGGCCAGCCTGGGTGCGAAATGCTAATAAAGAATGAACTAGGCGTAACATTTGACCCCCCAACCCCTCCGCACCCGATGACATATAAATAGAAGAATAATAATCTTTAAATCTTTAAATCTTGATCATATATTTGTTTATGTTCTAATAACACTTTCTACTAAGTCAAGTTTTTAATTCTGTGTCTGTTGTGACATTGAAAGCTTAGTTTAACCAGCAGCTTCCGAATTGCCTGCGTAGTCTCATATAGTTTACTATTGTCATTTTAAAAACTTTTCGGTGGAATTTCATGATCCTGTCCATTGCAAAAATAAAGGAAAGTAAATCAATAGCAAATTAATACTAATAGTTTCGTTGTCTGTGTATGTATCTGTCTGTGTATCTATCTGTCTGACAAGAACGCTATAGAGAAAACACAAGCAAATTAAAAACATGCATAGTTAAACGAAAACGAAATATGACGTCACATTTAGCATATAGTAGAAAATAGTATCAAGCCGGAGAGTGCACACAGTAATATGACGTCATTGATTCTCGAGTAAACATTGAATAAAAAGGCAATTTTGTCTCATCTAAGTGGTTTGCGTGAAGAGTTTCTTTCATACAATTCTTCGGGTAGGGGTGAAGCCCCACCCCCGCGTAAGAACGTCTGAGCCCCCCCCCCCCCTCCCAAACTCAAAAGAAATTTCTTCATAGATACTCTATAGTAAAATTACCGCCTAATTAATGTGTCTAATCTAAAAATTAGTTTGCTTGCAGTTTATTTCATTCAATTCTTCGGGTAGTGGCTAAGCGCGACACCAGTGTTTCTTTCAGACTTTTTCCTCCCCGGAGGGGGGGGGGGCTTTTTCTAATCTAAAAAGTGTTTAGCGTGCACAGTTTTTTTTCATGCATCTCTTCCGGTAGGGGCGAAGACCCGCAGAGGTTCTTCCTTTAGTTTGTATGATCTACAAATGCGACCAGTGTTTCTTTCAGACTTTTTCCTCCCCAGCGAGGGGTGGGGTTACTTGAATTTTTTGGGGGGCGGGGGTAGAATTTCCTGGGAGGGGCGGACACTGGAAAAAGTATATAATTATATTTCGTTGAATGGGACGGTAGACATGTTTTGGGGTGTGTGTGGAGGGGGGGGGGGGGTTGAGCCCCCTCCTCCCAAGTAGAGTTGCCTAAAAGAAACTCTTAATGCGACATTCGTCATGAATGAGATTAGGTGCATGGTTTAGGGATATGCCTATGACTAGATTTTGTATAAATTAAAGTACCGATTCTGGATAAAAATCCGTTTTCAATGTCATTTTTCGTTTTCGGTTAAATTGAATTAAGGTGGTGATTTTAGTTTTGGTTTTAGTTTAGAGAAAATAGACAGCACTATCAACCTAGCGCCCATTGTATCCTTCCTCAACGGGCCTTTTTTCTCGTCTATAATAATAGTTTCGCTGTCTGTCTATCTATCTATCTATGTATCTATCTATCTATCTATGTATCTGACAAGAACGCTATAGAGAAAATACAAGCAAAATAAAAACTTTCATAGTAAAACGAAAACGAAACATGACGTCACATTGAGCATATAGTAGAAAATAGTATCAAGCCGGAAAGTGCACACAGTAATCTGACGTCATTAATTCTAGAGTAAACATTGAATTTTAAAAAAAGCCAATTTTGTCTAATCTTAAAAGTGGTTTGCTTGCAGAGTTTCTTTCAAGCAATTATTCGGTTAGGGACGAAGCCCCAGCCCCACCCCCCCCCCCTAAACAACGTTTAAGCCGCCCGCCCCCCCCCCCCTCAAAAGAAATGACGTAATCGAAACTCTATAATAAATAACCGGGAGTGATCTCCCCTAAACTTTCTCGAATATTCTTATATAAAATAACAGGGGATGGGAACTCGGGCTATAGACATGATTTTTAATCCATTTTAAATACTTAAAGTTTTAAAAATAGAATAAAATCTCGTAGACAAATTAATTACACACCAAGTGAACGCCAAATAAAAAAGCGCATAATGGTGCGCAATATTATTATTACTTTTAAAATTTACATTAGTTTTTTGAGAAATCGGAAGTAGCGTAAAGTACTTTTAATAAATTTAATAGAAGGTAGAGAATTAGATCTTTTACTTACGTATGAAATTTCATTTATCTATCTGAAATAGTACTCAAGTTATAGGCTTTTGAAAAATTCAAAGTAGGAAAAGTACCACTTCCGGTTATCGGAAATCGCTCAAAAGTTGATACGGATCTACGATTTTGATAAAATACTTATATATGAAATTTCATCAACCTAGCTGTAACGGTACTCAAGTTATCGTGTTTACACACGGACAGACAGACACACAGACAGACACACAGACAGACACACAGACATACGGACAAGATTGCAAAATTATGTTTTTCCGTATCAGTGAGGTGTGAAACGTCGAGATTTGTAAAAATCTCGATTTTTTTTTTTTGCACGATTACAAGACTTTCTCTATACTTCGTATATACGAGAAGGTAAAAACACAGACAATACGGCCTAATTAATGAGTCTAATGTTATAAGTGTTTTGCGTGAAGAGTTTCTCTTCTGGTAGGGGCAAAGCCCCTTTTACCCCCCCCCCCCCCCCCCACGGTAGAACGTCTATTCCCCCCCCCCCCCACCGACGGTAGAACGTCTAATTCCCCCTCCCCCTCCCAAAAAGGCATAATATAATTCATAGAGAAAATATATTCTTTTACCAGTGTCTTCCTTCCCCGACCCGTCGAAATTTATTCGCCCATGCAAAAATTCAAGTGCCCCCCCCCCCGGAAAAAGCCTGAAACGAACACTGTCTGCTCTACCTTTAGTTTGTATGAGCTACAAATGCGACCAGTGTTTCTTTCACAGTTATTCCTCCCCAGAAGGGGGAGGGGTTCTTGAAATATTCGGGGGTGAGGGTGGACTAAATTTTTTGGAAGGGGTTGGACACAGGTAAAAATATGTTTTTTTTAAAATAAAAAGTATTTTTCGTTGAATGGGACGGTAGACGTGCTTTATAGTGTGTGTGGGGGAGGGGGGGTGCTTGGGGCAGAGCCCCCCCCCCACCTAAATGCGACTTTATTCGTGTTTGAGATTAGGTGAAAGGTTTAAGGATTTAACTTCGACTGTGTTTAGTATCAATGTGCAGTAACTGCAGTAAAATGCAGATTCTGGATAAAAATCCATTTTCAATGATATTTTTCGTTTCCGGTAAAATTTGAAGTTTAGGTGGTGATTTTTTTTAAATTTCGAGTTAAATAAAAAAGACACCACTATCAGCCTAGCGCCCGTTGTATCTCTCCGTCAACGGGCCATTTATCTTGTTTGAAAGATTTTTTTAATCTTTTCAAATTTACTGTGGCGTGAATTCTTAATAAAACCCCACAATATTTTAGCAGCTTTTAAAAGAACCTAATCTAGTTTTTAAGCTTTCGTAACATGTTTAAATGCTTCTTGTAGACGATAAAGATGAGGAATAAAGCTTCAATTACCCTAATATCGAGGCAGTGGGATCATGTATTACACACCAATATATATATATATATATATATATATATATATATATATATATATATATATATATATATATATATATATATATATATATATATATATATATAAGTTGAATTTGTTGATATATTAACTGGCAAAACGTATATGTTAATCATATTCAAACGTTAAGAGGGGTAGGAAGAAGGCATTGTTAATGAAATAGAAACGTAGACATAAAGTATTATATCAATGTCAAAGCTAGACACAGGTTTTCACACGTTAACATAGCTAATAAGAGACATTTAAATGATGAAAAATCCGGCACTTAGTATTTCGCACTCGACATTAGCTTTTGGCTGATAATACTAGAGGTCGTTAGGGAAATTAAATTTATTCTCGTTTAATAGAGAACACTTTGGGGCCTTCTGAAAATAGGACTCCGGGTTGCAGCACTGTCATGTAAAGTACCATTTGCTTCCGGAATGTTGATTTTACATACCGTTTCAGAACGCTCCCCCCCCCCCCCCCACCACCACTTTAAAGGAAAAAGACGAAAAGAAAGTGAAATAAAAACAATAATAGGCATGAAAAAATCTATGTAATCATACTAACTTTAAAAAAAAAACTTGCAAAAAAATATGGCAAGCGATAAAATTATAGTTACATTGTAAAAATTAAAGCTGTTTTGGGAACCATAGATTACACTCATTTTTATATTTTTGTATCGAATATAGGCAAATGAAAATCCGTTTAGAATTATTTTATGAATTCAAATATTTTCAAAAACTGCCATCAACCTCTCCTTGAAGTCTACCGGAATGGACAGGGAGAGTAAAACAATAAAAGTTAAAACAATTATTTTCAATGATACAATACACAATTGTGATCTATGCTAAATGGCGTTGAATTGTAATTATAACAATAAAGCATCCCCAATCACCACAACACCCTGACTCTACTAATTCAAATTAAAAATAAGAATGTTTGCCAAATTACTATTAGATCTATATCATTAGTAATCATTTCTTTGACCATTTCTAGCCTTAATGAAACCGGAAGTAATTTCGTACTTATTACACAAATGTTATAAAATAACAATTTTGGTTGAAAAATATATTTTTTGGCAACACAAATTTGGAACCATTTGGAACCAGCTTTTTAAGTCTATTGTTGACAATTTCAGAACAAAGATGATTAAATTAACTAGTCTTCGTTGCTACTGAGTACCTTTATCAGTTTTTAGATATTAAATATTTTGCTTACTTTTGGGAAGTCTGAGGAATGAAGGATTCAACAATAATGGTCTTCTGGTCATCTATCGGGTACTTAATTTTCTCAGAGTATGATAGCATCAACTGGAAAAATAAATAAAATTTATATTAGAGGAAACATGTATGGGGCATTTTTATGTTTACATTTGTTTACGTCCATATTTATGTTCATGTTTACTTTCTCGTATATACGAAGTATAGAGAAAGTCTTGTAATCGTGCAAAAAAAAAATCGAGATTTTTACAAATCTCGATGTTTTACACCTCACTGATACGGAAAAAACATAATTTTGCAATCTTGTCCGTATGTCTGTGTGTGTGTGTGTGTGTCTGTGTGTGTGTGTGTGTGTGTGTGTGTGTGTGTGTGTGTGTGTGTGTGTGTGTGTGTGTAAACACGATAACTTGAGTACCGTTACAGCTAGGTTGATGAAATTTTATATATATATAAGTATTTTATCAACATCGTAGATAACTGGAAGTGGCACTTTTTCTACTTTGAATTTTTCACAAGCCTTTAACTTGAGTACTATTTCAGATAGATAAATGAAATTTCACATGTAAATGAAAGATCTAATTCTCTACCTTCTGTCAAATTTTGAGTAATTTCCGTTGACCGAAAGTACTAATTTACGCTATTTCCGATTTCTCTAAAAACGCATGTAAATGTATAAAGTAGTAATAATATTGCGCACTGTTATGCACATTTCATATGGCGTTCACTTGGTGTGCAATTCTTTTTTCTACGAGATTTTATTCTATTTTAAAAACTTTAAGTATTTAATATGGAGTTCCCATCCCCTGCTGTTTTATATAAGAACTAGCCATCGGTAGGCCTACACGTTTCACGTGAAATATAGGCCTATAAATTTTAAAACATTGAACTTGTTTGAGAAAAATAATATATAAAATAGTTATTGGTCAAAACGCAATGTGCATTACCACACGCTGAGCGATATTAGTGACAAAGCAAAGAAATAACTAATTAGCTAAAAAAATTCGACACATTTAACATAACACAGGCACACACTGATTAAGTGACTTAAATGATTCCGTTAAAACTCGGCTATTCCATAGTATTCTTCTTGTTTTTTTCCATGGTATTCTTCTTGTTTTTAAAGTGTTTTATTTTTATTAGGTTTTTATGTATAGATCTATAGATTTAAATGTAATAGTTCATTTCTTCATCGGTAACCATACCTTATTAAATGCACTCGCTGATTAAGAGACTTAAAATTAAGAGACTTAAAAGATTTATTTAAAAACCCGGCTGTTCAATTGTAGTTATCCAGATCTTAACGCCTACGCCTAGTTTTTCCGTAGATCTAATCTAGATCTAGAATCGAGATCTAGATCTATATCTAGAATCCAATTAGATAAAGTAAAAACTTATAAAAGTTTAGGGCGAGAAAATCATTTCATAGCGTACGTAGCTCTAAATCACATTTGAATGAAATAGTTCATTTCTTTATTTTATTCTAAACTCGGACGATGACGTCATTAGTTTTGTGCTCTTTTTTAGTGTAAACATTAAGTGACGTCATTGTTAAAAGCGCTCTTGTCCCAACTATAAACACTTTTCCAGTTGCACAATTAAAATTGTTTTTCTACATTCGAATACGCCTTTATTTTTTTATTTTTCATCTTTAAATAAAATGTTGGTTATACATTTAAAACATCTACCATATTATTTTCAACAAAATTCCGTATCAAGTTCTCCATATATCGCTGAAGATTCTGATGTGATATCCGGCGAAAATATTTTGCGGACAGAGAGAGAGAAGTGCGCATATGGGCTTTTATATATTAGGATATTCGAGAAAGTTTATGGGAGATCACTCCCGGTTTATTAGTTCAAGATCAAGCTCGTGTTTCTAATTATACAAAGTGGTTTGTTTCATTTGGCGTCACCGTATGTTAAGTCAAACTGTTATCCAGTTATTTGTTTTATATATATATATATATATATATATATATATATATATATATATATATATATATATATATATATATACATTTAAATAACCCTAATAATAGTTTAACTATTCTGTCACTCTGTCTGTCACTCTATCTTTCACTGTATATGTTGGGAACGCTATACTATCCAAGCAAAGTAAAAACTTTTACAGTGAGACGAAAAACGAAACGTGACGTCACAGGGAACATACAGTAGGAAATATTCTAAATCTGGAAAAGTGCACACTATAATATGGCGTCATTGATTCTAGAGTAAACATAGAATTAAAAAGCCATTGCCCAAAAAATACATAATAATAAGACGTCATCGATACTTGATAATAGGACACAAACATTACCACCTCATTTATTTCTCTAATCTTAAACGAGGTCAGCGTGCAGAGTTTAGGGGCATGACTACGACTATATTTAGTATCAATGTGTAGTAACTACGCATAGATCAAGCTTAAATCCGGTCAAAATGCCGATTCTGGATAAAAATCGTTTCCGGTTTAATTCGAAGTTGAGGTGGTGATTTTGGTTTTGTTTTCGGTTTAGAAAAAAAGACAACACTGTCAACCTAGCGGCCGTTGTATTTTTCCCTCAACGGGCCATTTATATATATATATATATATATATATATATATATATATATATATATATATATATATATATATATATATATATATATATATTAATATCACACGTACATTTGTAACTTTTTGTCGGATGGCGCTAATTTGTGCAAACATAATATTAATGCACCTATAGAAAGCATTTATGCGCCTAACTCTAACAGTTATTAATGCAGGTGAAAAAAATCATTGCATTTGTAGTAAATAATTAAATTTGGGGTCACTCCCTACTCCCTCAGGTGTGGTTTGATGTGTCAGTTACTACAATTCCCAGAAAAACCTTTTACTTCGGCAAATTCTCAATGTTTAGTTAGTGAGTCCCCCCCCCCCCCCCCGCCCCCCATCCTTCACCCGGTGATTGCTTTAAACTACCTACATGATCATATCAAATAAATAAATGATTAATTAGTGAAAAAGTATTTTAATAGGGAAATTGACAAATCCCGACAAGGGTGGTGGTGGTGGGGGGGGGGGGGTTGACACCATAACGTAAACCTGCTAACGATAAAGAAAACATTACAACATCCATCTGTATTTATTACTGACTATGGATGAAAAGTGTGGGCCATTTTATTATCTACTGGATACCTTTACTAATATTTAGAAAGAGACCGACGCTTTTCTTTATAGTTATTTAAATAGTAATGTATTATTCCGTATTTAAAGAAAATAATTTATTTTCTACTTTTTAGTGCAATTTTACATAAAAGTTTGTTATGAAGACGTTTTTTAAGGTGGGTTTTTTTCTTCACTATAATATTGTACTTTCTCTTATACAGGGTATAGAGGAAATATTGTCATCGTACACAAAAATCACATGAAATTTGGACACTTTTCGTCGTTTTACACCTCAGTACTTCATCACATAAGGAGCATAGGGGACTTTTTTAATCGGGCAAAAATAATAAATGCAGATTGATAAAAATTTTGGCGATCTACGCGTAATTGAGTCGGGAAAACTGGGCTTTGCAGTTCTGTCGTATGTCTGAGTGTGTGTGTATGTGTGTCTGTAACACGATAACTTGAGTACCGTTATAGCTAGGTTGATGAAAATTTATGTACATGTATTATATCAAATTTGTAGTTTTGTATCAAATTTTTCAGCGAATTGGAACTTATTCTACTTTCAATATTACAAAAGCCTATAACTATATAAAATAAACCAGGAGTAATCTCCCCTAAACTTTGTCGAATATTCTTATATAACACTACGTGGGATGGCAACTCGGAATATAGACATTATTTTTAATTACTTAAACTTTTAAAAATTTCATAAAAAACGTTTTAATAGCAAGCTTTTATGTATTAATGCACTAAGAAGTAGAAAATAAATTATAGACTACTATTTAAATAACTATAAAGAAAAGCGTGGGTCACTTTAGTATCTATTGGATACCTTTATTAATGTTTAGGAAGAGATCCACGCTTTTCTTTATAGTTATTTAAATAGTAGTGTATAATTTATTTTCTACTTTTTAGTGCATCAATACATAAAAGATTGCTATTAAAACGTTTTTTATGAAATTTTTGTTTAGTGCATTACATGTTTTTATTTACAATAGAGTTTCATGACTCAAAACCATTGCGCGCCAACTGAACGTGATGGCGCAGCTATTGAACGTGGTGACGTGTGGTTGGATAGACATGCCTACTAATTATATATATATATATATATATATATATATATATATATATATATATATATATATATATATATATATATATATATATATATATATATATAATGTGATTATATAACTGTACTTAAATAATATTAGCGAATTTGTTTATTAGCAAATTTTAAAAACTTTTTGATTAAATATTATCAAATATTTAAATTTTTTCTTTACGTCAGTGTATTTAAATTTAAGCTGAAGATAGATTTATTCCTATAAGCCCTACCTGTGAAATGACTTACTTCGAGTTCGCAGTTTACAGACATCAGGTTCAACAAGAAACCCATCAACGTCAGTTCTAACGCCAGCATGTTGCTGCTCATCACAATCTCTAAAGATAAACCATGACAGCTCAACAATTATATATAGCAACAAAACCAGCTCAAGTAACATGTTATAGCAACATTAACAGATCAACAAATATATTACAAACAGGGGCGGATTCAGCTGAAATTTTTTGTGGGCCCCTACATTTATATATATATATATATATATATATATATATATATATATATATATATATATATATATATATATATATATATATATATATATATATATATTATCTAGAGAGTTAATACATGCTAAGCTCCTGTGTCATTTGTGTTTCTATACAACTGAATGTTGGAGATACGTACAAACATTTGAATAAACGAACGGGTCCGCATCCACCAGGGAACGAAGATAGGAATTGATCTATATATATAACACATGTCATTCAAACAGACGACAAATGATTGTTTGAAAAGTCCTAGTGTGGCCGACAGAAGATATTTTAAAAAATCAGAAAATATCTTAAACTACCCAACGTTGAACAATCATGAAGATTTACAGGATATTTAAACGCTAGCAATAGATCGCGTTGACTGACAAAAGTTCAATTAGTCTAGAGATGCTGCTATCTAATCGTTTACTGACACACAAAATTGTTTAGGTGGGTTTGTTTGGAATGAAATTAAAAGATATTCGGCTTAAATAAAAAAACATATAGAGGAGAATCATATTCAATTACAACTTTCATCACTTAAGCAGTACAAATGCAGGAGAACCTAGTTACACACCTGATATTGCAACCACAGTACCTTTAAAATCGTGCTTGATTATGTTGTAATGTATCTTAAAAAGGCATAGCTGTACCTGTGGCGGAACTAGAAAAAAAGGGCCACCCCGCAAAAGAAACTTTAATATATATATATATATATATATATATATATATATATATATATATATAATTTTGCCGACAACAGCGTGTGTTTGATTGTAGGAGAAAGAGGACTCGGCTTTCACAATGGTTTAAAAACGAAGGGAGAAAGAATATACAAGAGCGTGGAATATATAATAAAACCGCAGCATCAAGTCAAAAATGCAAGAAAATTAATTTTTTTGACTATTAAAAATTGATTGTGGTCGGCTGTAGGAGGTCGTCCATAAATGATGTCACACGCCTAGGGAGGGGAGGGGGTTCAGACTTTTGTGACGAGGAGGGTGGTAGAGACAGTATGACGTCACGTTGTCTTAATTCCACGAATTGATTAACATGCATTTTTTTAATTTTTAGAAAAATAAACATACTAAATACTAAATATTTTTTTTACATTGGTAGCGATACTTCTAAGTTGTCAAAAGATTGTGAAATATGAATTTGTTCTAATTAAATTGCCCTATAATTTGACGATGTGTGTTGTGTAATAGACTGCCGTATATGCAAATTTGTCAATACTGCTATATGAATAAAGGTCGGAAGCATATCAACTATCAACTAGTGAGGGTAAGGCATGGGTATCAGTGTAATGCTTGCTATTCTTTGAAGTTTATAGAGTAGGGCAGTCATAATAAAACTTTAAACCCCGTTTTCCGAATAATTTATTTAAAAACTTATCTTCACACTTAGGGCTGCGACTCTTGCCCTTGATGACACGCCTTGTCTTCCTTAAATCATGGTGTTCATGCCGATAGTTCATGCTTGTTGAACGATCTAGAGGAAAAATACCTAGTACAATCAGTTCCAAGGTCGAGATCACGTGATTTTTGTAGATGCGGCCAAAATAAAAAGCGGATGTGTGTAGGGTCAGCCTGTGATGCGTGTTTATTCGATCAACTCAAATAGGCCTACACGTGTCTTGCTGAATCAACTTTGTCTGTGTGAGGCTTTTCAATTGAAAGGTAGATCTAATAATCTCATATATACTGCTTAAAAATCGACAGTTAATAATGGATAAAAATAAAAATTTCCAATGTATTTTTGATGCCTACGTGCTGGCATATCCTTAAAAGAGTAAAAAGATTTGCCAAGAAAAAGTCGTTGAAAAGTGGACTCAACTAAAAAGCGATTCAGATCTGCACTTGAAAGCGGAGGTCTGGCTGCAGGAGCTAAAAGCAATTGCTGCCGCTAAAAAAAGGCTCACTTTTGACGTTTTGGGCCAAACAAACATCTGTATCTACATCTACAAATAAGAAAACACCCTATGATTTGGCAAAAGAAATACCTAATACTAATAAGTCACTGAAGTCAGATGAAAAAGTGAACGATGCTCATGAAGTCAGTGATTTAAAACCCTCTACCAGCAAACTATCAACATCTAAGCAGGCTAGAGTCCAGATAAACTTACAATCAGAGATTGAGATTATGAATTCTGATCTAGTCGGCTTGTATTAGCGACAAACTCGCGGAATGTTAACGCAAGAACAGAACATGGAGATTAAAGAAAAGAAACAGAAAAAGAGTGGTTTGGAAAAAAAAGCTAAAGAGGAAGATATCTGATCAAATAAGATCTCAGAAAGCTCGAAATGAAAAGAAAACTGAATGCTTTGTTTGAAGAGAATCCGGGGCTACGCGCCACTTTGAATGTTAGATCTAATTATGGCAGGCCAAGGATTGAAGAAGATCAATCTTCTTTATTGGAAACTATCATAAACATTGCTATGCATGGATCAGCATCACACGAGAGAAGGCAGCACGAAGTCTACAGGACTATTAAAACATTAGATCAGCTAACTGATCAGTTAAAACAGGATGGGTTTATAATTAGTAGAAGTGGGCTGTACCTTCGACTGTTACCAAGACGTACTTCTTCTCATGAAGGGCAACGACATGTATCGACAGTCCCAGTAAAACTGATAAGAGCGCAAAACGATTGCCATGCAAATCACACTGATTGCTTGTTTACAGCGGCAACACTGCATCACCTAGAAGAGTTAGCTTCCATGCTTGGACCGAATGAGATATGCTTTATAAGTCAAAATGACAAGGCCCGCGTTCCGTTCCGCAAAAACAGAGTCCATTGCTCATGCACATGGAATACAGGGTGAGCTTGCCTGACCATGACTGGGTTGTGGCTGCTGGACATAAGCTGATCCCTTCAGTTTATGCAGGGATAAAAATTAAGCCCAACGCCTTGGGAGATCGAGAAGCTGTTGGATACTCCGGCCCAACATACATATCAATCAGATCTGGTAAACATTCCTCATCCACAGCGCTTAGTCATGGACTTGATTTTGTAAAATTACTTACATTACATGAATTTGATGATATCACAAAGAGTGGTGTGGATCAAATTGTTAAACAAAAATTAGTGTTGACGGTTGATGGTGGCCCAGACGAAAATCCTAGGTATCAAAAGGTGATCAAAGTTGCGGTACACCACTTTCTCAATCAGAACTATGAGGGTTTGTTCTTTGCTACAAATGCACCCGGGAGAAGTGCATTTAATAGGGTTGAAAGAAAAATGGCGCCACTTAGCAATGAGCTCACAGGATTAGTTTTACCCCATGACCACTACGGCAGTCATTTAGATGAAAGAGGAGTCACAATAGACACAGATTTAGAGAAGAAGAATTTTCAGTTTGCCGGAAACACTTTGGCAGAAATATGGTCACACTTGACAGTGGATACATTTCGTACAGTGGCAGCATACATAGATCCAGAAGAGTCTGAACTCCTTGAAACTTCTCTGCTCTCAAAATACTTCGGTTAATGATCTTGCTAAGATTTAGAAATGTGAATGTATATAGATATCGTCGGTTAAGTATAACTTGTTACTGATATTATTATTTAATCGTTATTAATAAAATTTCTATAAAACCTGCTTAAATTTAAGTCAGCGTGAAAGTATTTCTTGTCCTATTTCAACATCCTCTTCGCAAACAGCAAAACACGCAATTTAATAATCTAGTGAAAAGTCTTTACTATTAAAAATCAATTACATTTATATTGCTTTGTGAGAGATGACATCCGTTAAGTCCATCATATAGGAATATAGGCTACAATGAAATATACTAGGAAAATTAAAGGTCTGGGCATACTGCTAACATTTAAATAATTTGCATATTATACTCAATATATTGTTATTCTCACGTGTGTCGTCATGTCTGCAAGAAATACCTACATTTACATTAAGTATTTTTTAAAAATTAATCCTATCAGCTTTAACATCACCTCACTGTATTACTGTTTACCTGCTGGTGCCACGAATGGGTCCTGCGCGCTCATTTTTAATGCTGTGTCAACGAGCGGTAATTTTAAAGGGATGAAAACACAGCAAATTTAAAACATAGGATAAATTGTAAATTAGGGGGGGGTGGAGTGTGACGTCATTTTAGGGGGTCTGAATTTTTGTGACGATGTGTGACGTAGGGGGGCGGGGGTAAACAAATGGCCAAAAAAAGCGTGACGTCATTTATGGACGACCCCTAGGCCCCTAACCGTCCCCCCCCCCGCATTGCGGGGTCTAGCGGCACTGTAGTTCCGCCCCTGAACTATACACATAAGAAAACAACATTTGAAAACATCTCATACCTTTCTAAACAGGCGTACTGTTGTAAACTTGTTCGGGTTATAGTGCTGCTTGTCGGGATCCAATGGAAGGCGCTGTGTTATAATAGATACGTCACTTTGTATTATGTTGGTATGTGTGATCAGAGCACTCAACACTTGCAGTTCTGACAAAAAACGCCTCCTTGGAGTAATTTACTCACTTGTCGTGTTTTATTAGCGATGTCAATCAAAAATTTTAACGATCGTCGTTAACAGAAAATTGGTGGCCTCCTGTTCAGCCCATTGATCGTATTAATTGAAAACATAAAAAGAATTAATTAATTCATTAAAAATTAATTAGGCATCCAATTAAGTCACATTTATTGTCAGACTGCATGTTATTCATGTCTTGACCCACGTGCCAACTTTGAAACGAATCTGTCTGTTAGAACTGCCGGCAATTTCGCTCGAGCTTTTCGATCCATGACGACAGATAGACAGGATGAGGAAGCAAGTTAAATAAAAGCTTGAAATAAAAGCTTGTTATTAAAGCTTTTTATTAATTAAAAAAATAGAATAGAATCTCGTAGAATAAAGAATTGCGCAGCAAATGAACAGTAAATAATCTGTGTATAATTGTGCAAAAGATGAGTACTTTATAAACTATAAAGAAAGACAGATAAATCAAGTTAAAAATAAATTCATATGCGGTTTTTGAGAAATCAGAAATAGCGCAGAGTACTACTTCCGGTCACTAGAAATCACTCAAAACTTGTCAGGAAACAGAGAATTCGATTTTCTACATCTCTAGATTTAAGAGAAATTTCTTCTATCAAACTGAAAAGTACTTAAGTTATAGACGTTTGAAAAACCGAAAGAAGAATATATTCACTTCCGTATACTGGAAATCGCTGAAAAGTTAATATTTAATACAGAATTATAATTTTGATATAACAAACTTCGTCAATTTAGCTGATGGGACATGGGGTCTATTTCACCTGAACAACTGCAGCCAACCATTTTTTGAAAATATTTTCCAGAAGGTTGAAATACTTGTTAAGGTGAGCAGCCTGAGTGGTTTGAACTGGCTGGATTTGATGTATAATTGGAAAAGTAATTGTTTTGGAAAATGAATATTAGACAAGTTTTATAATTTTGTTGATAATCCTAACCTGTTTGTTACCCCAGGATGATACTCCTAACCTGTTTGTTAACCCAGGATGATAATCCTAACCTGTCTGTTATCACAGGATGATAATCCTAACCTGTTTGTTACCCCAGGATGATAATCCTAACCTGTTTGTTACCCCAGGATGATAATCCTAACCTGTTTGTTACCCCAGGATGATAATCCTAACCTGTTTGTTACCCCAGGATGATAATCCTAACCTGTTTGTTACCCCAGGATGATAATCTTAACCTGTTTGTAACCCCAGGATGATAATCCTAACCCTGTTTGTTACCCAGGATGATAATCCTAACCTGTTTGTAACCCCAGGATGATAATCCTAACCTGTTTGTTACCCCAGGATGATAATCCTAACCTGTTTGTTACCCCAGGATGATAATCTTAACCTGTTTGTTACCCCAGGATGATAATCTTAACCTGTTTGTTACCCCAGGATGATAATCTTAACCTGTTTGTAACCCCAGGATGATAATCCTAACCTGTTTGTTACTCAGGATGATAATCTTAACCTGTTTGTAACCCCAGGATGATAATCCTAACCTGTTTGTAACCCCAGGATGATAATCCTAACCTGTTTGTTACTCAGGATGATAATCCTAACCTGTTTGTAACCCCAGGATGATAATCCTAACCTGTTTGTTACCCAGGATGATAATCCTAACCTGTTTGTAACCCCAGGACGATAATCCTAACCTGTTTGTTACCCCAGGATGATAATCTTAACCTGTTTGTTACCCCAGGATGATAATCTTAACCTGTTTGTAACCCCAGGATGATAATCCTAACCTGTTTGTTACTCAGGATGATAATCTTAACCTGTTTGTAACCCCAGGATGATAATCCTAACCTGTTTGTAACCCCAGGATGATAATCCTAACCTGTTTGTTACTCAGGATGATAATCCTAACCTGTTTGTAACCCCAGGATGATAATCCAAACCTGTTTGTTACCCCAGGATGATAATCCAAACCTGTTTGTTACCCCAGGATGATAATCCAAACCTGTTTGTAACCCCAGGATGATAATCCTAACCAAACAGTTCCAGTGTCTGAGATTGTGGAGATGGTGGCCACAAACGACACTGTGGGACTAGAGTCAGGCACTGAGCTGGTCTCTGGTGATCTGCTAAAACTGAACTCCATACTTCAGATGGTGGGGGAAATAACGGTCAACAAGTCTGTCCTCATTGAAGAGGATATCTTGCAAGTAAGTCTATTATATACCATCAGCTTCTCACAACCTGGCAGTCGAACCTGTTTCTGTGACCTCTGTATATGTAGGGATAGCGAGGTGACCTCTGTATATGTAGGGATAGCGTGGTGACCTCTGTATATGTAGGGATAGTGTGGTGACCTCTGTATATGTAGGGATAGTGTGGTGACCTGTGTATATGTAGGGATAGCGTGGTGACCTCTGTATATGAAGGGATAGTGTGGTGACCTCTGTATATGAAGGGATAGCGTGGTGACCTCTGTATATGTAGGGATAGTGTGGTGACCTCTGTATATGTAGGGATAGTGTGGTGACCTGTGTATATGTAGGGATAGCGTGGTGACCTCTGTATATGAAGGGATAGTGTGGTGACCTCTGTATATGAAGGGATAGCGAGGTAACCTCTGTATATGTAGGGATAGCAAGGTGACCTCTGTATATGTAGGGATAGCAAGGTGACCTCTGTATATGTAGGGATAGCGTGGTGACCTCTGTATATGAAGGGATAGTGTGGTGACCTCTGTATATGAAGGGATAGCATGGTGACCTCTGTATATGAAGGGATAGCATGGTGACCTCTGTATATGAAGGGATAGCATGGTGACCTCTGTATATGAAGGGATAACGTGGTGACCTCTGTATATGAAGGGATAGTGTGGTGACCTCTGTATATGAAGGGATAGCATGGTGACCTCTGTATATGAAGGGATAGCATGGTGACCTCTGTATATGAAGGGATAGCTTGGTGACCTCTGTATATGAAGGGATAGCATGGTGACCTCTGTATATGTAGGGATAGCAAGGTGACCTCTGTATATGAAAGGATAGCGTGGCGACCTCTGTATATGAAGGGATAGCGTTGTGACCTCTGTATATGTAGGGAAAGTGAGGTGACCTCGGTACATGAAGGGATAGCGTGGCGACCTCTGTATATGAAGGGATAGCATGGCCAGCACTTTGCCCAGCTGCCTCAACTTTCCCTAACAAAAGTCAGAAACCCATAAGAGTTGGCTGTGAACTCTAGCACGATTTCATTTTATACTGCTGAAATATCCCTAATAAGAAGATGTATTCAAAGTACCATGAGCCTCACACAACAAAACTGACCATCCCCAGAAATTTGCTGGCATCACAGATGCTGTGCTGGACACAAAGAAAGAGACATGGGATGACGCTGCTCTAGAGGTCAAGGATCAGGGGACAAAACTCCTGAAGGCTTTTGATGAGATTATATCACAAAGTGTAACTGGGCCAAATGTTACTGAAACTTTCATTGTGATGAAAAACATAGGTTCTTATTGCTTTAATTAATGTTTATGTGTTTATTGATCTAGTTAATTGTGATGATAAGCATAGGTTCTTCAGTTTTCCTTAATGTCTATGTGTGTTGATCTAGTTAATTATTATGAAAAACATAGGTTTTTATTATTTTACTTAATGTTTATGTGTGTGTTGATCTAGTTATGAGCAAACGTTTAAAATATAGAAGACATTAAATATTCTTATGAAATTTTTTCTCCAGCCATTAAAAAGGCAAGTGTGACAGGTGACATCATTTTCCCTAACGCCAACGACTCCAAGTTCCAAAATCACAGCAACTGTGTACTGGAGTCCAGAAATCAAATTTTTCTGTCTGGAGACATGTTTGACAACTCTCAAGGTTAGCTTGTTGTCTAGTTAATTTGTTTTGTTGGGCTGGCTTGAAAGTTTTTGATAAACCCCAGAACAGGTAAACATAAAATAAAAGACATGACTATAAAACTGATAATGGTTTACCATATTAAGATATGTCTATTAAACTGTTAATGATTGAATATATTTGTTGCAGAACCAGTCAACTACTCCATAGTTATATTTCAGAACAAAGAAGAAAAGTTCAAGGTTGATCCAGTATCTCAAAATAAGTAATTGTTTCTTTACATTTTTTTTTAGAAATGTGGATTTGTTGTTTATAAATTAGTAGCTTTGTTGTATTCAAATGGTAGGCTGTTGAGTTTAGTGGATTTTTGTCATTGTTAGTCAGTGTATTGAGACATTTTGGGGTCAACAGTTGACAAATTTGTTGACTGGAACATCGTACCTGTAAGATACACACCTAGCACACAACTTATTACCTCCCCCCCCCCCATAATTTAAAAAAAGTAGGTTACATGCTAAAGGTGTAAAAAAAATTTAAATACTCAAATTTGCAGATCAAAGGATCATGCAGATATTCAACTTTCAACAAAGCAAATAACATCAGATGTCATGTCATTTAGTGTCAGTAGAGATGTCAAGTTATCTAACATCACAAAACTCAGACTGACATTCAATGTGTTGAAGGTATGTGTACTTATTTGATTTGTGTGGAACATTGAGGAGGGGAGGAGGAGGAAGTAAAGGATTTTTGGGTTAACATATTTACATAAAATGTGTGTTTGAAATTAGTTGTAAAAATAAAAGCCTAGGAATTAAAATGTTGAAGCCTATGAATTAAAATGTTGAAAATAAAAGCCTAGGAATTAAAATGTGGAAAATAAAATCCTATTTGGTTTAGATTGATTATGAAGGATAATTAATCTCATTGATCTGCTGACATATTTTGCTCTTTTCTCAGGCTGGCTACAAAGATCCAGTGTGTACATTTTTAAACACGTCCATCAGGTCAGCTTGTTTGAGTTTATTAAAAATTCCTATGAACCTAATAATTTATTTATACTTGACGTTTCTGAATCAACTAAGGAGATCCGACATTTTTATAATTCAGGGACCATAACTTTTGGTCAACCAAGGGATGTAATGTGGAGACAACAGAAGGGACATTGGTTGTTTGTGTCTGTGATCACTTTACTAACTTTGCTGTCATGATGTCACCAATACACATATCTGTAAGTATAATTACACATCTAAGTGTAATTACATCTGTAATTTTAATAACATTTGTAAGCTTACTTAGATCCGTAAGTCCAATTGCAAATTATACTTATACCTTTAATGAAAGTTTAATTGTAAAACTTGTACAAATGTGTTAACAACTTGACACAGGAAAAAGATTTTGCTGCATTAAGCATCATCTCAAGTGTTGGATGTGTTATCTCCATAGTCTGTGTCACAGCTACCATCATTATATATGTGGTTGTCTGGAGGTGTGTGCAATTAATTTCTAAATCAATCTTGCAAATTTTTCTTAAATATTATTCTGTAAGATATTTAAATATCTTTTTGCTATATGAATATGTTAAAATGTGAAACTATCATACACAAGTAAAATACAAAATGTGAACATCATTTTGTTTGTTTCTATTAAATGATAAAAAACTACTGTACCAACCTAACTCACTAAGAATACAATAGTTTTAGAACCTAATGGTGAATATGGCTAATGAAGCCAAGCATGTATGCTGTTAAGGCCATAGGCTAAAACAGTAATCAGTACAGCAACACAGTTTTAGCCCCATATTTCAATACATCCTAAATAAAATGTTTCAGATTTGTGAAAAGAGATCGTTCTGTGCTCCATATAAATTTAAGTGTTTCTCTCGGCATTGGCTACATCATCTTTTTATCAGGAATCAACAGGACAGAGAATGAAGTGAGTAGTGTTTGGCCTTGACCTAAAGAACTGTTAAGTTTCTCTTCAATTTAGTTTGTAGTAGATAACCACTTTTTAATAAAGTATTCAAACACCAATATAAATTTAGCTATCTAAACTTCTTACATACCAGACAATTATAATAGAGAGTATTTCATGATCCCAGGTGGTGTGTAAGATCATTGCTGTGTTGCTCCACTACTGTTTCCTGGTTGTGTTTTTTAATCTACTTGCTCAAGGATTTGCCCTTCTCAAATCAGCCACAAGCATTTCAACTGTTTCAATACTCAAATATCTGTTGCCCATGGTATATGGTAAGCAAATATTGCACACACAGACATCAAAACACACATTAATATATAACAAACTGCACTAATGTCACAAAAACTAAAAAAAAAGCAGCTGAAACCCGGGAGTGTATCAAGGGATACCAGCCTAAAGCAGGCTAGGTTAGAACTTGTTGGAACTCTCAAATAAATCTGGTCACAGGCAAAATACTAGCATACTCTCTACTAGTGGGTGATAGGGAGATTTATTAATGTTGCTAACCACAAGTCCACTTGATAGGCTATGGTGACCACACGATGTTAATGTCATGGTGACCTCACACTGTAAATGTCCTAAGCTGTGTAAATGTAATTAAAAATGTAATTAAATTTTTCCTACAGTGATTCCATTGATCATTGTGGTCACTTCTCTGATAGTCACCAAGTCCAAAGGTTATGGTACTGACAAGTTGTAAGTTGTGAGAAGTTATGACAAATTGCAATGTATGATAAGTTCTCATTTATGACAAGTTGTAATTTATCACAAATTAATGTAAATGTTGATACCATCAGCCTCTAACTGACCATGACTGACCAACTGATGTAACCACTCAGTGCTTGCATGACCTGACCTATACTCTCTTGCAGTTGCTGGCTGTCCCCATCTGATGGATTACACTGGGCTTTTGCAGGGCCAGTCATTTTTGTTATTTCTGTAAGTCTGTTTTATGGGAGCCAGTCATTTTTGTTATTTCTGTAAGTCTGTGTTTTATGGGAGCCAATCATTTTTGTTATTTCTGTAAGTCTGTGTTTTATGGGAGCAAATAATTTTTATTTCTGTAAGTCTGTTTTATTAGCTGTGTATGACATAAACTACTGACAAGACCTAGAACACACACATTGTGTACAGTCTCAGTGTTCTGGTGTAATGTAGGACATCTCAGTGTGCAACCATCTCTCTTGTTTTCAAGACATGTCTTAGTAGATAAATGTCTGAACATATAACTAATCACACAATCACTTCACATCCAAGGCAAAAACAGATAAAATCTACTTCATTTGGCCTAATAAAAGCACCATTTTGAACCTAATGGTCCATGGAGCAGGTGAAGTAGAGTTGACCTATCTCAATGACCTTGGTATATGAAGGGATAGTGTGGTCTGCAGTATGCCCAGCTGCCTTTATTTTCCTTAACATGAGTAACATACCCATCAGAGCTTGAAGGACCCTGTTATGTTTTTACTTACACTAGCCCGGGATACAAACTCGAGACTTTTAGGTTAGCAGTCGTTTGTTGTTCCATCGGACCACATCATCCTGTATAGCCTATGTGTCATCAAGGTTACAAATGGGAACTTTTAAAATTATTTAAAATCTTCTTTTACTTCATTCTTAATTTTAGTGTTGGAAAGGATACCCTCCATCACAATTAAGTATAAGTGTCAACTGGTTATGCGCCATTGAGGCCATTGACTCTGATTTCAGCCTGCTTTTCTTTTTGGATTTGGTTTCATAGTCTTTGTCCAACCCAGTGGCGTAGCGAGGTCGGGTGTCACCCGGTGCGGCACTTAATGGTGTCACCCCCCCCCCCCCCCAGAGGCATAGAGACCCTTCGCAGGGACAAACTTTCAAATTTTCGATTTGCACCCCCCCTCGAGTTTTTCTCTATATATTTTGCTATTTTTTGCCTTGGTGTCACCCCCCTAAATGGTGTCACCCGGTGCGGTCCGCACCCCCTGCCCCCCCTCACTACGCCCCTGGTCCAACCAAGAACAAAATACAAGGCAGCAGTTGTTTGATTTTGGAGTTGTCTCTCCTAGAAGAGTGGCTGTCCCCAGCTAATGAGCCTCATCAACTTGAGGGTTCGAACTTGAGACTTTTCGGTTTAGCAATCATGAGCTTTACCGACTCGACCATGCCAACCCCTTTAAAATGTTTAAAACTTAACAAAATTATAAAAATAGCCAAATAAAATTTACAATCTTGCCTTACAATCCCAGGTGAACTTGATTGTGTTGGTGGTGGTTCTGTATGCCATTCAAACCTCACATGCCATGCAGGATAAGACAAAAACAGAACGCACAAAGTAAGTCACATACCAACTTACACATAGCTAGGATGTTAACTTTCAACTTAACCATAGCTTCTGTTAAATTCCACCTTATGTGTGTCGAATAAGCTAACAACCTATGTGGATGTTTATATAGAGTAAATTCTACTGTGTGAACTTTGTTTTGACTGATCTTGATGTGTTTATATTGATATCTAGTACGACTGATGTGTTGACTGAATCTTGCATGACTTTGATGTGTTGACTGAATCTTGTATGACTTTGATGTGTTGACTGATACCTTGTATGACTTTGATGTGTTGACTGAATCTTGTATGACTGATGTGTGGACTGATATCTTGTATGACTTTGATGTGTTGACTGATACATTGTATGACTTTGGTGTGTTTACTTTTACCTTGTATGACTTTGATGTGTTGACTGATACCTTGTATGACTTTGATGTGTTGGTGGATACCTTGTATGACTTTGATGTGTTGACTGATATCTTGTATGACTTTGATGTGTTGACTGATATCTTGTATGACTTTGATGTGTTGACTGATACCTTGTATGACTTTGATGTGTTGACTGATATCTTGTATGACTTTGATGTGTTGACTGATACCTTGTATGACTTTGATGTGTTGGTGGATACCTTGTATGACTTTGATGTGTTGACTGATATCTTGTATGACTTTGATGTGTTGACTGATACCTTGTATGACTTTGATGTGTTGGTGGATACCTTGTATGACTTTGATGTGTTGACTGATATCTTGTATGACTTTGATGTGTTGACTGATACCTTGTATGACTTTGATGTGTTGGTGGATACCTTGTATGACTTTGATGTGTTGACTGATATCTTGTATGACTTTGATGTGTTGACTGATATCTTGTATGACTTTGATGTGTTGACTGATACCTTGTATGACTTTGATGTGTTGACTGATACCTCGTATGACTGATGTGTTGACTGATACCTTGTATGACTTTGATGTATTAACTGAATCTTGTATGACTGATGTGTTGACTGATACCTTGTATGACTGATGTATTGACTGATACCTTGTATGACTGATGTGTTGACTGATACCTTGTATGACTGATGTGTTGACTGAATCCATTTCCTAGGTCAGCAGCCAGGAATGTCCTAGTTTTGTCCCCTATCCTGGGAGTCACATGGTTGTTTGGTGTTGTCGCCATCAATAATGATCTCATTGTTTTCCAATATTTGTTTGCTATTTTTAACTCTATCCAAGTGAGTTCCAATTTTTTCCTTAGCATGCTGAAACTAAACAAAATTAAATTCTGTTGATAACATTGTTTATTCCTCTGATACAATTTCATGATGGTTGTATTAAACTTTTGAAATTACTGTAAACTTTTAAAAACCTTAACACTGTTTAGCAATAAACAGTGTCACAGGTTAACCATTACCATATGTTCAAAACTAATTAGATCATAATTACATTACATTTAGATTACAATTTTAGCTTGTTGCATGTGTTAGGTACAATTATTAAAAACTTGGTTAAATCTTTATTATTTCTTTAATGCTATTCATCACTTGTACTTGAAAAGAATGCTAAAAAAAATGTTTGTAACACATTTTAAGATACAAAAATAGATTAAACAATTCTTTATCACACCAAGGATTTGCCTCAACATCTACTGCATCTATTTATTCAACCAACTTGTTTATAATGAAACTTATTTTATCCTCAATAGGCCATTTGTTGATTTTATGAAATGTTGAAATTATTTTTATTAAAATTATTTACATAATTAAAAATGCCCACATTAATTAAATGATTTATTTCAGGGTGTTTTAATTTTTGTCTTCCACTGCCTGCTACAGCACCAGGTAACCCTGTTTGAGTGAATTTATTTTTGTAGTTGTCGCAGATAGGGTACTCTACTTCATCTGCCCCATGTCTCTTGGGCACATTCGGGACATGATGATGTGTTGTTATAGTCCTATTGTCTAAGTTGTTGTTATAGTCCTATTGTCAAAGATAAGGTGTTGTTATAGTCCTATTGTCAAAGATAAGGTGTTGTTATAGTCCTATTGTCAAAGATAAGGTGTTGTTATAGTCCTATTGTCAAAGAAAAGGTGTTGTTATAGTTCTATTGTCATAGAGAATGTGTGGTAAAATCATAGTGGGAGAAAATCATTTGTGATAAGTAATAAGTTGATGAAAATTATTTTAAATCAAATATTTAATGTCCTCAGGTGAGAGAAGGGTTGAGTGTTTTAAGACACAGATACAAGTCCAAGTCTCTTACGTCCACGTCTAAATCTACAGGCAGCAGTTCTAATGTAAGCCTAAGTGTATACTGCTAGACATACAATTTTACCTGTAGTGCCAACAACCAGTATAAACTACAGACTAACTATTATATATCTGGTAATATAAATTAGTAGAATGACAGAGATACATTTTAAAATCTTGTATGAATGAATTCAACATTTACTAAAATCAGCTTGATGATTCAATAATTCTAATTGATTCTCATTGTTAATTTTAGTGGATGTTATGCTACATAAATGATTTTGGTAAAATTAATCCATTACATTTTTTTAATGCCTCAGCCCAAGAAAAATGGACTCAGTGAAGCTTCTGGTATGTCCAGCATCATCACAGACAAGGAAGGGGCAGGGGGTGAACTGGTCACCACAGCAGGTCAAAGTTGACGAGTTTGTCATAATCAGAACTGAATTTTTTTATTCTTTGTACTAGCCTCCCGTTGAGACAATACAGTTTTAAAGATTTAAAAATTAATTCACAATATGCTGTCTTTTTTTAATTAAATGGTTCTTTTTATTTTAAAGAGAACTAACTCCTTATTTTAGTCTCGCAACATTAACCACAGTTACTCCCCCTTAGAAAGAAGTGGCTCGTTGAAATGGAGGGAGGGAAGTTAACCTTAGTCCTGTCACTGCTAGGATTAAGTTTGGGTGGAACACATGTTGACATAAATCTATGCAAATGTTGAGGAGCTATACATATGTTTACATGTGTGTTTATGAACTATGGTTTACAATTCCTGAAATTAAATGTTAATATGGGTACACTTTTTTTGTCCTATTTATGTAGCGACTTAAGTTTAAATAAAAATGTGATATTTCACTTTTTGCTTAAAAGTCAAATAGAACTAAAAGTTTGGAAAGTTTAGAATGACATCCACCAGGTTTGAATATAAAACATTTTAAAAACATTTTGTCGTCTAACATTTATTAAAAAATATGTGAAAATTCAAGCTTAATAAAAGTATAAATGTAAATTTGAACAAAACAAAGATGTTGTTATAAAATTTGCAAATGCAGAGAACTTCAAAAGAATATTTTTAAATTTTTTAAGTGACATTTCAGTGTAATTTTCAACTCCCGATCATAACCTTGACGAGTTTTACTGTACAACCTTTTGATTGGGTTTAATTTTATCGGTACCGTAGGATGTAGATAAAGCTCGTGTGTTGTTTTATTTATTTATTTTTTTGCCAAAAATTTTTCAAAATGTTGTAGCCTATAGTTACCTATAAATGATAATAAAATGCATTAAACCACTAAAAAAATTGACAAAATAAAAGAATTCTAGTGTATATACGCATTATATATAATCACGTTTTTATGATCGCATTTGTATTAATAATCATATAAAATGTTAAAATGAAATATTTTTATTTATATTTTACTTTTATATAGGAATAAACTAAGATAGCGCAACAACAAATTCAGGATGAAAATTGTTACCATATGTTTTTTTTAATTTACTTTCAAAGCATTGCACTATTTAAACCAGGAAATAAATCATAATCATTAAAATATTTTGTTTTCGCTTATTGTCTGCCATTTTTTAAAATAGCCCAAAAGTTTAGATCTATCCCAGAGTTCACAGCTGGTGAAACCGAGGTGCCAACTCCGTCATATGACGTGTCACGTGACCCTATTATCTTTAGAGCTGTGGGTCTGGAGATTGAAGCGCTGGATCCACACACTGATGTAGACTTGACATTTGACTGGACAAAAAACTGACGGTCCCGCTCTCTCAACACATATTGGCTCCCCTCGTCCCTAACCTACCGCACGTCATGAGTCAGACATGCAGTGGTGATGGCGTCTGCTGCAGTCTACAACTGATGTTATCTTTAGCCCGCGTCAAGTTGTCACGAGCCCAGTGTTGAGAGAAGGAATCTGTTATTGTCCGTGTCGTCACACCAGTCACACATCAGCAGACGTTACACATCCGCAGACGTTACACGAGTGTAGTCGATGCTTGGTGCCCGGCCGAAACTTAGGTGGCACTATCACAAAATACTTTATTTATTTCAGTCGATCGCGTGACACGATATTAGGAAAAAACAAAAGGAGTTGAATAGAGGCATGCATAGAAGAAATTAGTCTGATGAGAGCCTGCATAAAATTAGTCTCATAGTCTGATGAGAGAAAAAAATAATTTGGGGAGATCTAAATTCACGCACTCACAGAACATAGACTTATCCTGCAGTCGGTATATTGTTCTGTTTTACTAGTAAAGCGTCGTATCGAAAAAAAAATTCTTATGAACGTCTACGCTCCGTTCAATTGAACTCATGTACACTTAGATTATGAAGAGCGCAAACTACGTCTGCGTTCCATTGAACTCATGTACACTTAGATAATGAAACGTCTACGTTCCATTGAGCACATGTACACATAGATTATGAAACGTCTACCTTCCATTGAGCACATGTACACTTAGATTATGAAACGAGTACCAAGAACAGACACTCGTCTCTGGCCCTGACTGTATCAAAAGGGTATCCGGCTAAAGTTACCGACGAGCAAGGCGCGCGAGAATGTAGCGCCACACGATCCCCGTCTGATGCCGCTCCGGCTGTCAGTTCGATGCAACTTTAGACACAAGTCTCGCTGACGCCACGACAAAGACGTGACAAAACGTATTACGTAACTAATTTTTCTAATTCACTTCTGCTGCGGCTGTTAGCATCTGGCTATCTATTGTTAACATTCCTCTCATATGAGTTTTTTTTCTATCCATGTTTACTAAGGCAAGGCGCTGTTCTCTATCAACACAGCCTGTAGTAGCTTAGTAGCCATACACGTAGGTTTAAATTTACCTACTCTACCCTAGACCACACATCTCTACCACACACCATTGTCTGAGGAAGATCAGCCTCGTTAGATAAGTACAACAACCCATATAGATTCTAGGAAAGATAACTCCAAAAGCAAACTTCTTTGCAGATTGTTCAGGAGTCGGAGAATTTGTTAATTATCTTGGAGGAAATCAGAGTTTCCTCCAGGCATCTCTTCGTGTTGGCGGATCCCCCCCCCCCCCGAATGACATGAAATCTATAGAGAAAACATACTTTTACCAGCCCCCCCCCCCTTCCCCCGGAGAAAAAAGTCTGGAAAAAAACACTGGAAGAAATTAACCCCAATTCTACAATTAAGATCAGAGAGAAACACCGCCCTTGTTACCTTGTGTAAAATTAATATCTTGCCTACAGTCTCGTACTTTAGAGGTTGGTTATAATTATTGTCAGGAATGATCGCAGCTCAGTGACAACAAACACCAAAATAATTAGGTTAACAACCCTAGGAAAATTAAAATATTTAAACTTTTGTTTTCAAGTCACGTGACCATGTAACTTCCGGAAATAAGTGTTTAAAGTCTCGGCAGGAGAACTGCGCGCACTTTATTTCCGCCTCACACTTGTTGTGTTGAATCAAGTTGTAAATACGTTAAACACTCGATTCTTGACACAAGTGTTGTGTTAAATCAAGTTGACATACCGACGTGTTTAAAAAAATTGTTTGGAGGTGAAGGAGTGGTCCACGGTGGATTCATCTTCTTTTCCAATCACCACCACGCCCATGTCACTAACACACACCAAAATATACCACCATGACGCCCTAAACTCTGGTCAGTATGACGCCCCAAACCTTGGTCAGTATGACGCCCCAAACCTTGGTCAGTATGACGCCCTAAACTCTGGTCAGCATGACGCCCCAAACTTGGTCAGTATGACGCCCCAAACTGGTCAGTATGACGCCCCAAACTCTGCTCAGTATGACGCCCCAAACTCTGGTCAGTATGACGCCCCAAACTCTGGTCAGTATGACGCCCCAAACTCTGGTCAGTATGACGCCCCAAACCTTGGTCAGTATGACGCCCCAAACTGGTCAGTATGACGCCCCAAACTCTGGTCAGTATGACGCCCCAAACTCTGGTCAGTATGACGCCCCAAACCATGGTCAGTATGACGCCCCAACTGGTCAGTATGACGCCCCAAACTCTGGTCAGTATGACGCCCCAAACTGGTCAGTATGACGCCCCAAACCTTGGTCAGTATGACGCCCCAAACATTGGTAAGTATGACGCACTAAACTCTGGTCAGTATGACGCCCAAAACTTTGGTCAGTATGACACCCTAAACTCTGGTCAGTATGACGCCCCAAACTCTGGTCAGTATGACGCCCTAAACTCTGGTCAGTATGACGCCCCAAACTCTGGTCAGTATGACGCCCCAAACCTTGGTCAGTATGACGCCCTAAACTCAGGTCGGTATGACGCCCTAAACCTTGGTCAGTATGACGCCCCAAACTGGTCAGTATGACGCCCCAAACTCTGGTCAGTATGACGCCCCAAACTCTGGTCAGTATGACGCCCTAAACTCTGGTCAGTATGACGCCCTAAACTCAGATCGGTATGACGCCCCAAACCATGGTCAGTATGACGCCCCAACTGGTCAGTATGACGCCCCAAACTCAGGTCAGTATGACGCCCCAAACTCTGGTCAGTATGACGCCCTAAACTCTGGTCAGTATGACGCCCCAAACCATGGTCAGTATGACGCCCCAACTGGTCAGTATGACGCCCTAAACTCTGTTCAGTATGACGCCCCAAACTCTGGTCAGTATGACGCCCTAAACTCTGGTCAGTATGACGCCCCAAACCATGGTCAGTATGACGCCCCAACTGGTCAGTATGACGCCCCAAACTCTGGTCAGTATGACGCCCCAAACCTTGGTCAGTATGACGCCCCAACTGGTCAGTATGACGCCCCAAACTCAGGTCAGTATGACGCCCCAAACTCAGGTCAGTATGACGCCCCAAACTCTGGTCAGTATGACGCCCTAAACTCTGGTCAGTATGACGCCCCAAACCTTGGTCAGTATGACGCCCCAACTGGTCAGTATGACGCCCCAAACTCAGGTCAGTATGACGCCCCAAACTCTGGTCAGTATGACGCCCCAAACTCAGGTCGGTATGACGCCCCAAACTGGTCAGTATGACGCCCCAAACTCTGGTCAGTATGACGCCCCAAACTCTGGTCAGTATGACGCCCCAAACTCAGGTCGGTATGACGCCCAAACTGGTCAGTATGACGCCCCAAACTCTGGTCAGTATGACGCCCCAAACTCTGGTCAGTATGACGCCCTAAACTCTGGTCAGTATGACGCCCCAAACTCAGGTCGGTATGACGCCCCAACTGGTCAGTATGACGCCCCAAACTCTGGTCAGTATGACGCCCCAAACTCAGGTCGGTATGACGCCCCAAACTCTGGTCAGTATGACGCCCCAAACTCTGGTCAGTATGACGCCCCAAACTCTGGTCAGTATGACGCCCCAAACTCAGGTCGGTATGACGCCCCAACTGGTCAGTATGACGCCCCAAACTCTGGTCAGTATGACGCCCAAACTCTGGTCAGTATGACGCCCCAAACCTTGGTCAGTATGATGCCCCAACTGGTCAGTATGACGCCCTAAACTCTGGTCAGTATGACGCCCCAAACCTTGGTCAGTATGATGCCCCAACTGGTCAGTATGACGCCCTAAACTCTGGTCAGTATGACGCCCCAAACCTTGGTCAGTATGATGCCCCAACTGGTCAGTATGACGCCCCAAACTCTGGTCAGTATGACGCCCCAAACCTTGGTCAGTATGATGCCCCAAACCTTGGTCAGTATGACGCCCTAAACTCTGGTCAGTATGACGCCCCAAACCTTGGTCAGTATGACGCCCTAAACTCAGGTCGGTATGACGCCCTAAACCTTGGTCAGTATGACGCCCTAAACTCTGGTCAGTATGACGCCCTAAACTCAGATCGGTATGACGCCCCAAACCATGGTCAGTATGACGCCCCAACTGGTCAGTATGACGCCCCAAACTCAGGTCAGTATGACGCCCCAAACTCTGGTCAGTATGACGCCCTAAACTCTGGTCAGTATGACGCCCCAAACCATGGTCAGTATGACGCCCCAACTGGTCAGTATGACGCCCTAAACTCTGGTCAGTATGACGCCCCAAACTCTGGTCAGTATGACGCCCTAAACTCTGGTCAGTATGACGCCCCAAACCATGGTCAGTATGACGCCCAAACTGGTCAGTATGACGCCCCAAACTCTGGTCAGTATGACGCCCTAAACTCAGATCGGTATGACGCCCCAAACCATGGTCAGTATGACGCCCCAAACCTTGGTCAGTATGACGCCCCAAACTCAGGTCAGTATGACGCCCCAAACTCTGGTCAGTATGACGCCCTAAACTCTGGTCAGTATGACGCCCCAAACCTTGGTCAGTATGACGCCCCAACTGGTCAGTATGACGCCCCAAACTCAGGTCAGTATGACGCCCCAAACTATGGTCAGTATGACGCCCCAAACTCAGGTCGGTATGACGCCCCAAACTGGTCAGTATGACGCCCCAAACTCTGGTCAGTATGACGCCCCAAACTCTGGTCAGTATGACGCCCCAAACTCAGGTCGGTATGACGCCCCAACTGGTCAGTATGACGCCCCAAACTCTGGTCAGTATGACGCCCCAAACTCTGGTCAGTATGACGCCCTAAACTCTGGTCAGTATGACGCCCCAAACTCAGGTCGGTATGACGCCCCAACTGGTCAGTATGACGCCCCAAACTCTGGTCAGTATGACGCCCCAAACTCAGGTCGGTATGACGCCCCAAACTCTGGTCAGTATGACGCCCCAAACTCTGGTCAGTATGACGCCCCAAACTCTGGTCAGTATGACGCCCCAAACTCAGGTCGGTATAACGCCCCAACTGGTCAGTATGACGCCCCAAACTCTGGTCAGTATGACGCCCAAACTCTGGTCAGTATGACGCCCCAAACCTTGGTCAGTATGATGCCCCAACTGGTCAGTATGACGCCCTAAACTCTGGTCAGTATGACGCCCCAAACCTTGGTCAGTATGATGCCCCAACTGGTCAGTATGACGCCCTAAACTCTGGTCAGTATGACGCCCCAAACCTTGGTCAGTATGATGCCCCTACTGGTCAGTATGACGCCCCAAACTCTGGTCAGTATGACGCCCCAAACCTTGGTCAGTATGATGCCCCAAACCTTGGTCAGTATGACGCCCTAAACTCTGGTCAGTATGACGCCCCAAACCTTGGTCAGTATGACGCCCAAACTGGTCAGTATGACGCCCCAAACTCAGGTCAGTATGACGCCCCAAACTCTGGTCAGTATGACGCCCCAAACTCAGGTCGGTATGACGCCCCAAACTGGTCAGTATGACGCCCCAAACTCTGGTCAGTATGATGCCCCAAACTCTGGTCAGTATGACGCCCCAAACTCAGGTCGGTATGACGCCCCAACTGGTCAGTATGACGCCCCAAACTCTGGTCAGTATGACGCCCCAAACTCAGGTCGGTATGACGCCCCAAACTCTGGTCAGTATGACGCCCCAAACTCTGGTCAGTATGACGCCCCAAACTCTGGTCAGTATGACGCCCCAAACTCAGGTCGGTATGACGCCCCAACTGGTCAGTATGACGCCCAAACTCTGGTCAGTATGACGCCCCAAACCTTGGTCAGTATGATGCCCCAACTGGTCAGTATGACGCCCTAAACTCTGGTCAGTATGACGCCCCAAACCTTGGTCAGTATGATGCCCCAACTGGTCAGTATGACGCCCTAAACTCTGGTCAGTATGACGCCCCAAACCTTGGTCAGTATGATGCCCCAACTGGTCAGTATGACGCCCCAAACTCTGGTCAGTATGACGCCCCAAACCTTGGTCAGTATGATGCCCCAAACCTTGGTCAGTATGACGCCCTAAACTCTGGTCAGTATGACGCCCCAAACCTTGGTCAGTATGACGCCCCAACTGGTCAGTATGACGCCCTAAACTCTGGTCAGTATGACGCCCCAAACCTTGGTCAGTATGATGCCCCAAACCTTGGTCAGTATGACGCCCTAAACTCTGGTCAGTATGACGCCCCAAACCTTGGTCAGTATGACGCCCCAAACCTTGGTCAGTATGATGCCCCAAACCTTGGTCAGTATGACGCCCCAAACCTTGGTCAGTATGATGCCCCAAACCTTGGTCAGTATGATGCCCCAAACCTTGTTCAGTATGATGCCCCAAACCTTGGTCAGTATGATGCCCCAAACCTCTGTCAGTATGATGCCCCAAACCTTGGTCAGTATGACGCCCCAAACCTTGGTCAGTATGATGCCCCAACTGGTCAGTATGACGCCCTAAACTCTGGTCAGTATGACGCCCCAAACCTTGGTCAGTATGATGCCCCAACTGGTCAGTATGACGCCCTAAACTCTGGTCAGTATGACGCCCCAAACCTTGGTCAGTATGATGCCCCAACTGGTCAGTATGACGCCCCAAACTCTGGTCAGTATGACGCCCCAAACCTTGGTCAGTATGATGCCCCAAACCTTGGTCAGTATGACGCCCTAAACTCTGGTCAGTATGACGCCCCAAACCTTGGTCAGTATGACGCCCCAACTGGTCAGTATGACGCCCTAAACTCTGGTCAGTATGACGCCCCAAACCTTGGTCAGTATGATGCCCCAAACCTTGGTCAGTATGACGCCCTAAACTCTGGTCAGTATGACGCCCCAAACCTTGGTCAGTATGACGCCCCAAACCTTGGTCAGTATGATGCCCCAAACCTTGGTCAGTATGACGCCCCAAACCTTGGTCAGTATGATGCCCCAAACCTTGGTCAGTATGATGCCCCAAACCTTGGTCAGTATGATGCCCCAAACCTTGGTCAGTATGATGCCCCAAACCTTGGTCAGTATGATGCCCCAAACCTTGGTCAGTATGATGCCCCTAGGTTCCCATACAGCCACAACTCTTGTGTGTATGGCTCCACCAAATCTAATCCACGTGACGGCATATTAAAACTACCAGAGTCACGTGACCAGACCCCATGAGTCACATAAGCATATCCTCCCCCCCCCCCCTCCTAGTGCCAACCCCATGAAGCCCCCATATATTTAAACACACTGTATTTAGGTCTGTGGTAGTTGTTGTTTGTATTGGAGCTACACAGATGAGATCCCACCTAAAGACAGGCAGGTACTGCGTGTGTTTAGGTCTGTGGTAGTTGTTGTTTGTATTGGAGCTACACAGATGAGATCCCACCTAAAGACAGGCAGGTACTGCGTGTGTTTAGGTCTGTGGTAGTTGTTGTTTGTATTGAAGCTACACAGATGAGATCCTACCTAAAGACAGGCAGGTACTGCGTGTGTTTAGGTCTGTGGTAGTTGTTGTTTGTATTGGAGCTACACAGATGAGATCCCACCTAAAGACAGGCAGGTACTGCGTGTGTTTAGGTCTGTGGTAGTTGTTGTTTGTATTGGAGCTACACAGATGAGATCCTACCTAAAGACAGGCAGGTACTGCGTGTGTTTAGGTCTGTGGTAGTTGTTGTTTGTATTGGAGCTACACAGATGAGATCCCACCTAAAGACAGGCAGGTACTGCGTGTGTTTAGGTCTGTGGTAGTTGTTGTTTGTATTGGAGCTACACAGATGAGATCCCACCTAAAGACAGGCAGGTACTGCGTGTGTTTACCAAGGCAGGGAGTGTCGCATACATTATTTCAATCAATACTAGGTCTGAAAGGGGAAGCTTTAAAAAACGACACCTTTTCAGTCGAGATTTTGAAAGTCTGTTTTCTATACAACAACACATTCATTTCCTGAAATAGCAAGCGTTAACATTTGTGTGTGTGTATGAGTGTGTGTGTGTGTGTGTGTATCGGGGGGAGGGGTTGAAGACGGGTGAGGTGTAAGCAACCTTTTTCCAAAAGGTATCAAATTTTCATCAACAGACGAACACACCACAGGACAGGTATTTTAAACTTGCAGAGATCCGGTTCGGGACTCTTTGTGTGTGTGTGTGTGTATGGGTGTTTGGGATATTGTTTGAGTCTGTGTGTGTATGTTTTGTTTATTATCAGGACTTTCTTAACTCAGTCGTATTGAGTGAGTAAAGAAGGTCCCGATAATAATTTAATTATGTTTTGTAACTGTTGAGGGTCCTTACAATATAACAGTTATATTTCTTAACATCTAAGATTATACTCAATTCGTAAAGTGTATTTTATTAAATAAATTACCAAAACCTTCATTTAGCAAGAGTAAACTTTAACAATAACAGTTACAAAACGTTGCCACATTTTTCACATTGATTTAAAAAAAAAACAACAACAATATTTAGTAAGTAAAATGCTACACACTGAAAAATAATATTTTCTACATTAATTTCCAAAAGCAAATGTGTACTAATCTATCACAGCAAGAACTATCTTCGCCGAAACAGTTTAGCCAACGACCTAATGTTATTTCGTTTGTAATTCGGTTACTAAGCCAATATGGCAACCCTGCCTCGAACCTAAATGTTAATTCATCCCAGGCTTTTGGTCGTGTGCCAGATAAGGTCAAATCAATACATACAACAAGTGGGCCGATCCTGTCCGTTTTTAGGCTGACCTTGTTTTTATTTTATCAAGCGAGCGAGTAACAAATGACTTCCTCGTGTGATCGAGGCAGTGACGAGATTCTGGAAACTTCTGAGTGCCGGGCTGTTCCCCGCCCCTCTCTCCACACAGACCCCGCCCATGCTACTACAATGAGTCAGACAGTTGTTCAGTAGACTCTGACGTCACTTCTACTAACAGATCAAACATCACGTGACCTGCCACCATTACCAACCAACCATCAGACGTCCTCTTCAGTTTCTAGCGAGACCTCTAGAATAATGTCAATAAACAGAGTAAAAATTGTTTTCACCTTGCTATCCAGGCAAAAAGTTTATGTCTTAGATCTGGCAAACACGTGATATGTTTTAGGAGCTACTTCCCCTGCCCCAAGGGAAGTAAATAAAACCAAAATTTAACTTGCTAATTTTCTAACACCTCCTCCCTTCCCCGTCTCAATTACTTAATCACGCACTCGCTAACACGGCTGTATGCAGCTAATACACGGACTGCTTTACGTCAAGGAGGTCGGTAGGTCTAGAAGTCTAGATCTATGTAGTGAAGGAAGTAACAGTGCGAGAACCCAGTGGCGTCAATATATCGGGCGTTAAGCGATGCGGTAAGTGAGGGTGTCACCCCACCCCCTCAACAACTTTTCATATTCCGTTTCGTCTCACCCCCTCCTCCTGCTATTTTTAAAAATTTATCTGGGTAAAACAATGTCTACTTGCCTGTAACCACTCACTGAACATCTTTAGAACCATGTGTACAATTTTAGAACCACTGTAAAACCTATAGAACTGTGTGGCCAGATGTTAACGTTGGTAGACAGTTACCAATGACAGTTACCAATGACAGTTACCAATGACAGTTACCAATGACAGTTACCAATGACAGTTACCAATGACAGTTACCAATGACGGTTACCAATGACAGTTACCAATGACGGTTACCAATGACAGTTACCAATGACAGTTACCAATGACAGTTACCAATGACGGTTACCAATGACTGTGGTCGATACGCCTCTGAAAACCTTGAAATTGTCGACACAACCACGGTGTAACTTGTACCTAGAGAGGTGAGTGTAATAAAGTACAAGCATGGTGTATGGAGACTGGCAAACATACGGCACAAAAATATATCACGAAGTACATTTCTATTAGAGCCTAAATAATGAAAACAAATAACCAGTGCCGCTAATGTGTTCCGGGTGCGGATCATGCCCCCCCCCCCACATTTTATTTATTCCTCCCACCTTCCGTACCTGCATAGTCAGGTGTAGACCGTGTCGTTACACCTTTCGCTCACACCTTGATCAGGTTCAATGCTGTAGGCGCTCTCTCTTGTTCTCTGGGTAGACGGTGCTAGACTGTGGCCTGGATCTAGTGTTCCACATAACACTTCGGATAGCATCAAAATCTACATCGGTACGAGATATCAATGTGACTTATGCCTACAGGAAACAGACTTCATGAATGGTCTGATAGACATACTTAATAGACGTTTACTGTTTACATTCATAAAGTCTGTTTGAAATAGAAGGACGTCATCTAACGTCTGCAGTAAACAGACGTCAAGTAAATCTGCAGTAGACAGATGTGAAAAAATACCGTGAGTGTCCAGCTAATACAGGTGACACTGTTATCTCTGGTCACCTGGAGGTGTCAGGGAATTCTGGGATACTTGACCTGCTGACCCAGATGCAGTTTATCTATATTGTATTCAGCGGGTCACGTGAGTCGTACATTCCCACCTCGGCTATAACCAACACCAAGTCACCACCAACTCACTAACAAATCACCAACAAATCACCAATAAATCACCAACAAATCACCAACAAATCACCAACAAATCACCAACAAATCACCACCAAGTCACCACCAAGTCACCACCAAGTCACGAACAAGTCACCACTAAGTCAAAGTCACCACTAGTCACCACCAAGTCACCACCAAGTCACCACCAAGTCACCACTAGTCACCACCAAGTCACCGCCAGTCACCACCAAGTCACCACCAAGTCACCACCAAGTCACCACCAAGTCACCACCAAGTCACCACCAAGTCACCACCAAGTCACCACCAAGTCACCACCAAGTCACCACTAGTCACCACCAAGTCACCGCCAGTCACCACCAAGTCACCACCAAGTCACCACCAAGTCACCACCAAGTCACCACCAAGTCACCACCAAGTCACCACCAAGTCACCACCAAGTCACCACCAAGTCACCACTAGTCACCACCAAGTCACCGCCAGTCACCACCAAGTCACCACCAAGTCACCACCAAGTCACCACCAAGTCACCACCAAGTCACCACCAAGTCACCACCAAGTCACCACTAGTCACCACCAAGTCACCGCCAGTCACCACCAAGTCACCACCAAGTCACCACCAAGTCACCGCCAGTCACCACCAAGTCACCACCAAGTCACCACTAAGTCTCCACTAAGTCACCACTAAGTCACTACCACCAACATTGTAATCCCATCACTCACGATCAGTGCATGAACTGACCTACTGGCCACCACCAACACTCTAACCAACACGACCACGCCTGCTCCAATCTCTCACCATCTCTCACCAGTGACATGTCGGGAAGGGGGGGGAGCAATGATGAAAGTCTAGATCTTGACCCTACACGTTGGAAGAACATTTTTAGTACAATATCCAAGTTTTAAACAACATTAGGAAAATAGAAAATTTTGACAAGCGTTTCACAGGCATGATTCACATGAGGTTAATCAACAGAATTTATATATATATATATATATATATATATATATATATATATATATATATATATATATATATATATATATATATATGTATGTATATATATATATATATACATATATATATATATATATATATATATATATATATATATATATATATATATATATATATTTAAATATATCACTTTGTATAAGACACACAGTAAACTATTGTATCTAAATATATAATTTTTATAGGACACACAGTCAACACATCTAAATATACTACTTTGAATGAAACACACACAATGAACAGATTGTATCTAAATACATCATTTTTTAATAAAACCCGAGTTTTATGTAAATTGTGCCAAAATGTATCACCTATATAAATCACAACATGACCAACATGTTGGTAAGTTGATTGTGTCTAAACGTATCACTCTGTAAGCAACACTCCACAAGCTCAGTCGTCTGCTTTATATCTAAATATTGCAGGTTACGTTCGAGCGTTTATTAATGATATTTTTAAGTGCTGCCCGCCTTTTCAGCCCCTCCCAAGATTATAAGGGCAGACAAGCGGCGAGCAGACGACGCGCTCTCTTCTGCTTACACAATCAGCGATTCATTCCCTCCCCTTAGCGGGCCATTCATTCCCTCCCTTTACAGCGGGCTCTACAGTTTATACAATCTGCACCCACGGTTCGTCTAACGGTGGAGAAAAAGTAAAAGTCACCCACAAATCAGGACGGAGTTTACGTTTGGTGCTTTCAGTTTCTGACCAGCACGGGTCTACTGTGGTCATCATGGCCTGGACTTGTTTTTTAGTTTTTTTCATGCTTGGATTTTTCCCCGCTCAATCTCAGGGTAAGTTGCTGCATTTAGAATATCTCTAAAACTTAACCACTGGTCAGCTTGCAATCCTGTATTAGGTACAATCCAATAATAAGTAGGACCGACAACTCGGCGATAGGATGGGTCTACAACCCTGTTTATAAACACGCCCATCCCTGCAACCCTATTTAGTATTTAACCTTAAATTAAGTTAATTAGCTGCCTCAAGACCTAAAAAAGTAAGGATTGGCCAGAACAATTTGTTATATATTTTTTCCAGTCCTAAATTCAAATCTTTAAAACCTAAACAACTAGCTGGACTAGTGTGTTGATCCCTTCAAATATAACAAAGGTTTACTGCAGCAACTGACTCCACAACTCAGCTATTACAGGGTGGCGAGTTAACTCCCTTGCTGCATCGATCGTTAGGTCACATATGTTGATTCATTGTGCTCACACAAAGAGCTTGACACACACACACACAGAGAAGGGGACGGTACTCGGTGTGTTAAATAAAATTAACATATTGCGCTTGTGTTAACTTAAAAGCTGGCTGTAACAAAGACTTATTTTAGGAATAAAATGTATTGTAGGTTTTATTTAACAATTTATAGATGCACGTGATTCATTTTCAAAGATATTCTCAGCTCTCTCTCTCCTCCCCTTAAATAATAAATAATTCACAAAACGTTTAACTATTATGTCTTGTAATTGAAATTTTACCAATTTAGTATTGAAAGGAAGCGAAACAGAAAAAAATAAAAATAAAAACATTGTAGTCGTAAAATAAAATAAATAAATAAATAAACATGGTAAATACACACAAACACACAGGTCAACACACAGACCAACAAAAAACCAACTGACTCATCGACCTAAAACACACAGTAGAACACACTGACTACAATACACAATGAGTCTACACACTCAACACACCCACAGTACACTACACGCAATATAATACAGGATAACACACTCAATACAACACACATACACACTTCTTCAACATACTCAATATAACACACATGATAACACACTCAATACAACAACACACTTTACCACACTCAATTCAGCACACACAATACTACATTCGCAGGATAACACAATACAACACACCCACAATACACTACACACAATACAACACACAGGATAACACGCAATACAACACACACACACAGTACTACGTACACACACCACAACACGACATAGCACAAGTATTCCAACACACAATAAACAAACAAAAATAAAGATCGCCAACAACTTCTTTAACTTCCCTGTGTTTACGACTAAAATAGATCACGATAAACCCATAACATAGACACTTAAAACGTGATGGCTATGTACTATAATAAAATCGTTTAATTGTTCTGTTTATGTTATTTGACCTGCCATAAAGCAAATCCAAACATCCACTAGTCTAAAAATAAAATGTTTTTGTGTGTGACAAAACTGGTTTTCTGTGGATTGAGCGCGCAATGACGTAGTAAAGTACATCATGACGTCATAACTTTACGGCACGCCCTGGTGTCATAACAAACGTGAGTCGTGTGGTCAGGTTGTTCAGGTCAGGCTGACCCGGTCAGAATAGCTTTTAGCTTTAACTTTCCATCATGGGAACCCCATATAACGTTGTATACCTTATATAACGTGGGTAACCATCAAACTCGGGTACCTCATATGGACGGTAACACTTCGTATTTCCATACATTGTGTTAGTGGCGTGTCTTTTCCCGATATGTTTTCCCGATATTTTTTCCCGATATGTTTTCCCGATATGTTTTCCCGATATGTCCGTCTTCCCCCCCCCCCCCCCCCGATATGTTTTTCCGATATGGTTTCCCGATGTTTTTCAGATACGGCTCTACACAAACTCCTACAATGCTTTATACCGCTTAGTTGGTATGCCCCTTCCCTCCCTCCCCTCCACCCAAACAGTTTGTATGTGCCTACAACTATGAGTATGTTCTCATCCCCTCACTCTCTCCCCCTATAGAACTACTATTGTTACTAGCGACTTTTGAAGGAAAAGAGGGTGCGGTGTGGCGGCACGGCTGACCAATTGATGCTAAAAATATACTCACTACTCACACTTTCGGTGAACGCACCGCTCTACGTGTCTAAAAATAGATATTAGCTAAAAGCTAAAAATAGATTATAATTAATCCACGCACGGCGATACAGAAAATAAAAATACCCAGTCTTATACATGGTGGGAGACATTAATCAAACATGATGAGTAATTAACACGTTGAAAAGTCATACCCTAAACCTAAATCTAATCCTAATCTTTGGGTAAGCGAAAGTTTAAACATAACCTTAATCTATGTGCTCTACCAAACAAAACAATACCGTAAAATTAGTAATAAGTGATCTGACTTGTGTACAAGTTATCTCAACAAACATGTGAATAAATCTGATGATATGGCCAGATTTTTCTGCACGTTTGATCTTGGAAATTATTTTAGAGTTGGCTATGTCTGATGTAAGGACTACTTATATGTATTTTTATATGTATTTTTATCACAACGCTATTACACACCCAAGTAGCTTGTGTGATGTATTGTGCTACAACACTTGTCTATGTCGCCAAGTAGTCTGCACCAAGCGGGTGGGTGAGGGGGTCGGGTGGTGGGGGTCTCCACTTAACACTCAAGTGCTGCTTACGAGTCATCACTTTTATCACTTACATGTAGCACCCACACGTCCTTTACGTTTGTATCATGTGACCACTTGCAGTGTTATAGTAATAACATCACCACAGTAATAACATCATGATAGTCACAACATCACCACAGTAATAACATCATGATAGTCACAACATCACCACAGTAATAACATCATGATAGTCACAACATCACCACAGTAATAACATCATGATAGTCACAACATCACCACAGTAATAACATCATGATAGTCACAACATCACCACAGTAATAACATCATAATTGTCACAACATCACCACAGTAACAACATCACCACAGTAACAAGATCAGCACAGTAACAACATCATCACAGTAACAACATCACCACAGTAATACCATTAACACAGTAATAACATCATGATAGTCACAACATCACCACAGTAACAACATCACCACAGTAACAACATCAGCACAGTAACAACATCATCACAGTAACAACATCATCACAGTAACAATATCATCATAGTAACAACATCACCACAGTAACAAGATCAGCACAGTAACAACATCATCACAGTAACAACATCAGCACAGTAACAACATCACCACAGTAACAACATCAGCACAGTAACAACATCATCACAGTAACAACATCAGCACAGTAACAACATCATCACAGTAACAACATCAGCATAGTAACAACATCACCACAGTAACAAGATCAGCACAGTAAAACTACCACCACAGTAACAACATCAGCACAGTAAAACTACCACCACAGTAACAACATCAGCACAGTAAAACTACCACCACAGTAACAACATCAGCAAAATAAAACTACCACCACAGTAACAACATCAGCACAGTAAAACTACCACCACAGTAACAACATCAGCAAAATAAAACTACCACCACAGTAACAACATCAGCACAGTAAAACTACCACCACAGTAACAACATCAGCAAAATAAAACTACCACCACAGTAACAACATCAGCACAGTAAAACTACCACCACAGTAACAACATCAGCAAAATAAAACTACCACCACAGTAACAACATCAGCACAGTAAAACTACCACCACAGTAACAACATCAGCACAGTAAAACTACCATCACAGTAACAACATCACCACAGTAACAACATCACCACAGTAACAACATCACCACAGTAACAACATCACCACAGTAACAACATCACCACAGTAACAACATCACCACAGCAACAACATCAGCACAGTAAAACTACCACCACAGCAACAACATTAGCACAGTGTAATCTTAAGTTCTATAACTCTAAATATTTTTTGGATAGGTCTTTCTGTTCAATTGCTTGGTTTTTCTAGTACACAGCTTTGACAATGGACTAATGCAGGGGAATAATAGTTGAATGAAATAGTGGAGGGGTTGGGGACGGCATGCTGATGAGTCTTGTCGTGGCGTGCCCCTTAAACGATAAGTCTTGTCATTGCGTGCCCCTTAAATGGTTACAAAAACAATGGCAGCTACAGCCAATCATTCCGAGCGGGCTTTTGCGTTGCCATGACAACCCATAAACAACACAAACAAGCTTCAACTCAGCCGTAAATTGCTTTCTTTTTTTCCCTCTCCATCACCAGATCAGGTTCCTAACACAACAACCGAAAACTTTTTTTTCTCTCCAGCTCACGGAGCCGGAGAACTGGGAGCCGTAAACAACAGCTGCTGTCTCTCTCAGTCCCCTACCCGTGGAGCCCCGCTTGTTGAAAGCTAGTCATGCGTGTGAGATGGTGGGGGTGGGGCGTGGGGGGCGTTAGGGGGTGTGTCAGTTACATCATGTGCATGCACTTAGTTGTGTCAGCCGGGTGGAAATGGCGTCTAAGTGTTGCTATGGTAGCCACGTGTCTTTTCTTGTGGCTACATGTGCTGTAGCCGTCACGTGTTCATGGTAGCCCTAGTTGTTTTTTCTCTCCACCAGCTAATGTTACTGTACGTGTGTCGCCGTCTATGGTTTGTTGCCGATTTGGTATTTGGTTATAAAATGGCTGTACAAAACAGTCTATACTATGCTGTAACATTTTTTTTTCAAAATGGCTGTACCATACTGTCTATACAATGCTATAAGAATTTAACGTCACAATTATCATCTTGCCATCCTTTAGCTCTAGACTGTATATACTATGCTGTTAGAATTTACCGGCACAGTTCCCATCTAGCACCAGTCAGCCATGTCTAGCCACACCACGTGACAGCTTGTTGTCTTTCACTAAGGATGTGATGCGCATGCGTAAAAAGGTTGATGATTGTCTGCAGGAGTTAAAGGCATCAAATTTCCCCAAAAAACTCGACAGTTTCCTGCTAGAGTCCTGCCATTTGATTTACCCCAGCAGATTCTCCCAAAAACATCGCACAATTTCAATCCCAACATGTCTGGAATAGTGCGCTGATCTTGCAAAAATTGAAATTTGAAAAACAGACGGAAAACAAACGCACGATGTCGGGCAGAAAAGAGGGGTAATTTATAACTTTGAGTTTTTGAAGAAATGCAATGTTCAGGTCAGTTTGGTGCAAAGTTTCCAACAGAACTTTCTTCTTTATTTTAGATTTTTTTTCTCGCATATAAAACGACATACCAAAGACGCGGCAATGTATCTAATGTTATGATTTTCATTCCACACGAAAGTCTGGAGACCAGCTACCGGGTTCGTGTCCTTGTGACACCTGAGTCTACCCAGCACTAACGGGTACCTAGTCGGGGAAAATAAAGACTGCTGCACCAATTGCTAGCTAAACACTCCTTATTCCGAAGAAAACGTTACCGAGGCATTGTATTTCCTCTAATCAGTGGCGGAACTAGAAAAAAAGGACCACCCCGCAAAACATTTTTTTAGGCCCCCCATATATATATATATATATATATATATATATATATATATATATATATATATATATATATATATATATATATATACAATACATATACATATACAAACACAAACACAAAATACGAACATAGGATACTCATTGCAGGCCTGTTCGGGTTTTAATTTATTTTAAATTTTTAAATTTAAATTAAAACAATTTACAACAACATGTCATGTGTGTAAGTGTATTAGTGTGTTCTGTGAAAATCAGTTTTATTTTATCTCAGCTATAAGACCCCATTACATCTAGTCGGTCAAAAGAATATAAACCATGAAAGCTTTGTATAAGTAATGGTGTCTCGTGTTATGTTTATTTTTATGTTTTTTATTTATTTATATTATTAATTTTAAATACATTTCCTTTTTATACGCGTCATTCTTTAAGTACTTTATAAAACAATAATAATTCAGAGAAATAATTGCGTTTTAATTTGCACAAATCTATTAAAAGGAGCTTATGAGCACCCCTATTTGACTATTTAAAAAAGGGAAATAAGTCATGGAAGTGGTTTGAACGTTTGCTTATCTTTGATAAGTTTGATTGTAGGAGAAAGAGGACTGCTTTCACAGTGTTTTAAAAACAAAAGGAAAGAGAATATACAAGAGCGTGGTGTGGTGTCTATAAAATAAAGATAATCCAACCGCAGCTACAGTAATCTTTTTTACAAAACAACCATCAAGTCAAAAATGCAAGAAAATTATTTTTTTTTAACTATACAAAAAATTGAGTATGGTCGGCTGTGGGCCCCTAAATGGCGTGCCCCCCCCCCCCCCCCCCGCATTGCGGGGTCTGGCGGCACTGTAGTTCCGCCCCTGCCTCTAACCTGATTCTGAAAGTAAACTTTCTTTTTCTATTTTAAAAAGCTTTACAGAAGTAAGATGGGGGAAAAATGTTTTTAATCAAAAGTGAAATTTCGTTATTAAACTTTGAAATAAGTAAATTGTAAGCCTCAACAGTTTTTGCTTGTTTTTGTACGAGGTGCAGTGGTTTAAAAAAACGAATTCCATCATTAGCCTATCAGTAAATTATCAACCATAGTTATAATTTACCCTACCGATTTTACATCTCAACATTTTTATTTCATTTTATTGTGTTTGCCTTTCTTCTGCCGTTCCAATTATCACCGGGTTAGCTGCGGAATTAAATTAAAACAATCAGAGAACTTTGACTTGATAAAGTACAGCAATCTGACCCCCCCCCCCCGTTCCCCGCAGCACAGGGAGGCGGGTTTAACGCACGTGAAAGTGGCGGCCTAGCCTATTTAAAGTTCCATGACCCTCAAGATAAAAAAAAATTCACAAGCAAACAAATTGAAATCTGTTTACCAGAACGCACATGAAGGGTGAGTGGTTTATCTTGTCACTACAGCCCTTCACGTGCTGTTGGGGTCAAGTAGGGACTCACTCTTTGTCGTCACGTGTCAGGTTGTCAGACAAGGGTTGGTTGGGTTGTCGTAACACATCAGACTGGTGGGGTTATCATTACACATCAGGCTGCTGGGGTTGTCATTACACATCAGGGTGGTGGGGTTGTCATTACACATCAGGGTGGTTGGGTTGTCATTACACATCAGACTGGTGGGGTTGTCATTACACATCAGGGTGGTTGGGTTGTCATTACACATCAGGCTGCTGGGGTTGTCATTACACATCAGGGTGGTAGGGTTGTCATTACACATCAGACTGGTAGGGTTGTCATTACACATCAGGCGGGTGGGTTGTCGCTACACATCAGACTAGTGGGGTTGTCATAAAACATCAGACTGGTGGGGTTGTCATTACACATCAGGGTGGTGGGGTTGTCGCTACACATCAGGGTGGTGGGGTTGTCATTACACATCAGACTGGTGGGGTTGTCATTACACATCAGGGTGGTGGGGTTGTCATTACACATCAGACTAGTGGGGTTGTCGCTACACATCAGACTGGTGGGGTTGTCATTACACATCAGGGTGGTGGGGTTGTCATTACACATCAGACTGGTGGGGTTGTTATTACACATCAGGTTGGTGGGGTTGTCATTACACATCAGGTTGGTGGGGTTGTCATTACACATCAGGTTGGTGGGGTTGTCGCTACATCAGACTGGTGGGGTTGTCATTACACATCAGACTGGTGGGGTTGTCATTACACATCAGACTGGTGGGGTTGTCATTACACATCAGACTGGTGGGGTTGTCATTACACATCAGACTGGTGGGGTTGTCATTACACATCAGACTGGGGGGGTTGTCATTACACATCAGACTGGTGGGGTTGTCATTACACATCAGGGTGGTGGGGTTGTCATTACACATCAGACTAGTGGGGTTGTCATTACACATCAGGCTTGTGGGGTTGTCATTACACATCAGGCTTGTGGGGTTGTCATTACATATCAGACTGGTGGGGTTGTCATTACATATCAGACTAGTGGGGTTGTCATTACACATCAGGCTGGTGGGGTTGTCGTAACACATCAGACTGGGGGGTTGTCATTACACATCAGGCTTGTGGGGTTGTCGTAACACATCAGACTGGCGGGGTTGTCATTACACATCAGACTGGTGGGGTTGTCATTACACACATCAGACTGGTAGGGTTGTCATTACACATCAGGCTGGGGGGGGGGGGTTGTCGTAACACATCAGACTGGCGGGGTTGTCATTACACATCAGACTGGTGGGGTTGTCATTACACACATCAGACTGGTGGGGTTGTCATTACACATCAGGGTGGTAGGGTTGTCGCTACACATCAGACTGGTAGGGTTGTCATTACACATCAGGCTGGTGGGGTTGTCATTACACATCAGGGTGGTGGGGTTGTCATTACACACATCAGACTGGTGGGGTTGTCATTACACATCAGACTGGTGGGGTTGTCATTACACATCAGGGTGGTGGGGTTGTCATTACACATCAGACTGGTGGGGTTGTCATTACACATCAGGCTGGGGGGGTTGTCATTACACATCAGGCTGGGGGGGGGGGGTTGTCGCTACACATCAGACTGGTAGGGTTGTCATTACACATCAGACTGGTGGGGTTGTCATTACACATCAGGGTGGTGGGGTTGTCATTACACATCAGGGTGGTGGGGTTGTCATTACACATCAGGGTGGTGGGGTTGTCGCTACACATCAGAGACAAGAGATTTTATTACGTCAGCTGAAGCGCTAATCTCCGATCCTGGTGAGATTGAAAAAAATTTTTACAACCACTGGCATCGATTCCTTACATTCGCTAACAAAACAGAAAACACACACCTAAAGTAACACTTGGTTCTATAAAAACCGTTAGATATAAAATGCTAATACACACACAGACACACACACAGCCAAAATATTTCTGATGATGAGATTTTCAGCCATCAGGAACTGACAGCAAAAACTCATCCTTTTGACTGCTGCATCTTAGCCCACGGATTTAATCGTCTGCGCGATCTCTGGGCGCGTTTAGTCCCGTCTGATCATCTCCCCTTTCGTTTCAAGTCTTCACTTGAAAGAAATGAAAGAGATTCGCTGGAGATCTTTTTTTTTAAAAAGCCCGCCATTTTCTCGCATAGGTCACGTGACTTCCACCGTATTTGTTGTGTTGATCTTCTGCACGCGAACACCTTGACATTGCTGCACGGTCGTGGGTTTCCCATCAGACGTTCACAGGTCCTTGCTGGCAAACAACCGTGCCGCCCTCACTCCAACAGCTCCCCCCGCCCCTCTACGCTGGGTAACCAGTCTACCGCCCCCCCAATCTAACCCACCCCGTCTAACGCCCCCACACGCCTACTACCCCTGTCATGACAATCGGTGGCTCGTGGGAATTTCAATTTCTCTGCTTTAAATATTTACTGTGGTCTGTGCTTGTTTGTCCAATATTTCAACTTCTTGGTTTTATCATCTATAAATACTTAACATGGGTCTAAGATTGTGTGTCCGATATTTAAACATCTCGATTTTCTCATCTATAAATACTTTACATTGGTCTAAGAGTGTTTGTCTAATACTTCAACTTGATTTTCTCAATTTTCAATACATAATGCAGGTCTTTGCTCTATGTTTGAACGTCCCTTCTCATTTGTTTTTCTCATCTGTTGTAGTGGCGTCGATTTTCTTCCATAATAAAAATAATAATACACGGTATGATTTTAACATCAAAGCCAAAGGTACACAAATCAGTCGTTGTAGAGATTGAATTGTAGAGCCAGATGGGATTCAAACCCCCGTCTCTACACTTTGCTTGCCACACAGCGGCGTAGACTGGTTGTAGTTTGCTGCACTGGCACAACCGATACAATTTGCATGTAGGTCACCGTGACCTCTGACCCTGAAAGGTTGCAACTGATGGTTGTCTTTGTCAACTCAAGTATGGATTTTATATTTGTATCCAGTGACAAACACATGGTGGATGATAAAATATTTTTTTTTCACCTCCCCCTCCCCTCGCCCCTTTCGAGGACTCATTAGAACAAAAAAATTATACTGTCCTATAGCCAGCATCCAGTGCAGAAAGGCGACCCACTCCTGTATTAACATAAAAATACAACTCATCACATTTTTTTACGTGGATCTTAGCAGATTTACTTGCCCGGAGAATCATTTAAAATAAAGTTTATTTTTCTTTCTGTTTCACAGATTGTATGTAAGAAATAAAATGAGTGCGTTACAGCTTGTTTATGTGTACATACATTATGTGTGGGTGGGGGGTGGTGTTAGAGTTGTGTTGGCCGATACAAACAGAAATCGAACACGTTTTATTTTGTTCATTGTAGTACCCACAGGTAAACACGAGAATGACGTCATCAAATGATGCGTTCTCGTTTCACACCCACTGGCACGGTCTAGGTGTAGAAATGACGTGCAGGTTGGATTGATTACACCTGCATGCTGTGGGGTGTATTTCTTGGCACATTACTATAGGTTTTTTTTTTTTACATGAGTGTGCTACAGGTAGGTTGACGTGCTGACTTGTGTCATTGGCTGGGGTATGTAAAGTCTATTGTTGCACATCTGTTGGCTGTTGGTGGGTATTTGTAATGCTGTTGGCTGGTAAACGAAATGATAAGCTAGCTGTATACCACAACACTTAACATCACTCTCCTTCAACCTCACCCCCTTCCCCACCCACCTTTTATGCTGAATGTTTTTGATTAGCCCGACCTTACAAACAGCTGATCCCATAGCTCTAACTTGTAACGGGTGTGCTAATGAATTCTGTGCTGACTGAGCTAATTTTAGCATCATGCCCTGGCTCCGAACAAATCACTCCAGCTGATCCCATAGCTCTAACATGTAACGGGTGTGCTAATGAATTCTGTGTTGCCTGAGCTAATTTTAGCATCACGGCCGGGCTCCGAACAAATCACTCCAGCTGATCACACAGGAGCCCGGTACCCCGACCTGTGGTGACGTAACGTGGTCACGTGTGAACCGTGTCAGCCAGCTGCCAGAGGTCTGCGCTAATCTCTCAGGAACCAGAACTCTGGGAGTTGCTTGACGTAGAAGAGTTCTCCCCAGTGGGAAAAAAAAAACATCCACGGTCGACTACATTTCTTTGTCCCACTCCAACAAACTCAAAATACTCGCGAGAAGACGTAATCTTTCCTTCGTTACACCCCCCCCCCGCCACACCCATCCATCCCCACCCCACCCCCATACACCCCCACCCCCATACACCGCGACCCACCCGCACCTTTACACAATTTTTTTGGAGCATTAAGCCCCCGCTGTAGAATCGTTAAAAAATAAACTCACCAATTTACGCGTTTTTAATCCGCGAAGATCTCTCAACCTTTCTTAAGTGTCTCTCGGCCTATCACACAGCCTTGTGGCCATCAGCAGTCTGTTGTTGTTTTAATGTGACCCTTAAGTTACGTGCTCAGAATAACTCATACATTGATGCGTAGACAACATAAGGGTGCGCAAACACATACACACACACATACAGGCGCACGCATGCACACACAAACACGCACAGATTCAAGCACACTATATATATATATATATATATATATATATATATATATATATATATATATATATATATGCGTTCTTTAGTTAAACGAAGAGCCTCACGTACTATCCTGTACATTACGCCTGTACTCTACTCACGAGGTCAGCCGGTGTGAGGATGAGAACTCAGGGGTCAATGTCCGAGTTACTGCCGCGTGTGAGACACACCTCCCCCCCCCCCCAGTGCCAGACACGCAGCAGCTGGGCACAGGTCAGCCATAAGGTCAAGGTGATTAGAGTAGCCTTTACACTGGGTCCAGTGTTTCTTTCAGACTTTTTTCTCCGGGGGGGGGCGGTAGACTTTCTTCGGGGGGGGGGGGGGGCGGACACTGTTAAAAGTATATATTTTCTACATAAATTATATAAATTCCATTTCGTTCGGGGGGGGGGGGGGGGAGGGGGGGGGGGGCGGTAAAAAACTTTCGGGTGGTCGAAGAGATGCATGGAAGAAACTCTGACTGGGTCAGCTTGCTCTAACCTCACATCATTTCAAACTGAAAAAAGTAGCAGGTCAATGTGTTTGAAGTAAAAAATATATTAAAAACCTGGTAGGCTTATATTTAGACTGACGTGAGGATTGCTTTAAAGTTAATCAATCAATCAATCAATTAGACAGATGAGTGTTGTGAATGTGGAAGGGAGTGGATAAAGTTGGATATAAGGAATGGGGGAATGTGAGGATAGACAACGTGTGGGTTGGGGGGGGGGGGCATGACTCATCATTATGTTGGGGGTTTAGAAAAACCGTTGTTTGCAATCCTAAAACATCATAGAAAATGTGTGGGTGGGGTGGAGTTGGGGGGGGGGATGGGGAGAGTCATAAATCACTGTTGTGGAATTGAGGATTCCAAGAAAAAATCATTTTATCTTATTCGTGGCATTATCAGACATTTTCCGTATGTAAAACAAAATAGCATGGAGACCAATCCTAACTTTTTCTCCCTCCCTCCCTCCCCTCCCTCCCTCCCTCCCTCCCTCCCTCCCTCCCTCCCTCCCTCCCTCCCTCCCTCCCTCCCTCCCTCCCTCCCTCCCTCCCTCCCTCCCTCCCTCTGAAGTCAAGTATATTATTTGACCCCCTCACGTCAACACACACCCGCCATTTATATTTGGGCACTCAATTAGCCACTTGACATAAATCAGCTTAGGTTTATTTATCTTACTTACTCGGGGTGGAAGCTAAGACGAGATAACTCACACTCTACACATCCCCGAATTACCTCCCCTCAATCTATACTTTATTTACATCATTCACATGAAGGCAGGTGATTTGCTGCGGTCCTCAGTCTGACGTGGGTACAAATAAACAACAGGTCACAGTATGGAGGTACTAGCTGCTGAATAAGCTTTGGTTGGTAAACAGATCCTGGTGTTGTCACTAGTGACACCATTTAGTTTAGCTAAATGTTCACTGGAAAGGTGCAGCTATTATTTATTATTTTAACAGGTCTCTAATTCTAGCCAAACTCCCGACAACTTTTGGGCTCTATTCCCCGTCACTGCAAAAGTTCCATATCTGAGTACGTTGTACAAGTGTTTGTTCTACTGCCCTAGGTGTGTGGGTAGGATGGGCAGAAAATGGAACCACTGACTTGTAGACACGGGGTAGGGTGGATAGAACTGGGAACCGCTGAATTATAGACATGGGGTAGGGTGGACAGGCTGAGTTGTAGACATGGGGTAGGGTGGACAGGCTGAGTTGTAGACACGGGGTAGGATGTACAGAACTGGGAACCGCTGAGTTGTAGACATGGGGTAGGGTGTACAGGCTGCGTTGTAGACACGGGGTAGGATGTACAGAACTGGGAACCGCTGAGTTGTAGACATGGGGTAGGGTGTACAGGCTGCGTTGTAGACACGGGGTAGGATGTACAGAACTGGGAACCGCTGAGTTGTAGACATGGGGTAGGGTGTACAGGCTGAGTTGTAGACATGGGGTAGGGTGGAATGAACTGGGAACCGCTGACCTATCCCCTGAACACATTTGAAACATGTAGACTACAGTAGACGATCCTAGGTTGACACTTAGACATCTTGTTATTAAACTTTTCGCTGATTACAACTGACCTGACTAAACAACTAATTAGCACACGTCCACCTAACCTGCCTTTCATCGCGTACACTTGATTTTAAACACGCCCCACCCCACGCCCCACCCCACGCCCCACCCCAGTACATGACCTCATGTGTTGTGCACTTTAAGGTCACCAAGTAAGTAGTACGTCGAGTTACCTGTTCATGTGGCAGATGAAGTAGAGTTCACCTGAACGGATGGTGTGGTCAGCACTATGCCCAGCCGCCTCTACTGTTCTAAGCTGTGTAGAATCAGGGTCGAGCCTAAGATCAGAGCTCGAAACGTTTGGGTTAACGTTATTGCTTTCTACCACCCGACCACACCGTCCCACAAATGGTGGCTCAACTGTGGTCAAATTAGAAGCCACCTCCCCCCCCCCCCCCCACACCCACCCGCCTGACCTCACCAAGTAAAACAACATAGCTGAAAACAATTTGACCCCTGGCTCCTTTGTGTTCACACTGAGAAGACATTTCAGTTCTTTAAATTGACGCCAAATTACGCCATCAAATTAAGACACAAAAAACATCTCGATACAATACACTCTTTCACTAGACTGGTAAAAAAAACGGTTGGGTTAAAACGTAAATCTAAACCACACAACTACTATAACGTAAAACTAAATCATTCGATTAAAACTCAACTGTAAATAGGATCTGTTTACTCCCCAAAGTGAGGACATATCTTCTCTTTTTTAAGATTAAATGACGCTAATGTGCTGCCATACTTTAAATTAACCCTACTTATCGCTAGTCTATGACCTTTCGCTGTCACTTTTGTGTGGTATTAACTGTCTACCCGCGGCCACATTAGGCGCTAGTTACTTTTTTATTCTCCTTAAACTTAACCCTAAACTAAAACCCTGTTCTGACTCGCAGTTTGCGCTAACTCCGCGTTATGATTAACGATGACAGGACAATCTCGCCCGCGTGAGAATAATTATGATTGGCGAAACGAAAAACACCAGAAACTGGTTTGTTTATCTGGCCAGTTCCCACACCCCCGCCCCCGCCTCATATATAAATGGACAGATCTGACAGGTAAAACCTCCCCCACCCCCTCCCCCACCCCTACACCTCCTACAGGTTCATAACCTGCGAGGCGAAATCATCCGGGGTGAATGGAGAAGAAAGTATTTGAAAAGACGTATGCTGGGATTAACTTTTGGCTGAGTTTCAATATGTTTGTGTCATGGTGACATGTTCACGTGACAAGATGGCCGCCCACCATCTCCATTGTTTGGTTCTTGCAGCCCTGAAATATGAACTAATTGTCTCCATAGCAACCAGTAGCAACAACAGTAGTGGTCCATAAATAGCACGACAAAATAATAACAAGCATTCCCGATAAAAAAAAACATCAATCATTTACTCAGCTTTCAGTGAAATAGAAAGATAATAGCTTAATGGCATTTCTCACTTTGCGAAAAGTGGCATCGTAAACATTGAAATAAGGGCACCACTAGTAAACAGTTATTTATAAAAATAAATCCAACGATAAAATCCAATATTATAGAGGATCTATACCACCGTGTAATTAAGATTAATTCATGAATGAAATGGTAAACGAAGCACGACATCAATATTGACAAAATGGAATAAACATGTACACAAGTCAACAACCCCTCGTAAAGTTCTAAAAATAGTTTGGTGACGCCTTAAGGCTGCGATATTTGGACGGCTGTCAGTCATGTTCTAATGGCTCTTTGGGTAGCACGCTGGGCGTGCTGTGAAAACATCATTCTTCAGTTGGTGGAATCTCCAGATATCCAGCGGTACAGGGGCGTTGTCTGACGGCTGTAAGGAGAGGGTCTTACACAAGGGGGGGGGGAGGGGTGTGATTAATAATTTTCTTGTTTCAGGCGCGGAGATAAATGTGTTTACCGTCAGTTGTAGATAGGGAACAATTGCTTGTTCCCGAAAGGGAATCATACATCCAGTTCTAAACAGGGAACAGCAGTTAGTTCTAGACAGAGAACTATACCTGCCAGTTGTAGACAGGGAACTATTCGCCAGTTGTAGACAGGGAACTACCTGCCAGTTGTAGCCAGGGAACTAACTGCCAGTTGTAGACAGGGAACTACCTGTCAGTTGTAGCCAGGGAACTACCTGCCTGGTTTTGTTTGAGGCACACCGTATTCGCTACCCACAACTTCTCAGATTTATATTGATTTTGTTAAATAACAAGACACACAGTTTAGATATACACTCAAAAATATTTCATTACAAGATACTACCTCAGGACAAACAGGTTACATTAGGACAAACAGGTTAGCTCAGGACAAACAGGTTAGCTCAGGACAAACAGGTTAGCTGAGGACAAGCAGGTTAGCACAGGACAAACAGGTTATGTTAGGACAAACAGGTTAGCTGAGGACAAGCAGGTTAGCACAGGACAAACAGGTTATGTTAGGACAAACAGGTTAGCTGAGGACAAGCAGGTTAGCACAGGACAAACAGGTTATGTTAGGACAAATAGTTTAGCTGAGTACAAACAGGGCAACACCCATCATTACAAACTGACCTAGCCATTCACAGCCCTAGACTACACTACACCGGCTTGAGATGTAGATACAACTCCAGTCATTTTAAAACTTCAACTCTAAACTTAACATTTCGACGTGTGTCTTATCTAGAAACTCATTCATTTAGATTTATTTCATATTGTTTTTCCTCACTGTGATTACTAAACGTATATTTTAAAACAACAAACATTCTCCCCTTATCTGATGACGTAAACAGAATATCCGGAACTTGCCGGGAAAATACCGTCTGCCAGCTCTATCTTCTGCTCCATCTGTCTTCACCTCGGTCAGCTGCATCCGGCTGTTGCCATGCGCATGCGCGTGATTCGGCTGTTGGCATGCATTTCACACTCACGATATCCTTAACTTATCAACCGCTTATCATGCGTGTATCAGACTTTTATCTTAAGAATATCACTGAGATATCCGAGTATCCCAGTTATCATGGATCTAGGCAAGAATCAACAGATTGTAATTTTAAGCCAAATTTAATTTTAGGCATATTTTAATGTTTGGCATTTTTTGTACTTAACTTAATGTTTGGTGCAATCTAATCATAGCAAATAACTCACAGCACACAGTATATGCCACATACCATAAAGAACAACACACTATAATCATTCTTATCACACACATATTTAAACGTTCTGTGGGCTGGGGAAAAAAATCATTATAATTAAGTGACGTCATCAGCCAGACAAGAAAGTAATACGACCTGTTTCGTTTTAAAAAAAAGTTTAACAGTTTCCAGGTATGTTATGTTGCCGCTTGGCACGTGGCTGATTTATTGAGCAAAAATAAAGAAAATTGAAATGATAGTTAGATCTATATACAAGTAATGGAGTTTTAATGGGATGCCATATCACGTATTATGCTCGTGTGAATCATCAAAGGAGAAGATAACGAAGCTAATAATTCAAGTGGGGAGGGGAACGTTTGGTTCAAATATATATCTGACTCGACAGGTCCGGTGTGAATATTGTTTAGGCAGTTAAATTCAAAACACGCGCAATTATTACATGGTTAGTGTTTCGGTTATGTTTTAGGGATATGTTGAGAGATATGCTTCATAAGAATTGGTTAGGCAGTTAATACAAAACACGCGCGATCATTACATAGTTAGTGTTTACTTACTGTTATGTTTTAGGGATAGGTTTAGAGATATGCATCATAAGAATTGATTGGGGTTAAAATTCGTTTAAAGTTATGTTACTGTTATAGTAAAATTGTGTGTTATTCTCCAAACAAATATAACCGCCTAAATTTTGAAACGTGTGTACTACAAAGTCAGGTGAACTAAAAATCTCTGAGTGTTTGATATTTTAGCCACTATACAACGAGTGACATGGATATTAGCGAGGGTTTTATACAAATACTTTTAGAATAACTAAACAATTACGAGATATTTTATAGACTCATCAAATTCGCTATTAAAATTAATAAAAACTGACATCTTTGCATATTATATTAATGTATGCTAGTACAAAATGCACTATTAAAATCCTCCCCCCCCCCCACTATGAAAACCCCACCAGTATAGAGTAGCCGATAAACAAAGCAACATTTGATGAACGTCTGCCCTGCGTCTGCCCATGAATGCAGACGGTGTTGTAGCGCCACCTGACAGAACATCGTCTGTTCCATCTCAGTCCGGATCTACCCCACCGTCAGCACAGATCTTCTGCTAGCTGCCGTCAGCACAGATCTTCTGCTAGCTGCCGTCAGCACAGATCTGCCGTCTGCTCTCCGCGACTCAAAGCCTCCTCTGTCTATAGCACGCCAAATCTATAAATAGAGCAACATTTCTTTTCATTCATAAAACTGCCAAACGTTATTCCAAGTATGTTTACCTCGTTTTTGTTAGTGTTTCAATGTGAACATTTGGTTGTGGACTTGGCAGTGTGGACATTTGGTTGTGGACTTGGCAATGTGGATATTTGGATGTGGACAATGGAGTTGAATTCTAATTGCTTAATTAGTTGTAGAACATGGTTATGTATGGCTGGTGTCAAAACATCCCCCATGAGTAGATCTCGCTGACGAGTAGGCAGCCCCAGAACATACAGACACGAATAAAAGATGCTTTAACATTAACGAAATATACAATCATTAAAAAACGATCACTAGAATACTAGCACCAAAAGTACACTGGGGCAACTAGAAAACGTAGCACCAACAGGACAGTAGCACCAACAGGACATTAGCACCAACAGGACAGTAGCACCAACAGGACAGTAGCACAAATAGGACAGTAGCACCAACAGGACAGTGGCACCAACAGGACAGTGGCACCAACAGGACAGTGGCACCAACAGGACAGTAGCACCAACAGGACAGTGGCACCAACAGGACAGTAGCACTAACAGGACAATGACACCAACCATGACCTAACTGTGCTGCAGCGTTTTACCAGAGTAAAAAAAACTCCTTAAAACGCCAGCGCCGCCCAGCGGTTTAATCAAGGGAGGCGATCTCACGACCTGATGACCTTGTGTTAATTGTGCTGCATCTGGTTTTCGTTTCCAACACACAAACGGTGCACTGAGAAATTATTACACCAATTTGCACGCGCTTAGAGCCAGAACTTGCTGGTAATCACATTTTCAAAATCTCAGCAGTAATCACATTTTCAAAATCTCTGCAGTAATCACATTTTCAAAATCTCTGCAGTAATCACATTTTTAAGAACTTTGAATTTCAACTTGTGAGAAATGGAAACAAAGAGAAAAAAAAGTTGCAGAAAGTTGCAGTTCACATGGTTAATACTTCTGTCCGCTTATATTTGTACACACTTATAGTAATATCACAAACCACTTTTCCACCAACCTAAAAAAAATACGTTTTTTTCTAAAAGTGGTTTATGTGAGATAATTATTTTTGTTCGCTTTCAATTTTGGGTGCTATACTGGATGACTGGGTGCTTAACTATGTGGATGGGTGCTACAATATGTGGTGTGATATTGGGTGGTTGGGTGCTACATTGGGTGGTTAGGTGCTACATTCGGTGGTTGGGTGCTACATTGGGTGGTTGGGTGCTACACTGGGTGGTTGGGTGCTACAGTGGGTGGTTGGGTGCTACAGTGGGTGGTTGGATGCTACAGTGGGTGGTTATGTGCTACAGTGGGTGGTTGGGTGCAACATTGGGTAGTTGGGTGCTACATTGGGTGGTTGGGTGCTACAGTGGGTGGTTGGGTGCTACATTGGGTGGTTGGGTGCAACATTGGGTGGTTGGGTGCAACATTGGGTGGTTGGGTGCAACATTGGGTGGTTGGGTGCTACATTCGGTGGTTGGGTGCTACAGTGGGTGGTTGGGTGCTACACTTTTATTCAAAATCTACTTTACAAAATTTAATACGATCAAGAGCTGAAGTTTCAGTTTTTGTTTCCCCACAAAGACAGCAACAATGTAACCTGCCCGACCCTTTAGATTTTTGTTTCCCCACAAAGACAGCAACAATGTAACCTGCCTGACCCCTTAGATTAAAGAATCAACACACACCTCCACACTGTCAGCAGTAGAAACCTCGAGACCCCACCTTGCATATAAAAAGATAAGACGACCCTAAACTGTCGCACTTGTGCTTGCAACAAACTAAAACAAGATGCGCTTCTTATCTTTTCTGCTTCTGCTCCATCCAACATCCAAACGTGATGCCCTCACATACAACAAAAGTAGGGTTACATACAACAAAAGTAGGGTTACATACAACAAAAGTAGGGTTACATACAACAAAGTTGGGTGAAAGATTTATTTTGTATGACGTAACCATTACCAGGGAAGATAACTCTAATGTACAATATCTAAGACAGCGGGAGATAATTCAACTGTTTACCCTGAAGAATGACGTGTATTCTGCCCCTTTATTGCAAGCAGATAACAAGAAATTTATAGTCACATCTTTTGGCGGTGTGGTATGGTGGTAGAGCGTACGACTGCTAACCCCAAAGTCTCGAGTCAGTAGGACCCCCCCCCCCCCAAAGTCTCGAGTCTGTAGGACCCCCCCCCCCCCAAAGTCTCGAGTCTGTAGGACCCCCCCCCCCCAAAGTCTCGAGTCTGTAGGACCCCACCCCCAAAGTCTCGAGTCTGTAGGACCCCCCCCCCCCAAAGTCTCGAGTCTGTAGGACCCCCCCCCCCCAAAGTCTCGAGTCTGTAGGACCCCCCCCCCCAAAGTCTCGAGTCTGTAGGACCCCCCCCCCCCAAAGTCTCGAGTCTGTAGGACCCCCCCCCCCCGCCCCCCCCAAAGTCTCGAGTCTGTAGGACCCCCCCCCCCCCCAAAGTCTCGAGTCTGTAGGACCCCCCCCCCCCTGAGTCCACCCAGCTCTAATGGTTATCTGACTCACGTTGGGGAAACACGTTGACCACATGTTCCACCTGTATGCCGAGGTCACTAAAACAGATGTACTCTACTTCACCTGCCCCATGTGTCTTGGGCTCACACGTTAACGCCACATGTCATTATGCCCTATAGTTTAGCTCCCTTCTGTCCCTATATCTCCGTCATTATGCCCTTGTCCCACAGGTCACCATCATATTTGCTTTCTTCTTTCACGCTTAAATCTGCTCGCCCCCCCCCCACATATTGAACCCTACGTCGTCGTCGTCGTCCCGTCCCCCCCGCTCACCAGTGAACCCCGTATGTCCTCCCTCACCAATGAACCCTGAATGTCCTCCCTCGCCAATGAACCCTGAATGTCCTCCCTCACCAATGAACCCTGAATGTCCTCCCTCACCAATGAACCCTGAATGTCCTCCCTCACCAATGAACCCTGAATGTCCTCCCTCACCAATGAACCCTGAATCTCCTCCCTCACCAATGAACCCCGTATGTCCACCTTTACCAATGAACCCTGAATGTCCGATGTTATTTAGGATGCTGAAATCCTCACATAGTAGAACTAGGCTAACTCCTCCAACACTGATACCAATAAAAGCCCGTAGGTCGAGTGTTTTCATCATGGGACATCACTCGCGTTGTTTACATTCTAAAGCAAGGGAAGCAATGCCAGACTTGAGTCGGTGGTGGTGGGGGGGGGGGGGGGGTTGTGAGGTAAACAATTCATTTTACCGCAGCGCCATCTACAGATGACTTGGGTATACACGTGATAGTTTTTAGATGGACATAGGGTGGCAGGAAAAGTTTAGGGTGGCAGGAAAAGTTTAGGGTAGTGTAGGAAGTTTAGGGTAGTATAGGAAGTTTATGGTAGTGTAGAAAGTTTAGGGTGGCAGGGAAAGTCTAGGGTGGCAGAGAAAGTTTAGGGTAGTGTAGAAAGTTTAGGGTAGTATAGGAAGTTTAGGGTAGTGTAGGAAGTTCAGGGTAGTGTAGGAAGTTTAGGGTAGTGTAGGAAATTTAGGGTAGTGTAGAAAGTTTAGGGTAGTGTAGGAAGTTTAGGGTAGTGTAGAAAGTTTAGGGTAGTGTAGGAAGTTTAGGGTAGTGTAGAAAGTTTAGGGTAGTGTAGAAAGATTAGGGTAGTGTAGGAAGTTTAGGGTAGTGTAAAAAGTTTAGGGTAGTGTAGAAAGATTAGGGTAGTGTAGGAAGTTTAGGGTAGTGTAGAAAGTTTAAGGTAGCGAGGAAAGTTTAGGGTAATGTAGGAAGTTTAGGGTAGTGTAGAAAGTTTAGCGTAGTGTAGGAAGTTTAGGGTAGTGTAGAAAGTTTAGGGTAGTGTAGGAAGTTTAGGGTAGTGTAGGAAGTTTAGGGTAGTGTAGAAAGTTTAGGGTAATGTAGGAAGTTTAGGGTAGTGTAGAAAGTTTAGCGTAGTGTAGGAAGTTTAGGGTAGTGTAGAAAATTTAGGGTAGTGTAGGAAGTTTAGGGTAGTGTAGAAAGTTTAAGGTAGCTGGGAATGTTTAGGGTAGTGAGAAAAGTTTAGGGTGGTGCGGAAAGTTTTTGGTAGCAGGGAATGTTTAAATTGCAGGTAAATTTATTATGTTTATGGTCGAAGGGAAAGTTGAGTGCAAGAACCGAAGTGACGTGCAGGGATCGAGTATGGTGGCAGGGAAAGTTGACTGGGTCGTCTGCTCACCGGGACACCTCACTGGGTCACGGTTGTAGCTCCATTGTTCGGCGGCCCTGGATCTCATCTCTATCCCCCCCCCCATCCCCCACCCACCTCTATCACGATATACAAGAATCAAGGCATCCATTAAAATACCATCAGTCGCCAGAGCCATTGAGCCGACTATTTATAACACAGATACCACGAGATTTGTCGAGGTTTCGAGTGCAGCTAGTCATATTTCCGTGTTGGCGCTCACACGTTTAAAATGTGTCTCTAACTTCACCAACATAACGGTTTAAAATGTGTCGCCAACTTCACCAACATAACGGTTTAAAATGTGTCGCCAACTTCACCAACATAACGGTTTAAAATGTGTCGCCAACTTCACCAACATAACGGTTTAAAATGTGTCGCCAACTTCACCAACATAACGGTTTAAAATGTGTCGCTAACCTCACCAACATAACGAGCCGCGCACGTGCGTCTGGCTACTCACACAGGCAGGCGATTGTCGACAGCACACTGCTCTTAATGCAGACGACACGATGGCTGGCAGTTTTGAATGGCCACTTGAGCTTATGACGTGTTGTGGCTGGACCCGTTGTTGGATTATGTAGGGGTCAATAGGTCAAACACAACTGTATGTACTGTATGGCGGGAAACTACATTGCGAACTTAGAATTGAATACACAGGACATTACTTAAAAGTCTTAAATTAACTCACTCACTCATAGCATTAGTAACGACAAACGTTTGTTTGATTGATTTTTTTTATGTGTGCGAGTGTATGTCTTTGTTTGTAAGCCTTAATGCTTCTGTGTGTATTTGTGTGGAAATGTATTTGTGTGTTTGTTTGTGTGTGGATGTGTGTGTATGTGGGGGTATGTGTATGTATGAGAGAGAGGCAGGTGTAGGGGTGTGCGAGTGTATGTCTTTGTTTGTAAACTTTAATGTTTCTGTGTGTATTTGTGTGGAAATGAGTTTGTGTGTTTGTTTGTGGGGATGTGTGTTGATGTGTGTGGGGGGTATGTGTATGTATGAGAGAGAGGCAGGTGTAGGGGTGTGGGCTTCCCGTGTATGTTATCTGGTCCAATGTTTAAGGGCGTCTACCCAACTATCCCTGAATGTTTTAAAACATTCCTAAGGGTGGGCGATATCTGTAAGGTGCTTCAAGTGAGACAGATTTGTTTTTTAACCGTCAGGAGGTCGGTGTTACATTACGACAAATTCCATCTTTCTACAGATAGCAAATGTCCCTCTAACTTGTGTCTCTACAGATAGCAAATGTCCCTATAACTTGTCGTGTCTCTACAGATAGCAAATGTCCCTCTAATTTGTTGTATCTCTACAGATAGCAAATGTCCCTATAACTTGTTGTGTCTCTACAGATAGCAAATGTCCCTCTAACTTGTGTCTCTACAAATAGCAAATGTCCCTCTAACTTGTCGTGTCTCTACAGATAGCAAATGTCCCTCTAACTTGTTGTATCTCTACAGATAACTGAATGTCCCTCTAACTTGTGTCTCTACAGACAGCAAATGTCCCTTTAACTTGTCATGTCTCTACAGATAGCAAATGTCCCTCTAATTTGTCGTGTCTCTACAGATAACAGTGAATGTCCCTCTAACTTGTCGTGTCTCTACAGATAGCAAATGTCCCTCTAACTTGTCGTGTCTCTACAGATAGCAAATGTCCCTCTAACTTGTTGTGTCTCTACAGATAGCAAATGTCCCTCTAACTTGTTGTGTCTCTACAGATAGCAGTGAATGTCCAGAAAACTACGTAAAGATACACCGAAGTTGCTACAAGTTTGTCACAGATGGCGACAGCACTGCCGATTGGACGGAGTCACCCGATGGTTGTGATGGTAACAATCTGGTGCTGGTACAGAGCGTGGCTGAGATGGTAAGGCTTGTTTTTACTTTCTCTTATAGAGGACGTGTTGTAATCTTGCTGAATAGTTAAAAATGTATTATGACAGTTTTCACCGTTTTACACCGTGTATTGTGATCGTGCGAGAAAAATCTAAAATTGAGTATGACAAATGTTGATGTTTTACAACCTTCCAGAACCGGAAAAATTTAGTTTTGCAACCCTGTCCGTCTGTTTGTATGTAAGCACGATAACTTGAGTAATATTTCTGTTAGATTGACGAAATTTCATACCTAAGTATTATATCAAATTTGTAGTTTTCTTTCCGACTTTTGAGCGATTTTCATTACTTATTCCTTTTCTGGTTTCTCAAAAATATAACTGGAATACCGTCTAAGTTAGCTGGACGAAATTTCAAATATAAATATTAGATTGAATGAGAAATTCATATATAACTTATAAACGGTTTCCGGTAGCCGGAAATGGTACTGTATTCTATTTCCGTGGAAACACTATAACTTGAGCGCTGATTCACATAGCTAACGAAACCACATAAATAAGAATCAGATTTCGTAGTTGAATTATTCTCAAATTTTTAGTGAATCCCATTATACGGAAATGGTACTTTATTTTCTGTTTCTAAATACGGATAACATAAGTATTGTTTCAATCAGGTAGACGAAATTTCATACATAGTTATAAGATATTTTTTTCCCCAAATGTGTGATTTCCCGCAGGCCGGAAGAAGGACGTTACGCTATTTCCGATTTCTCAAAAATATAACATCTACCGGACCGATTTTTTTCAAACTTTTCATGTAGGTAAAGAACTAAATGACAAAGCACTGTGACTTAAATGTGACTTAATTAGATTTTAATTACTTTTAAAAAAAAAATATTTTTTTTTCCCTTTATTGCTAATACTCTTTTACGCACTCATTTTTACATTCATTTTATACTCGATTCTATACTATTTAAAAAATCACTAAGAATATGTCTATAGCCCGATTGTACTGAAATTGCCACCTTCTTTACTGTTGTATAAGACTATACGAGACTGTTTAGTGAAGATCACTCCCGTTTTATTTATACAAGATTTTTCCTTTGTGGTCAAAACTCGAAACTCATTATTTTAGCAACTTCTCGTGTAAATCATTTACGTTTAAACTTCCCAAAAATGTGCATTTCGGATGACAAAGCAAGAATTTAAGATATTACATTTAGCAATGAATTTAAATATTATATTCAATCAAAAAGCGAGACAACTAGTAGCCATTGATTAGTCTATGAGTCACAAGAGCTGGTGGCCGAAATAGAATGTTTATAATCTTACAGACCAGACGAGTTCATGGACAATTTAAAATCCCACAGAATTTCTAGTAGGATCTAATACCACTGCAGCTGGAGTGATCTAATGTTCGACTGAAGGTGTAGCCTTTTAAAACACACCTGGCAAACGCGACAGCTTTTCCAAAACCTAACCTTTACCCATCGTCTCCAATCTGTGTTATTCCATTTTAATCGTTTTAACCGCTCTTTTACGTTGGTGATAAAATATGTTTATTTTTGCATGAAGAAGTTACGTCACTAGTAACCTTGACCTCTGTAACCCCCAGAATAAACTAGAAGAGTACATGAACAAAAACAAATTTGCTGCCGGCAAATATTGGGTCGGTATAAGGAAAGACACGACCAAGGGAGACAAACCAAAATGGTTGGACAACTCGGATGTTTCTCAGTAAGTTTTTATTTGTTTGTTTAGTCAATTTTAATTTTTTTTAAATCACGATTTTTTATTTTTTTTAATAAAACGTTAATAAAAAGTAATTTTTTAAGAGGATTCCCCCCCCCCTCCCGTCCACCTCAATTATCACACAGCGTCACTAAAAGTGAGGCTACCCCCTTCCCCCCACCCCTACCACCTCCCACCAAAATAGCTTTTTATACCCCCCCCCCTCTCCCAAAAACACAAATTTTCCTTTTAAAAAACATTATTTCTCCTCAGACCAATAATTCAAAAACCAAATCCAACAACACACAATCTCTACCAAATCCAAAAAAAAATTCCTTTCTCTACATACTAATAATTCAATAACCAAATCCATCAAAATATCTCTACCAAATACAACACAATGTTTCTCCTCTAGACCAGGGGTCTCCAAACTACGGCCCTCGGGCCGAATGCGGCCCGCGATGTCCTCTCATCTGGCCCGCTGAGAACATTTTGTCCACGGAAATAAAAACGTTTGTTGGTGATGGCTGAGGAACTTTGTCCAGAAAATTCAAATTAAAACAATTTGAAAATTGTAGCTTAAGGTGCAACTACCGTTGCCCACAGAGTTGCAAACATTGGTGACCCAAAGAGATCTAGCGAAAAATGCAAGCCAGTTTCGCAATTTTTCAATTGCAATGGATGAGTCGCTGGATAGCTGTTTCACCTCTCAACTGCGTGTGTGTGTTTATTAGAGGTGTGGATAAAGACATGAACATAACACAAGAGCTGACTTCCTTACATAGCATGTATGACACTGTTACCGGAGATGATATATTCAATGAGTTGAAAAAGAAGCACTGATTATAACTTAGTCCGGACTAACCTGTTACCTTACTGTTGGTGGAGGTAAAAACAAGAAGGGCATAAAAAAAGGCTTGGTTGGACAAGCGAAGTAGATGTGTAATGAGATAAACATTCTACAACCAATGTTCCTGCGCTGTATTATTTATTCACCAGCAAGCTTTGTGTGCTTAATATGTGGACATAAGCAGTGTAGTGAATCCTGTGTTGAATATGGTGACTTTAATAAGGTCACATATTCACACGGGCTCAACCATATATAGTTCAGAGACAAGTTGAAAGATACAAACACAGAATTGCAAGATTTACCAGTAAAGATGGCTAAGTTTTGAGAAAGTTCTGAGCAGAGTATTTAAGTTATGAAAGGAAATAGGTGATTTTCTGGAAAACAAAGCAAGCCACAGCCATTAATGTTTGATGAAGTGGGTATAGAAATTGGCCTCCGCTGCAGACATAACACGTCATTTAAATTTTCTGATCCTAAAACTACAAGAGAAGGAAATCTAGATTCTGATCTATACACCTAAAGGCTTTCAGATCCAAACGTGTCATGTTTTCGGAACAAGTACAGGCCAACAACTTGGCGCACTTTCAGCAGTGCAAAGTCTTCATGGCTAAAGCAAAACTGCCCCCCCCCCCCCGGTCATTTGCATGCAAGATCATCAAAGACCTCCAGCTGCAGTTTCAGTATCGGTTTTCTGACTTGGATTCAAAGGCAGAAAAACCCATTTGAAGCAAATGTGGTGTGGCCAGTTGCCCAGATGAACTGCAGATGGAGGTCATTGAATTGCAAGCAAATGACCTCCTTAGAAACGAGTTCAAAGAGGGACAGGTGGGTTTTTAAATACGTTTTTGTCCAAGGAAGACTTTTCTAAAACTTTTGCATCAAAGTACCTTTCAAATTTTGCAACAACATACCTGTGTGAAAAACATTTTCAAGATTGAAATACGTGAAGAACAATTTGAGAACTTGAATCTGGAGTGTATTGTCGGCCCCCGACAGTGTTTCTTTCAGACTTTTTTCTCCGGGGGGGAGGGGGCTGACGACGACACTTGAAATCCGTATATATATCTATATAAATTATTTTTATGTATTTATATTCTTGGGGGGGGGAGCTCTACCACCCAGAAGAGATGCCTGGGAAAATCTCTGGCCCCCGAACTGATTTTTGATAGTTAATGCGGCCCTCGATCTGAAAAGTTTGGAGACCCCTGCTCTAGACCTATAACTCAATAACCAAATCCAACAAAATAGCACCTCTCCACAGACCTTTTCTTCTTCTTCTTCGTTCTTAATTATTAGTGTTGAAGGGGATCGAGATTTATCTGCCAGTGGGGTTGAACTCGAGACTTTGTCCGAATTTATCAACCATGACAACTCGACCACGCCTCCAACACAATTAAGCGTTACGTGTCAACTGGTTATGCGCCATTGAGGCCATTGACTCCGATTTCAGCCTGCTTTTCTTTTTGGATTTGCTTCCATAGCCTTTGCCCAACCGAGAACAAACTACAAGGCAGCAGTTGTTTAATTTTGGAGTTGTCTCTCCTAGAAGAGTGGCTGTCCCCAGCTAACTTGCCTCATCTGCCCGAGGGTTCGAACTCGAGACTTTTCGCTTTAGCAACCATGAGCTTTACCGACTCGACCACGCCGACCCCCTCTCCACAGACCAATAACTCTATAACCAAAGTCAACAAAATATCATCTCTACCAAATCCAACAACACACCATCTCTACCAAATCCAACACAATATTTCTCCACAGATCAATAATAAAACCCAACAGAAGAAGATACGACTGTAGCGCAATAAATTTACAACCCAACCAGTTTCAACTTGTTCTACATGACTGTGACGACACACTGCCCTACATCTGTGAATACACACAAAGTAAGTACTTGACGTCTGCTAGAGACTTCTGCTGGTAAAGTCTAACTGTGACGTCTGCTTGTGATGTTTGTGATGTTTGTTACGGTCCTGCTTGTGTGTTTTACCTGTGACGTTGATTTTGTCACTTTTCTAAAGAAAAATAAAAAATAAACTAAACAGTCTAACTTCACCTTTGCACTACACGATGCATATATTTTTTTTCAAAAATTTGCTTTTATTTCAAGGCTCCTAATTGTTTAGTCATAAGAACTTTATCATTTCAATATTTCTATGAAAGTGATATACGAAGTTTAGTTCCCTCCCCTGATCTGTTGTTTGACCTAGTGACCTGCTTTATTGACGTGTTAACCCTAACTCGACGTGTTTAACTTGACTTGCTTAACCTTTTTATTCTTCCATTTGTTTTTTGTTTAACTCAAAAGATTGGCTTTGTTGGCTGTTTTTAAAATTACTAACAGAACACAGAACTCTTGTGGTCCTAATGCACTGTGGTATCGATGGCTTCATGCAAGAAATCTAACACTGTGAGCTCACGTGAGCTTAATTAACCCTTAGATCCCCACAGGAGGCTAAAGTAGGTCAACATGCATGGCTTTGGAAGTTCCATCTCCAGAACGAGGTTCTGTTATTTCCCACCTGTCTTCCCCAGTTTCTGAACGCTCGGCCATCACCGTCACGACGTTCTCAACGGAAGAAACGGTCGTGGGCTCGGCCATGCCCCCACCTCAGGTTGAACCTGAACCGTCAGTCGAGGGTCAGCCGTGTGTGACGTCAAACTTGGACCCCAATCTCCTGGCCAAACGGCTGCTGAACACTGACGACACCTTGTACAAGGAGTACCTTCAGAGTGAGATCAACGCCAATCAGGCCAAGGTGGCATACTATGACAAAGTGGCCAGGCTGTACGAAGCTTCTCTCACCCTCAACAACCAGTACCTGGCCAGGTCACAGGCCAAAGTTGAGATAGAAATTGATCAGCTAAAACAACGCGGCAACTGCAACAACTAGTTACACTGAACGTCTAGACCACACTACATAACAATTATATTCAAATGTCATAGACAACAAACAGCGAACTGAGAACTAAAACAAAATCAAACCAGTTTTTCGTCGGCACAGACAAACATACATATTGGGTTCAAGATCAGCCAAGTAGAATTTAAACTGAGGAATTATGTAGCTTTCAAGTGCCCTGATTTAGTCAATAGGAAATCCTTAGTGAAACAACGACATGAGAACAATAATTTGTTGAAGCCAATGAAAAACCTATCAAACGTCATGTATCAACGTCTGTCCGTCACGATATTCTGTCAAACGTTTGTTAAATCAGACCATTTTTGTGTTATTGATATTTACAACAATATTTAAAACGCTGACAATCAAAGTCAACCATTTTTATCAAAATTGTGTTTACACTAGCTTTAAAAATTACACGGATCTTACTTTGGACCAAGTTTTAAATTTTTATCCGGCATTCTAAAAGTTCAGTGTATTTTTTTTTTCTTCAACACCAAGTTAAATTGTACCTAGTTTTAAAAGTGCAATAGTTTGTTCTTTTACTTTGCTCAAAGGTTCAACTGAAAATGCTTTAAAAGTAGAATGGTTATGGTTTTTGTTTTGTTTTCGCCTCAATGTGTAACTGGCTTTCAAATGTATATTTGACACCAAGATTAGCTCCAATGTTTGACTGTACATAGATCAAGATTAGCTGCTGTAAACTGACCTTACTAAATCATGCTCACACTGACACTCTTAGCCTACACTCACTGCTCCATATGCAAGTGTTGGCCAGACTTTGTACAGAAATATTTTATACAACTAATATATTACTGACCAAAATATTTACATTTAAACAATATCAGATAATATATCATATGCTTTAATAATTTTATGTGATAAATTTAAAAAGAAATATTTCAAATTTATTTAAAAGGTGATTTATTTTTCACACCGTTTCTAATATTTTACTATTGAGACAGTCCAACACTGTCACAGTAGTTTGTGAATACTTTTCACTGGCAATACAAAGTGTGAATAAGTTTGACAAACTTGTATAAGCCGTCCATCCGCCTACATGTGAACTCTACTAGAAACAAAATTGTGATTTGATGTCAATGACATGAGTACATGTTTCTGTACTGTGACCAAGTTTTTTTTTTACTGCTGCAGATTACAATACAATGTAACATTCTATTTTTCTACTGCCAACTGTATATACAATCAAATTTTGTCAATATTCAAATTTTTATTTTAAAAATTAAAAAATAAAGTAATATATTATTTCTATGCAAATTATTTTTTCTTCATTTAAAAAAAATATATTTGTATAGTACTTACATTCCTTTTTTCCCCTAATAACTCTAAGTTTACATTTACTCTAATAAATAAATGGTGATAAGTCATAAAATAATTATCAAGTTGTGGAGAATGAAATTACTCAAACTTTGAAACATACCATCCTGACATATTGAAAACATTTACCTACAAACTGAATACCCAAACAAAAAGGACATTGTAGTGTCGACTGGGGGCAGGGGAGGGGGGGGGGGGGTTCCTGACCTACTCGCTAGCTCCACTCGGCCATTCATAAATCAAACATCAGGCGGTCGTAGCCATCTAATGGATCAGGCTGTACACAACTGCTGTTTCATGACCTACAGGTTGACAGTAGATGGTGTCAGGTTCTGTGGTTGTCAGGTCCTGTAGTCAGGTCCTGTGGTTGTCAGGTCCTGTGGTTGTCAGGTTCTGTGGTTGTTAGGTCCTATGGTTGTCAGGTCCTGTGGTTGTCAGGTCCACTGGTTGTCAGGTCCTGTGGTTGTCAGGTCCACTGGTTGTCAGGTCCTGTGGTTGTCAGGTCCTGTGGTTGTCAGGTTCTGTTGTTGTTAGGTCCTATGGTTGTCAGGTCCTGTGGTTGTCAGGTCCTGTGGTTGTCAGGTCCTGTGAATGTCAGGTCCTGTGGTTGTCAGGTCCTGTGGTTGTCAGGTCCTGTGGTTGTCAGGTCCTGTGGTTGTCAGGTCCTGTGGTTGTCAGGTCCTGTGGTTGTCAGGTCCAGTGGTTGTCAGGTCCAGTGGTTGTCAGGTCCTGTGGTTGTCAGGTCCTGTGGTTGTCAGGTCCTGTGGTTGTCAGGTCCTGTGGTTGTCAGGTCCTGTGGTTGTCCATCACTCAGGGTCTGCTCATAAATCATCCATTTTGATTAGAGAACTATTCGACATGATCTAGCTCAAGACGTGGATGGAAAGGAACAATAATGTCCATACGATATGACTGATGGGATCATCTAATACATGACTGATATTATCCTGTAAGACATGACTGATGTTATTCTCTAAGAAATCACTGATGTTATTCTTTAAGACATGACTGATGATACTCTCTAAGACATGACTGATGCTATCACTATATTTCAGTTACTGCCCGCCCCCAAACCGCCACTACAACTCCAGACATGCAGATAGCAGACAGCAGCGTGCTACCCACAGGAACTATCCGCCTCGACCCATCCATCCCAAAATCTGCCACCCCTGGAAATGTCAACAACACATCAGCAACACAAGGAACAACTAAACCAACAGTCTACGTCCATCCACCAACAGAAAAGACCCCTACAGTCAACACACACAAAGCTCCAGAAGTTTCTCGTAAGGAGAAAGTTCCAGAAGTTTCAAGTCAGTCCAGCACTAGCTCGAGCACAGTAAGGTGAGAACTACATCATGTCCCATCTATGTGGGTGTGTCTTACATCATGTCCCATCTATGTGTGTGTGGCTTACATTATGTCCCATCTATGTGGGTGTGGCTTACATTATGTCCCATCTGTGTGGGTGTGGCTTACATTATCTCCCATCTATGTGGGTGTGGCTTACATCATGTCCCATCTGTGTGGGTGTGGCTTACATCATGTCCCATCTATGTGGGTGTGACTAACATCATGTCCCATCTGTGTGGGTGTGGCTTACATCATGTCCCATCTGTGTGGGTGTGGCTTACATCATGTCCCATCTGTGTGGTTGAAATATCTGAGCTCTACCTTAATTCAAAGTTTTCAAGTTTTCTTTTTCTTTTCTGAAGCACAACTCAGAAACCATCACCAACGTCAACTACCACAGTTACAACACCAACCACCAGTAGAACAACTACTACCACAACAACAACAGCAAGCACTACCACATCCAGGAAGACAACCACGACACCAATCACCACACCAAACCGACCTACCAAGAGACCAACCACCACACCTGCCAGCACTACCACCACCAGCTCTGTAGAAACCAAACTAAAAGCTTATAAAAACTGCTACATCCCAAGTTTTGGCTCCAATTTAATGGAACAATTAATCACTGCTGAAACTTTTTACACCAACCCTCGTGTGTGTCCCAACACAACCATTGGTTCAGTCAACTGGCCATCTACACTTCCTGGTCAAACAGCTCAAGTCCGTTGTAAAAACAGAAAAGGTAGGTGCCACTGGTTTTATGCTACAAAACTAATGCTCATTATGTATTTGTCTATTTGTCTTTATGTTTGTGGTACCAAATACATTAAATTCTGCTGTAAAAATAGAAAAGGTTGGTACCACTTCTTTTATGCTGCTTGTTTCAAAACCAATGCTCATTATGTATTTGTCTTTTATGTTTGTGGTACCAAATACATTAAATTCCGCTGTAAAAATAGAAAAGGCTGGTACTGCTGTTTTTATGCTGCTTGTTAAAAAATTAATGCTGAGAAGGTATTTGTATTCAGAGTTCCTTCCAGGCAACCCCGAACGAAATGAAATTTATATAATTTATATAGAAAATATATACTTTTAACACTCTGCGCCCCCCCCCCCCCTCCCGAAAAAAGTCTACCGCCCTGCCCCCGAAAATTTCAAGTGCCCCCGCGGAGAAAAAAGTCTGGAAGAAACACTGTTTGTATTTTATGTTTGTGCAAGCAAATCCAAACAAATATATAAATAATATAATTTTTTTATTGCTCCAATCCCAGGTACAGCGACGTGGGCCTGTAGCCAACAAGAGACAAAAGTCTGTTGGATTGGTCAGCCTGATGTTTCTGGGTGTGTGGATGAGAAGCTGCAGAAAATATTGAACCTGGTGAGTCACCTGTTAGTTGTTGAAGCAGCTTAGGTGTGGTGTCATGAACCTGGTAAGTGGCTGAAGCTGCAGTGTTGTGTCAGGGAAGTTGTCAAGTCCTGAATCATCGATCTGGTATTCCTCTGGTCAGCACACATACACAAACCAGACCCATGAGAACACCAACCCTAAGGAATGCTAACAGACAAAATCACATACACAAACCAGACCCATGAGAACACCAACCCTAAGGAATGCTAACAAACAAAATCACATACACAAACCAGACCAGTGATAACAACAACCCTAAGGAATGCTAACAGACAAAATCACATACACAAACCAGACCAGTGATAACACCAACCCTAAGGAATGCTAACAGACAAAATCACATACACAAACCAGACCAGTGATAACACCAACCCTAAGGAATGCTAACAGACAAAATCACATACACAAACCAGACCAATGAGTACACCAACCCTAAGGAATGCTAACAGACAAAATCACATACACAAACCAGACCAATGAGTACACCAACCCTAAGGAATGCTAACAGACAAAATCACATACACAAACCAGACCAATGAGAAGACAAACCCTAAGGAATGCTAACAAACAAAATCACATACACAAACCAGACCAATGAGAAGACCAACCCTAAGGAACGCTAACAGACAAAATCACATACATACCCACGATACCGTTTCTACAACATTCCACAATTTTCGTCCACAGGCTACCAAAGTAGAAACACCATCAACATCAACAAATGAAACGAAACCAACAGAGCCTCCACCTAGCGGCGAAGAAGTGGTAGAGATGACGTCACAGATCAAAGAAGTGACGACTGCGAAAGAAACAACAATGGAGGATGTGTTAGTCACATCACAAGTTCTAACGTTAGTCACCAAGAAAAAAGCCAACGCCCCTCCCAAAGACATCCAGGAGATTAAGGACATTGTCGATGTGAGTGCTTCCAGATACTGATATCTATTTAGCCCTCCGTCATCTTTATCTCTTAGCATTACTCACCCTACAACTTTGGCTGGCACAATAACATGTAAGCCCCCCCCGTACCCCAATATTAATATCACAGTACCCTAATACACAAGCAGGGCTGCACTGACTGGGTCCAATAGACCCGGGGGAAGTTTTTAAATTGCTAAAATCTCAGATTGAAATTTTCATTGTGCATTTTGTCCCCATCAAATCCTGGTGATCCTCATCAACTTGATGGGAATTCACGTTACAAATTATTTCTTAAGCAAAGCACTAATATGCCTAGTACACCCCTGTTCCCGGGAACCACGTGATATCTTTACCAGTCCACCACTGCACCCTTATCAAACAAACCCAGTACCCAAAATATATAGATGCCTCTATACTCCATCACATCCTAACACCCCAGTGGTCCTATCTTCACACTAAAGTAGCCCAATACAACGAAATACCTCAGTGCCCGAATATAAACACTCCAAAACCCCCACAGACAGCCTAGTACCACAACACTGCCAAACACTCCAGCGCCCCAATATAAACACCCCAGTACCCCCCCCCCCCCCCCAAAATCAGATGATATCAGCTCACCTGTAGTAATCCACTCAACTTCTTAAAAAAGAAATCGTTTTCACCTCAAACTGCCAATTCACCCCATTCCCCATGTAATGAAGCCTGCCAATCCACCCCATTCCCCATGTAAGGAAGCCTGCCAATTCACCTCATTCCCCATGTAAGGAAGCCTGCCAATTCACCTCATTCCCCATGTAATGAAGCCTGCCAATTCACCTCATTCCCCGTGTAATTAAGCCCGCCAATTCACCTCATTCCTCATGTAATGAAGCCCGCATATCCTGACCTTGACCTCGCATCTCGCGCTAATAAAAGTCGCGCATGCTCAGACAGGCCAGGTTTATGGTTGGAGTCCACCAACTATCATCTCCGTCTTCACTTCCACCCTCTTTCAGAATGTCATCGCAGCAGGAAGTAATCTCGTCTCCACCAACAAATCAGCCATGTGGGAGGAAATGACGCAGGTAGATAAGGTCAACTCGGCATCAACACTTCTGGTTGCCATGGAGACAGCGACGTTAGCCATGGCAGAGGAAATTAAGCAACCGATTGTGATAACTCAACAAGATGAGAATATCGGTGAGTGTGAGCTGGGCTGTCTGGATGTTGATTGGATAGTTGCTTATCTACAGGCTGTTTGATTGGACAGTTGCTTATCTACAGGCTGATTGTTTTGGACAAAACATTGTCTGAGTAAAGATGGAGACTTGCTAAAAATAGTCTTTGATTTATCGTTGTATTTTGTGAGTGGGATACTTCAAGAATATACAATTTTGGGTAGCACGGCAGGTCATGACCTGGTACAATCCCCAAAGGGAGAAGCATGTCAGGTTATACCATATGGGGAGTGTACCAGGTCATACTCTATGGATAAGCATGTCAGGTCATGCCCTAAGTGGCAGTATGCAGGTAGATGATCTGGTTACAGGTGCTGCGTCTTGTAGGCACTAGGTCGAGGGGAGATTGTCTGTGGTAGCACCCAGCAGACAGCACCATCTAGCACCCAGCAGACAGCACCATCTAGCACCCAGCAGACAGCACCATCTAGCACCCAGCAGATAGCACCATCTAGCACCCAGCAGATAGCACCATCTAGCACCCAGCAGACAGCACCATCTAGCACCCAGCAGATAGCACCATCTAGCACCCAGCAGACAGCACCATCTAGCACCCAGCAGATAGCACCATCTAGCACCCAGCAGACAGCACCATCTAGCACCCAGCAGACAGCACCATCTAGCACCCAGCAGATAGCACCATCTAGCACCCAGCAGACAGCACCATCTAGCACCCAGCAGATAGCACCATCTAGCACCCAGCAGATAGCACCATCTAGCACCCAGCAGATAGCACCATCTAGCACCCAGCAGACAGCACCATCTAGCACCCAGCAGATAGCACCATCTAGCACCCAGCAGATAGCACCATCTAGCACCCAGCAGATAGCACCATCTAGCACCCAGAAGATAGCACCATCTAGCACCCAGCAGATAGCACCATCTAGCACCCAGCAGATAGCACCATCTAGCACCCAGCAGATAGCACCATCTAGCACCCAGACTGTGCTATGTAGCACCAACATTTAATTTACCTGGAAGTTTATCTATTACGTCATCAGGGCGTATGATGGAATGTTTCAGTTGTAGATTTGCCCCCCTCCCAATCAGCAGTCCAAGATGGGGACGGGGGGGGGGGATATATCGTCTGAAATTTAATACACAACCACCTTTTAGTAATATGATTGGTGTGCAGCCTTTGTTCATATCTGGTACTTATGTTGTCTACTTTTATAACCTACTCTGTTGCCAAATAAATTAAGGCATTATTTAACAAAAAGCAGTTTTGGTATGTCTTAGCTACTAAATTTAAATACCAAAATTCAAATATTTCTTATGAAAGTTTCAAACAAGCAGCATGGACTTCGTTGTGAAATGTCGAATTTTTGTTTTGCCAGATCTAAAACTACACGTGATCAGTGAAGACACGTTCACCAAGGAGAACAAGACAGAACTGGTCTATACAACTGACCAATCAGAAACATCGTTCACCATTCCTAAAGAAACTTTGTTCATCTTTAACAAAGGTCGGATAATTTTCTTTTTCAATTTACTTTTAAACTAACTTACTAAAATACAATCACCATAAAATATATGCTACATGCATCTAATTAGTTTAGGCCTAATGACTGAGATATACGTATATTGTTTGATCTTTGACCTTACAGAAGGTGAACTGGCCAAGGTTGTTTTTATGACTCATTACTCCATGGCCGACATCCTGGGGGTCCAAGAGAAACCAAAGACAAAAACTGACCCGGAAGTGAACGTTGAGGAGAAATCCTCCAAGAAGAAAGAGAGAATGGAGGAGAAGTCTGATATCAGACTCCACATAGCGAGCTACATACTCAGCGCCTCACTAGGGGCAGATGGACATACGCACAAGCTTCCAAAACCTGTGACCTTCAGGATGAAACATGTCACGGTATAGCTATTCAAATATTTTTTAACATAAACTTATTTAAGTAAATAAATTATAAATTAGTAAATTATAAATGAGTTTCCTAAAGATGTTGTTTTGAAGATGTAGATAAAAGGGGACCTGTCCAGAATATTTAAACAGGATACAAGGCATGTGTTTGTTACCTGAAAACTTTTATTACAAGTGGGACGAGACCAGATAGAATATTGAGATAAATGGCCGCGGTTTCAACAAGCTTCTGTCAGGCTGCTGTTTATCAGCAAGACAGAAGTCTTCTGTTGGCCTCTGGGATGCTATGTTGGAACTATTCAAAGCTGGGCTTGGGGAAAAAATTAGATGGCACTGTTTTGGAGCCAAACTTTTCAAACAACGTATTCATATCAGATAGGGAGGTCTAGGGTTTTTTTAAGTAGAGGTTCTGTGGTCTATCGTTTAGCGCCCTGGTCTATTTGCTGGCCCAGTATGATGGCTCAATTCCCTGTATAGTTGCAACAGCTGTTTATGGCTCCATGCTGTTTTATGGCTCCATGCTGTTTTATGGCTCCATGCTGTTGTGTGGCTCTATGCTGTTTTGTGGCTCCAGGCTGTTTATTTTTCCATTCTCTAACTGGAGACTCCACGTAGTTGACCGACAACTGCTTGCTGGCTCCATTGATGTATTTATTGTCCACCAATATCCAATAACTCTCCTACTACATAGAAGACCAGAGTTTATAAATAAACCTCCCCATTCACATTCTACTCACACATACTTAAAAACTGTGCTTTGCTGATCCTAAAACTTGAATCAAACATTGATCCACATTCTAGACCCACAAAATTAAAAACTTTGTGTTTTGCTGGCCCTAAAACTTGCATCAAACATTGTCCAATCTGTCCACAGCCAGTAGATCCTAGCTACAGAACTTTGTGCTCCTTTTGGAAAATTTCTGACGGGTAAGTTCTTGTCTTTGTTCTCTTCTTCTAACTATGTTCTTTAGACATGCTGGATGTGCTTCTTCTATCTATACTATCACTATACAATCTACAAACATGAATGGGCACACCATTCACTAGTACCCACACAGTGTTGTATAGTTTGGATGCAACCATGAAGACGTTGCTCTATGTTTAGGTCATCAAGCGGCTACTGGTCCCAAGATGGCTGTAGGGTAGCATCAACCAACGCCACATACACAACCTGTGAATGTGATCACTTGACCAACTTCGCCATCCTGCTGGACGTGCATGCACTCAAGGTAAGAATTTTTTCTACGTCTTTCTTGTAGCTGACCTGTCCTTGTCTTTGTTATACTTGTCCAGTCTTTGTTGTACCTGACCTGTTTTTCTGCCACGTCGTTGCTCCCTCCCTCATGTTCTCTCTGTTGCCCCCCCTCACGTTCTGTCTGTCGCGCCCCACCCCCTCACGTCCTCTCTGTTGCCCCCCCCTCACCAGCTCTCTGTTGTCCCCCCCCTCCCCTCACGTTCTGTCTGTCCCCCCCCCTCACGTTGTCTGTGTTGCTCCCCCTCACCATCTCTCTGTTGTCCCCCCCCCCCTCACCATCTCTCTGTTGTCCCCCCACCCTCACGTTCTCTCTGTTCCTCCCCCCCCCTTACCTTCTCTCTGTTGCTCCCCCTCACGTTTCCTCTGTTACTCCCCGTCCCCCTCACGTTCTCACTGTTGCCCCCCCCCCTCACGTTCTCCCTGTTGCTCCCCCTCACGTTCTCCCTGTTGCTCCCCCTCACGTTCTCCCTGTTGCTCCCCCTCACGTTCTCCCTGTTGCTCCCCCTCACGTTCTCTCTGTTGCCCCCCCCCCCTCACGTTCTCCCTGTTGCTCCCCCTCACGTTTCCTCTGTTACTCCCCGTCCCCCTCACGTTCTCCCTGTTGCTCCCCCTCACGTTCTCTCTGTTACCCCCCCCCCTCACGTTCTCCCTGTTGCTCCCCCTCACGTTCTCCCTGTTGCTCCCCCTCACGTTCTCTCTGTTGCCCCCCCCTCACGTTCTCCCTGTTGCTCCCCCTCACGTTCTCCCTGTTGCTCCCCCTCACGTTCTCTCTGTTGCCCCCCCCCCCTCACGTTCTCTCTGTTGCCCCCCCCCTCACGTTCTCCCTGTTGCTCCCCCTCACGTCCTCTCTGTTACCCCCCGTCCCCAGACTGACAAGGTCCACAAGGAGGTCCTGGACTGGATCACCAAGATTGGTTGCATCATCTCCTGTACAGCTCTACTGGCCAGCTGGATCACATTCCAGTGTTTCTCGTAAGTACTGGCTCACTGTGTGTGTGGCAGAAAGTGATACAGTGTATGGGAGATCGTGACAGTTTGTGACAGTGTGGGGGAGATTGTGACACTGTGTGACAGTGTTGGAGATTGTGACAGTGTGTGGGAGATTGTGACAGTGTGTGGGAGATTGTGACAGTTTGTGGCAGTGTGGGGGAGATTATGACAGTTTGTGGCAGTGTGGGGTGATTATGACAGTTTGTGGCAGTGTGTGGGAGATTGTGACACTGTGTGACAGTGTGTGGGATATTGTGACACTGTGTGACAGTGTGTGGCAGTGTGTGTGAGATTGTGACAGTGTGTGGGAGATTATGACAGTGTGTGGCAGTGTGTGGGAGATTATGACAGTTTGTGACAGTGTGTGGGAGATTGTGACACTGTGTGACAGTGTTGGAGATTGTGACAGTGTGTGGGAGATTGTGACACTGTGTGACAGTGTGTGGGAGATTGTGACAGTGTGTGGCAGTGTGTGGGAGATTGTGACAGTGTGTGGCAGTGTGTGGGATATTGTGACACTGTGTGACAGTGTGTGGCAGTGTGTGTGAGATTGTGACAGTGTGTGGGAGATTATGACAGTGTGTGGCAGTGTGTGGGAGATTATGACAGTTTGTGACAGTGTGTGGGAGATTGTGACAGTGTTGGAGATTGTGACAGTGTGTGGGAGATTGTGACACTGTGTGACAGTGTTAGAGATTGTGACAGTGTGTGGGAGATTGTGACAGTGTGTGGCAGTGTGTGGGAGATTGTGACAGTGTGTGGGAGATTGTGACAGTGTGTGGCAGTGTGTGGGAGATTGTGACAGTGTGTGGCAGTGTGTGGGAGATTGTGACAGTGTGTGGCTGTGTGTGGGAGATTGTGACAGTGTGTGGCAGTGTGTGGGAGATTGTGACAGTGTGTGACAGTGTGTGGCAGTGTGTCCCAAGGTGTGGCAGATTGTGACAATGTGTCACCGTCTGTGACTGTGTGTCAGTGTGTAGCTGTGTCTTCAATGTGCCCTATAGTGTAATGTGCCATTTCTTCGCTTAAACTTACCCGAGCTTTCTTTCCGCTTATTTACATTTACTACTCATTTCAACGATATTTTCATGATCAACTTTAATTAGTTTTGTTTTGCTAGTTTTATAACCTTACTTAACTGATTATAAAAATGAACTCTTAAAGTTTATTTAACACTTGCCATCTGTAGTTCATTTCTCTCTCCCATATTCTTGGTTCAGAAGAGTAGGTAAGAATTATAACTTTAAAATATACCTAGTCGTTTGTGGCGTATGTTCACCTAAAATAGTACGTTACTGTAAACAGAGAAACAAATGCTCCATCGTATTGATTTCTTCCAATAAAAAATAAAATTGAAAAAAATCCTACATAGAAAAGTCGGTCAAATAAACATATTTCGTCTCCTTGGTAAGAAGCCTCTTTTTTTTCTATTTTCTATTTCATCGACAACACACCATGAAATATACATTTATGGAGAGGAGTAAAACATTGCAAATAATCAGAGGGAAAACTTTACATTCTCTGAAAATTGAAGCCCATTCGACTCTTCAAGTAAACTATACAACACTGAGAACATTTTTAAAAATGAGCTGTAATGTAACAGTATGGTTCTAATTGGTCAATCTATTCTATATTTAACCCCATCTTTTAATAGTACAGATAAGGCATCATCTACCTCGCTCTAAAATAGCGGAGCTGATGTAATTTAAAGTGCTATTTATCATAATCTTTTGGCACGGTATGATATTTATTTATTTGATATTTATAAATGTTATTTATTTATTTGATATTTATAAATGATGTTTATTTTCAACATCATGGATCGTATGTAGAGTGAGCCTATTATACCCCACCATTTGGGGGGGGGGGGGGAATGAGCACCTTATATTTTTTACATTTCAATTTGAAAATAAATTGATAAATTTCTGGATGAAATAGTTTTCTGGCAAAAACATCCCGCACTGAGATTATCCTAACCCGGTGTTTGGGGTTTCTCCCAGTCGTTATCTGACCGTCAACATCATTAACAAGAATGTTGGAGCGACAGTGAGGGAAATAAAATGTTGTTTGGTTGCACTCAAGGGGGGTAATAGGTTTATGTGAGCAGATAGGGGCAGACAACCGAATCTGGTTGCAGGGGCGATAACAAGAGGCAACCACCGATACCCGGGCTGTGACGTCAGCGACGTTGAGCAAAACACGCCGTTAATGACAGGTTAACTCTATACAACCCAGCAACATGGTCGTTACTCAACAGTTTGGTCGTCATTGAGGGGTGGGGGGGGGGGGGGCACAGTTTTTTAGACCGCGACATACGCCAGGTGACACGGACAGGAAGTTGTTACTGTAAGACATTTTTTTTCTGGGGGATGGGGTTGGGGAGTGGAGGGGGGGGGTAGATATTTTTAAAAGTACAAATGGTTCTCCTGTAACGTTGGTGGTATTGGCAGGTCATACTGAACTGTACACATGCACAGAGTTCAGTGTTTTTTCCAGACATTTTTCTCCGGTGGGCACTTGAAATTTTCGGGGGGGGGGGGGGGGGGGGGTAGACTTTCTTCGGGGGGGGGGGGGGGGCGGACACTGTTAAAAGTATATATTTTCTACATAAATTATATAAATTTCATTTCGTTCGGGGGGGGGGGGCGGTAGAATTTTTTTCGGGGGGGGGGCGGGGGGCAAGAAACTCTGACAGAATTTCAATGTCTTAATGCACATCGGGAATGGTAGCCGTCCTTGGGACCACAAATCCCTTTAGTATCACATTATCTGGGATTAGGTGTCACATTACATGTAAGTCAAATAGCAGGATCAAAATTATATTCGATTTTAAGAGCGCGCAATAGTTGTTTATAAGATTTTCGAATGTACAGATGAAAACTGTCTTTATTGAAGCACAACTAGCACCCGTCACCAGAAGCATTGGCCAACTTCCAGTGTGTGGGTCCATGGATGGAACTATAACCCCTCCCCCTCCCCTAACCACCACCCCACACGCCTACGCCTCTACATCCATCTAAACAACCTAACCCTTATTATAAAACCGAACCGTGTTTTTTGCGACCATTAAACCTGGCAGACGTATAATTTTATGTTTAATGCTTGTAAAGCTTTTATTTAGGTTCCATTACAATTTTATAAATAGAAATGCTGTCAATTTAATCTAAATTTATTACGGAAATAACCGGAGAAGATAATTCTACTTTCACTTTAAAGAGAGTCGAGAGTTGTCCCCCGTGAGCTGTGCTAGCATTGGATTTATCTGGTTTCCCATTGTGGGGTGATTTACTCTCTGATAAGTCCAGCGTCCGACATTCAGCATTTCCCATAGAGGTTTGGGGGGAGGGGGGGGGGGTGGGACATGAAGAGTTATGGTTCCTGGATATTTCTATTTGTTTTCATGGCTTTTAAATACCTCAGTCTAAAACCCGGCAAAAAAATAAAATAATAATCTTATGACAAAAACAAAAACAACATATTCCGCATTCTGGTTTTATGAACTCTGATTACACCCCTTCATGCTATTTAAGACGGTTCCTTTTTTAACTTTAAAATTGCCAGAAGTTTTATAAATACAACTGAAAAAAAATTATAATTGCATTCTTATCAGTGTAGAAATGTTTCTTTAAGTCTGAAGAGGACATTCTTTATGCCAGAGAAAAATGTCCAGAGCTGAATGGGGAATACAACACTTTAATGGCGCAGGCTGCTAGCGCCGAGCAGAAATAAAACAACACTAAAATCTAAGAATTACCGATATTCTAGAACATGGACACGCGCTGATAAACATAAAAAAAAAACAGTTGAAAACACTTGAAGTATTTTTTTTTTAAAATCTCACAGAGGAAGAAATTGATAAAAAAAATATTTCAGCACGTCAGTTGTTTTTTTTTACATATCATAACGTTTTATTTGAACTATTCGTTCTTAGTTCGCTCGTCTTCTGTAGCTTGATGTGTGTGAATCTTGAGGTTGAACCTGCTACCTGAACGTGGGTTGGGATGTTAAACCTGTAAGCTAAACGTGGATCTTTATGTTAAGCCTGCTGTCTAACGTGGGTTGGGATGTTAAACCTGCTAGCTAATGTGGGCTTTGATGTAAACCTACTAGCTTAAAGTTACAGTGTTGGTTTTTTTAAGATGGTTCCCCTGCTATTTACAATCATCTGTTTACCATTATCCAGTAAGAACTATGACGAGTCGTCTTCAACTTCCCTCCCCCCTCCCTCCCCATGTGCAGCATTTCCAGTACACTCATTTGTTTCCTCTCAATTCAAACTACATTCATACAAATTGTGGCTTCATTGTTTCTCACAATTTATGTGTACTAGAATATACATTCATACAAATTGTGGCTTCATTGTTTCTCACAATTTATGTGTACTAGAATCTACATTCATACAAATTGTGGCTTCATTGTTTCTCACAATTTATGTGTACTAGAATATACATTCATACAAATTGTGGCTTCATTGTTTCTCACAATTTATGTGTACTAGAATCTACATTCATACAAATTGTGGCTTCATTGTTTCTCACAATTTATGTGTACTAGAATATACATTCAAACAAATTGTGGCTTCATTGTTTCTCACAATTTATGTGTACTAGAATATACATTCATACAAATTGTGGCTTCATTGTTTCTCACAATTTATGTGTACTAGAATATACATTCATACAAATTGTGGCTTCATTGTTTCTCACAATTTATGTGTACTAGAGTCTACATTTAAACAAATTGTGGCTTCATTGTTTCTCACAATTTATGTGTACTAGAGTCTACATTTAAACAAATTGTGGCTTCATTGTTTCTCACAATTTATGTTTACAAATCTATTCACTCTTCCAGCGTACCTGGGGAAAAAATAGCCCACCGCTTTTCGGTTGTTAGATAAAATAAATGTAGCTAATTTAAGCACAGCTTGAGAAATACAAAAACAAGATGGCTCGAATTTGTTGGGTCTAAAATAAACAAACTTGACAATGGCAGGTTATTTTCAGGTGGGGAATTAAAAGTTTGGAATCTTAGAATTAACCGTCAGGGATGAGCGAAGGAAGCCTAAACATTTCAGACATTTTTTTTCTGTGTGTTCAGTGAAGCAGTCATGAGGTGTAGTAAATCATTGCTTGTGATGGCACGCGTGCTGGCTAAATGTTGCCAGATAAAACGTTCAAAGAGTAGGCCGAAAGTGTTACCCTTTCATATCAGATAAGATTTTCAGAACTCTTTAATGAAAAGAAGTGCGAAGAAAATTAAGACAAATATGGAAGCCACGTGAGGGTGAAGATGTTTTTTTTTTTACAATCAAACGGGAAAAATATAAAACGTTAACACACCGAAGCAATCTTATAAGTAGTTATGCTCTCGTCCATACAAACTTTGCCAAATTTTTAGGAGCGTAAAGCACCTTTACAAATTACGCAAAGATTTATCGCCACAATTTGTCATACCATCGATAAAATATAATCACTATAGATGTTCAAAACCATTGCAATAAATATTTTCCATTTTAAAAAAATAATTTTAAAATACAATGGTCTACAAAACAGTTTTAGATTTGCTCACCATTTTCTAATTTCTATTTTAGCTGATTTATTTACATTAGCTTATGTGGGATATAAAAGCAAACAAATAAAGTAAATCTACTTGGCTCCAAACAACCGATTTGTTTAGCGTGTGTTTACAAGCTAGACTGGGCATCAAATCCGTGATTTTCTTAAGTAAATAAAACTTCGTGTCATGCAAGTCGATTCAGGCTTTTTCACCTTAGTGTAAAAGACAGTAACATGTCCAAATTAACGTGGGTAAAATTTCCAAATTAACGTGAGAAAAATGTCCAACCTAACAAGAGTAAAATGTCCAACTTAACAAGAATAAAATGTCCAACTTAACGTAAAAAAATGTCCAACTTAAGCTGAGAAAAAGGTCCACTTTAAGCTTAGAAAAATGTCCAACTTAACGTAAAAAAATTTCCAACTTAACATGAGTAAAATGTACAACTTAACGTGAGAAAATTGTCCAAATTAACATGAGAAAAATGCCCAACTTAACGTAAACAAAATGTCCAACTTAACGTAAAAAAATGTCCAAATTAACGTGAGAAAACTGCCCAACCTAACAAGAGTAAAATGTCCAACTTAAACTGAGAAAAATGTCCAACTTAACGTAAAAAAAATGTCCAAGGTGAGATCGCCCTCATTGTTCGCATGTTCTCGACGCTCTGTTGAGATTGTCAGCCATTTACGATAAGATGAATGTCTCCATATTTACGTGCTATCTATGGGCAGGGGACGCAGGGGAATCTTTCCCACCGCTCGCTTCACGGCTATCTTAATCGTTCTTTATTTCAACTCACCCCTATCACGTAGGTGGCATTTCTTTCTATATCGCAGAAACTCTTTTCAAATTTATCCTTAATTTACTTGAAATAAATAATCACACACATACATATATATTCATTATCACAAAAAAATCTTTTCAAATTTTCCCTTAATTTACGTTAATTAAATAAACGCACACGTATACATATATATTCTATATCACAGAAACAGTTTTCAAATTTACCCTTAATTTACTTTAAATGAATAGATAAACACACACACATAAATATATATTTATTTTGCGTATTTGAATCACAGAGCTTTGCAGATTTTAGAAAAAAAACAACTAAATTGTTACGTTTATCCCCGTGTTTCTTACACTGTGATTTCAAACATTTGAAACTAACACCTAGATGTCACGTGTGGTCGTGGTGGTGTAGGAAAGTAGTGCCTGACATGACAACGATGCGCGTGTGTAAACAGCCACATTAAATAAACCTCGTCATGTCAGCTCCAGTAAATTGGTTTGACGCTTTTTACCACACTGTTTTGTATGCTACAAGTAGTGACTGTACAGAAATGTAACCATAACAACGACATAGTATTTTAGATTAAATCATCAGAGCAAAGATGTAATTTTTTTAAATCGGTAATTTGAAAAATTTAAAAATATTTTTACATTTTTCGAATTTTGGGTCCCCCTAAACGCCCCCCCCCCCCCATCTCACTCCACCGATACAGCGTTTGGCGGCCACTGGTATGTCTGTTCCTCCTGTTCTTCATAGACCAGCTTTGACCTTGGCGGTCGTGAGTTTTTGTGTCTCAGTCTGAAGAAAGTCGTTTTTGTGTGTGTGGGGGGGGGGGGGGAATATGTTTTTGCCTGTGCTTGTGTTGTATTTATTTAAATGTCGGAACTACAATCAACGGGGAGGACTGAAACAACGTTTATAGTAACAATATGCTGTTGCCCTCTACAAAAGTACAGTACCCTCCTCTCCCCCGCCACATGACCTCCCCCAACAGTACAGTACCCTCCTCTCCCAATACACATGACCTCCGTCAACAGTACAGTACCCTCCTCTACCCCTCCACATGAACTCCCCCAAGAGTACAGTACACTCCTCTCCCAATACACATGACCTCCGTCAACAGTACAGTACCCTCCTCCCCCCTACACATGACCTCCCCCAAGAGTACAATACCCTCCCCCCCCATGACCTCCCCCAAGAGTACAGTACCCTCCTCCCCCACCTACACATGACCTCAACCAAAAGTACAATACCCCCCCTACACATGACCTCCCCCAAGAGTACAGTACCCTCCTCCCCCCCTACACATGACCTCAACCAAAAGTACAATACCCCCCCTACACATGACCTCCCCCAAGAGTACAGTACCCTCCTCCCCCCCTACACATAACCTCCCCCAACAGTACAATACCCTCCCCCCTACACATGACCTCCCTCAACAGTACCCCCCCTACACATGACCTCCCCCAAAAGTACCCCCCTACACATGACCTCCCCCAAAAGTACCCCCCCCCTACACATGACCTCCCCCAAGAGTACACCCCTGTGGCACGCACGCCACATCTGTGGGACGGGCTGGGCCGGTGAACCTGATAATCTCGTGTACTATCTCAGACCAGCATGCCGTGATCACGTGACGACCGTCATGAAAACTTTCCTCAAGTTGCTCATCCAATGCTTGACACCAACATTATGGCAGTAGTTATTGCTTTATAAACATTACTTGTTTTTATTTTGTTTAATTAAATACGCATGCCATTTCTTTAAATCAACATCGTATTTTGCTAATAAGTTAAATATAATTAACTTAAAAATAATTGCCAGCAATTAATTGAGAATTATAGTTTCATTTCTAAATGTAGAAAATGCGTTAAAAGTACTATAAAAACCAGCTACGTACATTTAAACTTTTAAAAGTATCATCGTTAAGGCAGTTAAGTTCATTACAACTTTTGAAAGAATCACCCTAAGGCAGCTAAGTTCATTACAACTTTTGAAAGAATCACCGCTAAGGCAGTTAAGTTCATTACAACTTTTGAAAGAATCACCCTAAGGCAGCTAAGTTCATTACAACTTTTGAAAGAATCACCGCTAAGGCAGCTAAGTTCATTACAACTTTTGAAAGAATCACCGCTAAGGCAGCTAAGTTCATTACAACTTTTGAAAGAATCACCAAGGGGCAGCTAAGTTCATTACAACTTTTGAAAGAATCACCGCTAAGGCAGCTAAGTTCATTACAACTTTTGAAAGAATCACCGCTAAGGCAGCTAAGCTCATTACAACTTTTGAAAGAATCACCGCTAAGGCAGCTAAGTTCATTACAACTTTTGAAAGAATCACCAAGGGGCAGCTAAGTTCATTACAACTTTTGAAAGAATCAACGTAAGGCAGCTAAGTTCATTACAACTTTTGAAAGAATCACCACCAATGCAAAAACAAAATTGCTTAAGGCCAGCTGGGTAGATAAGAGTTTCCTTGAAAGAAAACCCCCGGCGACCCCGAGCTCAAAGGCCGAGATAACCCCATCTCCCCTTGATCGTAAAGATATTAGCGGGTAGCGGGCCCTTGCTGGTGGATCAACGTCACGAGTTTCATCACTTGTGTACACGTTTAGAGCACACATATTTTTAACTGCTAGCGTTTATGTCAACAATAAAAGCCTGAGATTATGCTTTCTTCCAATTCTGTGAGCCCCCGGGGTTATCTGGGAGTGGAAAATGTACATACGTGTCCACTCAATGCTTCACATACACACCAGACTAAAGAATTTACATACGTGTCCACTCAATGCTTCACATACACACCAGACTAAAGAATTTACATACGTGTCCACTCAATGCTTCACATACACACCAGACTAAAGAATTTACATACGTGTCCACTCAATGCTTCACATACACACCAGACTAAAGAATTTACATACGTGTCCACTCAATGCTTCACATACACACCAGACTAAAGAATTTACATACGTGTCCACTCAATGCTTCACATACACACCAGACTAAAGAATTTACATACGTGTCCACTCAATGCTTCACATACACACCAGACTAAAGAATTTACATACGTGTCCACTCAATGCTTCACATACACACCAGACTAAATAATTTACATACGTGTCCACTCAATGCTTCACATACACACCAGACTAAAGAATTTACATACGTGTCCACTCAATGCTTCACATACACACCAGACTAAAGAATTTACATACGTGTCCACTCAATGCTTCACATACACACCAGACTAAAGAATTTACATACGTGTCCACTCAATGCTTCACATACACACCAGACTAAAGAATTTACAAACGTGTCCACTCAATGCTTCACATACACACCAGACTAAAGAATTTACATACGTGTCCACTCAATGCTTCACATACACACCAGACTAAAGAATTTACATACGTGTCCACTCAATGCTTCACATACACACCAGACTAAAGAATTTACATACGTGTCCACTCAATGCTTCACATACACACCAGACTAAAGAATTTACAAACGTGTCCACTCAATGCTTCACATACACACCAGACTAAAGAATTTACATACGTGTCCACTCAATGCTTCACATAAACCCCAGACTAAAGAATTTACATACGTGTCCACTCAATGCTTCACATAAACCCCAGACTAAAGAATTTACATACGTGTCCACTCAATGCTTCACATAAACCCCAGACTAAAGAATTTACATACGTGTCCACTCAATGCTTCACATACACACCAGACTAAAGAATTTACATACGTGTCCACTCAATGCTTCACATACACATCAGACTAAAGAATTTACATACGTGTCCACTCAATGCTTCACATAAACACCGGACTAAAGAATTTACATACGTGTCCACTCAATGCTTCACATACACATCAGACTAAAGAATTTACATACGTGTCCACTCAATGCTTCACATACACATCAGACTAAAGAATTTACATACGTGTCCACTCAATGCTTCACATACACACCAGACTAAAGAATTTACATACGTGTCCACTCAATGCTTCACATACACACCGGACTAAAGAATTTACATACGTGTCCACTCAATGCTTCACATACACATCAGACTAAAGAATTTACATACGTGTCCACTCAATGCTTCACATACACACCATACTGGAACATGTGATGTCTGTTGGCAATCTGGCTTTATCTGGCATCCTGCATAGCCCAGGTATTACACACATACACATATGTTGGCATCGTTTCTAAATTTAATGGAGACATATACACATATATTTTCATATCTTTTTAGTATACCAGATATCCCTCATATACACATATGTTGTCGTCTCTTCTACATATCCGAGATATTAGAAATAAACACATGCGTTTACATTGCTTCTACATATCCTGGATAATAAACAATACACGGGGTCAATGGCCTCAATGGCGCATAACCAATCGACACGTATACTTAATTGTGTTGGAGGGGATCCCTTCCAACACTAAAATTAAGAACAAAGAAGAAACATATACACATATATTATCATCTCTTTACAGTATCCCAGATATCCCTCATATACACATATGTTGTCGTCTCCTCTACATATCCCAGATATTAGACATAAACACATGCGTTTTCATTACTTTTACATATCCTGGAAATTAACTTATACACATATTTTATCATGATTTTACAGTATCCTAGATATCCCACATATATGCATAGTAAATGTTGTCATCTCTTCTACATTTCCTAGATATTCCACATACAGTATATACACATATATCGCCATATTTTCTTTATATCCCAGCCACTCCACAAATCTCTTCTCAATAATCCCAAACTAAACTGTTACTTGATTGTAATTTACTATTGCGCTTATTATAAGGTGTTTTAACAATTCGTTGTTTTTCTTTTTTTTTCTTCTTCTGATAATTGCTGAGTTATGTCTTACAGAATACTCATCATTGAAAAAAAATATTTTAGATTTATCGAATCGTGTTATCTTTTGAAATTAATTTTAATTTAAAATTTCTTAAGTCAATAAACTTAAAAATAGCCTAGCCTAGACTAAAACCAAAATAAATGTACAGGTTAAATTAAGTTTCAGAATCAGGAGATTTCCACTCTAAATGTAGGTGAGGTTCTGCTAAACAGTTTTGTGGGTTGGTTTATTTGAAATTCGAGTAATAACAGTCGCAGCAGTAGTAAAAAAAAAAACTACTTTTCGTTTCGGACGTGAAGGTAAATGCGTTTTCTCTCTGGAAGAATTTACGAGGACCAAAAAATGTTTATGTTAATGGCCCGTCTTTGTGTACCGTATAGGTGAGAAAACAGGGGGGGGGGGGGATAAAAGGCGAGTATCTAAATTTGGTTGGCATCACGTTTAAGGGCCTGATAACACTTCCATATCCTCCATAAGTCAACATCGATGTACAGGGGCAACAACCTACAAGTAGAGCGGCATAACTGGGCGTCAACTGCTCGGCGAAGGAGAAACTGACTTTATTTACTGGTACACCCGACCCAAGTGATAATCTCCCCTACTGGGATGTGACAGACATGTTGAAAGCTCTTTGCAAAATATTTTCCAGTAAATGTTGGAGAATGCGGAGTTAGCAAATCTTTTTGGGGTCAGAACCTCCAAGGTTTGTGGTGAGCGGGTTTTATCTCGTCATTTAGGGTAAATTGTGTGGAGATTGTGTGGAGATTGGCATGGGAAAATGTGTAAAGGTTGATATTTTGTGATGGTAGATTTGTTTGGGATAAAATAAGTGTAAAGGTTGATATTTTATGTTGGTAAATTTGTTTAGGGTAAAAAAAAGTGTAAAGGTTGATAGTTTGTGTTGGTAGATTTGTTTGGGATGAAATAAGTGTAAAGGTTGATATCTTGTGCTGGTAAGTGTAAGCCTTATTTTGTTTTGGTAAATATAGCTGAGACAAGTGACGTGGGGGGGGGGGAGGGGGGAGCTTAAATACGGATAACTCGTTGAAGTAGATTTATTTTGAGGTGGAAAAAACATCACCTGATATTTTGTTTAGATCGACCACGCATGCGTAGATCGGTTCCTAAAGTGGGATGAGTTCACTGATTGGCTGGATTCCTCGTTAGGTGCGGCACGTCGTAGATCTTTTGTTTTACCTGGCGCACGCTCTAAATCTTCCTGTATCAATCTGAACCTATGCCCGCCTAGTTAGAATTAACCGCTTTGATAAAGGCATCGGGTGGCAGATAGGGCAATACGTGCCATTCTTGGCCAGATAATAACCAGATTGCCACAATGACATGCGCGCGAACCTAAAATACATCACTTGCCAGGAGGGATGGGCTGCTTGTGTCTCGTGTGATTAACATTTTGTTAAGAGAGAAACTATTCGCACAAAACATTGCTCTGATAAGTTTTTTAAGAGAGAAAATATTCGCACTAAACATTGCTCTGATAAGTTTTGTTAAGAGAGAAACTATTCGCACAAAACATTTCTCTGATAATTTTTGTTAAGAGAGAAAATGTTCGCACAAAACATTTCTCTGATAATTTTTGTTAAGAGAGAAAATGTTCGCACAAAACATTGGTCTGATAAGTTTTGTTAAGAGAGAAAATGTTCGCACAAAACATTGGTCTGATAAGTTTAAGGTTAAGTCAAGTAGTCTCTGATAAGTTTTAAAGTAAAGTAAAGTTTCCTCTGATAAGTTTTGAAGTACGGCTAAGTAAAGTTTTATCTGATAAGTTTTAAAGTAAAATAAAGTTTCCTCTGATAAGTTTTAACGTAAAATAAAGTTTTCTCTGATAAGTTTTAAAGTGCGGCTTAGTAAAGTTTTCTCTGATAAGTTTTAAAGTACGGCTAAGTAAAGTTTCCTCTGATAAGTTTTTAAGGAAAATAAAGTTTTCTCTGATAAGATTTAAAGTTAAGTTTTCTTTGATAAGTTTTAACGTAGAGCAAAGTAAATTTTCTCTAGTTTTTAAGTAAATCTGTATCAAACAAACAAAACAGGAACCAACATCTTGATATTTTTTTTGTAAAACAAGTTTCAGAAATTTTTTAAGCTAATCCAAAAACAACATTCTTCCTGGGTGTACTGTACTGGCTAGAATTTCTAACACAACACAACTCTTACAGAAATAAACTTTATTTTTGTGTGTGTGCGAGCGATGTGTAGAACGTTACTTATTAGTATACGCGATTCTTTTAACTAGCTGTACTGGATTAAATGCTGCTCCACTTAACTCACCCCCATTACTTAACCCCCCCCCCCCTAAAGGAGGAGAGTTACCTCTAACTTGTCAAGTGACGGTTTGGTGGAGGTGGTATGGTGGGGGTGTGGTGGGGGTGGTGTGGTGTTTGTGCGGTGAGGAGTGGGGGGGGGGAATGGATGTTAACGTGTGTTGGGTGCGCAGGTTTATTTATCTTTTTAAAAACAGATATACCTCAGATAAGTTTTTGTATTTTTTTCAACTTTTCACCATTCTGCTTATTTAAGGATCCTGTTATACTATTTAGCCAAATGTTTTTTTTTTTACTACGCTTAACTAAAGTCGGTTACGCTAAGATGTTTACTGCAGGTCTACTAATATATGGACCATTATTTTTATCGATTCTCGCGAGATTCTCGCATCCCAAAAGCTCACAGCCACAGACACGCTCAGCTATCCCGGAACTCATATTTTATTGCCATGGAGATCTGTGTGTTTACGTAACTGCTTCCATTACGTAACTTAGAGGCGTAGCTTGTGACCTTGACCCTACAAGTTTATCTCCATCTGCTGCGAGATTAATGATGAGCACATGCTGAGCCTATCTTCAAAATGGCGGCGTCTTAACAGCATTTAATGAACTCATATAGTCGACTTTTAATAACGTTTTTTTTTTCGTTAGCTTTTTTATGTAAAAAGTCGTCTGCAGTTAGCCAAGGTGGCGTTGTAGACATAGTGTATTCAACTGATTACTTTAAAATAGTATTAGGCCTAATATCCCTCTCACAACTGTATTTTTTTCTACAGATAACATTGAATTGTAAACCATATGCTAATCGTTTTAATAAAACTATTTTAGACGGGGGATAATCCACGCGTTATATAAAACAAGCAGGTTAGGGTTGTGGCTCATGCTATTTTGGGAGGTAAAAGGGTGAGGGGGGGGGGGGTACTTTATAGACTAGAGGATGTTGTTAACACTGGTTTCTATTTATTTCATCGTTTGTAACAGTACTGCTATTTAGAATGGTTGGATGCATAACTTTACACCTAGGTTGTGCTAGTGATTATATTATTCCGTTTTCATTTTTTTAAAATTCCAAATGTTTTGTATGAATGATGGTTGAGTGTGGAGGGTGGAGGGGGGCGGGGGTCTAGAATTAAAACATATATAACATGAGAGGATTAATCTATGAAATTATTACATGCTGTTAAATGGAATATGTGATTACTAAAACAAAACCATATTTTTGGTATATATTGTACAAGATCTCACAACCTTCTGTTTGTGTTTTTTAAAATTGTTTTCGATATTTATCTTTCTTTCTTATGAACTTGCCAGATTTTTATGTTGTGTAGCACGTAAGGGATATTTTGTGTAACAAACTACCACTATATTTAACACATATACATGCATTCATGTTTACTTTAATTGATGGTAGGTCCTTAATTAAAATTTCTGACATTTTGTTTTTATTCAAACTTTCACAGATCCCTGCAAGGTGAAAGAAACTCAATCCACAAGAACCTGGTTGTTTGTCTGTTTGTAGCTGAGATCGTATTTGTTCTTGGCATTTCTGAGACAACAAATTCCGTAAGTTACTGACTCATAATGAATTAAAATACAAACAAATGTAACAAAACAAATGCAACAAAACAAATGCAACAAAACAAATGTAACAAAGCAAATGTAACAAAACACATATTTTCACATTACTTATTTTTTCCAATAATAAAAAAAATCATCCAAACTAAATTATCCAACCATCCCCAAAAAATAATCCAAACGTATAACCTTTAAATTCCTGACTTCCTGTAAATCAACCAGATCCTATGCTCCGTGATTGCTGGCTTTCTCCATTACTTTTTCCTGGCTGCCTTCACCTGGATGTTGATGGAAGGGCTGCACATCATCTTCATGCTGGTGCAGGTCTTTGACGCCTCCAAGTCCAGACTACCTTACTACTATCTGGCTGGTTATGGTAAGACTACCTTACTACTATCTGGCTGGTTATGGTAAGATCTTCCTGTAGACTTTAGTCCGTCCTGACTACCTTACTACTATCTGGCTGGTTATGGTAAGATCTTCCTGTAGACTTTAGTCCGTCCTGACTACCTTACTACAATCTGGCTGGTTATGGTAAGATCTTCCTGTAGACTTTAGTCCGTCCTGACTACCTTACTACAATCTGGCTGGTTATGGTAAGATCTTCCTGCAGGTTTTAGTCCACCAACACAACAAGTCATCACTTATGTGATAGCCAGACTTTTCAACAATGGAGTAAAAAAAAAACATATATGTAATGTCTCACCTTTCATTGAGTGAACTAATAATTACTTATGAAAATGTTTCCAGCTTTGTACAAAAGTTTCTATAATCAAATTTATTTACACAAAAATACAAAATAATTGTTAATGGTTCCACAAAAGCTGTAGTGTAAAAAATTATAATGCTTGGAATCTTCAAGGATTTAAAAAAATAATTATAATAAAGGCATATTAATAAGTAATTTTTTTTCAATAAACTGCTTTACATATCAACATATGACTTATGGTTCTGTATTAATTTCTTTTGACTTTACTTTTGTAGGAGCTCCACTGATCATTGTTGGCACATCTTGTTTGTTTTACTACAGTGGGTATGGAACCAGTCAATAGTGAGTAGACCTAGCTCAACATTACTTGGTGTCATCAGCTAATTTTACTTTAATTACTTGGTGTCATCAGCTAATTTTACTTTAATTACTTGGTGTCATCAGCTAATTTTACTTTAATTACTTGGTGTCAACAGCTAATTTTAGTTTAATTACTTGGTGTCATCAGCTAATTTTAGTTTAATTACTTGGTGTCATCAGCTAATTTTACTTTAATTACTTGGTGTCATCAGCTAATTTTACTTTAATTACTTGGTGTCAACAGCTAATTTTAGTTTAATTACTTGGTGTCATCAGCTAATTTTACTTTAATTACTTGGTGTCAACAGCTAATTTTAGTTTAATTACTTGGTGTCATCAGCTAATTTTACTTTAATTACTTGGTGTCATCAGCTAATTTTACTTTAATTACCTGGTGTCATCAGCTAATTTTACTTTAATTACTTGGTGTCAACAGCTAATTTTACTTTAATGACTTGGTGTCATCAGCTAATTTTACTTTAATTACTTGGTGTCATCAGCTAATTTTACTTTAATTACTTGGCATCATCAGCTAATTTTACTTTAATTAGTTGGTGTCATTGAATCCTAATACTTAAAACCATATAACATATTTTGGAAAATTATCAAAATATAAACTTTTCACCAAGTCAGATTAGCTGTATTTATTATTCACTTTAAGCAGAAAGAAAATCCCGAAATCCTCCATTTAAAAATTAGTTCTCATTAACCTCATTAATCTCTCTCAATTTTTAAACTCAACAATTTTTACACCCAAATTTTTTCAGCTGCTGGCTGACTACAGAAAGATATTTTATCTGGGCATTCGCTGGACCTGTGGCTATCATTCTCTTGGTGAGTCTTCTATATAGATCAATCTTTTTAAAACTTTATTCCCCTTATTCAAATATTGAGCATAACAGTGTTACCTCCCTTAGAAAATGATGTTATCACTTTGATATCATGCACTCACACACGAGTAAGCTCAAAGACATTCATCATTCCAAATTTAGATAAGAACGCTAGCCTAAGAGTCCATTGAGTGTTCTTGAAATCATTGAAAGTCATGGATCAAAAACTTCTGAATTTTTTTATAAGGTTCTCACGGCAAATGTATTTCTCCAGAATGTTTTAAGTAAAATCTAATCAGAAAACAAAGTTTTTATTTTGAATGGTTTCTTGAATGATTATTCATAATTCAATCAATGATAACTAAATATGATAATATAATAATAATACTTAAATAAATATTTCTAAAGGTCAACGCCCTGATTCTTGCCTACGCTTTGAGCACAGTTTGCCGGCACTCGGAGTATGTTTTCAGCTCCAAGGATAAATCCACTGGCAGCGGATTGAGGTCAGTTTCTCCAGACTTTACACATCAAACTCTAGTTCAACATGCAGTCATATAGGCCTATCTCACAAACCATTTGTTTTTATTTCAATCCCATTTTAATTCAAATATTTTCTGGTTTAGGTCATGGATTCAAGGTGCTCAATCCTATTTTAATTCCAATATTTTCTGGTTTAGGTCATGGATTCAAAGTGCACAATCCCATTTTAATTCCAATATTTTCTGGTTTAGGTCATGGATTCAAGGTGCTCAATCCCATTTTAATTCCAATATTTTCTTGTTTAGGTCATGGATTCAAGGTGCTCTTGCTTTAGAAGTACTTCTGGGATTGACTTGGACTTTTGGCTACTTTGTGATTAATGAAGACAGCGTTGCGTTGGCTTACATCTTCACAATCATGAACAGCCTCCAGGGACTTTTCATCTTTGTTTTCCATTGTTTGCTCAACAAAAAGGTTAGTAATTTCAAACCATTTCAAGCAGAATTTCTTAATATCTCTACAAACTGGTAGCTTTTTTTTTTCAATCCTGCTGAAATAAAATACTAATATAAGGGAGATAAACCACAAAATGTTCTAATTATTTCTGCTAAGAGAGTGAAGTCACCATATACTTCAAACAGAGTTTAAGTTCTTACCTTTCAGTAAAATATGCCTTCATGATGTACTATTTAATTAACACTGATATTAGCTTTTAATAACTGTGTTTGATTGGTTGTTCTAAAAACTTTAAATGTCTTGAACAGACGCAGAAAGAATACCGCAGCGTCATGCACACTGTTGTGTCCAGGTCCTCCAGCAGCGCAGGCAGTCATTCAACCCTGACCAAACGGACCAACCCCCACAGTCACGAGCTGACACACAGCCACCAGAAACTGACCAACACCAACAGCCACTCACTAGCCTAGAGTGTACTGTTGCCTCCATTTTTATTTGATGCTTTGTAATTATGTGCCAAGGTAGAAGCGCTTACAATTGATGTTTAAAATATTTTGTTTTTTATTGAAAACATTGCTAAGAAAAATAAGTTTTGCAAATATAAAATTTTAAAATTATAATTTCACATTGACCAACAGATCTTGACCAATTTAAATGTGACCAATAAAAATAATTCAATTAATAATTATTAGTAACAAACAATGTATAAATACTGAGTTTTTTCATCAAAGTTTGAAAATAATCAATACTCTTTTTATCATATCATTTAAAAAATACTCAACATTTGATAAAGTGATTTCACAATTTTACAACTGGAAAAAGTTCAATGAACTCTAGTCACTGACATGGTACTGATATATTGGTGCTGCCCTGTGCTAATCTTGAATATCTATAGTATTTGCTTGTTGTTATAAGTATATTAAACCAACATATTTGTTTGCTGTGTAAAGCTTAGATTAATGTGGTGGGTCACAGACTGCTTAGTTCATTATGTTTTCTTCATTCATCAACAGCACCTTCATTCATACTTCAACTTTTCATTTATTTACATCATACTTCAACTTTTCATTCATCAACACCACCTTCATTCATACTTCAACTTTTCATTTATTTACATCATACTTCAACTTTTCATTCATCAACACCACCTTCATTCATACTTCTCAATGAACACCACCACATTCATTATTCTTAAGCATGTTTTAATGCTTTCCAAAAAAATCTACATGTAGCTTAATTTAGTTTTCAATATTTTTTTCCTTAATGTACAGAAACATGACAAGTATCTGTAAACAAAATGTTTATTTTTTTAACACTTCTCTAGAGGAAACTAAAATGTGCAGACATAATCATTTATTGACTGTGTGTAAAAAAAAAAAGCTAATGTTTTACTATTTCTTGTGTTGATTGCATTTGGTTTCAATACATCAGCACATTTTAATCACACATTTTTTTAAAATCATGTAGAATTTATCCGAATAAAAAATGCTTTGAGACTTTTTTAGCTTTCTTAAGTAATTATAATCTTTCAAACATGAAGCAGTTTTATAAAAAAAAAAGTATCATTCTTATTGAAGATTAATTTAATGTAGTGTAAGCCTAGAAGTTTTTAAAACTTTAAAACTATTTAAGAAGTGTAAATGTTGTATGTCTGTAATTCTAGTACAAAACGGATATATCAGAATGAATACGATACCTAGAATGGCATCCATTATTTGGTGTAAATTTTGTTCACTTATCCTTTACATTCTCACTGAGCAATTATGTCATCAGCTAATCTGAAAATATTATGTAATATTCTAATCTTTTTAATGTTTTATATTTTAATTCATTGAATGTGTTTGAACAGTTGGTTTTACAAATGTGTGTGTGTGTGTGTTTGAAATTCCTAATAGAAATAGAATGATATTCATTATTTTTAACAAATCAACTAATTCACAACAAAAATTGCATGAATATTCTATTCATGTAATTATTCAATATGTTTAGAGCAAATCAATACCAGTAAGTTAATTGTTATTTTTATCAACATCTGAAAGCTAATTACTTAGCTAATTAAAGCTAATTAATAAGGGGAATAAAGCTAATTACTGTAAGACTTCTACTTAAAGTAGGTTAAAAAGATTTACAAATGCTATAATAAAATACAAACCTTAAAATGTAACAACAATTACTTACTAAAAAAAATTAAGATTCATTATTTTAGTAAATTATGGTGCTCTGTATGTTGCAAAAAAAAGTGTATGTTATATGTTGCAAATAAATAGTCTATGTTATATGTTGCAAGTGATGGTGTGGCAGCAAGGTGACGAGTGATTACAATATTTGTTCCACTGTAAAGAAATGGTTTATGTTTTTCTCCCACTCTATTTTTAATGTACATACAGTTCTGCTTCAACAAATTGATATTACATTTACTTATTTAAAGACCAGTACAAATTAAGCAAAAGCAGCTATTTTTTTTTACTTTAAAAAAAATGTGTATCTTCAATTCAGTTTTTAAAAAATCAGCTTGTACGATTTTGTTGGTTATATATAGGCCTATATCATACGTTATTTAGTATAAGGCTTTGTGTAAAATAATGGTGTTATGTAGCTAATAAATATTGTGCAATGTCAGTAATATAACAGATTATCACCAGTAATTCTCTTTATTTACTTTTGACCTTTAGGAGTCACTGCTAAAATATGAATAAAAATCCATTTTGTTTGAATATTCAATCGTTTTTAAAAGCAGATCTTTGATCTTTGTTTGATTGTGTGCATGTATATTTATGAACAGTGACACAAAAAGAAAACTTGCAGGAAGAGAACATTGCAAACTAAGAAAGTTATTTGCCAGAAAAAGGCGCAACTTTTAAAAAATCCGCTTTAAAGCCCATTTTCAAAATAAGTTTTTAATTATATCACAGATGAGCTGAAAAGAGATTCACATCAAATAATTTTAGACACCCTAATCAGGAGAGTCAGAGATATAGAACAGTGAGGCGTTGCAATCATCTGATCAAGTAATGTCTTACTACACAGACACAAATAAACAATATAGATCCAACAAAGATTATACCTGTGGTATAAAGAAGGAGAAACCGATATTATAATTATAGATTATTGATCCAAAAGCCTGAAAATTGCATGGGAAGAATCTTTGGGCCAGTAGTGACATTTTCTCATTGAAAAACAATGCCCAGCCCCTCCCCTTCCCCCCCCCCCCCCTCCCAGCCCAGCCCAGCCCAGCCCCTCCCTTTCCCCCCTCCCAGCCCAGCCCAACCCCTCCCCTTTTCCCCCCTCCCAGCCCAGCCCAACCCCTCCCCTTTTCCCCCCTCCCAGCCCAGCCCAACCCCTCCCCTTTTCCCCCCCTCCCAGCCCAGCCCAACCCCTCCCCTTTTCCCCCCTCCCAGCCCAGCCCAACCCCTCCCCTTTTCCCCCCTCCCAGCCCAGCCCAACCCCTCCCCTTTTCCCCCCTCCCAGCCCAGCCCAACCCCTCCCCTTTTCCCCCCTCCCAGCCCAGCCCAACCCCTCCCCTTTTCCCCCCTCCCAGCCCAACCCCTCCCCTTTTCCCCCCTCCCAGCCCAACCCCTCCCCTTTTCCCCCCTCCCAGCCCAACCCCTCCCCTTTTCCCCCCTCCCAGCCCAGCCCCTTTTCCCCCCTCCCAGCCCAGCCCCTCCCCTTTTCCCCCCTCCCAGCCCAGCCCAACCCCTCCCCTTTTCCCCCCTCCCAGCCCAGCCCAGCCCAGCCCCTCCCCTTTTCCCCCCTCCCAGCCCAGCCCAGCCCAGCCCCTCCCCTTTTCCCCCCTCCCCTTTTCCCCCCTCCCAGCCCAGCCCAGCCCCTCCCCTTTTCCCCCCTCCCCTTTTCCCCCCTCCCAGCCCAACCCAGCCCAGCCCCTCCCCTTTTCCCCCCTCCCAGCCCAGCCCAGCCCAGCCCCTCCCCTTTTCCCCCCTCCCAGCCCAGCCCAGCCCCTCCCCTTTTCCCCCCTCCCAGCCCAGCCCAGCCCCTCCCCTTTTCCCCCCTCCCATCCCAGCCCAGCCCAGCCCCTCCCCCCCCTCCCAGCCCAGCCCAGCCCCTCCCCTTTTCCCCCCTCCCAGCCCAGCCCAGCCCCTCCCCTTTTCCCCCCTCCCAGCTCAGCCCAGCCCCTCCCCTTTTCCCCCCTCCCAGCCCAGCCCAGCCCCTCCCCTTTTCCCCCCTCCCAGCCCAGCCCAGCCCAGCCCCTCCCCTTTTCCCCCCTCCCAGCCCAGCCCAGCCCCTCCCCTTTTCCCCCCTCCCAGCTCAGCCCAGCCCCTCCCCTTTTCCCCCCTCCCAGCTCAGCCCAGCCCCTCCCCTTTTCTCCCCTCCCAGCCCAGCCCAGCCCCGTCCCTCCCCTTTCCCCCCAGCCCAGCCCAGCCCAGCCCAGTCCCTCCCCTTCCCCCCCCCCCCAACGCCAGCCCAGACCCTTCCCCCCCCCCCCCCCCCCCCCGCCCAGCCCCGCCCGGCCACTTTCCCCCTCCCCTTTAGCTAATGTCGTGAAAGTAAATTTAGCAAATGTCGTGAAAGTAAATTTAGCAAATGTCGTGAAAGTAAATTTAGCAAATGTCGTGAAAGTAAATTTAGCAAATGTCGTGAAAGTAAATTTAGCTAATGTCATGAAATTAAATTTTGCTAATGTGGTGAAAGTAAATTTAGCTAATGTCATGAAAGTAAATTTTGCTAATGTCGTGAATGTAAATTTGGCTAATGTCATGAAAGTAAATGTCAATTGATGTCAATACTGTAGATGTTGCTTAATTAATAACACACGACAGGGTTGCTATTTATTAACTGATTGTCATTGACCTCAAATTTGATCTAAGTTGGTAGTGCCCTTGCAATATAGATTGGTGGTGCCCTCACAAAGTAGGTTGGTGGTGCCCTCACACAGTATGTTGGTGATGCCCTAACACAGTCAGTTGTTGGTGCCCTTACACAGTAAGTTGGCGGTGCCCTCACAGAGTAGGTGTGTGGTGACCTCACACAGGTAGGTTGGTGGTGCCCTCACAATGTAGGTTGGAAGTGACATCACACAGTAGGTCAGTGGTGCCCTTGCAATATAGATTGGTGGTGCCCTTGCAATATAGGTTGGTGATGCCCTTGCAATATAGGTTGATGTTGCCCTTGCAATATAGGTTGATGTTGCCCTTGCAATATAGGTTGGTGGTGCCCTCGCAAAATAGGTTGGTGGTGCCCTTTGCAATATAGGTTGGTGGTCGCCCTCACACAGTAGGTTGGTGGTGCCCTCGCAAAATAGGTTGGTGGTGCCCTCGCAAAATAGGTTGGTGGTGCCCTTTGCAATATAGGTTGGTGGTCGCCCTCACACAGTAGGTTGGTGGTGCCCTCACACAGTAGAGTAGGTTGGTGGTGCCCTCACACAGTAGGTTGGTGGTGCCCTCACACAGTAGGTTGGTGGTGCCCTCATAAAGTAGGTTGGTGGTGCCCTCACACAGTAGGTTGGTGGTGCCCTCACACAGTAGGTTGGTGATGCCCTCACACAGTAGGTTGGTGGTGCCCTCACACAGTAGGTTGGTGGTGCCCTCACACAGTAAGTTGGTGGTGCCCTTGCAATATAGTTTGGTGGTCTCCCTCACACAGTAGGTTGGTGGTGCCCTCACACAGTAGGTTGGTGGTGCCCTCACACAGTAGGTTGGTGGTGCCCTCACACAGTAGGTTGGTGGTGCCCTCATAAAGTAGGTTGGTGGTGCCCTCACAGTAGGTTGGTGGTGCCCTCACACACAGTAGGTTGGTGGTGCCCTCACACAGTAGGCTGGTGGTGCCCTCACACAGTAGGTTGGTGGTGCCCTCACACAGTAAGTTGGTGGTGCCCTCACACAGTAGGTTGGTGGTGCCCTCATAAAGTAGGTTGGTGGTGCCCTCACAGTAGGTTGGTGGTGCCCTCACACACAGTAGGTTGGTGGTGCCCTCACACAGTAGGCTGGTGGTGCCCTCACACAGTAGGTTGGTGGTGCCCTCACACAGTAAGTTGGTGGTGCCCTTGCAATATAGTTTGGTGGTCTCCCGCACACAGTAGGTTGGTGGTGCCCTCACACAGTAGGTTGGTGGTGCCCTCACACAGTAGGTTGTTGGTGCCCTCACACAGTAGGTTGGTGGTGCCCTCACACAGTAGGTTGGTGGTGCCCTCACACAGTAGGTTGGTGGTGCCCTCACACAGTAGGTTGGTGGTGCCCTCATAAAGTAGGTTGGTGGTGCCCTCACAGTAGGTTGGTGGTGCCCTCACACAGTAGGTTGGTGGTGCCCTCACACAGTAGGCTGGTGGTGCCCTCACACAGTAGGTTGGTGGTGCCCTCACACAGTATCACTATAGGCAGATAAAAACAGTGTTTTAGTAAATTTAAATTTGTTGTTCAAATTAAAATCTTATAAAATCATAAATATCTTAATGTTATTCTTGGTAATTATGTGAATGAGAATAATTTATTCATACATATCTACAAGTACTATTAATTAAAAGTTTAACATTTTTTTTTTACCTTGTTGCTACTACTCTCTATGTGCTCTATGTGCCTTGTATTGGGGGATTGAAAGACACCAGTATTCATTGTCCATCTTAAAATCAACTTTGGGTTATTGGTTAGCAGGAAACTGGAAAGAATATCAGAATTATTATTTATATTTGTATATATAAATAGTGATATATTACAAAGTGTGGGTGTGGTGATCTATAACAAACTGTGGATGTAGTAATCTATAACAAATTGTGGGTGTGGTGATCTATAACAAACTGTGGATGTGGTGATCTATAACAAGGTGTGGGTGTGGTAATCTATAACAAACTGTGGATGTGGTGATCTATAAATAACTGTGGGTGTGGTTATCTATAACAAACTGTGGATGTAGTAATCTATAACAAATTGTGGGTGTGGTGATCTATAACAAACTGTGGATGTGGTGATCTATAAATAACTGTGGGTGTGGTTATCTATAACAAACTGTGGATGTAGTAATCTATAACAAAGTGTGGGTGTGGTGATCTATAACAAATTGTGGGTGTGGTGATCTATAAATAACTGTGGATGTGGTGATCTATAACAAACTGTGGGTGTGGTGATCTATAACAAAGTGTGGGTGTGGTAATCTATAACAAACTGTGGATGTGGTGATCTATAAATAACTGTGGGTGTGGTTATCTATAACAAACTGTGGATGTAGTAATCTATAACAAATTGTGGGTGTGGTGATCTATAAATAACTGTGGATGTGGTGATCTATAACAAACTGTGGATGTAGTAATCTATAACAAATTGTGGGTGTGGTGATCTATAAATAACTGTGGATGTGGTGATCTATAACAAAGTGTGGGTGTGGTGATCTATAAATAACTGTGGCTGTGGTGATCTATAACAAACTGTGGATGTGGTGATCTATAACAAACTGTGGATGTGGTGATCTATAAATAACTGTGGGTGTGGTTATCTATAACAAGGTGTGGGTGTGGTAATCTATAACTGTGGGTATGGTGATCTATTACTGTGGATGTGGTGATCTATAACAAAGTGTGGGTGTGGTAATCTATAACTGTGGATGTGGTGATCTATAACAAAGTGTGGGTGTGGTAATCTATAACAAAGTGTGGGTGTGGTAATCTATAACAAAGTGTGGGTGTGGTAATCTATAACTTTGGATGTGGTGATCTATAACTAACTGTGGGTGTGGTGATCTATAAATAACTGTGGATGTGGTGATCTATAACAAACTGGGGATGTGGTGATCTATAAATAACTGTGGATGTGGTGATCTATAAATAACTGTGGATGTGGTGATCTATAACTGTGGGTGTGGTGATCTATAACAGTGGGTGTGGTGATCTATAAATAACTGTGGATGTGGTGATCTATAACAAAGTGTGGGTGTGGTGATCTATAACTGTGGATGTGGTGATCTATAACAAAGTGTGGGTGTGGTGATCTATAACTGTGGGTGTGGTGCTCTATAAATAACTGTGGATGTGGTGATCTATAACAAAGTGTGGGTGTGGTGATCTATAACTGTGGATGTGCTGATCTATAACAAAGTGTGGGTGTGGTGATCTATAACTGTGGGTGTGGTGATCTATAACTGTGGGTGTGGTGATCTATAACTTTGGATGTGGTGATCTATAACAAAGTGTGGGTGTGGTGATGTATAACTGTGGGTGTGGTGATCTATAACTGTGGATGTGGTGATCTATAACTGTGGCTGTGGTGATCTATAACTGTGGGTGTGGTGATCTATAAATAACTTTGGATGTGGTGATCTATAACAAAGTTTGGGTGTGGTGATCTATAACTGTGGATGTGGTGATCTATAACAAAGTGTGGGTGTGGTGATGTATAACTTTGGCTGTGGTGATCTATAACTGTGGGTGTGGTGATCTATAACAAAGTGTGGGTGTGGTGATGTATAACTTTGGCTGTGGTGATCTATAACTGTGGGTGTGGTGATCTATAACAAACTGTGGATGTAGTGATCTATAACAAAGTGTGGGTGTGGTGATCTTTAAATAACTGTGGATGCCGTGATCTATAACAAAGTGTGGGTGTGGTGATCTATAACTGTGGCTGTGGTGATCTATAACTGTGGGTGTGGTGATCTATAACTTTGGATGTGGTGATCTATAACTGTGGTTGTGGTGCTCTATAAATAACTGTGGATGTGGTGATCTATAACAAAGTGTGGGTGTGGTAATCTATAACTGTGGATGTGGTGATCTATAACAAAGTGTGGGTGTGGTGATCTATAACTGTGGATGTGGTGATCTATAACTGTGGCTGTGGTGATCTATAACTGTGGGTGTGGTGATCTATAAATAACTTTGGATGTTGTGATCTATAACAAAGTGTGGGTGTGGTGATCTATAAATAACTTTGGATGCCGTGATCTATAACAAAGTGTGGGTGTGGTGATGTATAACTTTGGCTGTGGTGATCTATAACTGTGGGTGTGGTGATCTATAACAAACTGTGGATGTGGTGATCTATAACAAAGTGTGGGTGTGGTGATCTTTAAATAACTGTGGATGCCGTGATCTATAACAAAGTGTGGGTGTGGTGATCTATAACTGTGGCTGTGGTGATCTATAACTGTGGGTGTGGTGATCTATAAATAACTGTGGCTGTGGTGATCTATAACTGTCGGTGTGGTGATCTATAAAAAACTGTGGATGTGGTGATCTATAACAAAGTGTGGGTGTGGTGATCTATAACAAAGTGTGGGTGTGGTGATCTATAAATAACTGTGGATGTGGTGATCTATAATAAAGTGTGGGTGTGGTGATCTATAAATAACTGTGGATGTGGTGATCTATAACAAAGTGTGGGTGTGGTGGTCTATAACTGTGGCTGTGGTGATCTGTAACTGTGGGTGTGGCGATCTATAAATAACTGTGGCTGTGGTGATCTATAACTGTGGGTGTGGTGATCTATAAATAACTGTGGATGTGGTGATCTATAACAAAGTGTGGGTGTGGTGGTCTATAACTGTGGGTGTGGTGGTCTATAACTGTGGCTGTGGTGATCTATAAATAAATGTGGCTGTGGTGATCTATAACTGTGGGTGTGGTGATCTATAACTGTGGGTGTGGTGATCTATAAATAAATGTGGCTGTGGTGATCTATAACTGTGGGTGTGGTGATCTATAACTGTGGGTGTGGTGATCTATAACAAACTGTAGGTGTGGTGATCTATAACAAACTGTAGGTGTGGTGATCTATAACAAACTGTAGATGTGGTGATCTATAACAAATTGTGGGTGTGGTGATCTGTAACTGTGGGTGTGGCGATCTATAAATAAATGTGGCTGTGGCGATCTATAAATAAATGTGGCTGTGGTGATCTATAACTGTGGGTGTGGTGGTCTATAACAAATTGTGGGTGTGGTGATCTGTAACTGTGGGTGTGGCGATCTATAAATAAATGTGGCTGTGGCGATCTATAAATAAATGTGGCTGTGGTGATCTATAACTGTGGATGTGGTGATCTATAACTGTGGGTGTGGCGATCTATAAATAAATGTGGCTGTGGTGATCTATAACTGTGGGTGTGGCGATCTATAAATAAATGTGGCTGTGGCGATCTATAAATAAATGTGGCTGTGGTGATCTATAACTGTGGGTGTGGTGATCTATAACAAAGTGTGGGTGTGGTGATCTATAACAAAGTGTGGGTGTGGTGATCTATAAATAACTGTGGATGTGGTGATCTATAACAAAGTGTGGGTGTGGTGATCTATAAATAACTGTGGGTGTGGTGATCTATAACTAACTGTGGGTGTGGTGATCTATAAATAACTGTGGATGTGGTGATCTATAACAAAGTGTGGGTGTGGTGATCTATAACAAAGTGTGGGTGTGGTGATCTATAAATAACTGTGGATGTGGTGATCTATAACAAAGTGTGGGTGTGGTGATCTATAAATAACTGTGGATGTGGTGATCTCGAGTACTTGATTAAAAAATGCAAAGGGTAATTTTTAATTCTTTCTATACGAAAGGATAGGTCATGTTTTACTTTTGTGATATATTTACAGTTTTGGCCTACCCTTGTCTAATAATGCCACAATAACAGAATCTTCTTTACAAGGGTGTGTTTGATAACTGGTAGTGGTAGTTGAATAAATACATTTCTGACTTTCTAGTGACAATTCTAATCCTATATCTAACTCAAAATACGTAAAGAAGGTCAATTTTAGATTTTCATTTAAAACTTTTCAAAGAAAAATCATATTTTTTAAAACAATGACTTCGCAAGAAATTTAAAAACTGAAAACGTATTTTAATACTCCTAGCAAAATAAACATCGTTTATCGACATGTAGCCAGCAGTGTGTTCCCTTTGAAGATATAAGCCTATAAATATTATCTATAGACAAAATTACGTTATGTTGTATGTAGATCTATACATTATTTAAAATGGTATATGATGCTTGCGACCAAACTCATTTGTAAATCGATATTGTTGCTAGTTAATGATGTTATAATTACAAAAGAATCAGGAAAACTAACTTACCAATAGTCGAATATATTTATATGTTTTATGACAAACTGAATGTGTACATGCAATATAAAAATGGAGCCGCCTGCTTCCACCCAGACCATAGTAAAATGAAGTGAGTTTGTAATCACCGTGTGCAGAGTTGTCCCTCTTTGTTTACATCAAATACAATACAGAGTTACTGCTCTTATGTATCCAAACTAAACAAACCGTAAACAAATAATTTTGTTGAATGAGCATTAAATACATCACCAAGACACTGTTGATATTTAAAAATATTCGACGCATAAAGGAAAAATCGCCCTCCCCTTCCCCCCCCCCCCCCCTCGATACCCTTCACTCCAAAATAAAACAATAACCATAAAAATCATAGTCATAACAAGGGCACGTAAATCTCTTATTATGTCCCTTGGCAGTACGAAACGAAACAATTACCTTTACAAAATGGACTAACCGCTGAGGTTTCCCATATTTTAAAATTTAGAATGTTATGCATGAAAGTTTAAGTCTCGACATCAGATAGGGGGCACCCCGTCAAAAGAGCGCACGACAAAAGAGCGCCGACATAAGAGCGCAGACAAAAGAGCGCCGACATAAGAGCGTCGACATAAGAGCGCACTAATTTCCCGACAAAAGAGCGCCGACATAAGAGCGCAAACTAAAGATCGAAAAACCATATTTAATAAATAGGAACAAGAAAATTAACCCAGATCAGAAGGCATCGTTTGATGTTAACTCTTTTTTGTTTCATTAAAAAACTAATTGTTCAGTTTCTTTAACTAAAAAACTGGTATAATCAACGTGAAGTCCAATTATTCAAAACTCAATCTAATAACACATACAAAGATTTTAAATGTTAGGCCTAAAGTGAGAATATAAACTGAAATGAAATGTAACAAAATAAAAATAAGTTCCATCAGCATTTGCTCTGTCCTTTCGATATCTGTAGCCTTTGACCAATATAAAACCTTCCCTTTCTGTGATTTGATCTTCTCCATGTTACTTGGGTTACAAATATTGTCAAACTACATTCATAACATATTAACCATAATATATAAATAAACACGTTGTTTTCTCGCAGATTGTTTAATTAAAACAAGTGTTAACCATGTCCTATTCGTTTAGCGTACTACATGTGTTTTTTTAATTGACTGCGCTCTTATGTCGGCGCTCTTTTGTCTGCGCTCTTATGTCGGCGCTCTTTTGTCGTGCGCTCTTTTGACGGGTCACCCAGATAGGGTGATGGTATCAGGTCAAGGTGATGGTACCAGGTCAAGTTGATGGTACCAGTTCAAGTTGATGGTACCAGGTCAAGGTGATGGTTCCAGGTCAAGGTGATGGTGCCAGTTTAGGTGATGGTACCAGTTCAAGTTGATGGTACCAGGTCAAGGTGATGGTACCAGGTCAAGGTGATGGTACTAGTTTAGCTGATGGTACCAGGTCAAAGTGATGGTACCAGTTTAGGTGATGTTACCAGGTCAAGGTGATGGTACCAAGTCAAGGTGATGGTACCAGGTCAAGGTGATGGTACCAGTTTAGGTGATGGTACCAGGTCAAGGTGATGGTACCAGGTCAAGGTGCTGGTACCAGTTTAGGTGATGGTACCAGGTCAAGGTGATGGTACCAGGTCAAGGTGCTGGTACCAGTTTAGGTGATGGTACCAGGTCAAGGTGATGGTACCAGTTCAAGTTGATGGTACCAGGTCAAGGTGATGGTACCAGGTCAAGGTGATGGTACTTGTTTAGCTGATGGTACCAGGTCAAGGTGATGGTACCAGTTTAGGTGATGTTACCAGGTCAAGGTGATGGTACCAGGTCAAGGTGATGGTACCAGGTCAAGGTGATGGTACCAGTTTAGGTGATGGTACCAGTTTAGGTGATGGTACCAGGTCAAGGTGATGGTACCAGGTCAAGGTGCTGGTACCAGTTTAGGTGATGGTACCAGGTCAAGGTGATGGTACCAGGTCAAGGTGCTGGTACCAGTTTAGGTGATGGTACCAGGTCAAGGTGATGGTACCAGGTCAAGGTGCTGGTACCAGTTTAGGTGATGGTACCAGGTCAAGGTGATGGTACCAGGTCAAGGTGCTGGTACCAGTTTAGGTGATGGTACCAGGTCAAGGTGATGGTACCAGTTTAGGTGATGGTACCAGGTCAAGGTGATGGTACCAGGTCAAGGTGCTGGTACCAGTTTAGGTGATGGTACCAGGTCAAGGTGCTGGTACCAGTTTAGGTGATGGTACCAGGTCAAGGTGATGGTACCAGGTCAAGGTGCTGGTACCAGTTTAGGTGATGGTACCAGGTCAAGGTAATTGTACCAGGTCAAGGTGATGGAACCAGGTCAAGGTGATGGTACCAGGTCAAAGTGATGGTACCAGTTTAGGTGATGGTACCAAGTCAAGGTAATGGTACCAGGTCAAGGTGATGGTACCAGGTCAAGGTAATGGTACCAGGTCAAGGTGATGGTACCAGTTTAGGTGATGGTACCAGGTCAATGTGATGGTACCAGTTTAGGTGATGGTACCAGTTCAAGGTGACGGTACCAGGTCAAATCTATCTTTTGCCATGTGAAATAAAGAGAGAAAAATGGGGAGGGGATAAATAGAAAAGGTTGATTGAGGGGCAGGGTCGGAAGGGGTGGGATATATGAATGATACTGGGGCGCCCTAGTGATGATGTTTTCTGTGGTCTGATTATTGTGGTCTGTTTATTATGGTCTGTTTATGGTGGTCTGTTTGTGGTGGTCTGTTTGTTGTGGTCTGTTTTGTTTTCAGCTCCAATTGTTGCAGTCATATTTTTAGTTTGTGGTCCATTTATACTGGTCTATGTATTGTGGTTCATTTCTATTCTATTAATTGCTTCTCTAAAGTTATGTGTTATAGATGTTAAACTTGAACAGCTATGTAAATATAATCAATCATTATTGTTTAATCACTAGATCACAAAATTTTATTCCGCTTTTTAAAAATTTGCCTAGCTTCCCCCAGTGCCGGCGCCAGGTTATTTAACGCCCTATGCAAAACTTATTAAAAGCGCCTCCCCCCCCCCCCCCCCGCAATTTTTTTCGTGCCCCCGTATTATCAGAGGCGCCCGGGGACAAACTTTCGATTTGCATCTCCCCCCCCCCCTCAAACTTTCGATTTGCAACCCCCCCCCCTAACTTTCAATTTGTTTTTCCAACCCATTTTGGCGCCCCCCCCCTCCCTACGGACAGCGCCCTAGGCGACCGCCTAGTTCGCCTTATAGGTAGCGCCGGCCCTGGCTTCCCCACCACTACCACAATTCCCCACATAGGCCTGTGTTTTTTTTTTTAATGTATCTAAATCTCCATCAGCAAATAGATTTTTTTTTCATTCGCAAGCTTAACCATACTATCAGTTGTCACAGTTCGATAGATCCCGACGTTGTTGCTTGAAGACTCATTTAACTTTTCCATTTCCATAATTTTACTTAAAATGCGATAAAATGATTTTATTGATAAATGTAAATTGAAAACATTAACACGTGCTAGTACATATTAATATGCTCTATGTGAGAAATGTGTTTGCAATTTATTTACATGTAGGTATATATTATGGCCGATTCTAGCCGGAATAAGATACGCATGCGATGCGATACGCATGCGCAATGGAGAGAAACTACGATGGTACTGCGCATGCGTGTGTTTACAACCGCAGAACCCTAACACCAACCCTAATCCTATCCTTAACCTTATCCCTAATCCTATTCCTAACCTAACCCTAACCCTATCCCTAACCCTAGCCCTAACCCTAGCCCTAATCCTATCCCTAACCCTATCCCTAATCCTACCCCTAACCCCCTCAAACTTTCGACTTGCACCCCCCCCCCTCAAACTTTCGATTTCCACCCCCTCATACTTTTATATATATACCGAGGGGTCTATGGGGGGGGGTTATGACCCCCCCTAACCCCCCCCCCCCCCCCCATCCTGCCTACACAACTGAACAGACCACAATAAACAGACCATAATAAACAGACCACAATAATCAGACCGCAGAAAACATCATCACTAGGGCGCCCCAGTATCATTCATATATCCCACCCCTTCCGACCCTGCCCCTCAATCAACCTTTTCTATTTATCCCCTCCCCATTTTTCTCTCTTTATTTCACCTGGCTAAAGATAGATTTGACCTGCTACCATCACCTTGACCTGGTACCATCACCTTGACCTGGTACCATCAACTTGAACTGGTACCATCACCTTGACCTGGTACCATCAACTTGAACTGGTACCATCAACTTGACCTGGTACCATCACCTTGACCTGATACCATCACCCTATCTGATGTCGAGACTTAAACTTTCATGCATAACATTCTAAATTTAAAATATGGGAAACCTCAGCGGTTAGTCCATTTTGTAAAGGTAATTGTTTCGTTTTAAACTGCAAAGGGACATAAGAGATTTATATTGATTATGTCCACAAACAAGTTACGTGCCCTTGTTATGACTATTTATGATTTTTATGGCTATTGTTTTATTTTGGGGTGGGGGGTGATTGAGGGGGGGGGCTTTTTTTCCTTTATGCGGTGGATATTTTTAGTATCAACATATTTTTTAATATCAACAGTGCCTTGTTGATGTATTTAATGCTCATTCAACAAAATTATTTGTTTACGGTTTGTTTAGTTTGGATACATAAGAGCAGTAACTCTGTATTGTATTTGATGTAAACAAAGTGGGACAACTCTGCACACGGTGATTACAAACTCACTTCATTTTACTGTGGTCTAGGTGGAAGCAGGCGGCTCCATTTTTATATTGCATGTACACATTCAGTTTGTGATAAAACATAAATATATTCGACCATTGGTAAGTTATTTTTCCTGATTCTATTGTAATTATAATCTCACCAACCAGCGACAATATCGATCTACAAATGAGTTTGGTGCAAGCAACATATACCATTTTATATAATGTATAGATCTAGATCTAAATACTCTTTAATGTTGTGTTGTCTATAGATAATATTTATAGGCTTATAACATCAAGGGGAATACACTGCTTGCTACATGTCGATAAACGATGTTAATTTAATTTTCCTAGGAGTGTTACATAATCCGTTTTTAAATTACTAGCGAGTTCATTGTTTAAAAAATCTGTTTTTCTTTGATAAGTTTGAAATGAAAATCTAAAATCTTCTTTACATATTAGCAAGTGATAATTGTATTTATTTAACTACCAGTCATCTAACAGCCCCATTTAAATAAGATTGTATTATTGTGGCATTGCCAGAAACGGATAGGTCTTTAACTATAAATGTACCACAATAAGAAATCGTGATCTACCCTTTCTTATAGAAATAATTAAAAACGACCCTCTGCATTTTTATACCAAGTACTCTATACTAGAGATCAGCATCACCCATTCTTTGATATAGAGTACCACACCCACAGTTTGTTATAGATCTTCACACCCACAATTTGTTAAAGATCACCAAACCCACAGTTAGTTATAAATCACCACACCCTCAGTTATAGATCACCACACCCACAGTTATAGATCACCACACCCAAAGTTATAGATCACCACACCCACAGTTATAGATCACCACACACACAGTTATAGATCACCACACCCACAGTTAGTTATAAATCACCAGACCCACAGTTATAGATCACCACACCCACAGTTATAGATCACCACACCCAAAGTTATAGATCACCACACCCACAGTTAAAGATCACCACACCCACACTTTGTTATAGATCACCACACCCACAGTTATAGATCACCACACCCACAGTTAGTTATAGATCACCACACCCACAGTATGATATAGATCACCACACCCACAGTTAGTTATATATCACCACACCCACAGTTAATTATAGATCACCACACCCACAGTTTGTCAAAGATCACCACACCCACAGTTGGTTATAGATCACCACACCCACAGTTATAGATCACCACACCCACAGTTATAGATCACCACACCCACAGTTATAGATCACCACACCCACAGTTATAGATCACCACACCCACAGTTATAGATCACAATACCCACAGTTAGTTACAGATCACCACACCCACAGTTTATTGTAGATCACCACACACACAGCTATAGATCACCACACCCACAGTTTGTTATAGATCACAACACTCACAGTTATAGATCACCACACCCACAGTTATAGATCACAATACCCACAGTTAGTTACAGATCACCACACCCACAGTTTATTGTAGATCACCACACACACAGCTATAGATCACCACACCCACAGTTATAGATCACCACACCCACAGTTATAGATCACCACACCCACAGTTATAGATCACCACACCCACAGTTATAGATCACAATACCCACAGTTAGTTACAGATCACCACACCCACAGTTTATTGTAGATCACCACACACACAGCTATAGATCACCACACCCACAGTTTGTTATAGATCACAACACTCACAGTTATAGATCACCACACCCACAGTTAATTATAGATCACCACACCCACAGTTAGTTATAGATCACCACACCAACAGTTTGTTATAGATCACCACACCCACAGTTATAGATCACCACACCCACAGTTATAGATCACCACACCCACAGTTATAGATCACCACACCCACAGTTATAGATCACAATACCCACAGTTAGTTATAGATCACCATACCCACAGTTATAGATCACCACGTGCACAGTTATAGATTACCACACCCACACTTTGTTATAGATCACCACACCCACAGTTTGTTATAGATCACCATACCCACAGTTATAGATCACTACATCCACAGTTTGTTATAGATTACCACACCCACAATTTGTTATAGATCACCACACCCACAGTTAGTTATAGATCACCACACCCATAGTTTGTTATAGATCACCACACCCACAGTTTCTTATAGATCACCACACCCACAGTTATAGATCACTACATCCACAGTTTGTTATAGATCACCACACCCACAATTATAGATCACTACATCCACAGTTTGTTATAGATTACCACACCCACAATTTGTTATAGATCACCACACCCACAGTTATAGATCACCATACCCACATTTATAGATCACCACATCCACATTTATAGATCACCACATCCACAGTTATAGATTACCATACCCACACTTTGTTATAGATCACCACACCCACAGTTATAGATCACCACACCCACAATTTGTTATAGATCACCACATCAGACCTCACAACACAGTTTGTTATAAATCACCACACCCACAGTTATAGATCTTCACACCCACAGTTTGTCATAGATCACCACACCAACAGTTAGTTATAGATCACCACACTAACACTTTGTTATAGATAACAACACCAACATTTTGCTATAGATCACCACACCCACAGTTATAGATCACCACACCCACAATTATAGATCACCACACCCTCATTTTGTAATAGATCACCACACCCAGAGTTTGTTATAGATCACCACACCCACAGTTTTAGATCACCACACCCACAGTTATAGATCTTTACACCAACAGTTTGTTACAGATCACCACACCCACAGTTATAGATCACCACACCCACAGTTTGTTATAGATCACCACACCCACAGTTATAGATCACCACACCAACATTTTGTTATAGATCACCACACCCACAGTTATAGATCACCACACTCAGTTATAGATCACCACACCCACAGTTATAGATCACCACACCCACAGTTATAGATCACCACACCCACAGTTATAGATCTTCACACCCACAATTTTTTATAGATCACCACACCCACAGTTATAGATCACAGTTTGTCATAGATCACCACACCAACAGTTAGTTATAGATCACCACACTAACACTTTGTTATAGATAACAACACCAACATTTTGCTATAGATCACCACACCCACAGTTATAGATCACCACACACACAGTTATAGATCACCACACACACAGTTATAGATCACCACACCCACATTTATAGATCACTACACCCACAGTTATAGATCACCACACACACAATTTGTTATAGATCACTATACCTCACAAACAGTTTGTTATAGATCACAAGGCCCACAATTTGTTATAGATCACCACACACACAATTTGTTATAGATCACCACACCAACAGTTTGTTATAGCTTACCACACCCACAGTTATAGATCTTTACACCAACAGTTTGTTACAGATCACCACACCCACAGTTTGTTATAGATCACCACACCCACAGTTTGTTATAGATCACCACACCCACTGTTATAGATCACCACACCAACATTTTGTTATAGATCACCACACCCACAGTTATAGATCACCACACTCAGTTATAGATCGCCACAACCACAGTTTATTGTAGATCACCACACCCACAGTTATAGATCACCACACCCATAGCTATAGATCACCACACCCACAGTTAGTTATAGATCACCATACCACAGTTATAGATCACCACACCCACAGTTATAGATCACCATACCCACAGGTATACATCACCGCACCCACAGTTATAGATCACCACACCCACAGTTATAGATCACCAAATCCACATTAATAGATCACCACACCCACAGTTATAGATCACTACACCCATAATTTGTTATAGATCACCACACACACAATTTGTTATAGATCACCACACCCACAAATACAGATCACCACACCCACAATTTATTATAGATCACCACACCCACAGTTTATTAAAGATCACCACACCCAGTTATAGATCACCACACCCACAGTTATAGATCACCACACCCACAATTTGTTATAGATCACCACACCCACAATTTGTTATAGATCACCACACCCACAATTTGTTATAGATCACCACACCTACAGTTTGTTATAAATCACCACACCCACAGTTATAGATCACCACACCCACAGTCTGTTATAGATCACCACACCCACAGTTATAGATCACAACACCCACAGTTATAGATCACCATACCCACAGTTATAGATCACCACACCCACAGTTATAGATCACCACACCCACAATTTGTTATAGATCACCACACCCACAATTTGTTATAGATCACCACACCCACAGTTTATTAAAGATCACCTCACCCACAGTTATAGATCACCACACCCACAGTTATAGATCAGCACACCCACAGTTATAGATCACCTCACCCACAGTTATAGATCACCACACGCACAGTTATATATCACCTCACCCACAGTTATAGATCACCACACGCACAGTTATAGATCACCACACCCACAATTTGTTATAGATCACCACACCCACAATTTGTTATAGATCACCACACACACAATTTGTTATAGATCACCACACCAACAGTTTGTTATAGATTACCACACCCACAGTTATAGATCTTTACACCAACAGTTTGTTACAGATCACCACACCCACAGTTTGTTATAGATCACCACACCCACAGTTTGTTATAGATCACCACACCCACTGTTATAGATCACCACACCAACATTTTGTTATAGATCACCACACCCACAGTTATAGATCACCACACTCAGTTATAGATCGCCACAACCACAGTTTATTGTAGATCACCACACCCACAGTTATAGATCACCACACCCATAGCTATAGATCACCACACCCACAGTTAGTTATAGATCACCATACCACAGTTATAGATCACCACACCCACAGTTATAGATCACCATACCCACAGGTATACATCACCGCACCCACAGTTATAGATCACCACACCCACAGTTATAGATCACCAAATCCACATTAATAGATCACCACACCCACAGTTATAGATCACCACACCCACAATTTGTTATAGATCACCACACACACAATTTGTTATAGATCACCACACCCACAAATACAGATCACCACACCCACAATTTATTATAGATCACCACACCCACAGTTTATTAAAGATCACCACACCCAGTTATAGATCACCACACCCACAGTTATAGATCACCACACCCACAATTTGTTATAGATCACCACACCCACAATTTGTTATAGATCACCACACCCACAATTTGTTATAGATCACCACACCTACAGTTTGTTATAAATCACCACACCCACAGTTATAGATCACCACACCCACAGTCTGTTATAGATTACCACACCCACAGTTATAGATCACAACACCCACAGTTATAGATCACCACACCCACTGTTATAGATCACCACACCCACAGTTATAGATCACCACACCCACAATTTGTTATAGATCACCACACCCACAATTTGTTATAGATCACCACACCCACAGTTTATTAAAGATCACCTCACCCACAGTTATAGATCACCACACCCACAGTTATAGATCAGCACACCCACAGTTATAGATCACCTCACCCACAGTTATAGATCACCACACACACAGTTATAGATCACCTCACCCACAGTTATAGATCACCACACGCACAGTTATAGATCACCACACCCACAATTTGTTATAGATCACCACACCCACAATTTGTTATAGATCACCACACCCACAGTTTTTTAAAGATTAACCACACCCACAGTTATAGATCACCTCACCCACAGTTATAGATCAGCATTCCCACAGTTATAGATCACCACACCCTCAATTTGCTATAGATCACCACACCCACAATTTGTTATAGATCACCACACCCAAAATTTGTTACAGATCACCACACCCACAATTTGTTATAGATCACCACACCCACAGTTTATTAAAGATCACCACACCCACAGTTATAGATCACCACACCCACAGTTGTAGATCACCACACCCACAGTTATAGATCACCACACCAACATTTTGTTATAGATCACCACACCCACAGTTTGTTATAGATCACCACACCTACAGTTTGTTATAAATCACCACACCCACAGTTATAGATCACCACACCCACAGTCTGTTATAGATCACCACACCCACAGTTTGTTATAGATCACAACACCCACAGTTATAGATCACCATACCCACAGTTATAGATCACCACACCCACAGTTAGTTATAGATCACCACACCCACAGTTATAGATCACCACACCCACAGTTATAGATCACCACACCCACAGTTATAGATCAGCACACCCACAGTTATAGATCACCACACCTACAGTTATAGATCACCACACCCACAGTTATAGATCACCACACCCACAGTTATAGATCACCACACCCACAGTTATAGATCACCACACCCACAGTTTTTTTATATAGATCACTACACTCACAGATTGTTATTGATCACTACAACCACACTTTGTAATATATCACCATTTACATATAAAAATATAAATAATAATTCTGATATTCTCCCCAGTTTCTTTCTAAAAGTTAACCCAAAGTTGATATTAAGATGGACAACTGAATACTGGTGTCTTTTCATCCCCTAATATAATGCAACACAATTGTACATGAGCACATAGAGTGGCAACAAGGTAAGAAAAACATGTTTTTATTTTTTTTTAAATTAACCATCAATTAATAGTACTTGTAGATATGTATGAATAAATTATTCTCATTCACATAATTACCAAGATTAACATTAAGATTTTTATGATTTTATAAGATTTTAATTTGAACAACAAATTTAAATTTACTAAAACACTGTTTTTATCTGCCTATAGTGATACTGTTTGAGGGCACCACCAACCTACTGTGTGAGGGCACCACCAACCTACTGTGTGAGGGCACCACCAACCTACTGTGTGAGGGCACCACCAACCTACTGTGTGAGGGCACCACAAACATACTGTGTGAGGGCACCACCAACCTACTGTGTGAGGGCACCACCAACCTACTATGTGAGGGCACCACCAACCTACTATGTGAGGGCACCACCAACCTACTGTGTGAGGGCATCACCAACCTACTGTGTGAGGGCACCACCAACCTACTGTGTGAGGGCACCACCAACCTACTGTGTGAGGGCACCACCAACCTACTGTGTGAGGGCACCACCAACCTACTGTGTGAGGGCACCACCAACCTACTGTGTGAAGGCACCAATGAGCTACTATGTGTGGGCACAATTGTCAGGGCACCACCAACCAATATTGTGTGGGCACCACCAACTTAGATCAAATTTGAGGTCAACAACAATTAGTTAATAAATAGCAACCCTGTTGTGTGTTATTAATTAAGCAACAGCTACAGTATTGACATCAATTTACATTTACTTTCATGACATTAGCTAAATTTACTTTCATGATATTAGCTAGATTTACTGTCATGACATTAGCTGAATTTACTTTCATGATATTAACTAAATTTACTTTCACGACATAAGCTAAAATTACTTTCATTACATTAGCTATATTTACTTCCATGACATAAGCTAAATTTACTTTCATGACATAAGCTAATTTTACTTTCACGACATAAGCTAAAATTACTGTCATGATATTAGCTAAATTTATTTTCATGACATTAGCTAAGTTTACTTTCATGACATAAGCTAAATTTACTTTCACGTGATAAGCTAAAATTACTTTCATGATATTAGCTAAATTTACTTTCATTACATTAGCTAAATTTACTTTCATGACATAAGCTAAAATTACTTTCATTACATTAGCTAAATTTATTTTCATGACATTAGCTAAATTTACTTTCATGACAAAAGCTAAATTTACTTTCACGACATAAGCTAAAATTACTGTCATGATATTAGCTAAATTTACTTTCATGACATAAGCTAAATTTACTTTCACGACCTAAGCTAAAATTACTTTCATGATATTAGCTAAATTTATTTTCATGACATTAGCTAAATTTACTTTCATGACATAAGCTAAATTTACTTTCACGACATAAGCTAAAATTACTGTCGTGATATTAGCTAAATTTATTTTCATGACATAAGCTAAATTTATTTTCATGACATTAGCTAAATTTACTTTCATGACATAAGCTAAATTTACTTTCATGACAATAGCTAAATTTTCTTAAATATTTAAAGCTAAACAATCAAAGGGGCGGGAAGGAGGGAAGGGCAAAGGGCAAAGGGGAGGGAAAGGAGAGGGGCAAATGGGATGGAAGGTAAGGAAGAATGGCAAAGGGGAGGGGGGAAGGGGCTAAGGAAGGGGGTAGGTGGAGGGGGAAATGGGGAGGGGTAGGAAGGAGAGGGGCAAGGGATGTGAGGGGAAAGGGAAGGGGCAAAGGATGGGAGGGGCAAGGGATTGGAGGGTGAGAGCAAGGGATTGGAGGGGGAGGGGCAAAGGATTGGAGTGGGAGGGGCAAGGGATGGAAGGGAAAAGGGGAGGGGAAAGGGATGGGAGGGAAAGGGGAGTGGGATGGGAGGGGCAAGGGAGGGGAGGGGAAAGGGGAGGGGCAAGGGATGGGAGGGGAAAGGGGAGAGGCAAGGGATGGGAGGGACAAGGGATGGGAGGGGCAGGGGTGGGATGGGAGGGTAAAGGGGAGGGGCAGGGGTGGGATGGGAGGGTAAAGGGGAGGGGCAGGGGTGGGATGGGAGGGTAAAGGGGAGGGGCAGGGGTGGGATGGGAGGGTAAAGGGGAGGGGCAGGGATGGGAGGGTAAAGGGGAGGGGCAGGGGTGGGATGGGAGGGTAAAGGGGAGGGGCAGGGGTGGGATGGGAGGGTAAAGGGGAGGGGCAGGTGTAAGATGGGAGGGTAAAGGGGAGGGGCAGGGGTGGGAGGGGCAGGGGTGGGATGGGAGGGTAAAGGGGAGGGGCAGGGGTGGGATGGGAGGGTAAAGGGGAGGGGCAGGGGTGGGATGGGAGGGTAAAGGGGAGGGGCAGGGGTGGGATGGGAGGGTAAAGGGGAGGGGCAGGGGTGGGATGGGAGGGTAAAGGGGAGGGGCAGGGGTGGGATGGGAGGGTAAAGGGCAGGGGTGGGATGGGAGGGTAAAGGGGAGGGGCAGGGGTGGGATGGGAGGGTAAAGGGGAGGGGCAGGGGTGGGATGGGAGGGTAAAGGGGAGGGGCAGGGGTGGGATGGGTGGGAAAAGGGGAGGGGCAGGGGTGGGATGGGTGGGAAAAGGGGAGGGGCAGGGGTGGGATGGGTGGGAAAAGGGGAGGGGCAGGGGTGGGATGGGTGGGAAAAGGGGAGGGGCAGGGGTGGGATGGGTGGGAAAAGGGGAGGGGCAGGGGTGGGATGGGTGGGAAAAGGGGAGGGGCAGGGGTGGGATGGGTGGGAAAAGGGGAGGGGCAGGGGTGGGATGGGTGGGAAAAGGGGAGGGGCAGGGGTGGGATGGGTGGGAAAAGGGGAGGGGCAGGGGTGGGATGGGTGGGAAAAGGGGAGGGGCAGGGGTGGGATGGGTGGGAAAAGGGGAGGGGCAGGGGTGGGATGGGTGGGAAAAGGGGAGGGGCAGGGGTGGGATGGGTGGGAAAAGGGGAGGGGCAGGGGTGGGATGGGTGGGAAAAGGGGAGGGGCAGGGGTGGGATGGGTGGGAAAAGGGGAGGGGCAGGGGTGGGATGGGTGGGAAAAGGGGAGGGGCAGGGGTGGGATGGGTGGGAAAAGGGGAGGGGCAGGGGTGGGATGGGTGGGAAAAGGGGAGGGGCAGGGGTGGGATGGGTGGGAAAAGGGGAGGGGCAGGGGTGGGATGGGTGGGAAAAGGGGAGGGGCAGGGGTGGGATGGGTGGGAAAAGGGGAGGGGCAGGGGCGGGATGGGTGGGGAAAGGGGAGGGGCAGGGGCGGGATGGGTGGGGAAAGGGGAGGGGCAGGGGCGGGATGGGTGGGGAAAGGGGAGGGGCAGGGGCGGGATGGGTGGGGAAAGGGGAGGGGCAGGGGCGGGATGGGTGGGGAAAAGGGGAGGGGCAGGGGCGGGATGGGTGGGGAAAAGGGGAGGGGCAGGGGCGGGATGGGTGGGGAAAAGGGGAGGGGCAGGGGCGGGATGGGTGGGGAAAAGGGGAGGGGCAGGGGCGGGATGGGTGGGGAAAAGGGGAGGGGCAGGGGCGGGATGGGTGGGGAAAAGGGGAGGGGCAGGGGCGGGATGGGTGGGGAAAAGGGGAGGGGCAGGGGCGGGATGGGTGGGGAAAAGGGGAGGGGCAGGGGCGGGATGGGTGGGGAAAAGGGGAGGGGCAGGGGCGGGATGGGTGGGGAAAAGGGGAGGGGCAGGGGCGGGATGGGTGGGGAAAAGGGGAGGGGCAGGGGCGGGATGGGTGGGGAAAAGGGGAGGGGCAGGGGCGGGATGGGTGGGGAAAAGGGGAGGGGCAGGGGCGGGATGGGTGGGGAAAAGGGGAGGGGCAGGGGCGGGATGGGTGGGGAAAAGGGGAGGGGCAGGGGCGGGATGGGTGGGGAAAAGGGGAGGGGCTGGGGCGGGATGGGTGGGGAAAAGGGGAGGGGCTGGGGCGGGATGGGTGGGAAAAAGGGGAGGGGCTGGGGCGGGATGGGTGGGAAAAGGGGAGGGGCTGGGGCGGGATGGGTGGGAAAAGGGGTGTTTGTACCTGTTGCATGTGTCTACGTGTTGCGTGTGTTTGTACCTGCATGTGTTTGTACCTGTTGCATGTGTTTGTACCTGTTGCATGTGTTTGTACCTGTTGCAAGTGTTTGTACCTGTTGCGTGTGTTTGTACCTGTTGCAAGTGTTTGTACCTGTTGCGTGTGTTTGTACCTGTTGCGTGTGTTTGTACCTGCATGTGTTTGTACCTGCATGTGTTTGTACGTGTTGCATGTGTTTGCACCTGTTGCATGTGTTTGTACCTGTTGCGTGTGTTTGTACCTGTTGCGTGTGTTTGTACCTGTTGCAAGTGTTTGTACCTGTTGCATGTGTTTGTACCTGCATGTGTTTGTACCTGCATGTGTTTGTACCTGTTGCATGTGTTTGTACCTGTTGCGTGTGTTTGTACCTGTTGCGTGTGTTTGTACCTGTTGCGTGTGTTTGTACCTGTTGCGTGTGTTTGTACCTGTTGCGTGTGTTTGTACCTGTTGCGTGTGTTTGTACCTGTTGCGTGTGTTTGTACCAGTTGCGTGTGTTTGTACCTGTTGCGTGTGTTTGAACCTGTTGCGTGTGTTTGTACCTGTTGCGTGTGTTTGAACCTGTTGCGTGTGTTTGTACCTGTTGCGTGTGTTTGTACCTGTTGCGTGTGTTTGTACCTGTTGCGTGTGTTTGTACCTGTTGCGTGTGTTTGTACCTGTTGCATGTGTTTGTACCTGTTGCGTGTGTTTGTACCTGTTGCGTGTGTTTGTACCTGTTGCATGTGTTTGTACCTGTTGCATGTGTTTGTACCTGTTGCGTGTGTTTGTACCTGTTGCATGTGTTTGTACCTGTTGCATGTGTTTGTACCTGTTGCGTGTGTTTGTACCTGTTGCGTGTGTCTCGTTTGCTAAAGGCTCATATAAATGTGACATGCGGCTCCTTCAATCAGTCACTATGGCTCTTACTATTTCATTACAAATTTACCATCACAAACTTACCACCACAAATTTACCATCACAAACTTACCACCACAAACTTACCATCACCAACTTACCATCACAAACTTACCATCACAAACTTACCATCACAAACTTACCATCACAAACTTACCACCACAAACTTACCATCACAAATTTACCATCACAAATTTTCCACCACAAAAGTACCATCTCAAACTTATCATCTCAAACTTACCATCACAAACTTACCACCACAAACTTACCATCACCAACTTACCATCACAAACTTACCACCACAAACTTACCATCACCAACTTACCATCACAAACTTACCATCACAAACTTACCATCACAAACTTACCATCACAAACTTACCACCTAGACAATATTCACTTTGTTTTTTATTTTATCACATCTAAATGTTGACTTGTTGCTACTGTAAAAGGTTTACTGCTCTTTTCTTTACAGAATATGTTGACAGAAAACATCCATCATTTCTTGTTTTTAACGCATTTTTTGTGAAAAAAAAAATCAAATTAGATACATTTAAAGTTATAGTGTATGCGTGTCATGCATGTGTACATACATGTGTACATACATAGTGGGTCGATCAAAACATGTACGTGGTCCTACTGCGTCAATTACAATGACCATAGTTGTTAACAGCCGCATTAACCACACAATTAAGTAGTCGTAGGTATCTGCTTATTCGTTTATTCAGTTCATATATTTTGCTTTATGAACTTTATTTTATAACGTTACAATAACAACCTTCTCTGGAGTTAGTCGCAATCCGGCAATGACCATTTTTGTGAGGTCACTAAAGATATAAAACGTTATGGATGGGAAGGGTGAATGGAGGTGGGGGGAAATTTGTGCAACCAAGGCAGGCTACTATAACTGTACCAAAGTTTGAGGTAACTCTGACTCTATATAATCACAGCTTTGTAAAAGAAAAAAAAGGATTTGAGATTTGACGTCCATGCGTGTCACATGTTCCTCTACTAAGTGTCGAGTGTTAGCAAATAATTGATGCAACCAAGCATGATCAACTTTACTTTCACGAGGTTTGGGCTGTGTGCTTTCATTATGTTTACCGTCTTTGTCCACTCCTTGCCAATACGTCGCAGTAAGTTGACCATAACACTAGTTCTCTTGCAGGAAAACATAATTTTACTTGTGAGGCTTTAATTGTCTTCTTAACAGGGCCGTAGCGGTCTAATGGTAAAAACGTTTGGCTGCTAGCCCGAAGGTCTGGAGTTCAGATCTCAGTCCGAATTCGGGAGACGTTCTACTAACACGAAACGATGATCCGAACTAGAGATTCTCGGGTTGGCAGCCGAATGCTCTACTATCCGGCCACGCCGTCCCATTATATCAGAAATAGAACCTTATAATTCTGCATCCAATTTTGAATTTCGGTGTTTTAAAACTATCGAAAATTTGATGATACATTGTAATATTCAACACTCAATTTTTTTTAATAGAATCCGTATACTTAAAACTTAAAAGGGAAGAAAGAATTTTAGTTTTAAATGACAAAAAAAAAATGTCCAGTCCATTTAGCAGTTTCACAGAAGTGTCGATGGAACCTAATTTTGTAGCGTACCAGCAAAATGTCATAAAAAATGAGTCATTAAAGAAAGAATATCCGTGCATATGTATTGCTTTAGATCTAACCCTAAGCCCTAGGGTAAGACATGGATTCGGGGCCAGGAGATTAGTGCTCATACCAATTTTTTAATCTTTCACCATTGTATTAGCTTAGCTCATGACGCTACCCACGGGGAATCTTCGCGACACTTGTAAGCTACACAGGCACGAGACAAATTTTCCTCATGCTAAGATAAATCGCCACATGTGGCGAGATGTGTTCTAGCCTGCTCTACGGCAGAATTTTCTTGGAAAGTGCTATCGACTCTTATGTTAGTGGTCAGATAATGAGGTAAGATAAGAGGGGTCAGGGGTCAGATAAAGGGTTCGGCAGGGGTAGGGTGACAGTCAACCAAGGCTCCCGCCAATCTGTTATTAAAAAGTTAGAATAATGTCTGAAGTTAACAGCACATCCTTATTACATGTAGACTATGGGCGGTGGTTCTACAAGCAGTAGCCACTTGGTTAATATTTTTTATCTTTGATGATATTAACAAGAATAAAGCTGTTATAATGATGTACGCTATTTCAGATGTGTTTTAAATCAAATTTATAAATCACCGAAATAATAGAAAATTTACATGTAACGACTACTCCTGTTATATAGCAAGTAAATAAACAAAGAATTTACTTTCAGACTATCCTGAGTTTTGTAACATGGATAACAAGCACATAGTGAGGAAACCAATGGTGGGAGAGAACCTAACAATCGGCGTGTGTGTCTGGGCAATTATAGAGCCCACTTTCCCGATGGTGCAAGTCAATAATGTAACATACAAAGCTAACAATTATTCAAGTCCAAAATTTGATTTTCATGTCGACTACCCAATAGATTATCAGATTACATTTCATTTGAGGTTCAAAAATATTTCCGAGTCTGACTATCAAACTTACAAAGTAAAACTAATAACAGGGGTAGGAAAATATGTGACATCAAGCATTGAGTTTCTGAAAGACGGTAATTACTTCAATACTATGTGCTAGATTAAATAAAGTTGTGTATAATTACTTTAAGATCATAAAACACATGTACACAGTTACATACTCACACACTCGCAGTCACGCACACGAAGATACGTACACGCACGCACACATATAGAAACATCAGCAGGAACAGAAGCACGAGAATGAAGTGGAGAATAAAATGTGTAAACCCGTATTGGTCTTTTCTAGATAAGTGTTAGCGAACAAATACAAAACCTGAATGAAAGGTCGGTATATATTATGCTTGATTTAGACGGATGTCAGGTAACAGAAAAAAGATCAATTAAATCTAAGTGTCAACTAACACTACAATGACTGCCATTATCAGATTCTTATTTATATAATTTCCTTGTCTTACAGACACTACACAAGGCACACCCTATTATATTTGGATTGCTATTGCGGCGGCAATAGTTGCTTTATGTTTAGGTATACTTTTTCTCATTATTGTTATAACTTAAATATCAATTAAAAATATGTAGATTTTAAAAGGAATAATTTAGATGCATTGCTTTAGCCTCAGAAATTTGTTGGCGTATAATTAAAGCATATGCTAATATGTCTATCATAAAGTTGTAGCAATTGATTTTAACTAGACTATAGTTTCTAGACTATGGTGTTTCATTGTCAGAAATTCATTTCTTTTCCCCAGTATGTGGTTGCTGTGCTTACTGTTACGATAAATGCGATAACAGGGATGGGTATACGTCTTTATCAAAAAACGGTAATGTGGAAGAGTACTTAATATTTGCTTATTGAAGCTAAAATTTCGATGACAGCAGCTGTTTCAATTTTTGGTTTACGAGAGACCTGTAATAAAACTCAGCTAGGTCTCTAAAGGTCTATGACACGTTTCTGGAGTTTTCGTAATTCAAGAACTGACACCTCGAGACCTCACTCCTCATCACACACATACTCATTCACACAAAAACCCACAGACTTAAGTGGGAAACAAAAATATCAAGCGTATAGAGTAGACCTATCAAATTTTAGAATGGTCAATTCCAACGCTCAGGGTTTAATACTGGAATCAACACGTATATCATTTCACATATCTTACATTAATTACAAAGTATAGAGGTCTATGTCTCTCTCCCTCTCTCTCCACTCTCCATATATATATATATATATATATATATATATATATATATATATATATATATATATATATATATATATATATATATATATATATATATATATATATATATATATATATATATATATATATATATATATATATAACATGGCACAGGTTGTACATTCGAAGATTTAATGGACTGCTTGATGTGTATATTTTGTGTAGTGAAATGTTTATTTTGGTAAGTAAATAAAGCGTGAGTATCTCCCCTAAACTTGTATCTTCTTATTCAACAGAAAGGGAATGGCACTTATACAAGGCTATAGAAATGTTTTATTAACTTTTATTTAACTTGCTTCCTCGTCATATCGTCATGAATCAAAACTGCCGAGCAAAATTTCGATCATTTCTAACTGACCAATACGTTTCAAACTTTGCGCGTGGGTCAAGACCAGATGACAATGCAATATGACATCAAATTTGACTTAATTGGATGCCTAATTAATTTTTTTAAAGAATTAAGTGAAATTTCCTATATATAGTATTATTAACCGCGCTATTATACGCGTATTTTTTACGTTCATTTGATGCGCAATAGTTTTTAGTCATGCAACTCTATTGTATTAAAAAGATTAAAGTACTGAAAAAAAAGCATAAAAAACGTTTTAACAACTAGCTTTTCTCTACCAATGCACTAAAAACGACAAATTAATGATCTTCTTTAAATATATGATAATGAACTACTATTTAAATAAATAAAAAGAAAAGCGCTATATTATTTATTAAATGTCTTTACTACAATTTAAGAAATTACCTACGCTATTATATATGTATATATATATATATATATATATATATATATATATATATATATATATATATATATATATATATATATATATATATAATTTAACTTTTACCGCAGATCACTACTGAGTCAGCCATTGGCAAATCTATACAGAAACTAGGATCTTACATGTTTTGTATTGTAGTTTGGTATGAAAGTCTGAATGAAATTTCTGCGTGATGCAAACACGCGTTATGGTGTTATTTATTTCACTCAAATACATCTTGCTTATACCTTGAATTTGTGTATGTGTTGTTGTTTTTTTTAATGAAAATATTGCAGCGGAATTAGATACTCTAGTTGCCTTGTTACTAAAACGGGCTTTAACTTTTATAAATAAATACAACTTCGGTAAAAAGGGTTCAAATATCTTTAATAATAGTTTCGCTATTCTGCCTGTGTGTTTGTATGTATGTATGTCTGTCTGTCTGACAAGAACGCTCTGGATAAAACACAAAGAAATATAAACTTTCACAGGGAACTATAGTGACGTCACATGAAACGAATAGGAATTTATCAAAATGAAACAAAACATTAAGTTTTAACGCCGGAAAAGTATACTCAATAAAATGACGTCATTAATTCTAGTGTAAACTATAATTAAAAAATTAATGCCCAAAACAAGACACAATAATAATCACGTTATCGAAATTTGATTTTTTTTAAAAAAGACACTAAAAGTACGGCCTAATTTATTTGTCTCGTCTTAAAAGTGGTCTGTGTGGAGTTTCTTTCAGGCATCTCGTCTTTGTGCGGGGTGCAAATATCCTCCTCGCCTCCTGACACCCCCCCCCCCCCACCCCCGGAAAAAGTCTACCGTCTACCAGACCCTTCTTTCCCCCCCCCCCTCCCCCCCCCCCTCCCAACGAAAGAATTTATATAGAAAATTTATAATTTATACTTAATACTTTAACCAGTGTCCGTCATACCCTCCCCTCTCACCTCGCCCTGAAGAAACTCAGAATACCAACTTTGTGAGCTTAGGAACATGTTTAAGGGGTATGATCTACGACTAGATCTATAATATATTTACTGAAAATGTGCAGTAACACTACACGTATAGTTCAAGGTTACCAGATAAGATATTGTGGTAATGACCGGTAAAGTCTAGATTTAGTGTCTATACTCTAAATAGAATGGCGTCATTGATTGTTGAATAAAAATAATAAATCATTAAAAAAGTTTTTAAAAACCCACGTTTTCTGATTGAACTAAAAAGTAGAAAATAAATGCGATACATCACAATAATGCAAGCGATCACTCTACTATAAGCGATGAAAAACGCGGGTTTTTTAAAACTGTTTTAATGATTATTATTTTCTACTTTTTAGTCTTTGTCTGTTTGTTTGCATTGAAATCTTGCTATCGATTTTATCTTTTCACTTTTTTTTTGGGGTAAACGAAGACAACTCGTAAAAAGACAAATCGTAAAAAACACGTTGCGTGAATACGTTACTGACTAGAACACATAGATTTGAACCCGTGTCGAGTGGGTTAGCAATCGTGTGCCCAACCACTCGACCATATCGTCTCCCCCATACTGGCCACCAGTTGTTACGTTCTGGTTGTTTGTAGACAAACACCGCGTGACAACAACTCAGTAAGAAAAAGAGGGAGAGTACCGAACCTTGTTTTCATCAAATTACAGTTACTGGGTTATGTCCCTTTTCCCCCCACGTTTTTTGTACAATTATATAGGGGTATAAAATGATCAATAAAATGTTTCCATGGATCAATTTAGTAATAATAACAGTTGAATATTCTATTGTCATCCGAAACAAAGCTTCCCTGAAATTTTCAGCGCGCTAGCTAACTGGGAAGTGCCCGAAATTTCGATCGCAAGATTTGATTGGAAAAACAAACAAACAAACAAACAGAGGCGAAAGCAAGTTAAAGAAAACGTGGGAAAAAATAGATTTTAAAATTGCAAGCCGAAAATGATGATAATGAGGTCATTGATTACAGAGACAAAAAAAATAATTAACGCCTAATTTAAGTGTCTAATTTTAGAAGAGTAAGTAGATATGCAAAAGAAAATACCGGAAAAGTAAAATATATAATAAGCGTTAGGGGTCGTCCATAAATGACGTCACACTCATAGGGGGGAGGGGGGTCCGTAATTTTGTGACGGTGTGTGATGAGGGGGGGGGGGGTTCAGATGGTGCGACGTCACACTTTTGCATTATAAAAAAGCAATGTTAGAAAACGAATTTTATACGTTATTTCGCGTTTTAGAAAACTGTTTTAATAGGAATTTATTAAAATACTCTATTTTGACAGAGTTCAGACAAGATTTTAGAAAATATCGATGTTTTAAAAAAATGCAACTGCAATTTTGAGGGGGGGGGGGGGGGGTTGTAGGCTGAAGTGTGACGTCATTTTAGGGTGTGTGAGGCTTTTTGTGACGACGTGTGACGGAGGGGAGGGGGGTAAAAATCGTCCAAAAAAGCGTGACGTTATTTATGGATGACCCCTTAGTATAAGGGTTAGGGTCATTTTAGGTTTTATTTCAAGTTAAATTTCCGGATCGGGTTAAAATGCCGGTTCCGAATAGAGTTTCGTTTCCAGTTAAATTGCATAGGGGTCGTCCATAAATGACGTCACACTCGTAGGGGGGAGGGGGTCCGTAATTTTGTGACGGTGTGTGATGAGGGGGAGGGGGGGGTTCAGATGGTGTGACGTCACTTTTTTGCATTATAAAAAAGCGATGTTAGAAAACGAGATTTAGCCGTTATTTCACGTTTTAGAAAACAGTTTTAATAAATTGTAATATGAATTGATCAAAAATACTCTATTTTGACAGAGTTCTGACCATTTAATTCGGTTTTTTTAAGTAAACAAACTCAGTAGTGTCATGAGGCGGGGGCAGGGGTGCGGTCTACATCGAATGACAACATTTAGGCGTGACACCATGACAAGACATTGTAAAATTTACTGTCAAAACTAAGTTGTATCCAGATAAAACAATACAGATTAGTGAGAGAGGGTTAACACCCCTCCGAAAATGCAAAATTGGTGGGGATGATGGGGTGACACCATATATCTAAAATTTGTTTTATAACAAATAACATCATCCCCGTATTTGTGAGGTTGAATACCTTTCGGCGTCCGCCTAGTTATCAGGGGTGTCTCGGGATTGACTGGTTACACTATGTAGCCATGAGCTGCAACCTCTGCCTTTGTAAAATACCTGTGTGATTGGTGTTATCTGTACGCCGAGGGCGTCGAAAGCCGCCCCTGTTGCAGTTTGACTGTTGAAACAAGTAGTATCCCTGACACTGTAGAACGCCCAATCTACGGATCTCGTGCACTCAGGTAGCCGCAGGGTAATTCAGGAGCCCAGCCATTACTATTGCTGATGAGCTAGAAGACACCCCTTATTCGATTTTGTAATAGATTGAGATAATTGTGAGGTCAGGGGAACTCACTCTTCTGTATTAGTATTATATTTATATTGTTATCTTGAGTGATGTCCCTTACATGTTATGTATAAATAGTTGTCTCTCGCCACTTCCTTCCTCTTTGCATCATGGCTGTAAATAAAGACTGTTAACAATCAACGCGGCTTCTCGTCAGTGATTACAATCTAACACAGATTTATAAATCGATTTTAGTATGGCGCTCATTAAAAACGAATATAGGCGACCGCCGGGGTGCCGGCTGATGCGCCCGTGCAATATGACCGCTGAATCAAGTAGTAACGCTGACCCGCTGTTCGCCCCCCCCCCCCCACACACACACACACACTGAATCCCACTATTTGTAATGTAAGATAGGACTGGGGCCTTTTTTGGAACTTTTAATTATTTCTACAATAGAAAAGAAACTGAATTTTCATTTTATTTTTTAAATTATTCATATTAAAATTCCAACGTAAAAGTTTTATTTTTTTATCAAGCGAGAAAAGGGCCCCTATGCCTTGCTTACGCTAGCTTTACGGTGGCTACGCCACTGGATGTGATGTCATTTTAGGGGGGGGGTTGGCTTTTTGTGACGACGTGTGACGGAGGGGAGGGGGGAGGTATAAATTGTCCAAAAAAAAAACGAGACGTCATTTATGGATGCCCCCCATACCTATAAAGGCACGATTTCTGTAAAATTTCAGGTTGCGGTTATATTTCCATATAATAATGACTCCATATATAATATTTTATATTATATGGAGTCAAATTTCGTTTCCATGTCAGTTAAAATGCTGGTTCCGAATTAAGTTCCGTTTTGAATAATTTCGTACCTGTTAATGTCCTTTTTCCTTATCTGGTTTAATTTACGGATCCGTTAAAAGTGCCGATTCCGGATCTAAGTATCGCTTTCAAATTTTCGAATCTGGTTAAAATACCCATTCTGGATAAAAATTCCTTTTCAATGACATTTCGTTTCGGGTTAAATTTCTCCCACTTCTGCCTGAATTTCCGTATCCGACTAAATTTCCGGATATGGTTAAATGTGAGGTTTGAGTAGGGGTTTTGGTTTTTTTCAGCGACACCCCCCCCCCCTCCATAATTTTTTATTCCGTCGTCACAAAAAAGCCAGACCTTGGATCCCCCCTTGAAATTAAATAACTCAGCCGACAACCTCCCCCCCCCACCCTTGTTTTCGGACACACACCCCCCTCCCTCCAGCCCGAAAGATGCCTAGAAGAAACTCTGACCACATTGTTTATGGCGTCATGTTTTTTGCCCCCGGTCCTTTATCAATAGCGCCATATGTTTATATTTATTAACGGCACTTCCAGTTGTCTTACACGACACTGTATCTCCAAGTCCGGACGGTAAAACTATTTGTTAAAACTTTTAAAAATTAAGTACGGTTTAATAATGCCATAAAAACAATTAATTTACCAACATTAGCACACTATTGTCACACTTTTGGGCGTCTAGCTTTTGGCTGTCAGCTCTTTGTCCAGTCGGCCTTTTCATGTCGGCCTTTTGTCCTAGACCCAGAGGCGAAGCGGCCCTTCCCGGCGCCCGGGGACAAACTTTCGATTTGCACCCCCATCAAGATTTCAATTTGCACCCCACCCCCTCAAACTTTCGATTTGCACCCCCTCCCTCTAGATTTCGATTTGCACCCCCTCCCTCAAACTTTCGATTTGCACCCCCCCTCAACCTTTCAATTTATTTTTCCAACCCATTTTGGCGCCCCCTAAGGTCGGCGCCCGGGGACATGTGTCCCCCCCCCCCCCTTCGCTACGCCTCTGCCTACACCATTTGTTTACAAGTTTATATTAAATCCAATTCGGCCTAAACTAGATTTTTCTTCCGCATAATTGCCATATTGGCATAGTATTTTTTAGAAAAAATCGTTTAATTGTTAACGAGTAAAATGTAGGCCTATATTGATTAATACCACCTTTCCAGAATCTATGATGCATTTAACAATTTAGAATGACATTTTATACGCATTTTAATTGTATTATTAAAATATAAATTTCATTGCGAAAAATCTGTTTTTAATTCCATTTAACATGCTAAATAATATAGGCCTAATTGATCACGGATCTAGATTTAGTATTATATCTAGTCTAGATCTAGATATAAATTTTGATGACTTGTCTAGTACATAGACATAGATCTAGAATCTAGTTAGGCCTAGATTCATTTTAACAAAGAGTCCACTGTGAAAATTACAATAAGAAATCTGTTTTTAAAATAAATTCGGCAATATTATTAATTTTTTTATCTGGTTTCAACCACGTATCTCAGTGAAAACAATCCGAAGATACAATAACTCCTTGCAATAGATAAGTTATTAGTCTAGTATATTCTAATACGGGTGTAAGATTAAGAGATCTAAGTTTAATCTAGATCTATATTATAATATTTAATACTATGGCGGAGGAGGGGGATTCAAACCTTGAATATGAACCTACATTACAAAACGTCATTGATCAACTTAGTTTAAAATGGATATTTGTGGGGGGCAAAGGAGGAGTCGGAAAAACCACAACCAGGTCAGTCAACAAACTAAAATTATACTAAAATAATATAATAGATTAACTAAATCTATTAGGCTGAATATCAGTCCTATTATTAATAAGTCTCATCACGTTCTAAGTTCTACCCTTCTGACTCTCATGCCATCATTACATTAGTTTAGTTACTAGTTAGGCCTACTCATTCATACATATTTTTACATATTATATTATTAATTATTAATATATCGAAGTCTATTCCCACCTGCTACTAGATCTAGTACTAAGTTCAGTGAATAGCAATATGTCATACAGTCATACAGTGACATACAGTGTATAAAATAGCCTATAGGCCTAACGGTAAAACTCCATTTTAGCTTATTTTATTTGCCGCTTCACGTTCACCTCCAGCTGAGCATATTTTATTGTAAACACAACTGAAACACAAAAAAACGTTAGGGGTCATTGTTGTGAGTTCATATAAGTGTATTTATAGTATCATGCCTGCGAGATACTTGTAACAATACAAACTTAACCGCCTTGCAATAATGAGTTTCGTAATTTACCTATTGCCATGAAAATCTTAATTGACATGAACATATTTTCAAGAGCAAAAGAAAAGCTAAATCTAGAATCTAAATAGTGCACATTCAGTATTCCAAATTTTGATTTTTCTCAAGTTTTTTCTCAAGTAAATTATCAAAAACTAAAACAAAAATTCATAAAGAAATAGGCCTATTGTTTTCGGTTTCCTAAAGTTTTTTTGTGTGTTTCAGTTGTGTTTATTATAATAAAATACACTCAACTGGAGGTGAACATGAAGTGGGGAATAAAATACGCTAAAATGGAATTTTACCCCCATAACTATTAAGGGGTCATCCATATATGACGTCACGCTTTTTTTGACGTCGCACATCGTCACAAAAAGCCAAACCCCCACCCCTAAAATGACTTCACACCTCAGTCTTCAACCCCCCCCCCCCCCCTCAAAATTGCAGTTGAATTTTTCTTAAAACATCGATATTTTTAAAAATCTTGTCTGAACTCTGTCAAAATATAGTATTTTAATCAATTCCTATTACATTTTATTAAAACAGTTTTCTAAAACTCGAAATAACTGCTAAAATTTGTTTTCTAGCATTGTTTTTTTATAGTGCAAAAGTGTGACGTCACACCATCTGAACTCCCCCTCATCACACACCATCACAAATTTACGGACCCCCCTACGAGTGTGACGTCATTTATGGACAACCCTTAATCATTAATTAAGTATAGTAGGCTAAGAAGTAGTATTATGAATTATAAGGGCTATTCACATTATTATTTATATATTTTCTCAAAAATAACAAGCAAGACAAGCAATAAAATTGTCTTGTAATTTACCCACAATTCTACAGTTGATGTTGCACATTTTACTGCTTTGCCATTTTGCCTCTTGCCCTTTGTTTCTACATGGTTGTACTTTTTTGTTTCAAAAATTTACATTTCTTATCAAAGATACAATAACAATCAGACTAAGAGATGAGAGCATAACAAATTTTATTTTTTAGTTCATGTATTGGCTATGAAATATAAATCAATCAAGCTAACCAACTTGTTTTCCATGCTGCATTGCACTTCCTGTTTTTGACAATTAGCTTTTAATTTGATGACCTCGTGATTCAGGATTAATTGCCACCAAATATTTATAAGTTAGCAAAATTACTTTAAAAAATGTCAACAAGGTAGAAATTGAAAGCTAGAAATTTAAAAATGTATGTGAGAGGCTGCACATTCTTCCATTAAATAGTTAATTATGTTATTAAATGTACCTAGCTGAGGCTAGTTTGATTATATTTAAATTACATTGATTATTCAAATGTTATACAGAATAAACATAGTCAAATTTTAAACATTTTTTAACAACACTACCATGTATGGTAACTGCATATCATTTCTTTCTAGTTGCTGCTTAGCTGTACAGCTTGCTAAAGCCAGAGAGTCTGTGCTAATAATTTCTACTGATCCTGCTCACAACATTTCAGATGCCTTCAGTCAGAAATTTTCTAAAGTTCCTTCACTTGTTAAAGGTTTTGAGAACTTATATGCAATGGTAATATACTTTGAAATTAGTTTACTTGCTAACACTTTAATTTAAAGCACATTATTAGCATAATGCTGTGTAGTCCCTTACTTCAAAATGGCATGTTTTTTGTGATTATGGCTAGGCATCATCATATATTTTCAATTGTATTCTACTATTTATATAATATATATTTTCTTACAACACTAATTTTAAATGGTTTTTTAAACAGGAAATTGATCCAAACTTGGGATTTTCAGAGCTACCCGATGAATATTATGAACAAGGTATTTTAGTTTGTCATGTTTTCATTGAATTTATTTTCTCCATTAGTTAATCCAAAACCCAATTCATTGAAGTTTAAATTTGTTTTTGTGCAGCTGACATGATGTCAATGGGGCGTGGCATGATTCAAGAGCTTTTGGGTGCTTTTCCTGGCATTGATGAAGCAATGAGTTTTGCAGAAGTAATGAGGTAAATTTCAATTTCTAAAAAAATAAAATTTGTTTTGAGATTTGTATTCACTTGATTTATAATGCTTGTTGGATATAAACTAGTTACAAAATGTATCATTTTCTTTTCAGATTAGTGAAAAACATGAATTTTTCTGTTGTTGTGTTTGATACTGCACCTACAGGTCATACCCTGCGTTTGCTTTCATTTCCATCTGTTGTTGAAAAGGGTTTGGGTAAACTTTTAAGGCTGAAAAATCAAATTAGTCCATTTATATCACAGGTAATTTTGTACTAACTATAGTAAACTAATTTATTTTTTTAATGTTGTTCTTTGAGATAACTTTGTGGTTTTGTTCCAAATGAATATGAGAAATTTTTTGCAAGAGCAATAGTTGACATGAAAAACATTTAAAAAATGTTAAACTGTATTTTAAGATGGCTGGTATGATGGGCATGCAAGATTTAAATGCAGATCAGATGTCTACAAAGTTTGAAGAGATGTTAGCAACTATACGTCAAGTCAATACTCAGTTCAAGAATGCTGTAAGTCATTGTAGTTTTTCCCTCTAATAAAATCTATTACTTCACTAGTATGTCATTAAACTTTGTGTTTTCACTTCTTTTTTCTATTTTAGGACCAAACAACATTTATATGTGTTTGTATAGCTGAGTTTCTCTCTCTGTATGAAACTGAGCGTTTAGTCCAAGAGCTTACACAGTTTGGAATAGATACACATAATATAATTGTGAACCAATTAAACATGCAACGCAAGGGAGAAAGAGCGTGTGGCTTGTGTGAAGCAAGAAAAAAGATTCAAGCCAAATATTTAGATCAGGTTGGTCACAAATGTACTTACAAAGGACACTAATGTAACAGAATTTGCTGATGTATGTCTATTGTTTTGCTATGAACCACATCAAAATTTAGGGTTTAAGACTTATGGATGTTCACATTTTCTGTTTGCCAGATTACTGATCTGTATGAAGATTTCCATCTGATTAAATTGCCTTTACTGCCTGAGGAAGTACGAGGAGTGGAAAAAATCAAACAGTTTTCTGAAAATTTGTTGAAGCCATACAATCCAGATTAATTTATGTATGCACAAACAATATATTTGTGCATTTATTTATAGATGTTTTCAGGATACTTCTTAAATTTGTTTCTCACAATATATTAACTTATTGGTTTTCAAAATTGATAATTGTAATTGTTATTAAGTGAATTAATCCAGGATACATGTAATTATAGAATGCATAAAAAACAGTGATATTAAGCATTATTAAAATGTTGTTAGTAAGACTGAAATAAAAGGACATTTTAAACACAATTGTTTTAGATCAGACCTGTTCCACTGAATATTGATTGGTTTATTAATTAAATGGAGTCTTTGGCATTCAAGTTCTTTTTATTAGTATTTTGCTTTTAACCATATTGATACTTTGAAATATATGATATGTGCATTTATCTTATTCTGAATTTTTACAAATTAAAAGTGAAATTTATACAATTACTATACATTATATTTTGTGTTTTATATATATATTATATATATATATATATATATATATATATATATATATATATATATATATATATATATATATATATATGTGTATATATATATATGTATATATATATATATATATGTCACTTACTGCTTACTACTAATAGTCAATTCAATATGTTTTGCTTATTTTATATTTATACAGTGATGAACAGTGCATTTTAGATTAAAGCAGGTCAACCAGGGTCCAATAAAAAGAGACCATATGATATTGATAGTAAAAATGATAACATTTGTCTAAGTCTTTCCTGAAATAAACAATGTTAGTTGCCTTTTCATAAATACAGCATTCTCTGAACACAAAATATTACACTATATTTTGCACTAACATGACAGTTGATACAAAGCTAAGTTATTGCCTTAGCCAACATCTGGTGCTTGTCTCTATTATTAAAAGATATAGTTAGTTGCAATAATTTCAATGTTTTATTTCATAACCTACAAACAAAGAATGCCTTCAAACAAGCCAATTGTGATAATTTGAATAGTGTAACTGATTATCAAGAAAAGACTATTTAGTATTTAAGAGACTTTATAAACCAATTTTACAGTTATCAACTTCTCAGTGCTGCCCATTCATCTACTTTCACTTAGCTGTTTTTGTCTCTATTGGTTTGTGGGTTAACTCGGGTTACAATATGGGATGGCAAAATGTGGATTCATAAAAAGCTATTTATAAGTTCCATTACTTTGTACTTTTAAAATACAGCACTGTATGTAAAAAAGTTTTCCTTTCAAACCTGACGGTCTATGGGGCAAGTGAAGTAGAGTTCACTTGTTTCTGTGACCTCTGCATATGAAGAGATAGTGTGGTCAGCACTATGCCCAGCCGCCTTTACTTTCCCTAATGTGAGTTAGGTACCCATCAGAGTTGGGTGGACTCAGGGACGGTCTACTGACTTGAACCCGGATTCAAACTCGAGACTTATGGGTTAGCAGTCCAGCTCTCTACCGCTAGACCACTCTGTCAGCACTGTATGTAGCTGCATATCAAAACTTCTGTTAAAGCGTACAAACACTACATGTGTCCTCCCACAGCTTCGGCTTTACTATCCTAAACTTGTGCATTCCATCAACCTGTAGTAGCTGTAGGCCCAATACCTTACAGCTCTCCCATAGTAAATAACATGGATGGGATTTCTCCTGGCCACCATGACATGAATACCTATAAATTGTTTAATGTTTGTTTTGTTACCCACCCCACAATTAAATAGGAAGCTGCTTTCAATATTCCAGTTGCAGGGACAGGGTACTAAACAATGTGGACTGGGTAAGGATTGAGAAAGTAACAGTGGTATTACAGTAACACATTTTTGTAATGTAGGTCCTCTTCCAGGGGAGGGGGGGGGGGGGGGGGGCGAAAAGATGCTTGGAAGAAACTGCCACGACTAGCCTGACAAGTCCACATTTTGATTAACAATACTAAAAGCCTTGTAGTGTCAGTATGGTTAATTTATACTAAAAGCCTTGTAGTGTCAGTATGGTTAATTTATCTAGGTCAATATTTATAGATGTAAATATTTAGCGATCTACTTTTCTAATTTCTAAGCAAAAAAATAATTTTAGTTCAGTAGGCCTAATCCCAAATTTGTTCATTGATTTGTCTAAAAATAGAATTGGGAATTCATTATTGTATTGTTCGATTATTTCCCTTTTAAATCTTGTGTTTCCGGCAAATTACGAAAAAGCGGCAGAGTGCATGGAAATATAACCTAATGCCGATATCTGACATCTAGATCTGGACTTCGTTAAATTACTTTATCACTTAGGTTACAATAAAAAGAGTGGAGTTAAAGGTACCAAACTAGACTTAACACAAAATAATATTTGTAGACCCAGGCTATTGTATTTATTTTCATGTAGATCTACTTACTACTATTTTCTTAGGCCTTAAATTAAAAATTTACTTTTAATTTACTGGTCTTTTGACTCTTTTTACCTGTCTGTCCTGTATGTTAATCAACTGTAGTACTGTACTGTGTCGTGTCATGTAGGGTCAGTCATTTTATTTCATGTAGATCTAGTCTAGATCAGAGATTCTTCCAGATTCTAGGCATCTCTTGGAAGGGGGGGGGGGGCTGTCCCCCCCCCCCTGAAGAAAGTCTACCGCCCCCCCCCCCCCTCCCGAAAATTTCAAGTGCCCCCTGGAGAAAAAAGTCTGGAAGAAACACTGGTCTAGATTCTAGAGTAGATCTATTCCTAGAATCTAGATCTAGGCCCTCTTATCTAATAATATCTAAATATCTAGGCCTATCTATAGCATTTAAAAAAAAAAAACCAAACCCTGGTGACAGCCTGGTCCTACCAGATCACCAAAAGTTTCATGGTATTCTTAGAAGTAATAAAACATTTTAAGTTAAGCCTACTTGTCAACACTAAATTAGCTCTAACTGTGAACCTAATACTAAACTTAAAGCTATGATATTTAGGCCTACTGTACTAAAATAACAATCAATGCCACCTCCTATTATTGTATCAGTCCTTTAGTAGATAGTGGTTAAAAATGCCCTAAGAGAATGAAGGTAATCTATACCTTATTAGAATACAGTATCCAATATTGCTATAATTATGAAATTTTCTTGAAAAAGGGGCACAGGCAGGATATTGGTAGTAAACTGTGTAAACTAATAACTTGCTAACGAATATGACAACTTTATCCCCAAACCAATTGCTACCAGTTCTCAAACATTATTTTTTTATTCTAATATTAAACAAAATATTACAAAAAATATTAACAACCTAACTATTGGACAAATAAAAGGCATATTCCACACTGACCATTACAAAAGACGTAACTGTAACTATTACATTTATGGTGTATTATTTAATTGTTTGTGGAACGCTTTAAAAATATGTATTTCAATGTATACTACAGCTGGAGGATAGTATCACCAGCTGACTGCCATGATGTCACTTTTAAACCCAGGAATGCCACCCCTGTCACATCAAGATATTTTGGACAATGCTGGTCGGCAGGTGGACAGATACATGCAAGAGGATCGTTCATATTTAGATCTGGCTGATCTACTCTGCATTCCCTCTGACAGTAATTTTGCTAACATCCATGTTTTATAATTATAATTAATTTCATAAAAATTAAAGCATGTAGTAGATCCAACAAAGGAATGAAACTAGTGTTCACATTTTTTGTATTTTTTTTTAAGGTCACGCAAGTCTTAGTGGACTCTACAATCATGATTATCCTAACTTATCTGAAGTGGGAGTTTATCTTGATTCTTTGTCTGAAATCACTGTTGAGAAAAAAGTACCACTACCTCCAGAGTTATTGGAACAATTTGGAAGTATCCTTGATGAACATTTTGTTTAAAGACTAGTGTTTGCTAATTAGTATATTGGAGGTTTGCCTTGTATTATAATAGTATTTTACAATAATTAACTGTTAATCTATTATAGTGAAAATGCTAATTAGTCTAATGGTAATGTTTCACTGAACTAGATCATTGTTTGAACTGGAACCATAAATCGTTTATAAACTTTAACTGCATGAACAGGAATGCAGTGCAATTGTATGATGGGTTTGTTTCCAGAAATAGAACGTGCATGGTTGACTGTTGATAGTGATATCTTTGTCTGGAAATATGATGATGGGTTAGTATCTTCAATGACAGTATTTTAAGTAAATAAGTTATGGCATTGTGTCTCAAAAATATTCTTTCATAACTCTTGTTTTTACAATGTTGAATTAGTAAAATTATTTCTATTTAGATGCATATATGATAAAAAGAGTAAAAATACCCTTTTAAATCTGGTAGGGCAGATGAAGTAGAGTTCATCTGGTTCAGTACCTTTGGGTTGTGTAATCAGTGCGAACATGTTCTTGTTCTTATAAAATTTAAATATTAAATCAACTAAGTAACATGTTAATTTGTTTGAATTTATGTTTGGAAATTGTGAAGTAAATGTAGTTTTACTGTTGTGGAAATTTTGTTGAACATTACAGTTTCTCACACGGCAAACTCCTTTGTCTTTCAGTTCTGACCTGGCATACTTTGATGGATTAAGTGAAACAATTCTTAGTGTTGCCCTATTGAAACCTAAACCTGGTTAGTGTCATCTCACATCTCATCATTTGTCTCATCACATCATTTTTTTCTGTCTTATCACAAGAACACATTTTGCTTGTTTGACAAAGCTATATCATTCCATTAAACATTCAGTCAAAAAGTAATTTAAAAAGATTATTTTATTTACCTGCAGACATCTTCCAGCCTCACATCCAGTACCTGATGTGTCTAGCAACACCTGTTGATATTGTTTTACTTGGAGTCAGTTTTTTCAAAGCATTAGATGGTAAATGATCAGTTGTTAATTCTTTTTCATTTCTTACACTCAGCTTTATTATCAATAAAATGTTTTTTACATTGAAGTTAGAACAAATGAGTTCTATTTCTCAGGTGGGAGCGGTGACCATATTGGAGGTGAAATGCACCTTCTTCCAGACCCCCTCTTCTCTATCCCAACTGATGGGGTCTACATAACCAACATAGTGGGGGCAGACAATGGTCGCATATTTATGGCAGGAAAAGATGGGTGTCTCTATGAGTTAATTTACCAAGTATGTATTGTTGATTACAGTTTTACTAAGGAGCTACTAGGTCAGTTATTTCAAATGCTACATAAGATATGATAAAATTCCTTAGCTTAGCTGTTGTATAAATAAATTTCTAACAGATGTCTTTTTTATTTTAAGGCTGAAGATGGCTGGTTTAGTCGCAAGTGTAGAAAAGTCAACCATTCAACAAGTTCACTGTCATTCCTCATTCCATCCTTCCTTAACTTTTCTTTTAGTGAAGATGGTATGTAGAGAAATTATTTTTTGTTTTTATGAAGGTTTTAACTTCTTAGCTGATTTAGGTGTATTTTTTATTTTGTTTTAATATTTTCAGATCCAATAGTTCAAATAAGCATTGACAATACTCGGGGGATTTTGTATGCACGTACACAAAAAGGAACTATACAAGTAAGAAAAAACATTCTGAAAGAATTGATTTTTAGTATTAGTGGGTGTAGTAACTAACAATCAGTTTGAGTTGAATGTCTTGTCTACCTACAGGTGTTTGATCTTGGAGAAAATAAACAAAGCATGGGAAGAGTGGCGTCACAATCTCAGTCTAGTATTCTTAACGCTGCAAGTCACATAGCCAAGTAAGTTTCTACAGTTGGTCAAGTATTGTTACAGTAAGTTGAGTAAGTTACAGCTGCCTGTCACATACCTAATACCACTTTGTACTTAAAAAACCCAGCTATCCTTATGTTCATTAAGAAATGAATAGTTATTGTAATGTGTATCCAGGACTATAGAAACCTCAAGCTTCAAGTCTATTGTTTACATATCTGCTGTGACAGAGAGGGAGTCTGATGGTATACAGTTATTAGCAGTCACTGAATCTGGTAAGAGCCACTGTGATGATTGTACTTTTATTAGGAAAGTACAGCAAATACCTATTACATAGTTATTTTGTTTTTGCCTTAATTTTTTACTTTAACAGACCTTGAATTGCAATTAATTTCAATTGTTTCTAATCACCAGGTGTCCGCCTGTACTTTACAACTATTCCTTTCAAACAAGAAAGAAGACGACCTACCTTTTTATCCTTGGTTCATGTTCGGCTCCCACCTGGCTTTTCAGCAACTTCGGCACCACAGCGGCCCTCCTCTGTTCACACGGCATATTACAGCAGTGGTAAGCCAGATGTATTTGACATTTTATTTCCTAGCAGCTAGTGAACTTTCTAAATACTAATGATAGAACAGTGTTGCTTTATTGTTTAACTAAAGTTTACCTAAAAAAAAATTTTTATTTGAAAACTAAGGCCATACTATAACCTCAAATTTTATTATTTCAGGGACACTATTGCTTGTTGCCAGCCAAAACAAAGAGAATGATTTGTTGTGGGGAATCAGTCCTGATTCTTTTCCTTTTCAAAAGCATCTTATGGAATCATATGTAAGTATCAGTCATGCTTTTAAATTTTCATTAGTTTTCATTAATTTGACGTAGATTGTAACTACATTTTCATTGTTAAAAATTCCATAACAATACTGCTTCTGATTTTAGTAGGTGCATTCTGTACTAAATTGAATGGTTTGGAATAGAACTAAAATATGCATCATGTAAGTTATTGTAGCCTGCTTTGACATTTTTACTGTAAGGCCAACCTTCCTTTTGTAGACAACAGCTCCACTGGAGGGTAAAACTTGGGCTATTGATGAAGTCATGTATTCAGCACATCAGGGACCAGCTCCACCTACAGGTCTTAGAGCACGCCCTGATCCACCCAGTGTTGTCACCCAGCACGCCCACCCACCACGCAGGTATGTGGTGCTGAGTGCACAAGGTATCCACATTCTCCAAAAGTTGAGGCCCCTGGAACAGCTTCGTCAGCTCTTGATTGATTGTAGAGGACCTGATTCAGAGCATGTTAAAGCTTTCTTCAGACTTCATAAGGTTATTATCTTTTTAATGAACATTTTTTTAATGCTCTATAATATCATGGAGTTTTACATGGTGAATCAAAGAATGCAGTTGTGTGCTATCATATTTCCAGTGCTAATATAACATAAAAAAACTTCAACCATTTATATAAAAAATGTTTAAATGAGTTTGTTTGTTTTGTTCAGGTTGATCAGGCATGTGCTACAACTCTTGTCTTGGCATGTTCTGGAGCACCAGCTGAACAACAGGTGAGTTTACACCCCTTGAATCATGGCCATTTGATATCTGAAATGATGTTGCTTGAAAATGTTTTTGAAACAATTGTAACAGCTTCTAAAGCTTATTTTGTGCACTATAATAACATGAGAACCTCGCCTATTTTATTTAGGTTTCTGACTGGGCAAAGATGGCATTTTTCATGTATGGAGGGGAAGCGCAGTACAACTTCAGTGGCATGAGGCCTGCTGCTCTAGGTGGACATTCCTTCAGCAGCGGTTGGTCAAACTTTACCTCTAGTTAAGGCTAGTTTGTTTACTTCACCTTCAGTTTGTATACTTATGTTAACATTCCTGCTTGCTTGTCTAGGTGGACCTGGACACATGTCTAACACAGTCTTGTACAGCCCTGGAGCAATGAACATGTCAATGATCCCTGGCTCTCCTATGCAGAGTAAGTTATTTTTACATTTTATGTTGACCCTAGCGCAGTTATTTGTCCATTAGGTTGGATGTACCTAGTTTAGAATTGTCTTAAACTGACAAGAACTGTTCCAGGTATGACCCCACTACACATGTCCACCCCAGCTGGACCAGGGATGCAGTCCCAGATGTCACTTGGACCTGCTCCCAACCCAACACATGAAGTGGTCTATTCTGGGAAACACAACGGCATTTACATCTACCTGGCCAGAATCCTTCGACCATTTTGGGATATGCCAGTTTGTACAGAATTTGTGTCAAAGAGTAGGAAAAGGACTGTTACTTATGTAAGTGAATACAAAATTGTGAGTTTTAGACTCAACTAGTGATTTAGCCTAAGTAATGAAAAAAGAAATGTGTAAATTGCAAATAAAACAAATTGTTTACTTTCAGCTAACAAGCAGTTTCAGTGTGGAAGAACTTTGTATGGGACTAGAGCTTGTGAGAGATTTATCTGATTTTGTTGACTTCAATTCAAAATTTGATCATGATTCTCAGACTGACATGTGAGTTCTTTCCCTTGGCCATCCTGTCATTGATAAAACTGATTCAGAGGATTGATAATTGTTTTGTCTGGCTCAGAGATTAAGCATGAGCAGAAATATAAATTATAAATATGCTGTCTGTCTTACAGATTAAGCATAGGTAGAAAGATTTGTAATTGTGTTGTCTATTATAATGAAATGACTAAGCATGGACCTATAGATTTGTAAACATATTGTCCATCTTACAGACTAAGCATGGGCAGGGGTTTGAGGTATGATGGTGGAATGGATGAGAACTCAAGGAAAAGGCTGCAGGCAGATGTGCAGAGGATGGAGAAGATTTCCCTGCAACATGTACAGGAGCTGCTGCACAGGCTGGAGGAGGTTCTGGGCCTGTGGAGGATCCTTGTTGACCATCAGTTCCACATGCTGGTTGCAGCTATGGCGGAGGTTAGAATATAACTAGTGGAACCCTATGTTACATGTCAATCTTTAAGTCTTAGAGCAAAATATAAATAATGTGCGTTTAGAAGCCTATTCATTTTCCCAAATTTGATCATCTTTTTATTTAATGATCATTATACTTTTCATATTTTTTTACAGTATATTAATAAAACACAAAATTTACATAATTCTCATTGTATTTCAGGATATGCAAAGCCAGTTGCGCAACATCAATTTTAAAACATTGGCAACCAACGGAAAAGATGTAAAGTTTTTTTTTAAAAAGTTTTATAGTTTTAAGATTGTAACAATAAGGACTACTCTCCATATTTTTATATTGTACAATTTTATATAATCTTAGAGGATTAAGTCTTAGGATATATAATGGTAGAGGACTAGATTGAGCATATATCTAATGATAGATGATTAAGTATGACTGAGGATTTATTTAATGATAGTGGATCAAGTTTGAACATTTATGTATTGGTAAAGGATTAAGTTAAAGCATGTATGTAATGGTTGATGATTAAGCTAAACATCTATGTAATTATAGAGGACTAAGTTTGTGCATTATAGAGGACAAAGTTTGTGCATTATAGAGGACTAAGTTTGTGCATTATAGAGGACTAAGTTGTGCATCTATTTCAGATTTGTAGCACACTTGTTAACTGTCTAATCAGCCGGTACCTGGATGACAATGCAACTATTGATGCTATCAGCTCAAAGCTGAGAGAAATTTGTCCAACTTTGTACAGCTCTGATGATGCCACTTGTTCTAAGGTAACAAGTTTGGCTGCACATTGATTTATTTTTTAAAAGAAAAGTGAACTGTTTGACTAAGATTTTGACATTTTTTTTAGGCAAATGAGCTGCTACAAGCTGCCAAAGTGAATCAGAACCAACAAGAAAAACAACAGCAACTTCAGCAGTCTCTCCATCTTTTAAAGGGAGTGAATCAGCCCCTGAATCTTGGAGTTATCTGCCCTCAGCTAGCTAGTCTACATTATTATCTGGGTATTGTTGAACTTGGACTTAACGAGGCCAGAAAAGCTGACCCCCAACAGCTGGCAATACATTTTTACCAAAATGGAGAACCACCTGAAGACATACAAGGCATGCAGGCTTACATTGCCAGGCAAGATTTGGTTTTACACAAAATATTTGTGATTATTTCTTTATTAAGAATTCTTGTCTTATGGTGTATTTTTTTTTTTTTTACTATGATCAAGTTGTAACACCAGGATCTATTCATATAATTTTCTCTAACCAAAGTTATCAATTTTGGTCTTTTATTTATTAAATGTTGTATACTTTTGTTCCCCAGGATGGAAAGCTACAGGTGTATCACAGAACTAACAATTTAAATGTTGTATACTTTTGTTCCCCAGGATGGAGTGCTACAAGTGTCCAACTATTTAAATATTGTATACTTTTGTTCCTTAGGATGGAGTGCTACAAGTGTCCAACTATTTAAATGTTGTATACTTTTGTTCCCCAGGATGGAGTGCTACAAGTGTCCAACTATTTAAATGTTGTATACTTTTGTTCCCCAGGATGGAGTGCTACAAGTGTCCAACTATTTAAATGTTGTATACTTTTGTTCCCCAGGATGGAGTGCTACAAGTGTCCAACTATTTAAATGTTGTATACTTTTGTTCCCCAGGATGGAGTGCTACAAGTGTCCAACTATTTAAATGTTGTATACTTTTGTTCCCCAGGATGGAGTGCTACAAGTGTATCACAGACCTAACTATTTAAATGTTGTATACTTTTGTTCCCCAGGATGGAGTGCTACAAGTGTCCAACTATTTAAATGTTGTATACTTTTGTTCCCCAGGATGGAGTGCTACAAGTGTATCACAGACCTAACTATTTAAATGTTGTATACTTTTGTTCCCCAGGATGGAGTGCTACAAGTGTCCAACTATTTAAATGTTGTATACTTTTGTTCCCCAGGATGGAGTGCTACAAGTGTCCAACTATTTAAATGTTGTATACTTTTGTTCCCCAGGATGGAGTGCTACAAGTGTCCAACTATTTAAATGTTGTATACTTTTGTTCCCCAGGATGGAGTGCTACAAGTGTATCACAGACCTAACTATTTAAATGTTGTATACTTTTGTTCCCCAGGATGGAGTGCTACAAGTGTCCAACTATTTAAATGTTGTATACTTTTGTTCCCCAGGATGGAGTGCTACAAGTGTATCACAGACCTAACTATTTAAATGTTGTATACTTTTGTTCCCCAGGATGGAGTGCTACAAGTGTATCACAGACCTAACTATTTAAATGTTGTATACTTTTGTTCCCCAGGATGGAGTGCTACAAGTGTCCAACTATTTAAATGTTGTATACTTTTGTTCCCCAGGATGGAGTGCTACAAGTGTCCAACTATTTAAATGTTGTATACTTTTGTTCCCCAGGATGGAGTGCTACAAGTGTCCAACTATTTAAATGTTGTATACTTTTGTTCCCCAGGATGGAGTGCTACAAGTGTCCAACTATTTAAATGTTGTATACTTTTGTTCCCCAGGATGGAGTGCTACAAGTGTATCACAGACCTAACTATTTAAATGTTGTATACTTTTGTTCCCCAGGATGGAGTGCTACAAGTGTCCAACTATTTAAATGTTGTATACTTTTGTTCCCCAGGATGGAGTGCTACAAGTGTATCACAGACCTAACTATTTAAATGTTGTATACTTTTGTTCCCCAGGATGGAGTGCTACAAGTGTCCAACTATTTAAATGTTGTATACTTTTGTTCCCCAGGATGGAGTGCTACAAGTGTCCAACTATTTAAATGTTGTATACTTTTGTTCCCCAGGATGGAGTGCTACAAGTGTCCAACTATTTAAATGTTGTATACTTTTGTTCCCCAGGATGGAGTGCTACAAGTGTATCACAGACCTAACTATTTAAATGTTGTATACTTTTGTTCCCCAGGATGGAGTGCTACAAGTGTCCAACTATTTAAATGTTGTATACTTTTGTTCCCCAGGATGGAGTGCTACAAGTGTATCACAGACCTAACTATTTAAATGTTGTATACTTTTGTTCCCCAGGATGGAGTGCTACAAGTGTATCACAGACCTAACTATTTAAATGTTGTATACTTTTGTTCCCCAGGATGGAGTGCTACAAGTGTCCAACTATTTAAATGTTGTATACTTTTGTTCCCCAGGATGGAGTGCTACAAGTGTCCAACTATTTAAATGTTGTATACTTTTGTTCCCCAGGATGGAGTGCTACAAGTGTCCAACTATTTAAATGTTTATACTTTTGTTCCCCAGGATGGAGTGCTACAAGTGTCCAACTATTTAAATGTTGTATACTTTTGTTCCCCAGGATGGAGTGCTACAAGTGTATCACAGACCCACCTATTTAAATGTTGTATACTTTTGTTCCTTAGGATGGAGTGCTACAAGTGTCCAACTATTTAAATGTTGTATACTTTTGTTCCCCAGGATGGAGTGCTACAAGTGTCCAACTATTTAAATGTTGTATACTTTTGTTCCCTAGGATGGAGTGCTACAAGTGTCCAACTATTTAAATGTTGTATACTTTTGTTCCCCAGGATGGAGTGCTACAAGTGTCCAACTATTTAAATGTTGTATACTTTTGTTCCCCAGGATGGAGTGCTACAAGTGTATCACAGACCCACCTATTTAAATGTTGTATACTTTTGTTCCCCAGGATGGAGTGCTACAAGTGTATCACAGACCCACCTATTTAAATGTTGTATACTTTTGTTCCCCAGGATGGAGTGCTACAAGTGTATCACAGACCCACCTATTTAAATGTTGTATACTTTTGTTCCCCAGGATGGAGTGCTACAAGTGTATCACAGACCCACCTATTTAAATGTTGTATACTTTTGTTCCCCAGGATGGAGTGCTACAAGTGTATCACAGACCCACCTATTTAAATGTTGTATACTTTTGTTCCCAGGATGGAGTGCTACAAGTGTATCACAGACCCACCTATTTAAATGTTGTATACTTTTGTTCCCCAGGATGGAGTGCTACAAGTGTATCACAGACCCACCTATTTAAATGTTGTATACTTTTGTTCCCCAGGATGGAGTGCTACAAGTGTATCACAGACCCACCTATTTAAATGTTGTATACATTTGTTCCCCAGGATGGAGTGCTACAAGTGTATCACAGACCCACCTATTTAAATGTTGTATACTTTTGTTCCCCAGGATGGAGTGCTACAAGTGTATCACAGACCCACCTATTTAAATGTTGTATACTTTTGTTCCCCAGGATGGAGTGCTACAAGTGTATCACAGACCCACCTATTTAAATGTTGTATACTTTTGTTCCCCAGGATGGAGTGCTACAAGTGTCCAACTATTTAAATGTTGTATACTTTTGTTCCCCAGGATGGAGTGCTACAAGTGTCCAACTATTTAAATGTTGTATACTTTTGTTCCCCAGGATGGAGTGCTACAATGTCCAACTATTTAAATGTTGTATACTTTTGTTCCCCAGGATGGAGTGCTACAAGTGTCCAACTATTTAAATGTTGTATACTTTTGTTCCCCAGGATGGAGTGCTACAAGTGTCCAACTATTTAAATGTTGTATACTTTTGTTCCCTAGGATGGAGTGCTACAAGTGTATCACAGACCCACCTATTTAAATGTTGTATACTTTTGTTCCCCAGGATGGAGTGCTACAAGTGTATCACAGACCCACCTATTTAAATGTTGTATACTTTTGTTCCCCAGGATGGAGTGCTACAAGTGTATCACAGACCCACCTATTTAAATGTTGTATACTTTTGTTCCCCAGGATGGAGTGCTACAAGTGTATCACAGACCCACCTATTTAAATGTTGTATACTTTTGTTCCCCAGGATGGAGTGCTACAAGTGTCCAACTATTTAAATGTTGTATACTTTTGTTCCCCAGGATGGAGTGCTACAAGTGTCCAACTATTTAAATGTTGTATACTTTTGTTCCCCAGGATGGAGTGCTACAATGTCCAACTATTTAAATGTTGTATACTTTTGTTATCTAGGATGGAGTGCTATAAGTGTATCACAGACCCACCTATTTAAATGTTGTATACTTTTGTTCCCCAGAATGGAGTGCTACAAGTGTATCACAGACCCACCTATTTAAATGTTGTATACTTTTGTTCCCCAGGATGGAGTGCTACAAGTGTATCACAGACCCACCTATTTAAATGTTGTATACTTTTGTTCCCAGGATGGAGTGCTACAAGTGTATCACAGACCCACCTATTTAAATGTTGTATACTTTTGTTCCCCAGGATGGAGTGCTACAAGTGTATCACAGACCCACCTATTTAAATGTTGTATACTTTTGTTCCCAGGATGGAGTGCTACAAGTGTATCACAGACCCACCTATTTAAATGTTGTATACTTTTGTTCCCCAGGATGGAGTGCTACAAGTGTATCACAGACCCACCTATTTAAATGTTGTATACTTTTGTTCCCAGGATGGAGTGCTACAAGTGTATCACAGACCCACCTATTTAAATGTTGTATACTTTTGTTCCCCAGGATGGAGTGCTACAAGTGTATCACAGACCCACCTATTTAAATGTTGTATACTTTTGTTCCCAGGATGGAGTGCTACAAGTGTATCACAGACCCACCTATTTAAATGTTGTATACATTTGTTCCCCAGGATGGAGTGCTACAAGTGTATCACAGACCCACCTATTTAAATGTTGTATACTTTTGTTCCCCAGGATGGAGTGCTACAAGTGTATCACAGACCCACCTATTTAAATGTTGTATACTTTTGTTCCCCAGGATGGAGTGCTACAAGTGTATCACAGACCCACCTATTTAAATGTTGTATACTTTTGTTCCCCAGGATGGAGTGCTACAAGTGTCCAACTATTTAAATGTTGTATACTTTTGTTCCCCAGGATGGAGTGCTACAAGTGTCCAACTATTTAAATGTTGTATACTTTTGTTCCCCAGGATGGAGTGCTACAATGTCCAACTATTTAAATGTTGTATACTTTTGTTCCCCAGGATGGAGTGCTACAAGTGTCCAACTATTTAAATGTTGTATACTTTTGTTCCCCAGGATGGAGTGCTACAAGTGTCCAACTATTTAAATGTTGTATACTTTTGTTCCCTAGGATGGAGTGCTACAAGTGTATCACAGACCCACCTATTTAAATGTTGTATACTTTTGTTCCCCAGGATGGAGTGCTACAAGTGTATCACAGACCCACCTATTTAAATGTTGTATACTTTTGTTCCCCAGGATGGAGTGCTACAAGTGTATCACAGACCCACCTATTTAAATGTTGTATACTTTTGTTCCCCAGGATGGAGTGCTACAAGTGTATCACAGACCCACCTATTTAAATGTTGTATACTTTTGTTCCCCAGGATGGAGTGCTACAAGTGTCCAACTATTTAAATGTTGTATACTTTTGTTCCCCAGGATGGAGTGCTACAAGTGTCCAACTATTTAAATGTTGTATACTTTTGTTCCCCAGGATGGAGTGCTACAATGTCCAACTATTTAAATGTTGTATACTTTTGTTCCCTAGGATGGAGTGCTATAAGTGTATCACAGACCCACCTATTTAAATGTTGTATACTTTTGTTCCCCAGAATGGAGTGCTACAAGTGTATCACAGACCCACCTATTTAAATGTTGTATACTTTTGTTCCCCAGGATGGAGTGCTACAAGTGTATCACAGACCCACCTATTTAAATGTTGTATACTTTTGTTCCCAGGATGGAGTGCTACAAGTGTATCACAGACCCACCTATTTAAATGTTGTATACTTTTGTTCCCCAGGATGGAGTGCTACAAGTGTATCACAGACCCACCTATTTAAATGTTGTATACTTTTGTTCCCAGGATGGAGTGCTACAAGTGTATCACAGACCCACCTATTTAAATGTTGTATACTTTTGTTCCCCAGGATGGAGTGCTACAAGTGTATCACAGACCCACCTATTTAAATGTTGTATACTTTTGTTCCCAGGATGGAGTGCTACAAGTGTATCACAGACCCACCTATTTAAATGTTGTATACTTTTGTTCCCCAGGATGGAGTGCTACAAGTGTATCACAGACCCACCTATTTAAATGTTGTATACTTTTGTTCCCAGGATGGAGTGCTACAAGTGTATCACAGACCCACCTATTTAAATGTTGTATACTTTTGTTCCCCAGGATGGAGTGCTACAAGTGTATCACAGACCCACCTATTTAAATGTTGTATACTTTTGTTCCCCAGGATGGAGTGCTACAAGTGTATCACAGACCCACCTATTTAAATGTTGTATACTTTTGTTCCCAGGATGGAGTGCTACAAGTGTATCACAGACCCACCTATTTAAATGTTGTATACTTTTGTTCCCAGGATGGAGTGCTACAAGTGTATCACAGACCCACCTATTTAAATGTTGTATACTTTTGTTCCCAGGATGGAGTGCTACAAGTGTATCACAGACACCCTGAACTACCTCTCTGCCAGCAGCAACAGTCGCCAGACACCAAGCGTACCCAGCCAGCCTGGACCACCTGTTAGTCTGGACTCCAGTAGGGTGGACATTGAACAAGCTGCTGAGTCCTATGTCAGTTATAGACACTCTTTTAACTCTTTCTCTTAGACACAATAAGCTGTAGCCAGTTATAATAAGTGTTTGTTTACCATCTCTAGAAAGATGCATTTCAAGCTTCACTACGATGTGATGACCCACTATTCCATGCTGCTTTATATGATTGGCTGTTTGCCACAAAAAATGCAGAAACATTACTTGAGGTAAATGTTTGGTCTGTTCAACAATGGCATAGCTCTATACTTACAGGGTTGCTAGTCTAGGTCAGCAGCTTGCACTTAAAACATCACCCCAATGAGGTAACTGTATTAAATATGCTTTATATTTTTAGATCAATACACCATATGTAGAATCTTACCTGCGTCGCAAAGTGAATCTTCAGACAGATAACACACTTGCCCTGGACATGTTGTGGAAACATTATGAAAAAACTGAGAACTTCCAGGCTGCCACACGTATCCTTGCCCAGCTAGCAGAGAGACATGGGTATGTTACGTACATTAGTTGATTCTTGTAGAGAGACATGGTTATTTTTGTTGAGTACATTGGTGGATTCTTGTAGAGAGACATGGGTATGTTTGTTAACATTGGTAGATTCTTGTAGAGAGACATGGGTATGTTTGTTTACATTGGTGGATTCTTGTAGAGAGACATGGGTATGTTTGTTAACATTGGTAGATTCTTGTAGAGAGACATGGGTATGTTTGTTTACATTGGTGGATTCTTGTAGAGAGACATGGGTATGTTTGTTTACATTGGTGGATTCTTGTAGAGAGACATGGGTATGTTTGTTTACATTGGTGGATTCTTGTAGAGAGACATGGGTATGTTTGTTTACATTGGTAGATTCTTGTAGAGAGACATGGGTATGTTTGTTTACATTGGTGGATTCTTGTACATGAGTATGTTTGTTCAGGACATCAGTTGATTCTTGTAGAAAGACATGAGTGTGTTAAGTACAAACATTGACTCACATGAAATAACTAAAAAAATGTGTTTATTTTTTCATTGATTATTGCCTTTGTTTCTCTCACCAGTTCTCACATCAGTCTCAATCAAAGGTTAGACTACCTCTCTAGAGCTGTTATCTCAGCTAAAAGCTCAACCTCCAGGCTGGGAACCTCAGCCGCCGGGGAACTTCTACATGAACTCGAGGAGAAAATGGAGGTATTGGGGTCATCATATATTGTTCATGATGAATAGAATTTTCTCCTAACTATGTTAAATCTGTTGTTTTAGTAGTTAAGTTGTTGAAATATTTTAATGTTGTTTTTTTTTTATTTGTTGAAAGGTTGCGAGGCTACAAATGCAGATTTACAAATGTCTTTCCAATATGGCAGATCCTGAGGTGGAAGTTGCAAAAAATAGGTTGGACTCTGAGTTGCTGGACATAACTTCAGTGAGTTGGTTTTATACAAGTTTGTCTTACCCACATACCTTAGTGTTTTATACATCTCAAGTTGGTCCTACCCACATACCTTAGTGTTTTATACATCTCAAGTTGGTCCTACCCACATACCTTAGTGTTTTATACATCTCAAGTTGGTCCTACCCACATACCTTAGTGTTTTATACATCTCAAGTTGGTCCTACCCACATACCTTAGTGTTTTATACATCTCAAGTTGGTCCTACCCACATACCTTAGTGTTTTATACATCTCAAGTTGGTCCTACCCACATACCTTAGTGTTTTATACATCTCAAGTTGGTCTTACCCACAAACTTTAGCTTTATCCAATACATTTTTAACAACACTATTCTAAAACTGAGGAAAAAAATCAAATCAACATCTTATCTAACATTTGCTCCTTCTCTAATATCAGCTGTATGAAGACTATGCTGACAGATTCAACCTGTATGAAGTCAAGCTGGCCATTGTCCATTGTGCTGGCCTGTATGATGCTGCCCTCATTGAGAACTTGTGGCAGAATATTATAGACAGAGGTGGGTAATGTTGTATACTGAGGGGTAGACAGGTGGGTAATGTGGGGTAGACAGGTGGGTAATGTTGTATACTGTTATTATAAAAGCAATGATGTTACTTTTGTTCATTATTTCTGGTGGTATTCTGAAGTTTTTGTTGATACAAAAATTGAATCTACATCTCCATCTTAATAAAATTTGACCTCCATTGGCAACAGTAGATGAAAAATTACTGTATACATATTATTTTTTGTCTAGAAATTTCTCGGAGCAACCTAATGTCCACTGGTGACAGAATCGCCAACATCAGCAACAGACTGTGTTCTATAGCTCAGCTTTACATACGCGCAGAGAGATATTTCCCACTAAGTATGTGCCTTGTTTCTCTTATGTTTTAAGCTTTAATTTAATGTATGGCTCCTACAGAGATATTTCCCTCTGGATACATGCCTTATTTCTTTTTATTTTAAGCTTAAATTTAATTAATGGCTTCTCTAATTTGTCTATTACTTTCAGCATTGGTGCTTCGCCACCTGGAGCAGCATTCCTGTCGTCTTAACTTTGATTCTCGCTGGGTCTTTAGTCTGCTGTTAGAAGTGGGTGTTGCCCCTGCAAGGCTCCTGGAACTTTATGACAGGCTTTACAAATCTAAGGTAAACAACTTGTGAATGACAGACTTTACAAATCTAAGGTAAACAACTTGTGAATGACAGGCTTTACAAATCTAAGGTAAACAACTTGCCTGTACGACAGACTTTACAAATCTAAGGTAAACAGCTTGCCTGTACGACAGACTTTACAAATCTAAGGTAAAGAACTTGCCTGTATGACAGGCTTTACAAATCTAAGGTAAACAACTTGCCTGTATGACAGGCTTTACAAATCTAAGGTAAACAACTTGCCTGTATGATGGCTTTACAAATCTAAGGTAAACAACTTGTGAATGACAGGCTTTACAAATCTAAGGTAAACAACTTGCCTGTATGACAGGCTTTACAAATCTAAGGTAAACAACTTGCCTGTATGACAGGCTTTACAAATCTAAGGTAAACAACTTGCCTGTATGGCAGGCTTTACAAATATAAGGTAAACAACTTGTGAATGACAGGCTTTACAGATCTAAGGTAAATATCTTGTCCAGTTTCTGATGTCGCAATCCACCTTGATACTTGACTGTGACTCAATTAAATGAAAGTGAATCAGGTGGGCACACAATCCCTCCATGCCCCAAGGTTATAGAAACAGATTAACACTACTTATCTGAAATAGTTCATGTTTTAATGAGATATTTTGTTATTTCCAATGTTTATGTCTGTTGTCTTGTACACTTGCAGGACATGTTATGGCAGAACCAACAGAAGCCCTACCATGTCCTGGTGGTCCTGCAAGCCTACATCGAGCACCTGGCCAAAAATCCTAACCTGATCCCGGCCAGTGACCGCAAACGTCTGGTGCTGGCCTGTATGGACAGTGTGGCCAACTACCTGGTGGACCTGCAGGCCACCAGCAGCACTGACCAACAGGTGCTCTCACTCATTGCCAACTTTAAAGCCACGCAGGCCAAGCTGGAGAGGTTGTCATCTTAGGGGAGGTAACACTGCTCAACAAGGGACATCACTCTCTACTATTTATATGTGAAGGGACTTGTACAATTCACATGACTAAACGGACGTAACTATTGTCTACAAGCTCATAGCACTGTAGTCACGATGCTGAATAACAAATCAAATCATTGGACAAACTGAGCATTTGTAACCTACAGTATAGCTAAATAAACTCATAAAGACATTGTATTGTAAATGTATGAATGCCATTATTAATGACTTTAAATAAATATTTTTTGTATTATGTGAAAATATTGAATAAAATGAGAAGCATTGTTTAATTATATATATTTTTTAAAAAGTGACCACTTGGTTGTATGTATCCTGTACTATGTTTTGTTATGCCAGTATTATCAAGGCCACTCATTGGGTTGTCTTGGACCAACATTGCATTTGGGGTGTCCCAGGTATACTACAGGGCCACCAGTGGCATTTGGGTTGTCCTCAGGCTACTTTAGGGCCACCCTTGACATTTGGGTTGTCCCAGGTCTACTACAGGGCCACCAATGGCACTTGGGTTGTCCTCAGGCTACTTTAGGGCCACCCTTGACATTTGGGTTGTCCCAGGTCTACTACAGGGCCACCAGTGGCATTTGGGTTGTCCTCAGGCTACTTTAGGGCCACCCTTGACATTTGGGTTGTCCCAGGTCTACTACAGGGCCACCAATGGCACTTGGGTTGTCCTCAGGCTACTTTAGGGCCACCCTTGACATTTGGGTTGTCCCAGGTCTACTACAGGGCCACCAGTGGCATTTGGGTTGTCCTCAGGCTACTTTAGGGCCACCCTTGACATTTGGGTTGTCCCAGGTCTACTACAGGGCCACCAATGGCACTTGGGTTGTCCTCAGGCTACTTTAGGGCCACCCTTGACATTTGGGTTGTCCCAGGTCTACTACAGGGCCACCAATGGCATTTGGGTTGTCCTCAGGCTACTTTAGGGCCACCCTTGACATTTGGGTTGTCCCAGGTCTACTACAGGGCCACCAATGGCATTTGGGTTGTCCTCAGGCTACTTTAGGGCCACCCTTGACATTTGGGTTGTCCCAGGTCTACTACAGGGCCACCAGTGGCATTTGGGTTGTCCTCAGGCTACTTTAGGGCCACCCTTGACATTTGGGTTGTCCCAGGTCTACTACAGGGCCACCAATGGCATTTGGGTTGTCCTCAGGCTACTTTAGGGCCACCCTTGACATTTGGGTTGTCCCAGGTCTACTACAGGGCCACCAGTGGCATTTGGGTTGTCCTCAGGCTACTTTAGGGCCACCCTTGACATTTGGGTTGTCCCAGGTCTACTACAGGGCCACCAATGGCATTTGGGTTGTCCTCAGGCTACTTTAGGGCCACCCTTGACATTTGGGTTGTCCCAGGTCTACTACAGGGCCACCAATGGCATTTGGGTTGTCCTCAGGCTACTTTAGGGCCACCCTTGACATTTGGGTTGTCCCAGGTCTACTACAGGGCATTTGGGAGGTCCTGTCTTGTCCTGCTGATACAGGTGAGGTCCTGCTGATACAGGTGAGGTCCTGTCTTGTCCTGCTGATACAGGTAAGGTCCTGTCTTGTCCTGCTGATACAGGCGAGGTCCTGTCTGGTCCTGCTGATACAGGCGAGGTCCTGTCTGGTCCTGCTGATACAGGCGAGGTCCTGTCTTGTCCTGTTGATACAGGTGAGGTCCTGTCTTGTCCTGCTGATACAGGCGAGGTCCTGTCTTGTCCTGCTGATACAGGCGAGGTCCTGTCTTGTCCTGCTGATACAGGTGATGGCCAATTGACTGCAATTTTTAGGCCATTGGTCTCTCCGGAGGATATGATGTGTAAAGCAATCTTACTAATGCAGAGAGCAGTAGAACTATGGTAAACATGTTTATAGTTACAACTGATTAGATTATAGCTATGAGAACAATCCTTAGCCTACAACATTAATTATTTCACTTCAGTTATTTGTCAGTGATTTAAATGTTTGCTTCTTACAAAACAAGAAACTGATTAAAAGTGCAAGATGTTACTCTTTTTTTTTTTTAACATTAAATGGATTTTACCGATATAGCGTAACCTAATAATTGATTTATACCAAGCTGACATAATTATTTTTTAATTCAGAAATTAAATGATTTCATAATTAAGTTATCATCTTAAACCTAAAATTAATAAACAAGTAGGCCTACTTAAAAAAAACACCAATTCATGTAACAAGGTTATTCAGCAACATAAAATTATGTGATGTATTTTATCCCAATCAGAAACGAGCGAGAGGCTGATAAAATTACCTCCCCTTACTGTTCAGCTACGGTCCCAGAATTAAAATACACTGTATGCTAATAATAGTATCAACACCAACATTTTGACAGCAGCAATATATTATACAATTGTTATCTACAGCAGCAAACTATGCATGCGATGTAGAGCTGCTAATGTATTTTTATGTTACATTTATATACATATATATGCACAGGCAGGATTTCGTAATGCAGGTGGAGTGAAAAAAGTATGCATATATATATATATATATATATATATATATATATATATATATATATATATATATATATATATATATATATATATATAATACATGCGATGATAAAATGACAAGACATTGTCCTTTTCGTCTGACACCAGGATGTTTATTTATATAACATGATCACGTGACACCGTTTCTCTCACCTGGTCACACGATAGGCCTACCTACCTGTGTTGAACTCACGCGGGTGTCCGTGTGATGTTATCGGGACCCGGCAGACGGGGACTACCCAAGTCTTGAGCCCCCCCCCCCCTCTACCGGGACCCAGGAACCCTCCTCTATCGGGACCCAGGAACCCACTTCTATCGGGACCCAGGAACCCACTTCTATCGGGACCCAGGAACTCCCCCTCTATCGGGACCCAGGAACCCCCCTCTATCGGGACCCGTGGCGTGGGAAAGCCCGCCAGACCAGCCCGTCAGGATTTCACCGTCTGAATGGAAGACCTGTTGCTTGTCTCCCCCCGCGTGTAGGGAGGGAGGGGTAAAAAAATAACAACGGGAACAGGTTTTATTTCTAGCGTACACGGATAATATGTGCGTGTTCACTTGGGGTGTGTTTAACGTGTGTGTTCATTTGGCTGTGTTTACAGTGTGTGCAATATAATTAAACATGGAATAATTCCAGTAGTGGATTAATTATTTTTTTTACTATTCCCGGTGCTAAATATAGCTGGAGTTAATTAACATAATGGAGACAGTCCAAGACAAACCAGGTAAATTAATTAATCTCTGGGTATGCATACAATTTTGTTATAGCTGTGTCCATATGACAAGAATATATGTAGGCTCTCACATACATATTCATACATAGATCTATAATGTACATTTTATTACATAGTCCATGTAACCGGTGTGTACACACGGCATAACTTGACCGTCCATGTGTACACGTTCGTTATGTGTACTCGTGTAATGTGACAAGAGCACGTGACCAACACATTTAAAGTTGGGTTAGTTAAAAATTACAGCAGCCTGGGAAGTATGAGGAGAGGGGGCGGGGGTGGTACTGTGGCACTACTGTTAGATCTATCTAGAACTTTAAAAACTTGAACAACAAGACGGTGATAAAACAGGCTGGACACTACACAAGATTGCCGGACTGTCTGCAGTCAGGTGTCTGTAGAGTGAGACAGGCTCAGGTACCTGTAGAGTCAAATACCTGTAGAGTCAGGTACCTGTAGAGTCAGGTACCTGTAGAGTCAGGTACCTGTAGAGTCAGGCACCTGTACTGTAGAGTCAAGTACCCGTAGAGTCAGGCACTTGTAGAGTCAGATACCTGTAGAGCCAGGTAGAGTCAGGTACCTGTAGAGTCAGGTACCTGTAGAGTCAGGCACCTGTAGAGTCAGGTACCTGTAGAGTCAGTCAGGTACCTGTAGAGTCAGGTACCTGTAGAGTCAGGCACCTGTAGAGTCAGGCACCTGTAGAGTCAGGTACCTGTACTGTAGAGTCAGGCACCTGTAGAGTCAGGCACCTGTAGAGTCAGGCACCTGTAGAGTCAGGCACCTGTAGAGTCAGGTACCTGTAGAGTCAGGTACCTGTACTGTAGAGTCAGGTACCTGTAGAGCCAGGCACCTGTAGAGTCAAGTACCTGTGCTGTAGAGTCAGGCACCTGTAGTCTAGTACCTGTACTGTAGAGTCAGGTACCTGTAGAGTCAGGCACCTGTAGAGTCAGGCACCTGTAGAGTCAGGTACCTGTAGAGTCAGGTACCTGTGCTGTAGAGTCAGGCACCTGTAGATTCAGGTACCTGTACTGTAGAGTCAGGTACCTGAACTGTAGAGTCAGGCACCTGTAGAGTCAGGTACCTTTAGAGTCAGATACCTTTAGAGTCAGGCACCTGTCGAGTCAGGTACCTGTAGAGTCAGGCACATGTAGAGTCAGGCACCTGTAGAGTAGAGTCAGGTACCTGTAGAGTAGTGTCAGGTACCTGTAGAGTCAGGTACCTGTAGAGTCAGGTACCTGTAGAGTCAGGCACCTGTAGAGTCAGGTACCTGTAGAGTCAGGTACCTGTAGAGTCAGGCACCTGAAGAGTCAGGCATCTGTAGAGTCAGGCACCTATAGAATCAGACACCTGTTGAGTCAGGCATCTGTAGAGTCAGGCACCTATAGAGTCAGGTACCTGTAGAGTCAGGTATCTGTAGAGTCAGGTACGAGTCAGGTACCTGTAGTGTCAGATACCTATAGAGTCAGGTACCTGTAGAGTCAGGTACCTGTAGAGTCAGGTACCTGTAGAGTCAAGTAGAGTCAGGTACCTGTAGAGTCTTGCACCTGTAGAGTCAGGTACCTGTAGAGTGAGGTACCTGTAGAGTCAGGTACCTGTAGAGTCAGGTACCTGCAGGGTCAGATACCTGTAGAGTCAGATACCTGTAGAGTCAGATACCCGTAGAGTTACTCAGATACCTGTTGAATCAGGTAGTCAGTTATTTGTAGTCTTTTGTCTTTCGAGTAAATGAAAACGTTAAAAATGGAGTGGTGTGGTCGACCCAACAAGCAGACGATAAAAATCTAACCGGCACATGCTGGGTGTGACTTGCTCACGCAGGCGACATGTTGTCGTGTGTAATTACAAACGTTTTATTTTCTGCCGAGTTCGATAACAGCTCTTTGTCGCACGTGTTGCACTCGAGTTTCAGTGCTTGAGTCATAGTCTTGCTGTAGGAGTCACTGGCTCTACTTGAGTCATAGTCTTTCTGTAGGGGTCACTGACGTTACTTGAGACATGGTCTTTCTTTAGGAGTCACTGACTCTACTTGAGTCATAGTCTTCCTGTAGGAGTCACTGACGCTACTTGAGTCATAGTCTTTCTGTAGGAGTCACTGACTCTACTTGAGTCATAGTCTTTCTGTAGGAGTCACTGACTCTACTTGAGTCATAGTCTTCCTGTAGGAGTCACTGACTCTACCTGAGTCATAGTCTTTCTGTAGGAGTCACTGACGCTATTTGAGTCATAGTCTTTCTGTAGGAGTCACTGACGCTACTTGAGGCAATGTGTAACTCAAGGAATTACTCCAGTTAGTTCTTATGTTCTTGATTACATCCAAGGGCGGATTCAGCTAGAGCGGATTTTTTTATTTTTTGGGAGTGGGGGGGGGGGGGGGCTACATTCCGTTTAGCCTCCCTTGGTTACATCATGTTCTTGGTTACATCCTTGGTTACATCATGTTCTTGGTTACATCATGTTCTTGGTTACATCCTGTTCTTGGTTACATCATGTTCTTGGTTACATCCTTGGTTACATCATGTTCTTGGTTACATCATGTTCTTGGTTACATCCTTGGTTACATCATGTTCTTGGTTACATCATGTTCTTGGTTACATCATGTTCTTGGTTACATCCTTGGTTACATCATGTTCTTGGTTACATCATGTTCTTGGTTACATCCTTGGTTACATCATGTTCTTGGTTACATCATGTTCTTGGTTACCTCCTGTTCTTGGTTACATCCTTGGTTACATCATGTTCTTGGTTACATCCTGTTCTTGGTTACATCCTTGGTTACATAATGTTCTTGGTTACATCCTTGGTTACATCCTGTTCTTGGCTACATCCTTGGTTACATCATGTTCTTGGTTACATCCTTGGTTACATCATGTTCTTGGTTACATCCTTGGTTACCTCCTGTTCTCGGTTTCATCCTTGGTTACATCATGTTCTTGGTTACATCCTGTTCTTGGTTACATTCTTGGTTACATCCTTGGTTACATCATGTTCTTGGTTACATCCTTGGTTACCTCCTGTTCTTGGTTACATCCTTGGTTACATCATGTTCTTGGTTACATCCTGTTCTTGGTTACATCCTTGGTTACATAATGTTCTTGGTTACATCCTTGGTTACATCCTGTTCTTGGTTACATCATGGTCTTGGTTACATCCTTGGTTACCTCCTGTTCTTGGTTACATCCTTGGTTACATCATGTTCTTGGTTACATCCTGTTCTTGGTTACATCCTTGGTTACATAATGTTCTTGGTTACATCCTTGGTTACATCCTGTTCTTGGCTACATCCTTGGTTACATCATGTTCTTGGTTACATCCTGTTTTTGGTAACATCTTGTTCTTGGTTACATCATGTTCTTGGTTACATCCTTGGTTACATCATGTTCTTGGTTACATCCTTGGTTACATCATGTTCTTGGTTACATCATGTTCTTGGTTACATCATGGTCTTGGTTACATCCTTGGTTACATCCTGTTCTTGGTTACATCCTTGGTTACATCATGTTCTTGGTTACATCATGGTCTTGGTTACATCATGTTCTTGGTTACATCCTGTTTTTGGTTACATCATGGTCTTGGTTACATCATGTTCTTGGTTACATCCTGTTCTTGGTTACATCATGTTCTTGGTTACATCCTTGGTTACATCATGTTCTTGGTTACATCCTTGGTTACCTCCTGTTCTTGGTTACATCCTTGGTTACATCATGTTCTTGGTTACATCCTGTTTTTGGTTACATCCTGTTCTTGGTTACATCCTGTTCTTGGTTACATCCTGTTCTTGGTTACATCCTGTTCTTGGTTACCTCCTGTTCTTGGTTACATCCTTGGTTACATCCTGTTCTTGGTTACATTCTGTTCTTGGTTACATCCTGTTCTTGGTTACATCATGTTCTTGGTTACATCATGTTCTTGGTTACATCATGTTCTTGGTTACATCCTTGGTTACATCCTGTTCTTGGTTACATCATGGTCTTGGTTACATCCTTGGTTACATCCTGTTCTTGGTTACATCCTGTTCTTGGTTACATCCTTGGTTACATCATGTTCTTGGTTACATCCTGTTCTTGGTTACATCCTGTTCTTGGTTACATTCTGTTCTTGGTTACATCCTGTTCTTGGTTACATCATGTTCTTGGTTACATCATGTTCTTGGTTACATCATGTTCTTGGTTACATCCTTGGTTACATCCTGTTCTTGGTTACATCATGGTCTTGGTTACATCCTTGGTTACATCCTGTTCTTGGTTACATCCTGTTCTTGGTTACATCATGTTCTTGGTTACATCATGTTCTTGGTTACATCATGGTCTTGGTTACATCATGTTCTTGGTTACATCAATGTCCCTAGATACGCCCCCCCTCCTCCATACACACCATTAAGGCGTCTATAGAAACCATCTGATTTGCTGAAACAGGTAAACATTGAGAGAACACATCACGACGTAATACAAGGCTACTTGTTGCAAATAGAAAACTACGATCTATGTATGGGCGTGGCTTTTCATAATGAAGTTTACACAGCAAACAGAGAATTTAAAAAAAGTTTGTACTTTATAAACTCGTTTTCTTAGAATATTTGAACTGGGAGTTTGAATGGAATTCTCTCGCACGTGTTAGATCTATGTAGGGAACAGGGAAACTTGTCTGTGCACCGACTTCATTGTATGGCTTGTTGATTGATTTTTGTTTTGACAATTTTTTTGTTATCAGCAAGTTGTAGATAAATGTTAACATATGCTGCACCTACATCTGCTACCCTCTAGGGGGGGGGGGGGTACAAACACACAAGTTACTAATCCACCAAGTTTTTAAGTATGACGTCGATTGCCATATACCAACCAGCAGTGACCTATTTATAAAAGGTAGTACATGGGCGTAGCGAGAAGAAAGTGGTGGAGTTGTGTGAAGCGACAGGACGTTGCCTGTAGTGGTGGGTTCAAACCCCACTGCCACAACTTAGGTCATGATGACATCAAATAACAAGTGCGGCACGTGCAGTGTTTCTGCCAGACATTTTTCTCCGGGGGGGCACTTGAAATTTTCGGGGGGGGCGGTAGACTTTCTTCGGGGGGGGCGGACACTGTTAAAAGTATATATTTTCTATATAAATTATATAAATTTCATTTCGTTCGGGGGGGCGGAAAAATTTTTTCGGGGGGGCTAAGCCCCCCCCCCCGAAGAGATGCCTGGAAGAAACTCTGGGCACGTGCAAATGTGGGATCCGTTTACCGATGAACTCTACTTCCCCTGTCAAACCTTTTAAAATTTTCTGATTTTAAAATTAATTATCTGATTAAACCAAAAAGATAATTGGGTATTTACGTTAAGATAAATGTTCTATGAGATCAATACAATAAAGAAAACATTTTAATACAATCTTATTGCTGTTTTCAACTAATATTTTGAGCTTTATATTAAGAAAAATATATTTTGATGATATTAAACCAATACCACTTTTGCCATTTTTTTCACATTAAAAAATGTGTAAATATCTGCTACTAGTTCTACGTGTAAATATCTGCTACTAGTTCTACATGTAAATATCTGCTACTAGGTCTACGTGTAAATATCTGCTACTAGTTCTACGTGTAAATATCTGCTACTAGTTCTACGTGTAAATATCTGCTACTAGTTCTACGTGTAAATATCTGCTACTAGTTCTACGTGTAAATATCTGCTACTAGTTCTACGTGTAAATATCTGCTACTAGTTCTACAAGTTTACAGTTTACTCAGACAGTTTCTGAAATTTTAAAATATTCTCTGCGTATTCCCCCCCCCCCTCCCCCACACACCCCAAACACCACGTGACCCAAATGCCGACTGTGGGAATAGCCTGGATTTGTGGCCCACACTTGAATGAAGGAGACGATCATTTCATGTAAACATTCTCTATTGCGTGCTTACCTGAGCACTTAAAGACCTACATTCCAATCGATTTCTCAAGGGCTATTCGTCGTACACAATTTAAACTAAGGGAAGTAAGAGTGTTAGGTCTAAATCTTATTTAAAGTAGATTAAAGGAAGAGGGCTAGTATTTCTAATTCTTTATTTGTTGGACTGTATTAGACTAAATCTGATATATCTGATATATCTGATATATAAGGGAAAGTAAGATTGTGTTAGGTGAAGCCTTATTCAAGTTATTTTAATGTTGGTGGAGGGGGGGGAAGCACATTGATTTGATCACAGGGGGCCACATTGTACTAATCACAAGGTGGGGGTGGGGCACATTGAACTAATCAGAGGGGGGGGGGCATATTGAACTGATCACATAGGGCCACAGGGGGCCACATAGATCAACATACCTGTTGGTCGATCTTTAAACTTCGTACACATGTTTAGCGAGCAAGGCTTTTAAATATAAAAACTATGTTCATTCTAAAGCTTTCTATTACAAATGCTTTTAGAAATATTTTTTTACGGTTTATGTCTTGAGATATCTGAGTCTAAAACTTGTTTATAGTGGTTCGAACGGGGTTATGTAGGTAGTCCGAGAGGTGTCAAGTTATTTTTAACTCTTATATATATATATATATATATATATATATATATATATATATATATATATATATATATATATATATATATATATATATATATATATATATATATATATTCGTGCCCAAGACACGGTAGATGAAGTAGAGTTCATGTGTTTCAGTAACATCGAGACTCGTGTTAGCAGTTATAAACTTTACCATCCAACCACATCCCACCTTTCCATCATTGGCAATTCTCTTTAGTTGAGTTCACCTTAACCCAGCAGCCCTTGCTTCTCCTCCCACAGTCCTTCTCCAGGACTGCTCAGGCCGGTCTACTTTCTTTTCCCTCCGTGGGTTCCAGTCCAACGTTTGCCTCGCGTGCCATATCCATGTGCCGGCTTTACTATCGCTGTAACTTTGTTCTGCCGTCGATCTTCATTGTTGACACATTAGTCAGACAAGGGCTACCCCAGGCCTACCAGTTACTGGTGACACATAGAGACAAGGGCTACCTCAGGCCTACCAGTTACTGGTGACACATAGAGACAAGGGCTACCTCAGGCCTACCAGTTACTGGTGACACATTAGTCAGACAAAGGCTACCTCATGCCTACCAGTTACTGGTGACACATTAGTCATACAAGGGCTACCTCTGGCCTACAAGTTACTGGTGACACATTAGTCAGACAAGGGCTACCTCTGGCCTACCAGTTACTGGTGACACATAGAGACAAGGGCTACCTCAGGCCTACCAGTTACTGGTGACACATTAGTCAGACAAGGGCTACCCCAGGCCTACCAGTTACTGGTGACACATAGAGACAAGGGCTACCTCAGGCCTACCAGTTACTGGTGACACATTAGTCAGACAAAGGCTACCTCATGCCTACCAGTTACTGGTGACACATTAGTCAGAAAAAGGCTACCTCTGGTCTACCAGTTACTGGTGACACATTAGTCAGAAAAAGGCTAACTCAGGCCTACCAGTTACTGGTGACACATTAGTCAGACAAGGGCTACCTCAGGCCTACCAGTTACTGGTGACACATTAGTCAGAAAAAGGCTAACTCAGGCCTACCAGTTACTGGTGACACATTAGTCAGACAAGGGCTACCTCTGGCCTACCAGTTACTGGTGACACATAGAGACAAGGGCTACCTCAGGCCTACCAGTTACTGGTGACACATAGAGACAAGGGCTACCTCAGGCCTACCAGTTACTGTTGACACATTAGTCAGACAAGGGCTACCCCAGGCCTACCAGTTACTGGTGACACATAGAGACAAGGGCTACCTCTGGCCTACCAGTTACTGGTGACACATTAGTCAGACAAAGGCTACCTCTGGTCTACCAGTTACTGGTGACACATAGAGACAAGTGCTACCCCAGGCCTACCAGTTACTGGTGACACATAGAGACAAGGGCTACCTCTGGCCTACCAGTTACTGGTGACACATTAGTCAGAAAAAGACTACCTCTGGTCTACCAGTTACTGGTGACACATTAGTCAGTCAATGTCTACCCCAGGCCTACCAGTTACTGGTGACACATAGAGACAACGGCTACCCTAGGCCTACCAGTTACTGGTGACACATTAGTCAGACAAGGGCTACCTCTGGCCTACCAGTTACTGGTGACACTTTGTTGAGATAAGGGCTACATACATCTGATGTAATCCACTGATAAACGTTCTACCTCCCCCCCCCCATCTCCATATACACAATCACCTCAACCCCCCCCCCCCCCCCTCACTCTCAGTGTAATCACTGTTGTAATATTTCTCGTTACTCAAGAGGGAGGGAAGATCTGTGTAGGAAAGTTTTATTTTTAGTATTTGTCTCTATCTTAAGTGATTATAAATCTCTTTCTTTTGATTATTCCATCTTGGGAGAGCTGTTGCTAGATTCTTTTGCAGCTTAGATCTGTAGACACACACAGATACTAACATTTACAGACTCACATAAACGTACACACACATGACATAGACGTTCACATATGACATAGACACACACACACACACATAAACACAGACATTTATACCAGTACACAATACACCTATCAATACACAGAAACACGTACACGCAAACATACATACATACATACGTATACCAATGTTATTACTCACAAGGACTTACATAAACACAAACAAACGTACTCGTTATATCAATGTGAACACAAACAATGTGAACACCAACCTGAAGGTTTATATCAAACAACAGACCAGAGAAGGTCTTGGAGAAATGTCTGAGCCAGCCCTACTCTATCCGGTGATATTTTATACATCCCACAAGCTTATCTAACCTAAAGTTATATATAAACCAGAATAAACTTTTGTTTTTCAAGATAACTTTTTATAATAAGAAAAATGTTTCTGTTAGCAGTTTTTGGACATCAATTATATACTGCCAGACTGTATATACTACTACTATAGGGTCAATAACTCTGGACATACCCTCCCCTCAACAAAATTCACCACTGATTAAGGTTTATATTAGGGGGGGGGGGTATCGACGGGGTGGAGTAGGGAGAGAGGTTTATGTCCTCCATCTTACGTGTTACCCCACTAAACATGGCCAGGACCTGAGGACATACAGGACCTGCTGACATACAGGACCTGATGACATATGACATGCTTGTCTTAATGCTCCATGTTCCATGGCAACCCACCACACACTTGAGCTATCAGGACAGTGTCGGGTGAAAATTATTGTCATGTCACATTGGAAACGTACCTTCACCTTACATAAAGATGTGTACATCTTGGCCCTGTATACGTGGTACAGCGATCACATTTATACGCCTACATATACAGATTATGTATATATATATATATATATATATATATATATATATATATATATATATATATACACGTATGTGTGTGTTTGTATATAATATATAGATAGGAATACCATTTAGATAATGCAGATATAATACCATCTAGACCAGGGGTTCCCAACCTTTTTTTACGCTAGAGCACATTCTAAAATATCGGTAGGTTGGTGGGCACCACCTATTTTAAATCGACAAACTCCTTCCAGAAGCGTAGCGACTCTTCCTGTCACCCGGGGACAAAACTTTCGATTCGCACCCCCCCCCTAAGTCTTTCGATGTGCACCCCCCCCCCCCCCCCTCCTCAAACTTTCGATTTCCAACCCCTTCAACCTGTCAATAATGTGTATGAAAACAATTCTGTCTCTGTCGAATAGTGAGAGGTGGGCACATACGAATCGTTCGGCGGGCGCCATGGCGCCCGCGGGCACGGGGTTGGGAACCCCTGATCTAGACAATGCAGGTTCTACGGTGTAATTGTTGTAGAACTAGATGGCAAAGTGTAAACAACCCAGGTCCCTGCTCATGATGAGAGAAAGTTTTGTCCTGGGGTCAAGTTTTGACTGCACCAAACATCTCAGAGATAAAGTTTTGTCCTCGGGTCAAGTTTTGACTGCACCAAACATCTCAGAGATAAAGTTTTGTCCTCGGGTCAAGTTTTGACTGCACCAAACATCTCAGAGATAAAGTTTTGTCCTCGGGTCAAGTTTTGACTGCACCAAACATCTCAGAGATAAAGTTTTGTCCTGGGGTCAAGTTTTGACTGCACCAAACATCTCAGAGATAAAGTTTTGTCCTCGGGTCAAGTTTTGACTGCACCAAACATCTCAGAGATAAAGTTTTGTCCTGGGGTCAAGTTTTGACTGCACCAAACATCTCAGAGATAAAGTTTTGTCCTCGGGTCAAGTTTTGACTGCACCAAACATCTCAGAGATAAAGTTTTGTCCTCGGGTCAAGTTTTGACTGCACCAAACATCTCAGAGAGAAAGTTTTGTCCTCGGGTCAAGTTTTGACTGCACCAAACATCTCAGAGATAAAATTTTATCTAAACGAGAATCATATCTTTTAATGTGTGCCCAGTGTGTTGTCTGACATGTCTACAAGTTGCGTGTTTGATGAACACGTGTAAAACGTGAGATGGGTCGGACTGAGCAACAGATATATACATGTCGTGTTTGTGTAGACCAACACATGTGCACATGTTGTGTTTGTGTGTAGACCAACACATGTGCACATGTTGTGTTTGTGTGTAGACCAACACATGTGCACATGTTGTGTTTGTGTGTAGACCAACACATGTGCAGATGTTGTGTTTGTGTGTAGACTGTAACACACTGTGTACATCTCGTATTACAGCCCACACACACCTGCTGTCTAAGACACAACACTGACTCATATGTTGTGTGGCTGCATGTATGTGATGCAGGACACACGCAGAGTTTCTTCCAGTTTCAAGTGCCCCCCCCCCCCCCCCCCCGGAGAAAAAAGTCTGGACACACGTCAACAAATGGCCCATAGTTAACCCACACAAAACAAGTTACCCACACAAAACAAGTTACCCACACAAAACAAGTTACCCACACAAAACAAGTTACCCACACAAAACATGTTACCCACACAAAACAAGTTACCCTCACAAAACAAGTTACCCACACAAAACAAGTTACCCACACAAAACAAGTTACCCACACAAAACAAGTTACCCACACAGTTGTTACCTGCATCACACCTAATACAAGTCCCCCTTCACCGCCACCGCCATCCCCCACCCCCAAGAAAAAGAGGTATTCTACACGTTTTTAATTAGACACAATGGTTTTCTGTCCGACATCAATTAATTAATTAAGTCGGGTCAACTACATGATAATAAAAAGAAAGGGGGATGTTATAACCGTTATTAGTTGTTTTTTTTAAAGAGTCGAGTTTTATCATTGACATACATTAAGAAAGGGAAGTCAGCTAGTTGCTGTGATTTTAAAAGTAAAAAGTAAAAGTACACTTTTAAAACCTTACGGTACTCGGGGCAGGTGAAGTAGAGTTCATCAGTTTCAGTGACCTCAGTATATGGAGGGATAAAATGGTCAGCACTCTGAATATCTGCCGTTACTTTCTCTAAAGAGAGTCAGGTACCCATCAGAGCTGCGTTGACTCAGGCTCGTCCTACGGCCTTGAACCCGAAATTTGAACGAGCAGTCAAACGCCTTTGACTCCGCGCCCCATGGTGTGATTTAATGAAGGAGGTTTACTTGAGCGACCTGGGGGTGCAAGTCTTGAGATTACTTTAGAACGTCAGGCAGACGAAAAGGAGTGTAACGATGAAGCCTTATTACTAAAAACTGGGCATGTCGTAAAAAATGTGTTTGTCCCTATCTACTAAATTATTTGTTCGTCAGTATGTCGTAAAATTATTTTCTAGTTGATATTTCGTTACTTATTTGTTAGTCAATATGTCATACTTTTTTGTCAGCCAGTATGTCGTAACTTTTTTGTCAGTCAGTATGTCGTAAATTTCTGTCAGTCAGTATGTCGTAAACGCTGACAGCTAGCGCGGGTAAAACTTGACGGCCTACACACCCTGCTGTACCAGCGCTGGCCGTCTATTTATGATCTATTCATCCCACGCCTGACGACAATACCCACATTCCAGACCTATTGGAATGTACCAGCCGGCAAAACTGGGCTGGTTCAACTGTGTGCACGCAATCTTTAGTCTCTCTATCAAGCTCATTTGCATGTCAAAACGGCGCACACAATTACCGTATACTTTCTTCTAAGGCCTCTTTTGATCCGCTCCAGAAACCGATTCTACGATACGGCAAGCCAGACTACCAGCGCCAGTTAAATCGATCAACTATTTCTTGACGGGCTGTGCCCTCAGACAAAATATGCTGTCAAACCTTTCATACATTCAACAAGAAATATTTCTTTTAAACTATTTTGTGCTGCCATCGTTTCTTTAACAAATGTACACATTCATGTTTGACGTTTCCTAAACTGTATCAAATCTCAGTACGTGGATCAAAATTAGTGTCTCTAAACCTACCTGACATCAATAACTACCCCCCCCCTCTCCCTCCCAAAAAATTTTTTAATAGGTTTAGGGTTAGATTGTTATACCTAAAAGACCTACTGTCCCCAACAATAAATGACCAACTCACTCTAAAAGACCTACTGTCCCCAACACTAAATGACCAACTCACTCTAAAAGACAGCCTACCATTACCATTAAACAAGTACCACAAAACCCACTAGCCTAACTTTTAAAAGTTACTTTTTGTTTATAAATCTTTAATTATGTCATTTAAAAATGTCTCTTCTTGAACTCAGTGTGCAGCTTCATATAAAAGTTAGCCATCCATAAAAATGAAACAATTTTTTTTTTTTTATAAAAAGGGGGATTACTACTTCACCCCCTCCCCCCTCCACAAAAAAGTGCGGCTGTGTAACCACTGTCATGCTTTATCAAACACATATTAACTCCCCTGAATGTTTATTACTTTACTTAGGATGCTCTCCCCTTCATACCTGGGTGTGCTGACGCCACGTAAGATAACAGGTGTCTGGGTTGGAGGTGTTTACATGTTGGTGTGGTGTATGAACATAGGTGGGGTTGGAGGTGTTTACATGTCGGTGTGGTGTATGAACATAGGTGGGGTTGGAGGTGTTTACATGTCGGTGTGGTGTATGAACATAGGTGGGGTAGGAGGTGTTTACATGTCGGTGTGGTGTATGAACATAGGTGGGGTTGGAGGTGTTTACATGTCGGTGTGGTGTATCAACATAGGTAGCACGACAATAAAACCAACGATGACAATTATAAATATTGAATTATTTATCTTTGAAGACTCATGTCGGATTATAACGACACAGGACATTGAAAGATCCGGGCTCCGCGTAGACAGTACATTTTACAGAGTAAAACAAAATAAAAATGTGTTGATATTTTTGGTAATTTTTTGTGTTGTAAATTTGGAGGGAAGGGTGGAATGTGACCATCCACCTCCCTCCCGCCCTTTGTTTCGTTAGCTCAATAAAAATCTTTTTGGGTCGGTGAACCTGCCACCCCACATACCCATGTACACCTCACAGCCCCACCCTTATACTTCTGACACCCCCACATATGTACACCTGACACCCCCACCTATGTACACCCCCACCTATGTACACCCCCACCTATGTACACCCCCACCCATGTACACCTGACACCCCCACCTATGTACACCCCCACCTATGTACACCCCCACCTATGTACACCCCCACCCATGTACACCTGACACCCCCACCTATGTACACCCCCACCTATGTACATCCCCCACCCATGTACACCCCCACCCATGTACACCCCCACCTATGTACACTTCACACCTCCACCTAAGTACACCCCCACCAATGTACACCCCCACCTATGTACACCCCCACCTATGTACACCTGACACCCCACCTATGTACACCTGACACCCCCACCTATGTACACCCCCACCTATGTACATCCCACCTATGTACACCCCCACCTATGTACACCCCACCTATGTACACCTGACACCCCACCTATGTACACCTGACACCCCCACCTATGTACACCCCCACCTATGTACATCCCACCTATGTACACCCCCACCTATGTACACCCCACCTATGTACACCCCACCTATGTACACCCCCACCTATGTACACCTCATCCATGTACACCCCCACCCATGTACACCTGACAACCCCACCTATGTACACCCCCACCTATGTACACCCCACCTATGTACACCCCCACCTATGTACACCCCACCTATGTACACCCCCACCTATGTACACCCCCACCCATGTACACTTAACATCCCCACACATGTACACCCCACCTATGTACACCCCCACCTATGTACACCCCCACCTATGTACACCCCACCTATGTACACCCCCACCTATGTACACCCCCACCTATGTACACCCCCACCTATGTACACCTCTGTAATTCCAATCTTCTCTTTGTGTCCCCAGATGAAGTGTGGCCGCCCTTGAGCCAGCGGCAGAGAACTCTGTATGAGCTGTTATTCTACAGCCAGGGTCCAGTCGATGGCTACATCCTAGGTCAGTCCGTGCTACTTCTGGCTACAATATAACTTTAACCATTGACACAAAAACTTATGGCTACATCTGTCTACAATATAACTTTAATTATTGACCCAAAAACTTAATGGCTACTTCTGGCTACAATATAACTTTAATCATTGACCCAAAAACTTAACGGTTACATTAAACAACCACATTAAACAACCACATTAAACAACCACATTAAACAACCACATTAAACAACCACATTAAACAACCACATTAAACAACCACATTAAACAACCACATTAAACAACCACATTAAACAACCACATTAAACAACCACATTAAACAACCACATTAAACAACCACATTAAACAACCACATTAAACAACCACATTAAACAACCACATTAAACAACCACATCAAACAACCACATTAAACAACCACATCAAACAACCACATCACTTTCCACACCATCTCCCCGACCCACGTGATAACACAACTTACGTTAATTCCATGCTACAGTAAACTTTATAATCCTAACCTGATCTCAACCCAGTAAAATTTACAGTAAACCTTAGTATAATCCTAATCTCACCTTAACACAATAAAATTTACAGTAAACCTTAGCATAATCCTAACCTGATCTCAACCCAATAAAATTTACGGTAAACCTTAGCATAATCCTAACCTGATCTCAACCCAATAAAATTTACAGTAAACCTTAGCATAATCCTAATCTCACCTCAACCCAATAAAATTTACAGTAAACCTTAGCATAATCCTAATCTCACCTCCACACAATAAAATTTACAGTAAACCTTAGCATAATCTTAATCTCACCTCAACCCAATAAAATTTACAGTAAACCTTAGTATAATCCTAATCTCACCTCAACACAATAAAATTTACAGTAAACCTTAGCATAATCCTAATCTCACCTCAACACAATAGAATGTACGGTAAACCTTAGTATAATCCATATCTCACATCAACCCAATAAAATTTACAGTAAACCTTAGCATAATCCTAATCTCACCCCAACCCAATAAAATTTACAGTAAACCTCACGATTATCTTAGTGCAAGTTTATACAACAGCAAACTATCAGATTTCAGTTATTTCAATGGTTAGCTTTTGTTGCCGGACATAATATGGTAGAAAGTTTCTTTCACAGAGACAGAGCTATGTGGGGGTGGGGTGAGGGATGGGAAGGGAAGGGAAAAGAGAATGAATGTGCAATAGAGAGGGTGAGGAGCAGGGATAGAGAGAGAGAGAGAGAGAGAGAGAGAGAGAGAGAGAGAGTGCACTGTGAACACAACAGATCATCCATTGTTTCTATTTCATCCATTGTTCCTATTTCATCCATTGTTTCTATTTCATCCATTGTTTCTATTTCATCCATCCACAGGGGAAGGAATCCGAGACTTTTTTCTCAAATCTGGATTATCTTTGACTGTCCTCAGCCAAATCTGGTAATATATTTTTAATATGCTTTTAATTTGATTGAATTAAAAAAAAACTCAGGTATAAAATCTGGACACTGTCGCGGCGTAACCCATGGCAACAATGTGTGAGGCGCAGACCAGCTGGTGACGTCACGTGGTCCAGTATTTGAGCTGTTGTCTGTGGCTTAAGAAAAATCTCCTGACCGTTTCATCTTGGTCAGTGTGGGGTCAGATCAAAGGTCAATGTCACTTTAGGGACAAATCAAACCTTCATTATACGAGCACGTCGCCTTCAGAATTGGATGAGGTTGTTATGTGTGTCTGTGTGGGGGGTGTGTGTATGTGTATTGGGGCGCCAGCTGTACGTGTGTGATTGTGTGTTTGAGGGGGGGGGGGGACAAATCAAACCTTCATTATACGAGCAAGTCGCCTTCAGCACTAGATGAGGTTGTTATGTGTGTCTGTGGTTCGTGTGTGTGTGTTGTGGCGCCAGCTGTACGTGTGTGATTGTGTGTTTGAAAGGGGGTGGGTGGGAATTGAGAAGAAATAAAACCACGCCCACGCCAATCAAAGTGAAAGTAGAAGCCAGCCCGGCAACAGGGAGGGGGGGGGGACAAAGTAAATAATGGGGGGGGGGGGGCGGGAACAAACACCTTGCATGTTATCAAATTGGGTTTGCATTAGTTTCCAACTACCTAAACTCTGTAACCATACAAGGAAACGGCTCTACATGCAGCGATTAACACCCCCCCACCCCACACACACATCATCTCCTCTCAACCTCACTCTCAACCTTCCTCATTTTGTAATTTAGCGCTGTCTTGACTGGTTTTTACATTGAGGATGGGGATGTAAATGGGGGGGGGGGGGGGGGGGTTATGACAGAAATATCGGTGTTGATGTGTATCAGAATTGACCAATCATTTGCTAAAACTAAGCATTATATTTCCTGTAGGATGTTATTTTTTCCAGGGGGGGGGGGGGACAAACATTTTACGTCACGTCAACCCTAGATCACGTGTTTGATAGAACATTTCTATTTCCTGTCCCGATTAACACCCAACCCTCATGTTCAACGGGCAGCGTGGGGACACCGTCCTGGTGTTTTTGTTTGGGGGGGGGGGTCCAGTTAGTTTATATTGTGTGTGGGGCGGGTAGGTGCTGGGGTAACTGGCGACTCCTTCCTGTCCCACGGTAATTTGACGCCCCCCCCCCCACTCCACCCCACAAATAACGGGTGTCCTGAGATCGCTTTTATAAAACGAATAACAAAACGTGACGCACACAGGAGTATTGTGAGCCACGGGTCATGTGACATCCGGTTTCTTGAACCTGGACAATGGCCACTCAGGTAGCTGGCAGTTACATGACGTGCTGTTGGCTAGTGGCGGCCTGGTACGTCTCACGGTTGTACCCGACTGACCAACTCAGCCCTAATGGGTACCCGACTAGTCCATCCAGCCCTAATGGGTACCCGACTAATCCACCCAGCCCTAATGGGTACCCGACTAGTCCACCCAACCCACATGGGTACCCGACTAGTCCACCCAGCTCTAATGGGTACCCGACTAACCCACCCAGCCCTAATGGGTACCCGACTAATCCACCCAGCCCACATGGGTACCCGACTAGTCCACCCAGCCCTAATGGGTACCCGACTAGTCCACCCAGCCCTAATGGTTACCCGACTAGTCCACCCAGCCCTAATAGGTACCCAACTAGTCCATCCAGCCCTAATGGTTACCCGACTGACCAACCGAGCCCTAATTGGTACCCAACTAGTCCACCCTGCCCGAATGGGTACCCGACTAGTCCACCCAGCTCTAATGGGTACCCGACTAGTCCACCCAGCCCTAATGGGTACCCGACTAGTCCACCCAGCCCTAATGGGTACCCAACTAACCCACCCTGCCCTAATGGGTACCCGACTAGTCCACCCAACCCACATGGGTACCCGACTAGTCCACCCAGCTCTAATGGGTACCCGACTAACCCACCCAGCCCTAATGGGTACCCGACTAACCCACCCTGCCCTAATGGGTACCCGACTAACCCACCTTGCCCTAATGGGTACCCGACTAACCCTCCCAGCCCTAATGGGTAACCGACTAGTCCACTCAGCCCTAATGGGTACCCGACTAACCCATCCTGCCCTAATGGGTACCCGAATAACCCACCCTACCATTCAATCGGAACTCTTCTAAACTAGTTAGTTGTTATTGAGTATTTAACAAGTAATAAGTCTGTCTAAATCCCATTAAGTTCTCACGATTAGGGAATATGCGGGAAAAGATCGTAGAAATTTGAAAATAATTTTGGACACTCGACATTTAACAGAAATTAACTATTAACTACCAATACAAACACGTTTTGTTCAAATTGTCTTATAATTCTTCTCTGCTACATGCCGATAGACTGGACAACAAAATACAACCGGCACGTTAGCCGTGTCGGCAAATTTAACCGGTCTATGCCAACAATCCTGATTAACGCGGGGATATGGAGGGGGGAGGGGGATGGTGGAGGGGTGACAAGAAAGTCGTGATTAGGGACAAAAGACTCGACACGCTAAACTTGACCCCGGCCGATGTTTGGTGTCAAGTGGACTGACAGGTCTCTGTTGTAGGGCTGTCACTGTCAACATGGCGGACACTGTGACGTCAGCGTGACGTCTTACACCAACTACTGGACCAGTGGGTGGAGAATCGAATTAGTTAGACAACCCACCCCGTGGTTGGGTTAGACAACCCACCCCGTGGTTGGGTTAGACAACCCACCCCGTGTTGCTGTAGACCCCTTGTATCACGTGATCAAAGAACCATGATCTGCCAACAACGTACTGTGAACCTAACTAAAAAATATCCGTACAAAGCTGAGATTAAATAACTTAAGCCACGATATCTCACGAGCCAATAACACAATTAAGCTCAATAATTATTTTTTTAATTAATCAAACCTACAATCAAAAGTTGTTTTTGTCAAAATATGCCCTGTCAACGTCGTGCTTTAATTATTAATGACTTTGATGATCTTCGAGTAAAAATACCAAATAAAAAATAATATTGTAATACAATTTTTGTGCGTGAATTTTCTATCCTCTGCTCACTAAACGCAAACAGTACCCATACAAAGGGCCATGGTGTTGAATTATGGCCAGATTTTAAATCAACGCCTAGCCAGATAAACGTGTGACAAACAATGGTGTTTAGTTCACCTCTAGCCAACAATTGGAAAATATAAATACAGCAGCAAGGTTAGGTTTAATTGACCTGCAACAAGCTACCACCAGCTAGCACTAGCCACAAGCAGCTACCAACAGCTACCCCCAGCTACCACCAGCTACCACCAGCTAGCACTAGCCACAAGCAGCTACCAACAGCTACAACCAGCTACCACCTTCTACCACCAGCTAGCACTAGCCACAAGCAGCTACCAACAGCTACAACCAACTACGACCTACAACCAACAGATGCAAAAAGTCACTACTGCTTGTTGCCCAGCAAAATGAACTGTTATTATCCCAATACCAGGAGAAATTGCCTGCTATTATCCCAATACCAGGAGAAATTGCCTGCTATTATCACAATACCAGGAGAAATTGCCTGCTATTATCCCAATACCAGGAGAAATTGCCTGCTATTATCCCAATACCAGGAGAAATTGCCTGCTATTATCACAATACCAGGAGACATTGCCTGCTATTATCACAATACCAGGAGAAATTGCCTGCTATTATCCCAATACCAGGAGAAATTGCCTGTTATTATCACAATACCAGGAGAAATTGCCTGCTATTATCACAATACCAGGAGAAATTGCCTGCTATTATCCCAATACCAGGAGAAATTGCCTGTTATTATCACAATACCAGGAGAAATTGCCTGGCTATTATCACAATACCAGGAGAAATTGCCTGCTATTATCACAATACTAGGAGAAATTGCCTGGCTATTATCACAATACCAGGAGAAATTGCCTGCTATTATCACAATACCAGGAGAAATTGCCTGCTATTATCACAATACTAGGAGAAATTGCCTGGCTATTATCACAATACCAGGAGAAATTGCCTGCTATTATCACAATACCAGGAGAAATTGCCTGGCTATTATCACAATACCAGGAGAAATTGCCAGCTATTATCACAATACCAGCAGAAATTGCCTGCTATTATCACAATACCAGCAGAAATTGCCTGCTATTATCACAATACCAGCAGAAATTGCCTGCTATTATCACAATACCAGGAGAAATTGCCTGTTATTATCACAATACCAGGAGAAATTGCCTGGCTATTATCACAATACCAGGAGAAATTGCCTGCTATTATCACAATACCAGGAGAAATTGCCTGGCTATTATCACAATACCAGGAGAAATTGCCTGGCTATTATCACAATACCAGCAGAAATTGCCTGCTATTATCACAATACCAGGAGAAATTGCCTGCTATTATCACAATACCAGGAGAAATTGCCTGGCTATTATCACAATACCAGGAGAAATTGCCTGCTATTATCACAATACCAGGAGAAATTGCCTGCTATTATCCCAATACCAGGAGAAATTGCCTGCTATTATCACACTACCAGAAGAAATTGCCTGCTATTATCACAATACCAGAAGAAATTGCCTGCTATTATCACAATACCAGCAGAAATTGCCTGCTATTATCACAATACCAGCAGATATTGCCTGCTATTATCACAATACCAGGAGAAATTGCCTGGCTATTATCACAATACCAGCAGAAATTGCCTGCTATTATCACAATACCAGGAGAAATTGCCTGGCTATTATCACAATACCAGCAGAAATTGCCTGGCTATTATCACAATACCAGCAGAAATTGCCTGGCTATTATCACAATACCAGGAGAAATTGCCTGGCTATTATCACAATACCAGCAGAAATTGCCTGCTATTATCACAATACCAGGAGAAATTGCCTGCTATTATCACAATACCAGGAGAAATTGCCTGGCTATTATCACAATACCAGCAGAAATTGCCTGCTATTTTCACAATACCAGCAGAAATTGCCTGCTATTATCACAATACCAGAAGAAATTGCCTGGCTATTATCACAATACCAGGAGAAATTGCCTGCTATTATCACAATACCAGGAGAAATTGCCTGCTATTATCACAATACCAGCAGAAATTGCCAGCTATTATCACAATACCAGCAGAAATTGCCTGCTATTATCACAATACCAGGAGAAATTGCCTGCTATTATCACACTACCAGAAGAAATTGCCTGCTATTATCCCAATACCAGGAGAAATTGCCTGCTATTATCACAATACCAGGAGAAATTGCCTGGCTATTATCACAATACCAGCAGAAATTGCCTGCTATTATCACAATACCAGCAGATATTGCCTGCTATTATCACAATACCAGGAGAAATTGCCTGGCTATTATCACAATACCAGGAGAAATCGCCTGCTATTATCACAATACCAGGAGAAATTGCCTGGCTATTATCACAATACCAGGAGAAATTGCCTGCTATTATCACAATACCAGCAGATATTGCCTGCTATTATCACAATACCAGGAGAAATTGCCTGCTATTATCACAATACCAGCAGAAATTGCCTGCTATTATCACAATACCAGGAGAAATTGCCTGCTATTATCACAATACCAGGAGAAATTGCCAGCTATTATCACAATACCAGGAGAAATTGCCTGCTATTATCACAATACCAGGAGAAATTGCCTGCTATTATCACAATACCAGCAGAAATTGCCTGCTATTATCACAATACCAGGAGAAATTGCCTGGCTATTATCACAATACCAGGAGAAATTGCCTGCTATTATCACAATACCAGGAGAAATTGCCTGCTATTATCACAATACCAGGAGAAATTGCCTGCTATTATCACAATACCAGGAGAAATTGCCTGGCTATTATCACAATACCAGGAGAAATTGCCTGCTATTATCACAATACCAGAAGAAATTGCCTGCTATTATCACAATACCAGGAGAAATTGCCTGCTATTATCACAATACCAGAAGAAATTGCCTGCTATTTTCACAATACCAGCAGAAATTGTCTGCTATTATCACAATACCAGCAGAAATTGCCTGCTATTATCACAATACCAGGAAAATTGCCAACGATTTATTTTGACGGGCTGATGTTTGAGGAAGGCCTGTCCAGCTGATGACGTCACCGTGTTGTTGTTAGGGCCGTGTTAGGACCGCAAACATCTGGATCATAAAAAGCTGTCAAAGGAAGCTTCGAGAACAATTTTGGAGTGACTTCCCTTGTTTGTTGAGGCCTGTCTGACAACTGCTAGTTAACAATAAAAAATGGTTTATCTTTTTGAAACGGAACAATACAGATTGTGTCGTCTGCCAAATTTGTACTGTGCCACGGAAAAATGTGGATTATAGAAGGAAGTGTGATAAAAAGATAAGGCTATATGATGGGAGGGGTGAAGGGACGGTGTGAGATGTGTGATTTAGCATATCTACACATGTGGCAAAAACATGTGGAGAGCCAAGTCATTAAATGGATGACCCAACTCAGAATCAACACCAAAAAACTCGGTTACATTTTTTATTGCTAAACAATTTTTTTTCTACAAGAGGACACAAAATATTCAAACAAATGAATTGTGTGTTGTTAACTGGTCAAAGGGCGAATATCACTTTTTCAGGGGCGACAACCAATACACACAGGGCGACAACCTGTATGAAAGAATACCTGCCTGTAATCTCAAACTCATCTTAATGCACCGGTAACACAAGGGGCATTGTTGGCATTTTATAACCTGTCTCACACAATGTGTTTTCGTCTTTTGTAAGACAGCCGCACAGGTGTTTTCGTCTGTTGTAAGACAGCCACACAGGTGTTTTAATATCAAGTAGGACAGTCACACAGGTGTTTTCATCTGTTGTAAGAAAGTCACACAGGTGTTTTCGTCTGTTGTAAGACAGTCACACAGGTGTTTTCGTCTGTTGTAAGAAAGTCACACAGGTGTTTTCGTCTGTTGTAAGACAGCCACACAATGTGTTTTCGTCTGTTGTAAGACAGCCACACAGGTGTTTTAATATCAAGTAGGACAGTCACACAGGTGTTTTAATATAAAGTAGGACAGTCACACAGGTGTTTTAATCTGTTGTAGGACAGTCACACAGGTGTTTTAATATCAAGTAGGACAGTCACACAGGTGTTTTAATCTGTTTTAGGACAGTCACACAGGTGTTTTAATCTGTTGTAAGACAGTCACACAGGTGTTTTAATCTGTTTTAGGACAGCCACACAGGTGTTTTCGTCTGTTGTAAGACAGTCACACAGGTGTTTTAATCTGTTTTAGGACAGCCACACAGGTGTTTTAATATCAAGTAGGACAGTCACACAGGTGTTTTAATATAAAGTAGGACAGTCACACAGGTGTTTTAATATCAAGTAGGACAGTCACACAGGTGTTTTAATATAAAGTAGGACAGTCACACAGGTGTTTTAATATCAAGTAGGACAGTCACACAGGTGTTTTAATCTGTTTTAGGACAGCCACACAGGTGTTTTCGTCTGTTGTAAGACAGTCACACAGGTGTTTTCGTCTGTTGTAGGACAGTCACACAGGTGTTTTAATATCAAGTAGGACAGTCACACAGGTGTTTTAATATAAAGTAGGACAGTCACACAGGTGTTTTAATATCAAGTAGGACAGTCACACAGGTGTTTTAATCTGTTTTAGGACAGCCACACAGGTGTTTTCGTCTGTTGTAAGACAGTCACACAGGTGTTTTAATATCAAGTAGGACAGTCACACAGGTGTTTTAATCTGTTTTAGGACAGCCACACAGGTGTTTTCGTCTGTTTTAGGACAGCCACACAGGTGTTTTCGTCTGTTTTAGGACAGCCACACAGGTGTTTTCGTCTGTTGTAGGACAGTCACACAGGTGTTTTTGTCTGTTGTAAGACAGTCACACAGGTGTTTTAATATCAAGTAGGACAGCCACACAGGTGTTTTAATATAAAGTAGGACAGTCACACAGGTGTTTTAATATCAAGTAGGACAGCCACACAGGTGTTTTCATCTGTTTTAGGACAGTCACACAGGTGTTTTAATATGTTTTAGGACAGCTACACAGGTGTTTTAATATGTTGTAGGACAGTCACACAGGTGTTTTAATATAAAGTAGGACAGTCACACAGGTGTTTTAATATCAAGTAGGACAGCCACACAGGTGTTTTCATCTGTTTTAGGACAGTCACACAGGTGTTTTAATATGTTTTAGGACAGCTACACAGGTGTTTTAATATGTTGTAGGACAGTCACACAGGTGTTTTAATATAAAGTAGGACAGCCACACAGGTGTTTTCATCTGTTTTAGGACAGTCACACAGGTGTTTTAATCTGTTTTAGGACAGCTACACAGGTGTTTTAATATGTTGTAGGACAGTCACACAGGTGTTTTAATATAAAGTAGGACAGCCACACAGGTGTTTTCATCTGTTGTAAGACAGCAAGACAGTACCTTTATAATGTGTTGAGTTGGGTTGTCTCTCGTTTATTTGTTGTGAGTTGTTCGTGTCTGTGATCATGACCCGATTGACCTTGACCTTGCAGGAACCTGGCAGACGTGAGCAATGACAACGTCCTGAACGTGCACGAGTTCGCCCTCGTCATGCACCTCACGCGGGGCGCCAAGCAGGGTCTGACGCTGCCCAAAACCCTGCCCAGGTCATTGACCCCACCCAAAACCCCGCCCGTCCCTCTACCAGCCATGAGCCAGGCGGAAAAACTTGCCTACCATCGTGTCTTTCAGTCCTTGGATAGAGACAAGTCAGGTGTTATATCAGGTGAGTGGCAGGTGTTATATCAGGTGAGTGGCAGGTGTTATATCAGGTGAGTGGCAGGTGTTATATCAGGTGAGTGGCAGGTGTTATATCAGGTGAGTGGCAGGTGTTGTATCAGGTGAGTGGCAGGTGTTGTATCAGGTGAGTGGCAGGTGTTATATCAGGGGAGTGGCAGGTGTTATATCAGGTGAATGGCAGGTGTTATGTCAGGTGAGTGGCAGGTGTTATATCAGGTGAGTGGCAGGTGTTATTTCAGCTGAGTGGCAAGTGTTATATCAGGTGAGTGGCAGGTGTTATATCAGGTGAGTGACAGGTGTTATTTCAGGTGAGTGGCAGGTGTTGTATCAGGTGAGCGGCAGGTGTTGTATCAGGTGAGTGGCAGGTGTTATTTCAGGTGAGTGGCAGGTGTTATATCAGGTGAGTGGCAGGTGTTATGTCAGGTGAGTGGCAGGTGTTATATCAGGTGAGTGGCAGGTGTTGTATCAGGTGAGTGACAGGTGTTATTTCAGGTGAGTCGTTTAACTTGTACCTCAAATTTGCAACAACAACAACAAAAAAACATTGCATTCTGCAAATGCAAACACACTTGTGCAGTGCAGAGGTATCCATAAATTTTAAGTCCTTGTGCAGAAAATGTTTTTCTTTCAAGGTTTCGTTCCCCGACCCTAAAGATTAAAAGAAAAAAAGTTTTATCACGTGATCTCGTCGGTCGGCACAGCAAAAAAAAAAATGTTTTATTGTAATAGAAGCTTATCTCGTCATAAGTATCCCTACATATAACTCAAGTGACACACCTTCTTTAAAGACCTTATGCTGTCTAATTAACATATGACGTCATTTCTAATTAATCATCCTTTTAAAACTTAGCAAGGCTAAGTAACTCCAGAGCTTTTCGACGGTTAAAATTAGATTTGTTAACTAGGTTTATAACGGCAGGGGAAATAACCATGAAAAAAATAAAATTACTTAGAGCATTGTGTTACCTCCCCTTGATTGAACTGCTGGATGTTGAAACCATCCAAAAAATGATCTGTTTCAGGGCAGACGGCGGCGGATGTGTTGGCGTCAAGTCAGCTGACGGCAGAGTGTCTGGTTCACATCTGGGACCTGTCGGATCTCAACCGTGACGGGAAGCTGGGTCCAGACGAGTTCAGCATCGCCTGCCACCTGACACGTGCTGTCAAAACAGGTGATGTCGCTTGGTGGCACTGACATGTCAGTCCAGGTGTTTGGTGGCACTGACATGTCAGTCCAGGTGTTTGGTGCCACTGACATGTCAGTCCAGGTGTTTGGTGGCACTGACATGTCAGCCAATCCAGGTGTTTGGTGGCACTGACATGTCAATCCAGGTGTTTGGTGGCACAGACTAACTGTCTGCCCACCTGTCCTATGCTAATTTTTTGACTAATTGTCTGCCCACCTGTCCTATGCTAATTGTCTGCCCACCTATCCAAGCCTGACTAATTGTCTGACTGTCTGCCCACCTGTCCTATACTGACTAATTGCCTAACTGTCTACCTGCCCAGGTCTGTCTCTGACCGGTCCAGCCGATGTCTTTCAATACGTCCCGGACAATATCTCACCTGCATCCTTGCTGGCCAAGAAAAGAAGGTAACGTTTGCTTCTTCCTGCTTCTTCTTGTGTCTGTCTGTCTGTGTGTCTGTGTGTGTGTGTGTCTGGGGAATGTGTGGAAGGTGGGGGGGATCAGTTGATAGGGTAATTATGCAAGTATTTTTGCTTACAAAGAAACGACAAACACAACAAACCAGCCGGCTAATATGTCTGATGTATTGTGTGAGCCCTAAGGAAGAAAAGCCTGTCTGTAACTTGACACGCTAGCCGCTGCTATACTGACACTAAGCGGAGAAGGTGGAGAAGTTATAAGAACATGGAGGGGGAGGAAGTGTTAAGGAGGGGGGGGGGGTAAGCTATCGATCTAACCAAACTCTTTCAGGTTGTAAAACTGTCAGTGACACCGAAAGAAATAGCTCAGTCGTTGTTTGCTGTCTGTAGGATTTACTACTGCCTGTCATATCCGGCAGTTACACAATCCGCTGAACTGGTCATATACAGTTACACAATCCGCTGAACTAGTCATATACAGTTACACAATCCGCTGAACTGGTCATATACAGTTACACAATCCGCTGAACTGGTCATATACAGTTACACAATCCGTTGAGCTGGTCATATACAGTTACACAATCCGCTGAACTTGTCATATAGAGTTACACAATCCGCTGAACTGGTCATATAGAGTTACACAATCCGCTGAACTGGTCATATACAGTTACAAAATCCGCTGAACTTGTCATATACAGTTACACAATCCGCTGAACCGGTCATATACAGTTACACAATCCGCTGAACTTGTCATATACAGTTACACAATCCGCTGAACTGGTCACATACAGTTACACAATCCGCTGAACTTGTCATATACAGTTACACAATCCGCTGAACTGGTCATATACAGTTACACAATCCGCTGAACTTGTCATATAGAGTTACACAATCCGCTGAACTGGTCATATAGAGTTACACAATCCGCTGAACTGGTCATATACAGTTACAAAATCCGCTGAACTTGTCATATAGAGTTACACAATCCGCTGAACTGGTCATATAAGTTACACATTCCGCTGAACTGGTCATATACAGTTACACAATCCGCTGAACTTGTCATATAGAGTTACACAATCCGCTGAACTGGTCATATAGAGTTACACAATCCGTTGAGCTGGTCATATACAGTTACACAATCCGCTGAACTGGTCACATACAGTTACACAATCCGCTGAACTTGTCATATACAGTTACACAATCCGCTGAACTGGTCACATACAGTTACACAATCCGCTGAACTTGTCATATACAGGTACACAATCCGCTGAACTTGTCATATACAGTTACACAATCCGCTGAACTTTTCATATACAGTTACACAATCCTCTGAACTTTTCATATACAGTTAAACAATCCGCTGAACTAGACATATACAGAGAGTTACACATTCCGCTGAACTAGTCATATACAGAGAGTAACACAATCCGTTGAATTTGTCATATCAGACAGTTACTCGATCTGCTGATCTAGTCATATACAACAATTACACAATCCGCTGATCTTGGCAATATACGGTTGTTATATAATTCGTTGAACTTGCCATATACAACAATGAAACAATCCGCAAAACTTGCCATATACAACAGTTGCCCTATATATACAACCACGATTTCCACAATCCTTCAACCTGTCAGATGTCTTCAGATAATGCAACACGACAGGCTGTCCTAACACAAATCAACAACTCTCAGATTTTTAACTGCTTGACACTAGAACACACGTTTAGTTCCATTTAATCTGCTACAATACAGTTTGAGCAGTTAAAAATCTAAGCGTCTCTCTCTCTCTCCCCTCACAGATTAGCAGATTATGAGAAACACAAGCAGAAGTTAATGTCCGGCAAGGTATGATTTTTTTTTTACTGCTACACGAACTGATTGATCTGTGATTACATTCGATCTGTTTGTATCGATGACGTCATTTTTTGCAGGAGAGGCGGAAGTTACAATCAGAGAGGGAGGCCAAGAGGCTAAAAATAGCAACACAGAAGGTTGAGGCTCTACAGGAGTTGGTAAGTTTGTCTGAGTGTGTGTGTGTGTGTGTTTTGTACAAGAGAGGGGGTTTTCGTGTCATTTTTCGGACGTGTTGTATCGGGTTTTTTTCTTCTTACGCTAACTAATTAAGGGCTAATTAATTTTTAAATTATTAACTTAACGAATTCTTCAATCGTTTAGTAATGTACTAACTCAATCCACCCACCCGCCCCACCTAGCTAAGCCTACTGACGAAGTTTGGTAAAAACTTGGAGTCCGAGACTCACATAGCTCCTGTCCTGAGTAAAGAAAGTTCTGACGTCACAAAACAGGAAGAAATAGTTCTCAGGTATTTATAGCTTTTGATGTGGATTTCTTTAGACAATGATACTAGCGCTATAACATGATACTGGCGCTATATGAATGTTTTGAATCTCACTACACTTGGATGTGTTGGATGATCTAGGTGTAATATATTTTTGTGTTCTATGTTGTACATCTGATATGTTGAATAATGTACATCTGATATGTTGGATAATGTACATCTGATATGTTGGATGTTGTACATCTGATATGTTGTATGTTGTACATCTGATATGTTGTATGTTGTACATCTGATATGTTGTATGTTGAACATCTGATATGTTGTATGTTGAACATCTGATATGTTGTATGTTGAACATCTGATATGTTGGATAATGTACATCTGATATGTTGGATGTTGTACATGTCATATATTGTATGTTTTACATCTGATATGTTGGATGTTTGTTGTAGGTTGAAGAAGGAGCACGAGAAGGTCAGACAGGAAACGGTCAAGGTCATTCTAGGAGAACAGAAATTAAACAGCGACATATCTGTTATAAAGAGAGAAACTGATATCTTAAATAAAGTAAGGGGTTACCTCAGTTTGGTTGCTTTAGAATAGAAGTAATTTAGAATTGGTTACTTAAGCATTGGTTAACTTGGCATTGGTTACTTTAGAACTAATCAATTAAGAAATGGATAGTTTAAACGTAAGTTAGCATCACCTGAGTTACCTGTATCAGTGCATATTTGAACCCACTACCACCTGTCTACAGAGGTTGATGCTGACCCACACACCCGCTACCAAAGACCCCGACCCCTTTCATCAGTTGTACGAGCAGAGGCGAGGTAACTCTTGTTTTCATCGGATTTTGGTTTTACATTAGAATATATTCAACAATCTGTTTGAAGCGTACCCATATCTTTTGTAAACATCAGCATTGTTGGCTATGCACGTATAATTTACACACATGTAATGTAGGCACGTATAATTTACACACATGTAATGTATGCATGTATTTATGTTACAGAGAAGCGACAAGGCTCAACCATCAAAGACCTCGATAAAATCGATACTTTTATTCCATTCGAGTTCTCGCCCTTTGACCTCGGGATAACTCCTGACAACCTGCCACCGGGCGCTGCCATCTTTGACAAGGGAAACAACCACAGAGTTGCAGACGATCAGCTGGCTGCTGTTGTCGCCGATCTGAAGGAGTTTGGCGAGGAGTTCATGGAGACCTGGGCGCCTGGCGAACATTGGATGGACGGTGGCGACTTTGGCGAGGACGAGATATTCAAGGAAGTTCATGGTAAATTTTTCACTGGCTAAATTTGTGGCGAGTTGCTTTCTTTATTGCCAACACAACTTGTTACAAGTTCAGAGCTGAGTCTACCTCCCCCACTCATCTACCTCCCCACACACTACCTCCCCCCACACATCTACCTCCCCCCACACATCTACCTCCCCCACACATCTACCTCCCCCACACATCTACCTCCCCCCACACATCTACCTTCCCCACACATCTACCTCCCCCCACACATCTACCTCCCCCACACATCTACCTCCCCCAACACATCTACCTTCCCCACACATCTACCTCCCACCACACATCTACCTCCCCCCACACATCTACCTTCCCCACACATCTACCTCCCCCACACATCTACCTACCCCACACATCTACCTCCCCCCACACATCTACCTACCCCACACAACTACCTCCCCCACACATCTACCTCCCCCCACACATCTACCTCCTCCACACATCTACCTCCCCCACACATCTACCTAACCCACACATCTACCTCCCCCCACACATCTACCTTCCCCACACATCTACCTCCCACCACACATCTACCTCCCACCACACATCTACCTCCCACCACACCTCTACCTCCCACCACACATCTACCTCCCCCCACACATCTACCTCCCCCCACACATCTACCTTCCCCACCCATCTACCTCCCACCACACATCTACCTCCCCCCCCCACATAACTACCTCCCCCCACACATCTACCTCCCCCACACATCTACCTCCCCCCACACATCTACCTCCCCCCACACATCTACCTCCCCCCACACATCTACCCCCCACACATCTACCTCCCCCCCCCACACATCTACCTCCCCCCACACATCTACCTCCCCCAACACATCTACCTCCCACCACACATCTACCTCCCCCACACATCTACCTTCCCCACTCATCTACCTCCCCCCACACATCTACCTCCCCCCACACATCTACCTCCCCCCACAAATCTACCTCCCCCACACATCTACCTCCCCCACACATCTACCTCCCCCACACATCTACCTCCCCCAACACATCAACCTTCCCCACACATCTACCTCCCCCCACACATCTACCTCCCCCACACATCTACCTCCCATCACACATCTACCTCCCCCACACATCTACCTTCCCCACTCATCTACCTCCCACCATACATCTACCTCCCACCACACATCTACCTCCCACCACACATCTACCTCCCCCACACATCTACCTCCCACCACACATCTACCTCCCCACCACACATCTACCTCCCCCCACACATATACATCCCACCACACATCTACCTCCCACCACACATCTACCTCCCCCACACATCTACCTCCCCCACACATCTACCTCCCCCCACACATCTACCTCCCCCACACATCTACCTCCCCCACACATCTACCTCCCACCACACATCTACCTCCCCACCACACATCTACCTCCCCCCACACATATACATCCCCCACACATCTACCTCCCCCCACACATCTACCTCCCCCCCACACATCTACCTCCCCCCACACATCTACCTTCCCCACATATCTACCTCCCCCCCACACATCTACCTTCCCCACACATCTACCTCCCCCCACACATCTACCTCCCCCCACACATCTACCTCCCCCCACACATCTACCTCCCCCACACATCTACCTCCCCCACACATCTACCTCCCACCACACATCTACCTCCCCACCACACATCTACCTCCCCCCCACACATCTACCACCCCCCACACATCTACCTCCCCCACACATCTACCTCCCCCAACACATCTACCTCCCCCCACACATATACATCCCCCACACATCTACCTCCCCCCACACATCTACCTCCCCCCCACACATCTACCTCCCCCCACACATCTACCTTCCCCACATATCTACCTCCCCCCCCCCCACACATCTACCTTCCCCACACATCTACCTCCCCCCACACATCTACCTCCCCCCACACATCTACCTCCCCCCACACATCTACCTCCCCCACACATCTACCTCCCCCACACATCTACCTCCCCCCCACACAACTACCTCCCCCACACATCTACCCCCCACACATATACCTCCCACCATACATCTACCTCCCACCACACATCTACCTCCCCCCCCCCACATAACTACCTCCCCCCACACATCTACCTCCCCCACACATCTACCTCCCCCACACATCTACCTTCCCCACACATCTACCTCCCCCCACACATCTACCTCCCCCCACACATCTACCTCCCCCCACACATCTACCCCCCACACATCTACCTCCCCCCCACACATCTACCTCCCCCCACACATCTACCTCCCCCAACACATCTACCTCCCACCACACATCTACCTCCCCCACACATCTACCTTCCCCACTCATCTACCTCCCCCCACACATCTACCTCCCCCCACACATCTACCTCCCCCCACAAATCTACCTCCCCCACACATCTACCTCCCCCACACATCTACCTCCCCCACACATCTACCTCCCCCAACACATCAACCTTCCCCACACATCTACCTCCCCCCACACATCTACCTCCCCCACACATCTACCTCCCATCACACATCTACCTCCCCCACACATCTACCTTCCCCACTCATCTACCTCCCACCATACATCTACCTCCCACCACACATCTACCTCCCACCACACATCTACCTCCCACCACACATCTACCTCCCACCACACATCTACCTCCCACCACACATCTACCTCCCCCACACATCTACCTCCCCCACACATCTACCTCCCCCCACACATCTACCTCCCCCACACATCTACCTCCCCCACACATCTACCTCCCACCACACATCTACCTCCCCACCACACATCTACCTCCCCCCACACATATACATCCCCCACACATCTACCTCCCCCCACACATCTACCTCCCCCCCACACATCTACCTCCCCCCACACATCTACCTTCCCCACATATCTACCTCCCCCCCACACATCTACCTTCCCCACACATCTACCTCCCCCCACACATCTACCTCCCCCCACACATCTACCTCCCCCCACACATCTACCTCCCCCACACATCTACCTCCCCCACACATCTACCTCCCACCACACATCTACCTCCCCACCACACATCTACCTCCCCCCCACACATCTACCACCCCCCACACATCTACCTCCCCCACACATCTACCTCCCCCAACACATCTACCTCCCCCCACACATATACATCCCCCACACATCTACCTCCCCCCACACATCTACCTCCCCCCCACACATCTACCTCCCCCCACACATCTACCTTCCCCACATATCTACCTCCCCCCCCCCACACATCTACCTTCCCCACACATCTACCTCCCCCCACACATCTACCTCCCCCCACACATCTACCTCCCCCCACACATCTACCTCCCCCACACATCTACCTCCCCCACACATCTACCTCCCACCACACATCTACCTCCCCACCACACATCTACCTCCCCCCACACATCTACCACCCACCACACATCTACCTCCCACCACACATCTACCTCCCACCACACATCTACCTCCCCCCACACATCTACCTCCCCACCACACATCTACCTCCCACCACACATCTACAGCACATATAACAGAGCTGAGCTAAAGTTACACCCCTCCCCCCTCACCTGCGGTCATCTTATTACAGCCAAATGTACAAACTATACAAACTTTTCATGACATTGAACCATTTTTCTTCAGGTACCTCCTCGGCAAACCCCCCCCCCCCCCCCTCCGAAACAAGTCTTCTACCCTTCTCCCTCGAACGAAATATAAAATTTGTATAGAAAATTTATTGCTATACTAATGGCCGCGTCCCCCCCCCCCACTCCCACCCAACAAAACGTTTTAGTGCCCCCCTCCCCCATAAAAATGTCTGAAAGAGACACTGCATAATACCACTAAATAAAAAGATAAAACTGTTTTATCACTTACTCTCCCAGACCTAGGTAACTTTAGTCTTAGGGATCATGCATTCGATATCGCCAGTAATTTTTGGAGATCAACCCAGTGGCGTCGCTTGGCCGGGTGTCACCCCCCCCCTTTTTTTCTTCCCTGTAAATGTTGTAGTTGGTGCCTACTCCCCCCCCCCTGTAAAAGCTTTAAAGTGTTTACATTTAATTCTAATGAAATTTATTCATAGTCGGTTGTTAATACAGCCGGGTGTAGCATTATTTTCTCTGTAGTTTGCATGTTTACGACATGGTGTCACCCCCTCCCACTCCTTGTGGGATCGTCATTATGTAAGTAAAATACTTTTTAACTCTAACCATCCACTGAACTGTAAAAAACACATTTATTCTATATATATTGCAATTTTTTGTCTTGGTGTCACCCCCCTAAATGGTGTCACCCGATGCGTTCCGCACCCCCCGCCCCCGCCTCGCCTCTGACATGTTGATCAACTATTGCCATTCTCGCCTCAAAGTTCGTGGTTCTCTCCGTCATTTGGACATAATCATAATAGTGGATTTTAATTTAGGGGAGGTAAACGTGAAATTATTGAGTCTTACTGAATCAACACGCGTAATGTCCCTTTAAGGACGAAAACCTTATGGAACAACAATTGAGGCATTGTTCGGGCATATCAAGCAGGACTTATGCTTGTTCTACTTGCAAAATGATTTTATCTAATTGCAACCTGATCTGTTCTACTTGTGACCTGTTCTATTTTTTATCTGTTCTACTTGTGACCTGTTCTACTTTTTATCTGTTCTACTTGTGACCTGTTCTACTTTTTATCTGTTCTACTTGTGACCTGTTCTACTTGTGACCTGTTCTACTTGTGACCTGTTCTACTTGTGACCTGTTCTACTTGTGACCTGTTCTACTTGTTACCTGTTCTACTTGTGACCTGTTCTACTTGTGACCTGTTCTACTTGTGACCTGTTCTACTTGTGACATGTTCTACTTGTGACCTGTTCTACTTGTGACCTGTTCTACTTGTGACATGTTCTACTTGTGACCTGTTTTACTTGTGACCTGTTCTACTTGTTACCTGTTCTACTTGTGACCTGTTCTACTTTTGACATGTTCTACTTGTGACCTGTTCTACTTGTGACCTGTTCTACTTGTGACATGTTCTACTTGTGACCTGTTCTACTTTTGACATGTTCTACTTGTGACCTGTTCTACTTGTGACCTGTTCTACTTGTGACATGTTCTACTTTTGACCTGTTCTACTTGTGACCTGTTCTACTTGTGACCTGTTCTACTTGTGACCTGTTCTACTTGTGACCTGTTCTACTTGTGACCTGTTCTACTTTTGACCTGTTCTACTTTTGACCTGTTCTACTTTTGACCTGTTCTACTTTTGACCTGTTCTACTTGTGACCTGTTCTACTTGTGACCTGTTCTACTTGTGACCTGATCTGTTCCACAGACTGGAGTGAGGACAACTGGCCGGACTGGGACTGGTCAAGCTCTGGACTGTTTGGTTTAACTGACCAGCAGGTTGTTAACCTTAAGCTCAAACTTGCAGATCTACGGGAGGAGCTTAAGAAACTCAACTCCGAGGGAGGGAGGCTTGTCTTTGTAAGTAGTTCATGTCGTCATATAAGTGTGGGGAGCTTGGTTTGTGTGTAGCCATGGGAGGATGTTGTAATGTTTGGTAGTTCATGTTGTCATATAAGTGTGGGGAGCTTGGTTTGTGTGTAGCCGTGTATGTTGTAATGTTTGGTAGTTCATGTTGTCATATAAGTGTGGGGAGCTTGGTTTGTGTGTAGCCGTGTATGTTTTAATGTTTGGTAGTTCATGTTGTCATATAAGTGTGAGGAGCTTGGTTTGTGTGTAGCCATGGGAGGATGTTGTAATGTTTGGTAGTTCATGTCGTCATATAAGTGTGAGGAGCTTGGTTTGTGTGTAGCCATGGGAGGATGTTGTAATGTTTGGTAGTTCATGTCGTCATATAAGTGTGGGGAGCTTGGTTTGTGTGTAGCCATGGGAGGATGTTGTAATGTTTGGTAGTTCATGTTGTCATATAAGTGTGGGGAGCTTGGTTTGTGTGTAGCCATGGGAGGATGTTGTAATGTTTGGTAGTTCATGTTGTCATATAAGTGTGGGGAGCTTGGTTTGTGTGTAGCCGTGTATGTTGTAATGTTTGGTAGTTCATGTTGTCATATAAGTGTGGGGAGCTTGGTTTGTGTGTAGCCGTGTATGTTTTAATGTTTGGTAGTTCATGTTGTCATATAAGTGTGAGGAGCTTGGTTTGTGTGTAGCCATGGGAGGATGTTGTAATGTTTGGTAGTTCATGTCGTCATATAAGTGTGAGGAGCTTGGTTTGTGTGTAGCCATGGGAGGATGTTGTAATGTTTGGTAGTTCATGTCGTCATATAAGTGTGGGGAGCTTGGTTTGTGTGTAGCCGTGTATGTTTTAATGTTTGGTAGTTCATGTTGTCATATAAGTGTGAGGAGCTTGGTTTGTGTGTAGCCGTGTATGTTTTAATGTTTGGTAGTTCATGTTGTCATATAAGTGTGAGGAGCTTGGTTTGTGTGTAGCCGTGTATGTTTTAATGTTTGGTAGTTCATGTTGTCATATAAGTGTGAGGAGCTTGGTTTGTGTGTAGCCGTGTATGTTTTAATGTTTGGTAGTTCATGTTGTCACATAAGTGTGGGGAGCTTGGTTTGTGTGTAGCCGTGTATGTTTTAATGTTTGGTAGTTCATGTTGTCACATAAGTGTGGGGAGCTTGGTTTGTGTGTAGCCGTGTATGTTTTAATGTTTGGTAGTTCATGTTGTCATATAAGTGTGGGGAGCTTGGTTTGTGTGTAGCCGTGTATGTTTTAATGTTTGGTAGTTCATGTTGTCATATAAGTGTGAGGAGCTTGGTTTGTGTGTAGCCGTGTATGTTTTAATGTTTGGTAGTTCATGTTGTCATATAAGTGTGAGGAGCTTGGTTTGTGTGTAGCCATGGGAGGATGTTGTAATGTTTGGTAGTTCATGTTGTCATATAAGTGTGGGGAGCTTGGTTTGTGTGTAGCCGTGTATGTTTTAATGTTTGGTAGTTCATGTTGTCACATAAGTGTGGGGAGCTTGGTTTGTGTGTAGCCGTGTATGTTTTAATGTTTGGTAGTTCATGTTGTCATATAAGTGTGAGGAGCTTGGTTTGTGTGTAGCCATGGGAGGATGTTGTAATGTTTGGTAGTTCATGTTGTCATATAAGTGTGGGGAGCTTGGTTTGTGTGTAGCCGTGTATGTTTTAATGTTTGGTAGTTCATGTTGTCATATAAGTGTGAGGAGCTTGGTTTGTGTGTAGCCGTGTATGTTTTAATGTTTGGTAGTTCATGTTGTCATATAAGTGTGAGGAGCTTGGTTTGTGTGTAGCCGTGTATGTTTTAATGTTTGGTAGTTCATGTTGTCATATAAGTGTGAGGAGCTTGGTTTGTGTGTAGCCATGGGAGGATGTTGTAATGTTTGGTAGTTCATGTTGTCATATAAGTGTGGGGAGCTTGGTTTGTGTGTAGCCATGGGAGGATGTTGTAATGTTTGGTAGTTCATGTTGTCATATAAGTGTGGGGAGCTTGGTTTGTGTGTAGCCGTGTATGTTTTAATGTTTGGTAGTTCATGTTGTCATATAAGTGTGGGGAGCTTGGTTTGTGTGTAGCCATGGGAGGATGTTGTAATGTTTGGTAGTTCATGTTGTCATATAAGTGTGGGGAGCTTGGTTTGTGTGTAGCCGTGTATGTTGTAATGTTTGGTAGTTCATGTCGTCATATAAGTGTGGGGAGCTTGGTTTGTGTGTAGCCATGGGAGGATGTTGTAATGTTTGGTAGTTCATGTTGTCATATAAGTGTGGGGAGCTTGGTTTGTGTGTAGCCATGGGAGGATGTTGTAATGTTTGGTAGTTCATGTTGTCATATAAGTGTGGGGAGCTTGGTTTGTGTGTAGCCATGGGAGGATGTTGTAATGTTTGGTAGTTCATGTTGTCATATAAGTGTGGGGAGCTTGGTTTGTGTGTAGCCGTGTATGTTTTAATGTTTGGTAGTTCATGTTGTCATATAAGTGTGGGGAGCTTGGTTTGTGTGTAGCCGTGTATGTTTTAATGTTTGGTAGTTCATGTTGTCATATAAGTGTGGGGAGCTTGGTTTGTGTGTAGCCATGGGAGGATGTTGTAATGTTTGGTAGTTCATGTTGTCATATAAGTGTGGGGAGCTTGGTTTGTGTGTAGCCATGGGAGGATGTTGTAATGTTTGGTAGTTCATGTTGTCATATAAGTGTGAGGAGCTTGGTTTGTGTGTAGCCATGGGAGGATGTTGTAATGTTTGGTAGTTCATGTTGTCATATAAGTGTGGGGAGCTTGGTTTGTGTGTAGCCGTGTATGTTTTAATGTTTGGTAGTTCATGTTGTCACATAAGTGTGGGGAGCTTGGTTTGTGTGTAGCCATGGGAGGATGTTGTAATGTTTGGTAGTTCATGTCGTCATATAAGTGTGGGGAGCTTGGTTTGTGTGTAGCCATGGGAGGATGTTGTAATGTTTGGTAGTTCATGTTGTCATATAAGTGCAATAAACCGTCTAATCCTCCAATTTTCTCTATCGAAATGTGGGATTACATAATGTGATTGTTTAAAGTAATTTCCTAATGTCAATGTATAATGTGATTGCCTAATGTGATTGTTTAATGGTTTAATGTGATTGTATAATGTGATAGTGTTGGCTACCCTGTGACCGTGTCTCCTAATGTGAAGGGGGAGGAAGGTGTTCGCCTGTCATTGCTGTGGAATGAAAACATTTTCCATTTTTAAAAGTCCTAACAATAGGTAGATGTGGGCGGAGATTTGAATTCTACCAACAAGCAGTGATTTGATCTATGTGTAACAATTATGTAACAATTACACAATGGGGAATATGATCTCATGTATGGTTGAGGGGGAAACATTTGGTGTACGCATGTCAACATACTATAACATAGTGTACACATGTGACTTTTCTGTAACATAGTGTACATGTGTGAGTTTACTGCAGATTAACAATGTTTCAGTTGCAACAAACACAAGAAAACACAAGACGTACCCACATACTTGGTGTTCTACCCTTACATAACCACATACACAAATTTCAGGACTAAGCCCCCCCCCCCTCACCCAACAAAAGAAATGGCCGTCAAATATTTCACGCTTGGCTGGGTGGTAAAAATGTTGATTGTTATACCTGAGTCATAGAGTAACTCAACTTTTAAAAAACCGGGTATTGTTGTAAATACAAATGGTAGCTGCAGTGAGGTTCATTCAATGAGTAATACAACAGATAGTGTAAGTTACCTCACAAGTTAAAGACAGTTACAAATACTATGGACGTTTCGACCCAAGGTCTTCGTCAGCACACAACCGTTTGGTTACAGATTAGACAGAAAAGACAAACAGTAACACAGTTTTGGACTTAGCTCGACAGTGAAAACACGTCTTGTCTAAATGTTTTCACTGTCGAACTGAGTCGAATATTGTGTTACTGTTTGTCTTTTCTGTCGTTGCATTAGTTGTTACTGTACACGATTTACTAAATACCTGTATGTGTAGCACCTATTGAACATTCACCAAATATCTATCAACACTACAACATTCACCAAAAACATGTACTTGTGTCACCACTACAACATTCACCAAATACCTGTACTTGTGTCACCACTACAACATTCACCAAATACCTGTACTTGTGTCACTACTACAACATTCACAAAATACATGTGTGTCACCACTACACCATTCACCAAATACCTGTACTTGTGTCACCACTACACCATTCACCAAATACCTCTACTTGTGTCACCACTACAACATTCACAAAATACATGTGTGTCACTACTACAACATTCACCAATTATCTGTCACCACTACAACATTCACCAATTTTCTGTCACCACTACAACATTCACCAAATACCTCTACTTGTGTCACCACTACAACATTCACCAAATACTGTATGTGTGTCACCACTACAACATTCACCAAATACCTCTACTTGTATCACCTACTACAACATTCACCAAATACCTGTACTTGTGTCACCAAATATCCCAGCCTCACCAGATGCATCTACCCGTATCACGTGATTTGACTGTCGTAAATCAGGTTTTTAAAATGTGTTCACGTCCTCCAGTTTTTAATTTTCTCCTCATGGGCTGGAAGGTTACTGGGTAACAGATAAGATTTAACGCAGGGGGGGGGGGTAGATGTAGGTATGCAGGTGTTTGCTTACCTTGATATATGAGCTCTCCAGGTTTCTAGAAAACGTAAACTTTCGGCAAGTTTGGGGGATAATCCTGAGGTCAAGGTCAAACGTTTCTAGTTCTGTTTGAGAACCTTTTTACTTTGTTTCAATCACGTGTCACGTGGGGGGGAGGGGGGGCGTTACCAAGTCGCAACTCAAGGGGATGATGGGGGGGGGGGGGCACATCAAAGTGGTAATGTAAGGGTGTTCAGTGCCCGCTTCACTGCAACATAAGACTGCACTATAGGGCTGTAACACAGGACCTTAACACAGGACCTTAACACAGGACCTTAACACAGGACCTTAACACAGGACCTTAACACAGGACCTTAACACAGGACCTTAACACAAGAATTTACTGCAGGATCTCACTAAAGGCACTTAGTACGCGACCTTACCTACTGTAACATAACATTTTAGGACCCTAACCCAAACTTGGTAAGTCTAGTTTTATTCCTAGTAACTTTCATTCTAATCATGTGGAGTGTGGAGTGTAGCCCTTCATTACATTCTGATCTCATATTAAATGTTGTCATTTATTCAAATGTTGACACTTTCCTTACAATTCTAACCACAAATGTGGCCAGCTAACAATTTACTTGTTACCCGCTGTTTTACACACCAATCTAATCCAATATTCAAATCATTTCTCAATACTTTAAACTGCAACATAATTTAAATTATTTCACAATACTCTTAAAACATAATTTAAATCAATTCACAATACTCTAAACTAAAACATAAATCAATTCACACTACTCTAAACTAAAACATAAATCAATTCACACTACTCTAAACTAAAACATAAATCAATTCACACTAATCTAAACTAAAACATAAATCAATTCACACTACTCTAAACTAAAACATAAATCAATTCACACTACTCTAAACTAAAACATAAATCAATTCACACTACTCTAAACTAAAACATAAATCAATTCACACTACTCTAAACTAAAACATAAATCAATTCACACTAATCTAAACTAAAACATAAATCAATTCACACTACTCTAAACTAAAACATAAATCAATTCACACTACTCTAAACTAAAACATAAATCAATTCAACTACTTTCATCTACATTGTGTACAGGTTTTATTGTATAGCTGATGGTAAGATTGTTTTCTGATCGTCCCTGAACTCCACCCCTCCCCCACCCCCTCCCCCAACCCCTTACAACAATCAAGCTAGATTATATAATATATTGAGCGTTATAGCCGTCAATACAAGGAAGTAACTTTTGGTTCGAAAACTTTTTTAGGATTGTTATGTGGATTTCTCTGTCCTATTGTTTATTTGTATTGTTTATTTGTATTGTTTATTTGTATTGTTTATTTCCATCAAACATGTTTCATGTCTTTTCTAAGACGTTAAGGATTGGGCATGATGCCCCACCCCAGACCCAAAAGTTCCCCGCCCCTAAAGAACCTCAAATTGCACGTCATGTTGGTCACAGAGTTTCTTTCAGGCATCTCTGTGATTCTATATGAGGGCCTGTATTGTTATGCTGGATACAGGCTCCTAATTGTGTGGCCAATTTTCTCAGAAAGATCTCTTCTTCAGCTATCAGTTGGTTTGTCTGTTGCCATAGTACCTCATGGCCAGCGTATTCGAATGATCATTCTGAGGTATGAGTTTATAAATGATTGTATTTTCTTGTTATTTGTGGCAGTTATTCTCCATGTCTCAACGAACTCTATAGAGTAAAACAGGTTTTACTAGTGTGTTGAATACCTGGGTTTTTATTTTAGAACCTCAAGCGTGTTTTAGTTGATTAAAGGCTGTTATTGCCTTGCCCATCCTTATTTTTTTTCCAGTGTCCGCATTCCCGCCCCCCCCCCCCCCCTTGGAGAAAAATGTCTTAAAGAATCGATGGTTAGTCAGTGTAACCATCTAACCACGTATGGTCAAATTGGGTCAGATCTCTCAACTCTATGTCAAATGTTCTATTATAGAACAAATTAGATATTTCTATTATAGGATGTATGTTCTATTGTAGAACAAATCACCTCTATCAACAACGACTGCACAAATGTCCGCAACTAAACATGATCTACAACTTAACAGCGCCTCTTGTCTATCTCGAGTGCTGCCATTAAACTCTAGTATAGGCTGGGTCTACACATACAGTTTGTTTTCTCCACATGCAGAAGAGTGGGATAAATCAGACCAACAGGCACAGGGGCAATAAACATAGTGATATGGGCGGGGCATAATCTTGCCTTTACGACAACCTTAGGTAAAAAAAAAAACAAAAAAACCAGCAGTTAAACTGCCTTTGTTTGAATCTGAAAGAACAAATTAAAATTTGACGATAAGAAAACAATTAAAAAAACTTACCAAACCCCCCCCCCCAGTATCGCTGTTATCTCCCCTACATTGGCCTGTACAGAGTTACCGTTCGTGGCGTGATTGTGGACTTAACTCGTATACAGCATACCGCATACATGATACAGCATACATGATACAGCATTCAGTATACAGTATACTGTATGCTGTATACTGTATACTGTATCGTATACTGTATGCTGTATGATGCTGTATACTGTATCGTATACTGTATGCTGTATATATACTGTATACAGTATACAGTATACAGTATACTGTATACTGTATACTGTATACTGTATACTGTATACTGTATACTGTATACTGTATACTGTATACTGTATACTGTATACTGTATGCTGTATACGAATGAATGCTCTGTGGCAACACCAAGCACTTTTCATTTAAACACCTGTCAAATAAATCTGAAGATTCATATCTTGCAGTCAGCACAGTATAAAAATCATTGGGTCACAATAAACCATCACATTATAAGTCATTTTGAGATGACTGTACAGTCACGTATGACTTGAACTTCTTCAGAACTCAACTTGAATATCCCAGTCACCAAGAGAAAAAAATATTAATTATAATTTCACCTGTTTCATCCCAATTAAAGCGCGCCTCGCTGGTCTAATTAACATAAATTAACATTAAATTTGTAAACACGCTCCACAGAACTTGTTCAACTGGTTTTATTAAAAATTGTTTTTGTTCATAGATCGAGGCTTGCTACTAATTCATTCTTCGAAAACTACCGGGTTTTGTAGTTTTTCTACCCTACCCTACCCTACCTTACCCTACCCTACCTTACCCTACCCTACCCTACCCTACCTTACCCTACCCTACCTTACCCTACCCTACCTTACCCTACCCCACTCACCCCGCCCCTTCCCAACAACCTCAGCTATTTCGCACTCTGAATAAAAAGTTGGATGTCTTAAAATCCTGTGCTGATTGACCCATCTTTAATTCAAGGTCACAACCTCAATGACCTTTGTTCCTAAATTAGCCATAACAATCAATTACACACGAGAGAGCGGAGCGTAGGGTTTTTCTCCGTACACGCCAGTACATGTGTGTTGTAGCCTACACACGTGTTAGATCCTACACACAACAAGCTCAGCGGACACAAGAAAGTCTGAGAGAGACAAGAGACATCAGTCACTAACGAGCCGTGAACTGTTGTCACCACGTGACGTCTGTTAGTTGTCTGTCTTATGGCGGACTTGCTACACGCAGTAGGTGTGCTGAGTTTTGCAGTTGTTACACAGTGTGTTACACGCAGGAGGTGTGCTGAGTGTTCCAGTTATTCCAGCTGGAAAACTTATGTGACGTAAAGTTTTCCCGTTGATATTCTAGTGACGTAAGGTTTTCCTGTCCATATTCTAGTGACGTGAAGTTTTCATGTTGATATTCTAATGACGTAAAGTTTTCATGTTGATATTCTAGTGACGTAAAGTTTTCCTGTTGATATTCTAATGACGTAAAGTTTTCATGTTGATATTCTAGTGACGTAAAAATCACTAGTCTAGTCGACATAAAATTATTCTTATTTTCTCGAGACACGCAATTCGACTGTTATTCCTGTTGTAGAAAGCTTTTGGTGATTGATTCGTGTTATATAAAGCTTTCTAAAGTATTTGATGGTATTTTATGTTTGCGTTGAATCGTGAATTTCTTTGTATTAAAATACAACAGGGGTAAAAAAAAAATTATGAACTTGGTCTGTCGTCTTATTCAGCTGTGTAATGCTATTCATCTTGTGAACACATTTTTAGTAAAGACATTTATGTACGTGCTATTTCCATTCCAGTTGTTTTTCCTGCAAGTGTAGTTTACTTTATTCTCCTGCCGTTGTCCCCACGTGTATATCCCCCACCCCTCCACATAAGGACGGGCAGCACAAGTTAAGCTGCTGTGATAAGACAAAGCACTTGAGAGTTGCCAGTTCAGCAATCTCTCACCTTGCTGGCTACCTGACCAACCTGGCTACCTGACCAACCTGACCACAATTACAATTGTTTTCAACTGCTGGCTCAGGTGTCGTGACGTCATTCCTTGGGCTATGTGTACGCCTTTCTGTGGTTGTAATTTCACTTTGTGGATACCTGACGTAACGAAACCTGGATAACTTTTACCTGATATAACAACCTGTCACATGAAGGTAGTGATGTGTACCTGCCGTACACCTAGATCACGGAGAGGTGAGAACGTGTGGACAGTGTAGGAACTCTTAGAGGTCAATGTACGCCATGGAGGATGTAAGTACCGAGTCACTTGTTTGACACCACCCCCCTCCACACACACACCGAGTCACACTTGTTTCGACCCCCCTCACACACACACACACAGTTTCTTCCAGGCACCTCTTTAGAGAAGAAAGTCTACCGCCCCCCTCCCCCGAACGAAATGAAATTTATATAGAAAAGATATACTTTCAACAGTGTTCGTCCCCTGTCCCCCAAGAAAGTCTACCGACCCCCCCCCCCCCCCCGAAAATTTTAAGTCCCCCCCCCCCCCCAGTAGAAAAAATTCTGGAAGAAACACTGCACACAAACATACAGACATTTTATTTAAACTCTGACCTCAGTTCACAGTAGTGCCCGGCATTGATGGGAAAAAAAGGAAGTGGTTATGGTAGCGAGGGGAGGGGTGGGGTGCTACAAGGGAAAAGTCATAAGTGTATTATGAACAACTCTAATTTTTAGCAGCCGTAAACTGACCAGTTATTCAAATAATTTCAATTTTTTTCTTTCAAATTAACAATCTCCTTTTGCAAATTAACTACATCTTATTGCAAACTTATTATCCTTTATTAACACCACTGTCTTGACACCACTGTCCTGACACCACTGTCCTAACACCACTGTCCTAACACCACTGTCCTGACACCACCACTGTCCTGACACCACCACTGTCCTAACACCACTGTCCTGACACCACCACTGTCCTGACACCACTGACACCACTGTCCTGACACCACCACTGTCCTGACACCACTGACACCACTGTCCTGACACCACCACTGTCCTGACACCACCACTGTCCTGACACCACCACTGTCCTGACACCACCACTGTCCTGACACCACCAATGTCCTGACACCACTGTCCTAACACCACTGTCCTGACACCACCACTGTCCTGACACCACTGTCCTGACACCACCACTGTCCTGACACCACCACTGTCCTGACACCACTGTCCTGACACCACTGACACCACTGTCCTGACACCACTGTCCTGACACCACTGACACTACTGTCCTGACACCACTGACAGCACTGTCCAGACACCACCACTGTCCTGACACCACCGCTGTCTTACACCACTGTCCTGACACCACCACTGTCCTGACACCACCACTGTCCTGACACCACCACTGTCCTGACACCACTGTCCTGACACCACCGCTGTCCTGACACCACCGCTGTCCTGACACCACTGTCCTGACACCACTGTCCTGACACCACTGTCCTGACACCACCGCTGTCCTGACACCACCGCTGTCCTGACACCACCGCTGTCCTGACACCACTGTCCTGACACCACCACTGTCCTGACACCACTGTCCTGACACCACTGTCCTGACACCGCTGTCCTGACACCGCTGTCCTGACACCACTGTCCTGACACCACCGCTGTCCTGACACCACCGCTGTCCTGACACCACCGCTGTCCTGACACCACCGCTGTCCTGACACCACCGCTGTCCTGACACCACCGCTGTCCTGACACCACTGTCCTGATCGCATCACCTCCACGTCACAACTCTGACGTCACTTCTCTGTCAGTAAGGTAGACACCAGATCCTTCACTAAATCAATCTGTCTAAGCTTGTCTTCACTAAATCAATCTGTCTAAGCTTGTCTTCACTAAATCAATCTGTCTAAGCTTGTCTTCACTAAATCAATCTGTCTAAGCTTGTCTTCACTAAATCAATCTGTCTAAGCTTGTCTAGTTGTCATTAAATTATTAATTCGCTTCCATTGAAGCAGAATGTACCGTAACCCATCTAATCAATCAAAGTCCAGTAGTGTATTCAGGCTACTGGCGTTCTAAATGCGGACATTGCCACAATAACAGAGAAGAAAAGGTCTTTCAAATTTTGTCGTCAACATTTTTTGTCCATCTCATTACAAGCAATACATCACATTCTGTTAAAACAACAGACAGAGTTTGAAGTTATAAAAAGTCACAAGAACAATAAAACACAATTACAAATTGAAGTAAAAAAAAACATCATTAAAATAGAAATAATTCAAAGCCTTAATTAAAAATTGTCCAATGTGTAAAATTTTAAAATATCCAATGTCTAATTTTACAAATTGTACTTGCTATGTATTTTTGTGCCGGGAATTTGTCGCTGACGATCGTGTCTAATGTATCACTCACACGTGCACATATACGTACACAAACACACACACACACACACACGAACACACACAAACATCACTGCCTTCTCTCACATCCATCCATTCATGCATCACAACACACACGGCACACACTATCTACTTCTATTGTAAGTTTCTCAAAAAAAACTTCTTTCAAATTTTCTCGTTTCAGTTGTGTTATTCAGTATCGATCCTGTAGTATCGTACTTTGACTGGGGTGTTAACACGCCCTGTTTTCTGTGATTGAAGTAGGTTTAGTATCGCTTATAGTAGTGTGGAAATATTGTCGCTGCGAATATTATTGTGTGGGTAAACGTTGGTAGCGCTGGATTACCTTTCAAATAGAGACCACAAGCAGACGAGACAGGTAAGACAGAGGTCAGAATGTGGTGTATCTAGAAGATTCGATCTCTACTCTCGTGGACTGGATGGAAGATGTAAATTGGAGATAACACGACTGTCGACAGAACTTTTCCCGCGCTACAAGGGGGGGGGGGGGGGGATAGGGAGGGGGATTTAGAAGATTTGAAGCTTTCATAAGCCTTAAGGTAGATTTAATTTATCCTTTGGTCTGCTCAATGTGCTGTGTTGTATTAGTGTGTGGTGTTGGTGTGTGCCCTATATGTGGCATATGTTGTGTTGACGTGCTATAGACGTGCTCTGTATGCTGGGATGTAAACTAGACTAGCCGGTGTTCGATAAAAAAAAAACATCAAAGTAGGACGATATGTGATGACCGCTATGACCAATTCTAAAGGAACGAAAACATCAAATAATTCAATTGTTTGAGCTGTGGAAAGTTGGGTTCTTTTTTTTTAATGAATGCATTCAGTTGGTATGTACTTCACGTAGATCAACACTACAGCTTTGAACTAAGGGTTGTTGGAACATGCCATCCTTTAGCTCCACTGTCAGACCAGTTTAGCTCAGAGCTGTCCGAGCGTGCTGTAGTGAGCAGCAATCAACGATCGGTCCACTGATCTACGTCACCCAGTCGATACACGTCTGTGCCAGCTGGTGTGTGGCTGTGTATCACACCTCGGCCACACGGGATCAATGTCAAGGTTGCTAGGATTAATTGCTTGTTTGTGTTGACACTTGCATCAACCCCGTGGCTTGCTGGTTGTTAGGACGTTACCATAGAAACGGTATGTGTGTGTTCTACACGTCATTACCACCACCGTGTTGAGTGTGCGCGTGGTGTGTTAGGCTACTCAGTGTAACATTTCTACTGGAGGTTTGAGTACGTGTAACGTGAAGTGTACTCACCCTACTTGTAGCGTCAAGTGTACTCACCCAGTAGGATTGAAACCTGAGACCAGCAGGTGTCGCTAGCTCACCCGACCACCAGGTTGGCGTGCTGTGTGTAAAGATTATGGTGGCATTGTTCATACAATTACACTACATGAAGTTAACATTAAAAGTCAATATCGGAAGTTACCATTTATGTCTTTGAAAATTAAATTTAAAGATACTATTTAAAGTTACCATTAAAGTTACTATTTAAGGTTACCATTTAACGTTACCATTTAACGGTAGCGTTTGAAGCTACCAATTAAAGCTACCATTTTATTTTACCGTTTAAAACTACCATTTAAAGTTACTATTCGAGGTTACTATTTAAGGTTACCATTTAAAGATACGATTTTAAAGTTACCATTTAAAGGTACGATTTTAAAGTTACCATTTAAAAGTACCTTATAAAGCTACCGTTTAAAATTACCAATTAAAGCTACCATTTAGAATTACCATTTAAAGCTACCATTTAATTACCATTCAAAGTTACCATTTAAAGGTTCCATTTAAAATTACCATTTAAAGCTACCAATTAAAGTTACTATTTAAAATTTCCATTGAAAGCTACCATTTAGTTACCATTTAATGCTACCATTTAAAGTTACTATTTAAAGTTACCATTTAAAGATACCATTTAAAGCTACCATTTAATGCTACTATTTAAAGGTACCATTTGAAGCTACCATTTAAAGCTACCATTTAAAGCTATCATTTAAAGCTATCATTTAAAGGTACCATTTAAAGTTACCATTTAAAGGTACCATTTAAAGGTACCATTTAAAGTTACCTTTTAAAAGTACCATTTAAAATTACCATTTAAAGCTACCATTTAAAGTTACTATTTAAAGTTACCATTGAAAGCTACCATTTAATGCTACCATTTAAAGGTGCTATTTAAAGTTACCATTTAAAGCTACCATTTAAAGCTACCATTTAGCTACCATTTAGTTACCATTTAAAGTTACCATTGAAAGCTACCATTTAAAGCTACCATTTAAAGATACCATTTAAAGTTACCATTTAAAGTTACCATTTAAAGGTACCATTTAAGTTACCTTTTAAAAGTACCATTTAAAATTACCATTTAAAGCTACCATTTAAAGTTACTATTTAAAGTTACCATTGAAAGCTACCATTTAATGCTACCATTTAAAGGTGCTATTTAAAGTTACCATTTAAAGCTACCATTTAAAGCTACCATTTAGCTACCATTTAGTTACCATTTAAAGTTACCATTGAAAGCTACCATTTAAAGCTACCATTTAAAGATACCATTTAAAGTTACCATTTAAAGTTACCATTTAAAGGTACCATTTAAGTTACCTTTTAAAAGTACCATTTAAAATTACCATTTAAAGCTACCATTTAAAGTTACTATTTAAAGTTACCATGAAAGCTACCATTTAATGCTACCATTTAAAGGTGCTATTTAAAGTTACCATTTAAAGCTACCATTTAAAGATACCATTTAAAGTTACCATTTAAAGCTACCATTTAAAGCTACCATTTAAAGCTACCATTTAAAGCTACCATTTAAAGCTACCATTTAAAGTTACCATTTAGCTACCATTTAGTTACCATTTAAAGTTACCATTGAAAGCTACCATTTAAAGATACCATTTAAAGTTACCATTTAAAGCTACCATTTAAAGCTACCATTTAAAGTTACCATTGATTGAACTCCCCAGAGAAACCCAGACGACTACAACTCTCGCCAGCTGGCTCGACAAGAGGAGGCCAAGACTCGCGTCCAGAGAAGGTCTGTCACCGACCGCCTCAAGTCTAGCAGCGGTTCCAGACAGCGCTATAGCTACTCCGGCCAGAGAAGTGCCAGCGTCGACACGACTTCCGGCTCGTACCGGCACAACAGACGCTCCCAGAATTTGACATCCGCCGCGTCAGTTCCAGAATCTTCTAGCCAGACGTCGCCACCAGAGCTGGAAAGTGGAGCAGACGACTCAACGCCCCGCAACTCAGCGCCGCCAGATAGAGCGCCAAAGGCCGACAACTCGGCCTTGACACTTCGGACCAGCCGGAAGAAGGACAACCTCTCTCTCGAGCTAGCCTCGATAGCGCTGGGGCGCCCCATCAATGTAGAGCCCACGCCCGCGCCCGTGTCAGCTGAACGCGCCCAGCTTCTCCAGGGCAGTCGCACAGAGCTTTCAAGATCCAAATCCGTGGATTCGCAACTAATCCACAAGGTCAAGGACGTATCCATAGCAGAGCCTGTCGCACCACTTAGGTCATCCAAGAAAGTTCGAGCACCGCCCCCTCCATCCACCCCTTCACCTTCTGCTGCATTAACTGAAAGCTTTGACTCTACAGTTGGCTATTCTTTAGTTGGTTCTACCCCACCTATAGCCAACCAAACCCCGCCTATAACCAACCAAACTCCGCCTATAATCAACCAAGCCCCACCTTTAACCAACCAAGCCCCGCCTTTAACCAACCAAGCCCCGCCTATAACCAATCAAGCTCCACCTATAACCAACCAAGCCCCGCCTATAACCAACCAAGCCCCACCTACAATAATCCAAGCCCCGCCTCCAGCTAGCCTCTCACAGGATGTTTTTATCTCAGACGTCAGGTCGCTAACTGCAGCTCCCCCTACACCCCCCAGTACTGGCACCGTTAGTGACACCGACTCGCCGTGTCCTGCAGATAACAGTCAGGTGAAGACCGCCCCTCTCCACGTAGACACGGAGATATCTGCAGGTGTTATCTCACCTGAGTTAAAACCCCAGCGGCCCCCTAGACTGAAGAAAAGAAAGGAATCTATTGACACCTCACAGGAACTGACGTCACCCAGTTCACCTTTGACCTCAGTGAACCAACTAACAAACAGCACTCAGCCTTCTACAAACGACAATGGAGTTGTTGATAGAACACAATCAAAGGAGACATTTCCAATCGAGCGTGTGACGTCACGTGTGACGTCAGGTGTGACGTCAGGTGTGACGTCAGGTGTGACGTCAGGTGAGGCTAGCCTGACCACCAGAGCAGACCCCAGCGTAGATTTACTGCTGGAACTCAACTCTAGACCCCAACACAATCTGGCCTCTGACACAGACCAGCATCACGTGACCGAGTGGCTAGAACAAAGCGCCGTAACTCCCAATATAAAGACATCCGGAAGTGACGAGTTTGACCTTATTTTGATGAGCCTATCAGACAACATGTCTAAAACTAACCGGAAGTCAAGTCCGCCAAAACCAAGCTTGAATATAGCAGACGATTTACAGACAGCCATGTTTGGCAGTGACGTGTCGGACTCGGATGCTGAGCCCCCGCCCCTCCCTAGCTCACCCCCACCCCCAATACCAGCAGGTGGCCCGCCCACGGGTGTACAGAGGGGGGCAGTGGGGGAGGAGATCATCGTGGAATACTCGGTTCAAACCCAGTTCAGCCAAGCCGCCAGGAACCATGTGTCAACTGTCAGTAACCATGTGCCAACTGGCAGTAACCATGTGTCAGCCAAAGCGCCATCTACACTAGCCCTGTCCACGGAAGGAAAGGGAAACAACCCACCAAAAACCTGTGCTGACCTGAGATCTGATTTCTTCGGTCTTACCTCCCCTAGAACTGAGAAAAATATTCGCGACGATTTTCTAGAGAATTCAACGGGCACCAATGGGCTGACCAAGCTTGACCTTAATGAGTTCAAAGTTAACCTAACCGATGTTAATGTTGACCTTACAGAGGTCAAAGTTGACGTGAGGTCTGAACTGGAGGACAACTTGGACAGCTCTGATGATGGTGGGGCACATAAGGGAGACAATTCTTTAGGTGAGGATTTTTTCATTTCCCTTCCTATACTTTTTATGTGTGATGTTGTCCTTGGGTCATGTATGTCGGCCTAATGTTGATGTCAAAAGATGTTTTCATCAACATATGTTCACACCTCGTGTTGTCATTTACAGCCATTAGCGTCACCCCCCCCCCCCCCCCCCACACACACACAACACACCCCCACCATCACCACCCCATGATTAATGTGTATGATTGATGTGGCCAAGCTGTCTCAATCTTTCTTCTATAGCTGGTTCACGCTCTGACGCCAAATATTTGACACGATCATTGTTTCTCTTTGTGCTTGATTGAAAAGGGTATTTCCGGTACTGGTTTGACCTTTCATCTAGTAACTTGCTTCCATGCCCCACCTCCCCTATTAGTCTCCTACATGTCCCCTAGTAACATGCCCCTCCCCGTAGTAATTTATCGCCTATATGTCCCTCCCCCTAGTAACTTACCTCCTACATGCCCCTCCCCCTAGTAACTTACCTCCATGCCCTCTCCCCTAGTAACTTGTAACCTACAACCCCTCATAACGTGTTTCTTACATGCCCCTCCCCCTAGTAACTTACCTCCTATATGTCCCATCCCCCTAGTAACTTGTAACCTAGACCTCCCTCATTAACGTGTTTCTTACATGCCCCTCCCCCTAGTAACTTACCTCCTATATGTCCCATCCCATTAACTTGTCACCTACATGCCCTCCTCCCCCCAATTTACCATCTACATGCCCCCTCCCCCAATTTACCATCTACACGCCCCCTCCTCCCCCAATTTACCACCTACATGCCCCCCTCCCCCCAATTTACCACCTACATGCCCCCTCCCCCAATTTACCACCTACATGCCCCCCTCCCCCAATTTACCACCTACAAGCTCCACTCCCCCAATTTACCACCTACATGCCCCCTCCCCCAATTTACCACCTACAAGCTCCACTCCCCCAATTTACCACCTACATGCCCCCCTCCCCCAATTTACCACCTACATGCCCCCCTCCCCCAATTTACCACCTACAAGCTCCACTCCCCCAATTTACCACCTACATGCCCCCTCCCCCAATTTACCACCTACAAGCTCCACTCCCCCAATTTACCACCTACATGCCCCCCTCCCCCAATTTACCACCTACATGCCCCCTCCCCCAATTTACCACCTACATGCCCCCCACCCCCAATTTACCACCTACATGTCCCCTCCCCCAATTTACCACCTACATGCCCCCTCCCCCAATTTACCACCTACATGCCCCCTCCCCCAATTTACCACCTACATGTCCCCTCCCCCAATTTACCACCTACATGCCCCCTCCCCCAATTTACCACCTACAAGCTCCACTCCCCCAATTTACCACTTACATGTCCCCTCCCCCAATTTACCACCTACATGCCCCTCCCCCAATTTACCACCTACATGTCCCCTCCCCCAATTTACCACCTACATGTCCCCTCCCCCAATTTACCACCTACATGCCCCTCCCCCAATTTACCACCTACATGTCCCCTCCCCCAATTTACCACCTACATGCCCCCTCCCCCAATTTACCACCTACAAGCTCCACTCCCCCAATTTACCATCTACATGCCCCCTCCCCCAATTTACCATCTACACGCCCCCTCCTCCCCCAATTTACCACCTACATGCCCCCTCCCCCAATTTACCACCTACATGCCCCCTCCCCCAATTTACCACCTACATGCCACACTCCTCCCCCAATTTACCACCTACATGCCCCCCTCCCCCAGTAGCACCTGTTGACCTGTGACCTGACCTCTGCAGGTGACAGTGGCATCTTGACCTCCAGCCTGTGCAGTACGCTAGAGGAACCAGAGCTGACCGTCACGGTGACCAAGTCCACAGAGACGTCACCCAGCCACCCCCGCACACCCCTTCTGATAGACATTCCCACCCCCCACCAGACGCCCCACCCCGCCTCCCCCAGGAGCCAGGAGCTGGTGGAGAGGGCCAGACAGTTTGCTGACATGGTCCAGCCCAGGATCGTGGTCAAGAGGGAGGGGCAGGTGGACGAGACGCTGTCCCCCGAGCTGCTCCACAGTCTGGAGCTCCAGAGACGGGCGGTCATCTCCCAGAGCACGGTCAAGCGGAGGGTCAGCACCGGCCTCTCGCCGTCTGCTGAGATGGAGGGGAAGATGTTCCAGGAAGGTAGGCCGCTGTCTCTGTCTTAGTTACATAGGCCGGTGTCTCTGTCTCACATGTCTTCCCACATAGGCCCACCTATACTGGTGTCTTAGTTACATGTCTTTCTACATAGACATACAGTGTCCGTCTAGTTCCATAGACATTTGTCTCCACATATGCAAGTGCCCGGCTGACTGTTGTACTTGCGCGACCTGTAGCTGTAGACGAATAGAACACGAAACGTTCACACCCAAACATGTTTTTAGTAGATTAAAATTTTCTTCCTTTATTTTTAGGCCACGTTTTTTAATGGGGTTAAAGCGGGAGACAATCACACACAAAACTAGCAAATACTTTTAGAAGTATTTAATGGTTACGTCCCCTGACTAGCGTATTAAAATCCCCTGACAGGGTCGTGTTATAGCTCCTTGTGTAACAGTCAAAAAACATTTAAAGAAACAAGAGTTTAAGACTATAGCGGACATTGTTAACGTTTGACATTCTGTACCTGCCATAATTTTACCTGTCATAGTCGACCTGTCATAATTAAACGGGTTATAGTTGACTTGTCAGAGTTGACTTGTCAGAGTTGACTTGTCAGAGTTGACTTGTCAGAGTTGACTTGTCAGAGTTGACTTGTCATAGTTGACTTGTCAGAGTTGACTTGTCAAGTGTTTGTATCTGATCTGTGAAAATGTGTGAGTTCACTTGATCGCTTATGTGATTCCATCTTAAATCTTGTCATCATATGACATTTCTAACTGAGCCAACATAGCACATACAATAACTGACTGGGCCAACATAGCACATACAATAACTGACTGGGCCAACATAGCACATACAATAACTGACTGGGCCAACATAGCACATACAATAACTGACTGGGCCAACATAGCACATACAATAACTGACTGGGCCAACATAGCACATACAATACCTGACTGGGTCAACATAGCACACACAATACCTAACTGGGCCAACATAGCACATACAATACCTAACTGGGCCAACATAGCACATACAATACCTGACTGGGCCAACATAGCACATACAATACCTGACTGGGTCAACATAGCACACACAATACCTAACTGGGCCAACATAGCACATACAATACCTAACTGGGCCAACATAGCACATACAATACCTGACTGGGCCAACATAGCACATACAATACCTAACTGGGCCAACTTAGCACATACAATACCTAACTGGGCCAACATAGCACATACAATACCTGACTGGGCCAACATAGCACATACAATACCTAACTGGGCCAACTTAGCACATACAGTACCTGACTGGGCCAACATAGCACATACAATACCTAACTGGGCCAACTTAGCACATACAATACCTAACTGGGCCAACTTAGCACATACAATACCTGACTGGGCCAACATAGCACATACAATACCTAACTGGGCCAACTTAGCACATACAATACCTAACTGGGCCAACATAGCACATACAATACCTAACTGGGCCAACATAGCACATACAATACCTGACTGGTAACTCGAATCACCTAAGCGAGAGATTCGTGTCGACATTCCAGAGATAAGGCGACATGTTGAAACAATGCGACTACAATGTGTTGTCAGGTATCGATTAGGCCAGTATCGATCAGAATACATTAACACAACGATATTTAATCTTTGTCGGTCTACATATTGGGGGTTGCCTATGTGGTGCAGGTATGTTTTATTCTACTGAAGGTTGTTGGGTCAAATTTTGGTTCATCTCTGTATACATCTATGTACACATCTCTGTACACATCTCTGTATACATCTCTGTATACATCTCTGTACACATCTCTGTATACATCTCTGTACACATCTCTGTACACATCTAGATCTAGTGGTGGCTGTGCCCGTTAGTTAAATGCTCCCTGTAAGTGACTCTGCCCTTATCATGTGACTCTAGTAACCTGCTAGTCAATAAATGGTTGATTGACAAGTCCATAAGCTCACTAAAACAGAACTAATTAACTAATTAACTCATGAACGTTGGTTTAACCTTTGAATTAAAAGTATACTTCTTTCAGACACTCCCCAGTAGCCAATGACAATCCCCAGCCACCAATGAAACCCCTCACACACCTTTCAGTCACCTGTCATACCCCCTTCTTGTATAGAGATGTTTTCGAAATGGCTGTGCTACCCACACACAAATACACACACACACTGTACACTGTACACTCACACACAAATCCACACACACATACCAAAAAAAGTGAATAAAAGAACTGCCTACAGAGGCAAGCACTGAATAAACACGACAAAAAACTCTTGTTTTGATTAGTTTTTTTCTCCGGCGAGATGACATTAAGACCAGCAGTTGTAAAGACGAGATGACAGCTATGCATGAAGACTGAACATATCCGTCATTTGATGTCGAGAAAAAACATGGAGGACACGCCTCTCTTTATAGGCCGTCGTGTGTGGGTTGTATGGTGTTTATGACTCCAACATAATGGCGTCAACACCACGACTCCAACACCACCACGACTCCAACACCACCACGACTCCAACACCACCACGACTCCAACAGCACGACTCCAACAGCACGACTCCAACACCACGACTCCAACACCACCACGACTCCAACACCACCACGACTCCAACACCACGACTCCAACACCACGACTCCAACACCACCACGACTCCAACACCACCACGACTCCAACACCACCACTCCAACACCACGACTCCAACACCACCACGACTCCAACACCACCACGACTCCAACACCACGACTCCAACACCACGACTCCAACACCACGACTCCAACACCACGACTCCAACACCACGACTCCAACACCACGACTCCAACACCACGACTCCAACACCACCACGACTCCAACACCACGACTCCAACACCACGACTCCAACACCACGACTCCAACACCACGACTCCAACACCACGACTCCAACACCACCACGACTCCAACACCACCACGACTCCAACACCACCACTCCAACACCACGACTCCAACACCACCACGACTCCAACACCACCACGACTCCAACACCACCACGACTCCAACACCACGACTCCAACACCACGACTCCAACACCACGACTCCAACACCACGACTCCAACACCACCACGACTCCAACACCACGACTCCAACACCACGACTCCAACACCACGACTCCAACACCACGACTCCAACACCACGACTCCAACACCACGACTCCAACACCACGACTCCAACACCACGACTCCAACACCACGACTCCAACACCACGACTCCAACACCACGACTCCAACACCACGACTCCAACACCACGACTCCAACACCACGACTCCAACACCACGACTCCAACACCACCACGACTCCAACACCACCACTCCAACACCACGACTCCAACACCACCACGACTCCAACACCACCACGACTCCAACACCACGACTCCAACACCACGACTCCAACACCACGACTCCAACACCACGACTCCAACACCACGACTCCAACACCACGACTCCAACACCACGACTCCAACACCACCACGACTCCAACACCACGACTCCAACACCACGACTCCAACACCACGACTCCAACACCACGACTCCAACACCACGACTCCAACACCACGACTCCAACACCACGACTCCAACACCACGACTCCAACACCACGACTCCAACACCACGACTCCAACACCACGACTCCAACACCACGACTCCAACACCACGACTCCAACACCACGACTCCAACACCACGACTCCAACACCACGACTCCAACACCACGACTCCAACTAGAGGCTGACTGATTACAAAAAAAAAATTACCAAAATGTTTGAATACGACCAGTCTCTGACCAGTCTCTGACCACAAATTGGATAAGATGTGAAAAAGGAAAGTCACGTGATAGCTTTGGTAGCGGTAAATGGACGTCTACTCTATGCCATCAAATCGGGTGCAGAAGTAAACGCCCAGGTGGTGTATGTTGATGTCTTTGACCTCTGATTGCTGCTCTGTCACCCCCCCCCCCCTTCTAAATACGACCCAGACAATTCACATCAAAGAAAATGGCTACCAACTTTAATGAATAGCATCATTTTTCACATTTTTGAGTAAACACAAACTATTTGACTTCTTTGATGGGGAACATCTTTGTTGTCAGTGATAGCTGTCACAGGTAGAATAATAGGTCACGTGATCACCGTGTCCCCCAGGATGGGGGGGGGGTACCGGAGTGACGTCTTGTCAAAATGTCAAATTTATCAAAGAAATATTTGAAAAACAGTTTTTTTTTTACATCAGCTTACAATGATTAAACTATTGGTGGGTGGGGGTGGGAAGGGGTGGGGGAGGGGGGGGGGTCCCGTCTTTGCTGACCACAGAATCACGTCTGGTCACAAAGTGTAGCCTGTTGTCATAGGGCTGTTTAATGATGGCTGTTTAAGGATGGCTGTTTTAAATTACTGTCAAAATGGTATATGATGGTAAAAGTTGATGGAAAACAAATTAGATATCGTCATGGGTTAATGTACAACTTGATAGTCTTGGGTGATGAAACAGCGGAATGTCCTAGTCTGATTCTTTACGTACACTTTTCCCAACGTCCTGCTTTGCGTCCAATGTCCTACAGTTTGTCCAATGTCCTACCGTTTGTCCAATGTCCTACAGTTTGTCCAATGTCCTACCGTGTGTCCAATGTCCTACCGTTTGTCCAATGTCGTGATGTTGTCGTGTCTTAACGACATTTCATGTTGACGACAGCAGTGGTCGACCGGTCCCGTTATTCCATGTAGTGAGATTTAGTGTTGTCACGTGACCCACAGACCTCATTATATATTCATATGACCCTGGGAAGAGTTCAATATATTTACGTGTACTTTCAGTGTACTTTGGCTAGCACAAGTGATCAAGTTTATTTCACTTTCACTGCTTTTTTAGTCCTGCTGCTAGGCTAGGTTAGGTTAGGGTAGGTTAGGCTAAGTTAGGCTAGGCTAGGCTTGGCAGTGAATACTATCAGAACAATAATAACGCCAATAAAATTTAAAACACTCGACATAAAAATAAGTATCGTTCGATTCCTTCTCCTACTCCCCCCCCCCCCCTATTCTTCCTTTCTTAATTAAAAGAGTATTTGTTCCGTTAAATTAAATTAAAACGATACCCCCCTCCCTGACGACCCCAGCGCTTGCCAGGATGTGAAGGGGTCTGTTTTTGTTTGTGCTATATCGAGGTGTCGCATGTCTAAGGCGTGTGACGCAGGCAAATCAAATTGTCCCCCCTACCCCCCCCCCCCCCCCACCACCACCATCCCTCCCGCTGCAGGTGTTTCTATATTTAACCTGAATCATCTCCCTCGATCACCACAATCACAGATATCTCAGATAAGGCAGGATTAGGGGGGTGTGTCGGCGTGCCCTCTCCACATGCACACCTCAGATGTAAGCGAGACTAGCATGTAAGCGAGACTCCAGTGTAAGCGCGCCTACAGGTTCAAACAGAGCAGTTGATTTACAGCCCCATTATCGGAGTGGCCAGATAAAGCTGGCTGGTTCCTGTTGTTCCAGTCGAACAATCGGCACCAAGTCTACTGACATCTAGCTGACATTGGCAGCCTTCATGACATCTCAGTGACATTTTATTCTTTCGGGCAACCCTAGGACTACGTGTTTAGATTTTACTATAATTGTGTGCCTACATTTTCTAGCTGGTGCTACGTTTCTGTGCCCACAATTTCTATTTGATACTACATTTATGTGACTACGTTTCCGAGTTGAGACTATATTTGTTGGACTACATTTTCTACTGGAGATTATATTTGTCTAACTACATTTTCTACTGGAGATTATATTTGTCTAACTACATTTTCTACTGGAGATTTGTATGAGTCAGAACGAAATTTCTGATTTGAATGTTTGTTGGGCTGTCTCGACTAAAATTCGATAGTCGCGCTATATCGTCTGAATGTCGTCTGCTGTTGGCGACAGTCCTCGCGCACTCCGCACGTGCATTTAGTTGTAGCGTCAGGTGAGCACAGACACACAGACACACAGACACACGTCAACATGTCCATGTGGGAGAAGTGGCGGGATATTTACGCTGAAGGTAAGGCCACACACCTTTTATATACCCACTTCTTACCTGTGTAGGTAAAGTGGACACACCTTTTATATACCCACTTCTTACCTGTGTAGGTAAAGTGGACACACCTTTTATATACCCACTTCTTACCTGTGTAGGTAAAGTGGACACACCTTTTATTTACCCAGTTCTTACCTGTGTGGGTAAAGTGGACACACCTTTTATATACCCACTTCTTACCTGTGTATGTAAAGTGGACACACCTTTTATATACCCACTTCTTACCTGTGTATGTAAAGTGGATGTCACAAAGAATGTGAATTTTCTGACTGCCCGTCTGTTCCTTATCGTGTTCTGTACAGGCTTTAATGTCACATGCCGGGTGGCCCTCATCTCCTCATGGCCTGACATCAATATTGTTGACATATGTGTGCCACACTATTGTTAACATCTGTGGGCCACACTATTGTTGACATCTGTGGACCACACTATTGTTGACATCTGTGGACCACACTATTGTTGACATCTGTGGACCACACTATTGTTGACATCTGTGGACCACACTATTGTTGACATCTGTGGACCACACTATTGTTGACATCTGTGGACCACACTATTGTTGACATCTGTGGACCACACTATTGTTGACATATGTGTGCCACACTATTGTTAACATCTGTGGGCCACACTATTGTTGACATCTGTGGACCACACTATTGTTGACATCTGTGGACCACACTATTGTTGACATCTGTGGACCACACTATTGTTGACATCTGTGGACCACACTATTGTTGACATCTGTGGACCACACTATTGTTGACATCTGTGAGCCACTATATTGTTGACATCTGTGGACGGGCCACACTATTGTTGACATCTGTGGACCACACTATTGTTGACATATGTGGACCACTATATTGTTGACATCTGTGAGCCACTATATTGTTGACATCTGTGGACGGGCCACACTATTGTTGACATCTGTGGACGGGCCACACTATTGTTGACATCTGTGGACGGGCCACACTATTGTTGACATCTGTGGACCACACTATTGTTGACATATGTGGACGGGCCACACTATTGTTGACATATGTGGACGGGCCACACTATTGTTGACATCTGCGGACCACACTATTGTTGACGTATGTGGACCACAATATTGTTGACATCTGTAGTCCACAATATTTTTACTTTCTCGTATATACGAAGTATAGAGAGAGTATTGTAATCGTGCAAAAAAAAAATCTAGATTTTTACAAATCTCGACGTTTTACTCCTCACTGATACGGAAAAACATAATTTTGCAATCTTGTCTGTATGTCTGTGTGTGTGTGTGTCTATGTGTCTATGTGTAAACACGATTACTTGAGTACCGTTACAGCTAGGTTGATGAAATTTCATATATAAGTATTTTATCAAAGTCGTAGATCCGTATCAACTTTTGAGCGATTTCCGATAACCGAAAGTGGTACTTTTTCTACTTTGAATTTTTCAAAAGCCTATAACTTGAGTACTATTTCAGATAGAAAAATTAAATTTCACATGTAAGTAAAAGATCTAATTCTCTGCCTTCTTTCAAATTTTGAGTAATTTCCGTTGACCGGAAGTACTAATTTACGCTATTTCCGATTTCTCAAAAAACGCACGTAAATTTATAAAGTACTAATAATATTGCGCACTATTATGCACATTTTAAAAGGCGTTCACTTAGTGTGCAATTCTTTTTTTTACGAGATTCCATTCTATTATAAAAAAGTTTAAGTAATTAAAAATGGATTACAAATATTGTCTATGTCCTGAGTTGCCATCCCTCGTAGTTTTATATTAGAATATCCGAGAAAGTTTAGGGGAGATCACTCCCGGTTTATTTATATCTGTGGACCATTCTATTGTTGACATCTGTGGACAGCTGAAAATGTGGGCCAGCTAAAATGAAGAACAAATCGTATCGTTAGTTCTATTTATAGCTCGACAGTTATTTATCCGAATCGATTTATTTCTAGCTATGACAGAAACAACTGCACCATGTGGACAGAAACATTTTATGGATGGTTGGAGGAATTTAGAATGTGAGGGGGGCGTGAGGTGAATGTGAGGGAGGTGTGAGGTGAATGTGAGGGAGGTGGGTGGTGAGTGTGAGGGAGTTGTGAGGTGAATGTGAGGGATGTGGGTGGTGAATGTGAGGGAGGTGTGAGGTGAATTTGAGGGAGGTGGGTGGTGAGTGTGAGGGAGGTGGGTGGTGAGTGTGAGGGAGGTGTGAGGTGAATGTGAGGGAGGTGGGTGGTGAATTTGAGGGAGGTGGGTGGTGAATGTGTGGAAGGTGTGAGGTGAATGTGAGGGAGGTGTGAGGTGAATTTGAGGGAGGTGGGTGGTGAGTGTGAGGGAGGTGGGTGGTGAGTGTGAGGGAGGTGTGAGGTGAATGTGAGGGAGGTGGGTGGTGAATTTGAGGGAGGTGGGTGGTGAATGTGTGGAAGGTGTGAGGTGAATGTAAGGGAGGTGTGAGGTGAATGTGTGGGAGGTGTGAGGTGAATGTGAGGGAGGTGGGTGGTGAATGTGTGGAAGGTGTGAGGTGAATGTAAGGGAGGTGTGAGGTGAATGTGTGGGAGGTGTGAGGTGAATGTGAGGGAGGTGTGAGGTGAATGTGAGGGAGGTGGGTGGTGAATGTGAGGGAGGTGTGAGGTGAATGTGAGGGAGGTGTGAGGTGAATGTGAGGGAGGTGTGAGGTGAATATGAGGGAGGTGAGTGGTGAATGTGAGGGAGGTGAGTGGTGAATGTAAGGGAGGTGTGTGGTGAATGTGAGGGAGGTGTGAGGTGAATGTGAGGGAGGTGTGAGGTGAATGTGAGGGAGGTGTGAGGTGAATGTGAGGGAGGTGTGAGGTGAATGTGAGGGAGGTGTGAGGTGAATATGAGGGAGGTGAGTGGTGAATGTGAGGGAGGTGAGTGGTGAATGTAAGGGAGGTGTGTGGTGAATGTGAGGGAGGGAGGTGTGTGGTGAATGTGAGGGAGGTGTGTGGTGAATGTGAGGGAAGTGTGAGGTGAATGTAAGGGAGGTGTTTGGTGAATGTGAGGGAAGTGTGAGGTGAATGTGAGGGAGGTGTGTGGTGAATGTGAGGGAGGTGGGTGGTGAATGTGAGGGAGGTGTGAGGTGAATGTGAGGGAGGTGTGAGGTGAATGTAAGGGAGGTGTGAGGTGAATGTGAGGGAGGTGTGAGGTGAATGTGAGGGAGGTGGGTGGTGAGTGTGAGGGAGGTGTGAGGTGAATGTGAGGGAGGTGTGAGGTGAATGTGAGGGAGGTGGGTGGTGAGTGTGAGGGATGTGTGTGGTGAATGTGAGGGAGGTGTGAGGTGAATGTGAGGGAGGTGTGAGGTGAATGTGAGGGAGGTGGGTGGTGAGTGTGAGGGATGTGTGTGGTGAATTTTAGGGAGGTGGGTGGTGAGTGTAAGGGAGGTGTGAGGTGAATGTGAGGGAGGTGGGTGGTGAGTGTGAGGGAGGTGGGTGGTGAGTGTGAGGGATGTGTGTGGTGAATTTTAGGGAGGTGTGAGGTGAATGTAAGGGAGGTGTGAGGTGAATTTGAGGGAGGTGGGTGGTGAATGTGAGGGAGGTGTGAGGTGAATGTGAGGGAGGTGTGTGGTGAATGTGAGGGAAGTGTGTGGTGAATGTGAGGGAGGGAGGTGTGTGGTGAATGTGAGGGAGGTGTGTGGTGAATGTGAGGGAAGTGTGAGGTGAATGTGAGGGAGGTGTTTGGTGAATGTGAGGGAAGTGTGAGGTGAATGTGAGGGAAGTGTGAGGTGAATGTGAGGGAGGTGTGTGGTGAATGTGAGGGAGGTGGGTGGTGAATGTGAGGGAGGTGGGTGGTGAATGTGAGGGAGGTGGGTGTGAGGGAGGTGATGTAGAGACGAGCGTTAGGGGTAGGGGGTGTTGGGTCGGGGGTAGATCAAAGGTACCTGCTCATTTAAATCATTGGGATCTCACTTATCCTGCTTGCACCTATTTTAAAAACCTATTTATAGCTATCGCCCATTAGCCCTAGTCTATTCGTACCCCTACAACACCCCTACAACACCCCTACAACACCCCTACAACACCCCTGCAACTCACCTTACATCACCTCAACACCTCCACCCCCACCCCCTAACATCACAACCTCCCCCCCCCCCCCCATCACCAACCCATGTAAGCTTATGTCAGGACTGATAACAAATTATCTACAAAATCAGCCTTTAGTCTGTTAGTTGTGTCAATAGTGTAGCTATTTAAACATGTTATTGATGAGTCAAAGATATTTATAGCTTAAGTGTCTATTGACTTGTCAACATTAAAAACATGGATCGTAAAACCCTATGGTAGACACAGTTAAGCTATAAATAAACCTATAATACAAGTGTTGGGTGTTTTCTGTTTCACGTATTCAATCATATATGTTACAAAGGCCTTATTTTCTTCCTACACAATTGTGCTGTTCAGATTCCAACGTCCTCTTGTCTTTAAACTTTCTTTAAATAATCCTTAGGCGTAGCTGTAAGTGTAAACGGGTTAAGCCATTCTTCTGCCATTAGCACTAACATTCAATGTATACTACTTATTTGAATAATATAAAAAGGCCTAATTATTATTTGTATAATATAATTGCTGCATATTAATTTAATAATATGATTACTACTTGTTATTTTATTTGAATGATTACTGTTATTTTAATAATATAATTACTACTATAACTATGATACGCTGAATGTAAGGGCGATAATTTGGGTAGTAGCTGAATGTAAGGGCGGTAATTAGGGAAGTAACCGAATGTTGTGTAAGAGCGGTAATTAGGGAAGTAACCGAATGTTGTGTAAGGGCGGTAATTAGGGAAGTAACCGAATGTTGTGTAAGAGCGGTAATTAGGGAAGTAACCGAATGTTGTGTAAGGGCGGTAATCAGGGCAGCAGCTGGCCAATGAGCAGATGAGGAATGTGGAAGGTTCGAGTCAACTGAAACGTTTGAGCAAACTGTAGTCGCCAAACATTAGGTCACACTTCTCTAGATACACATACGTCACACTCTTGATTTACATACGTCACACTCGCCTGGGTATACAAACAGACCTGACTCATCTCACCATTACTGAGGCCGTTAAAAATGTGGATTTGTGTCTGAAGTGGAGAGTTGAAAAGGTCGACAAAATTAATTCGATTGGTCAACAATTGTTGGGGATGGTTGAATTTCAGTGAATTATTTTACCGGATGGCTGGCAGAGGGGAAATAACTAGTTCACACTATGTGATGGTTCGTCTTGGGTCAGAACTCTAGATGAACTCTTGTGTGAGTTACTCCCCGTGACTGACTGTGGCAGCTCTCAATACAAAAATTTCCCAGAAAAAAATCGATAGGTTTCTAAAATAAACGGAAATTTTCCGATTTGTCACCGGGAAGTTTGTGTCGGTTTTTTTTTTTCTTTGTCATTTAATTTTCTGCAGATTACTTTCAAATAATGAATGAAAAAATGTAACATTTTGTTTTTGGCTCATTTACAATTTACCTATCCATTACAGAACTAGTCTTCGTTAAGTCTACATAAGTCGACCTATAATATGTTGTATCGAATGTAGATCTAGAACACATTATCTTTTCAAATTTTATTCCATGGGTTACCATCCTATCATGTTGTCCCATAGTGTGCCATCCTATCATATTGTCCAATCCTATAATGTTGTCCCATCCTATCATGTTGTCCCATTTCCCATGTTGTCCCATCCTATCATGTTGTCCCATATTGTCCCATCCTATCATGTTGTCCCATATTGTCCCATCCTATCATGTTGTCCCATGTTGTCCCATGTTGTCCCATGTTGTCCCATTTCCCATGTTGTCCCATCCTATCATGTTGTCCCATGGTGTCCCATCCTATCATGTTGTTCCATCCTATCATGTTGTCCCATGTTGTCCCATGTCCCATGTTGTCCCATCCTATCATGTTGTCCCATGTTGTCCCATCCTATCATGTTGTTCCATATTGTCCCATCCTATCATGTTGTCCCATGTTGTCCCATGTCCCATGTTGTCCCATCCTATCATGTTGTCCCATGTTGTCCCATCCTATCATGTTGTTCCATGTTGTCCCATCCTATCATGTTGTCCCATGTTGTCCCATGTCCCATGTTGTCCCATCCTATCATGTTGTCTCATGTTGTCCCATCCTATCATGTTGTCCCATGTTGTCCCATCCTATCATCTTGTCCCATTTTTTCCCATGTTGTCCCATGTTATCCCATGTTGTCCCATCATATCATGTTGTCCCATCCTATCATGTTGTCCCATCCTATCATGTTGTCCCATGTTGTCCCATGTCCCATGTTGTCCCATCCTATCATGTTGTCCCATGTTGTCCCATCCTATCATCTTGTCCCATTTTTTCCCATGTTGTCCCATGTTATCCCATGTTGTCCCATCCTATCATGTTGTCCCATCCTATCATGTTGTCCCATCCTATCATGTTGTCCCATGTTGTCCCATGTCCCATGTTGTCCCATCCTATCATGTTGTCCCATGTTGTCCCATCCTATCATGTTGTTCCATGTTGTCCCATCCTATCATGTTATCCCATGTTGTCCCATCCTATCATGTTGTCCCATCCTATCATGTTGTCCCATGTTGTCCCATGTCCCATGTTGTCCCATGTCCCATGTTGTCCCATGTCCCATGTTGTCCCATCCTATCATGTTGTCCCGTGTTGTCCCATCCTATCATGTTATCCCATGTTGTCCCATCCTATCATGTTGTCCCATGTTGTCCCATCCTATCATGTTGTCCCATCCTATCATGTTGTCCCATGTTGTCCCATCCTATCATGTTGTCCCATGTTGTCCCATCCTATCATGTTGTCCCATGTTGTCCCATCCTATCATGTTGTCCCATGTTGTCCCATCCTATCATGTTGTCCCATCCTATCATGTTGTCCCATGTTGTCCCATGTTCCATGTTGTCCCATCCTATCATGTTATCCCATGTTGTCCCATCCTAGCATGTTGTCCCATGTCCCATGTTGTCCCATCCTATCATGTTGTCCCATGTTGTCCCATCCTATCATGTTGTCCCATGTTGTCCCATCCTATCATGTTGTCCCATCCTATCATGTTGTCCCATGTTGTCCCATGTCCCATGTTGTCCCATCCTATCATGTTATCCCATGTTGTCCCATCCTAGCATGTTGTCCCATGTCCCATGTTGTCCCATCCTATCATGTTGTCCCATGTTGTCCCATGTCCCATGTTGTCCCATCCTATCATGTTATCCCATGTTGTCCCATCCTATCATGTTGTCCCATCCTATCATGTTGTCCCATGTTGTCCCATCCTATCATGTTGTCCCATGTTGTCCCATCCTATCATGTTGTCCCATCCTATCATGTTGTCCCATGTTGTCCCATCCTATCAAACGTGCGCACACAAGATGCCTCAGGTAACAAAAAGCGCTGTTGGTCTGTCAGGTGGAACTGTTTGACATGCAGACATGTGTGGACACAGGCGGGCAAACATGCACGAGTAAACTGCTCAATTGGTTCGAGTGACGGTAAGATTGGGGGGGGGGGGGGGGGAGGGGGTCGGAGAAATTAATAGCGCAGGGGTTTTCTTGTCTCGGGGGAGTGTGGAGGGGGGGGGGAATATACAATCTGTGAGCAGTGAGCTGTGTATGCTCGGCAAACAGCTGTGTCAGCAGCAATATACGGCACCTCTCAGTATCGAGAATCTCATGTAGTCGCCTGGTGGTATCGACAAAGATTTGTCCTTGATAAAGAACCAATTCAGTATCGATTTCCACTTGATAACAAGAGCCTATTATGTTAGCTTGTTATCGATTCCTCGGCCAAAATAAAACAAGTTAATTCCTTGCACAGGTTTTATGTGACTGTGTCATAGACTGGTTTATGGGATGATGGGACTTTCATAGACTGGTTTATGGGATGATGGGACTGTGTCATAGACTGGTTTATGGGGTGATGGGACTTTCATAGACTGGTTTATGGGATGATGGGACTTTCATAGACTGGTTTATGGGATGATAGGACTTTCATAGACTGGTTTATGGGATGAGGGGACTTTCATAGACTGGTTTATGGGATGATGGGACTTTCATAGACTGGTTTATGGGATGATGGGACTTTCATAGACTGGTTTATGGGATGATGGGACTTTCATAGACTGGTTTATGGGATGATGGGACTTTCATAGACTGGTTTATGGGATGATGGGACTTTCATAGACTGGTTTATGGGATGATGGGACTGTGTCATAGACTGGTTTATGGGATGATTCTACAGCACATTACTAACTGCAACATTATACAGCCCGTAACTGATTGTAACATTCTACAGTACATAACTGACTACAACACGTAACTGTAACATTCTACCCTACCATGCTGTCGTTTTAAGACGTGACGATGCGACCTGGCCATGTCTCAATGTTTGCCAACTATGTCACCTGTAAAGTGTGGGTGGTGTGTGGATGGTGTGTGGCTGGTGTGTGGGTGGTGTGTGGCTGGTGTGTAGCTGTGTGGGTGGTGTGTGGCTGATGTGTGGCTGTTGTGTGGCTGGTGTGTGGCTGGTGTGTGGATGGTGTGTGGCTGATGTGTGGCTGTTGTGTGGCTGATGTGTGGCTGGTGTGTGGGTGGTGTATGGCTGGTGTGTAGCTGTGTGGGTGGTGTATGGGTGATGTGTGGCTGGTGTCTGGATGATGTGTGGCTGGTGTGTGGCTGGTGTGTGGGTGGTGTGTGGCTGATGTGTGGCTGGTGTGTGGGTGGTGTATGGCTGGTGTGTAGCTGTGTGGGTGGTGTATGGGTGATGTGTGGCTGGTGTCTGGGTGATGTGTGGCTGGTGTGTGGCTGGTGTGTGGGTGGTGTGTGGGTGATGTGTAGCTGATGTGTGGCTGGTGTGTGGCTGGTGTGTGGGTGGTGTGTGGCTGTTGTGTGGGTGATGTGTGGCTGTTGTGTGGCTGATGTGTGGCTGTTGTGTGGCTGGTGTGTGGCTGTTGTGTGGCTGATGTGTGGCTGCTGTGTGGCTGGTGTGTGGCTGGTGTGTGGGTGATGTGTGGCTGTTGTGTGGGTGGTGTGTGGCTGGTGTGTAGCTGTATGGCTGGTGTGTGGCTGGTGTGTGGGCGGTGTGTGGGTGGTGTGTAGCTGTTGTGTGGGTGGTGTGTGGCTGGTGTGTGGGTGGTGTGTGGGTGGTGTGTGGGTGATGTGTGGCTGGTGTGTGGGTGATGTGTGGCTGGTGTGTAGCTGTGTGGCTGGTGTGTAGCTGTGTGGTTGGTGTGTGGCTGGTGTGTGGGCGGTGTATGGCTGGTGTGTGGGCGGTGTGTGGCTGTTGTTTGGGCGGTGTGTGGCTGTTGTGTGGCTGGTGTGTAGCTGGTGTGTGGGCGGTGTGTGGCTGATGTGTGGCTGATGTGTGGCTGATGTGTGGCTGATGTGTGGCTGTTGTGTGGCTGGTGTGTGGTCGGTGTATGGGTGGTGTGTGACTGGTGTGTGGCGATGTGTGGGTGATGTGTGGGTTGTGAGTAATAAACTCCTGCATGTATAATCAAATCAATAACTTAGTTCTAGAAGGAAATGGGTCAGCCTAGAATGAAGTAGGTGTTGTTGTCGGCATAAGCATTTTTTTGCCTGTGTTGCGAAATAAAACTAGAGTGGGCCATCTTGTCTAAGTGTAATAAGACTGGGCCATCAGTGAAATAAAACTAGAGTGGGCCATCTTGTCTAAGTGTAATAAGACTGGGCCATCAGTGAAATAAAACTAGAGTGGGCCATCTTGTCTAAGTGTAATAAGACTGGGCCATCAGCGAAATAAAACTGGAGTGGGCCATCTTGTCTAAGTGTAATAAGAAGACTGGGCCATTAGTGAAATAAAACTGGAGTGGGTCATTTTGTTCTACGACTTCTAACTGCAACATTCAAGTGTTATCAAATTAAAATCAAGTGTTGACGCCGGCCATTTCGGATGCACAAAGCCGGATGTACGGCTTGACAAGACCAACAGATTGCCGGTGCTGGACCAAACAAGCCGGTCGACAGCAAACAGGCCGGTCTCAAACGGCCGTACATTCCCCCACTTTAGCACGTTTGGTTCAAACCTCGTTAAGCGGCCATTACATCGTCACGTGACCAGCGGAGTAACTTTGATTCGTCCTGTAGTAAGTTGTGCTAGTTAGCTGTAGAAACATCGTATGTATTGTTTTGTTCTGATAGTTCTGATACATGTCCGTGTATTTCGTCATGGTAGAATATGGGAGGGGGTGGGGGAGAGAGAAGTGTCAAAATATCTATCGCTGTCCGAGCATTTTAAAACCTGTAGCCAGTGTTTCTTCCAGAAGCCCCCACCCTGAAGAAAGTTTACCGCCCCCTCTTCTCTTCCCCCCCCCCCCCCCCGAAGAAAAAAGTCTGTAAGAAACACTGCCTGTAGCCTGCAGAAACTAGCGAAGGTCCAAGAACGGTTACTCCAACCTGCCTATTGAAGGCGCCGTCTGTCCACTCCGGTGCTGTTGGCGTTAGTCGGGCCAGGGAACAGAAATCTGGTCTAGGATAGAACATAACACTGACGTCATCATGTGACCGCAGTACTCGCGTCATTTGCTGGGCACAACTATTACGTCATTTGCTGACCACAACTATTGTGTCATTTGCTAATCACAGTGTTTGTCTTACCAAGTCATCGTCTCCCCCTCCACCCTTATGAGTACAGTATTGACACCACAACCGAGGCCCGCCCGGCTACAGGACATTACTCCCCCCCCCCCGTCATTACCCCCCGGATACCCCCCCCCCCCCCCCAAGTTAGAATCCTAACTCTAACTCAAATTCTATTCCTATATATTACCTTAATCCTAACCTTAAGAAAAAGACCAAAACCATAGCACCATTCACCTCAGCCAAAAACTTAATACAAGCCTAACCTTGACAATAACACTAGCCCTAATCCTAACCCTAAATTTAGCCCTAACACTAACCCTAATCCTAACCCTAAATTTAGCCCTAACACTAACCCTAACCATAGCCCTAACCCTAACCGTACCTTAAGCTGTGTCCGGGGGAAGGGGTATTGGGGGGGGGGGTAATTGACGGGGGGGGGGTAATGCCCTGTTCCCCGCCGCCCATAGAGAGAGTTTGAGTGAAACGACAAACGATGTCTTCTAACTGCCCTACAAAGATGGGGGTGGGGCTGGTCTGGTATGTCGCCCCTGCACTGCCTTGTGTTTGTTTAGTGGCGTGGGTTTTGTCAGGACCGTCGACTATGTAACAAGGCCATGTTTGCTGAGGGGCACAAAACTAATGGCATTTGTCTGGAGTTTACATGAAAGTTTGCATCATCAACATGGAGGGGGGGGGAGGGGTAATGGCTGCATGGCTAGTTTACGGCACCGAGGTTGGGACACAGGGGCGGGAACGTGCATAGGGGGGAACATACATGGACATAGGGGTGGGAGTAGACGTAGGGGGTATAGACAGAGGGGTGGGGAACATGGACATAGGGGTGGGGAACATGGACATAGGGGTGGGGAACATGGACATAAGGGTGGGGAACATGGACATAGGGGTGGGGAACATGGACATAAGGGTGGGGAACATGGACATAGGGGTGGGAGTAGACGTAGGGGGCATAGACAGATGGGTGGGGAACATGGACATAAGGGTGGGGAACATGGACATAGGGGTGGGGAACATGGACATAAGGGTGGGGAACATGGACATAGGGGTGGGGAACATGGACATAAGGGTGGGGAACATGGACATAGGGGTGGGGAACATGGACATAGGGGTGGGGAACATGGACATAGGGGTGGAAACCATGGACACTGACAGCATTCATGACATTCATTAATGTAAACTACCATTTTCTCGTTTACTGTTGTAATGTCCTCCCGATCTACCCTTAGTCTGTTGGTGGGGAGGGGGGGGGGGGTAAGTTTCTAGAAACATTCGTGTTGTTAATCTTAGTTATAGTGACGTCATTTCTAATCAAAGACCTGTAAATGTCAGCTGTTTAATTAGATTTATTTTAAGCCATCCCGCGCGATCAATTTTTAATTTCCTTAATTAGCTGACAGGTGGAAGGCTGCAGGTACTTGCTGGTGACTGATTGGCTTAGAGGGGCATGTCACGTGATTAATCAGGGCGTGAAATTAGTCATTCATCAAGGAATAATCAGAATAGGCGATCTCAACTAACACGTACGTCGAGATGACCCATAATCTCTAGAGCCAACCCCTGGGTTCTATAGCTGACCCATGGTGTCTACAGCTGACCCATGGTGTCTACGGCTGACCCCTGGTGTCTCATGCACTCACTTAATCAATCACTCAATCAATAAATCAATAGACTATTGGGCCCAACCCTGTACAAGCGAGTTAACTCTGACGTCACTTGTCCGAAAGCTTGACACGATGTGACGTCATTATCCCCAGGTCACGTTTTATTCTTACAGACTTAGGCAGCACGAGCTTACATGTCTGCCTTTTTGTAGACAATAATGTCTGTTCCCGTGTCTGCTTTTGTAGACAATAACTGTAAGATGGACTACATAGGATGACAACACCTCTGTGGATGACTACACCTCTGTAAGATGACTACACCTCTGTAAGATGGCTACACCTCTGTAAGATGGCTACACCTCTGTAAGATGGCTACACCTCTGTAAGATGACTACACCTCTGTAAGATGGCTACACCTCTGTGTATGACTACACCTCTGTAAGATGGCTACACCTCTGTAAGATGGCTACACCTATGTGATATGAGTCGTATGACTACACTTTGTGGATGGCTACACCTGTGTAAGATGGCGACACCTCTGTAGATGACTACACCTCTGTAAGATGACTACACCTCTGTAGATGGCTACACCTCTGTAAGATGGCGACACCTCTGTAGATGACTACACCTCTGTAAGATGACTACACCTCTGTAGATGACTACACCTCTGTAGATGGCTACACCTCTGTAAGATGGCTACACCTCTGTAGATGGCTACACCTATGTGGATGGCTACATCTCTGTAGATGGCTACACCTCTGTAAGATGACTACACCTCTGTGTATGACTACACCTCTGTAAGATGGCTACACCTCTGTAGATGGCGACACCACTTGGATTAGCTCCGCCTCCTCCCATCCTACCGTTACGACTCCCAGTCCTCTAGATACAAAAATAGCCGTTTTTATTTAGGTCCCATCAAACGACGTCACCCGCCTGCTTGTTTCGTGATTCACCTGTCTACGTCACTACCTGTAACTTTGTGGCCACAGGTATACTTTAACCTACACCACGGGACGGCCTAAAGTCTGGCCTATTATGGATGCTTAAATTAAAACTTGATTCAATCTAGACGGATTTACCACGCTTGCCCCCAGAATGGCTTGTGAGTATGGGGATTAGAACTTCTTAATTAGACATTCATTCATTAAGAATTCACTCATTAGATATTCATAAATTCATACACTGATAAATGTCAGCTATTATCCTTGTTTTCAACAAGTTTACCTGTAAAGTGTGGGATGTAATAGGTGCATGTTTCTAATGATAGAGTTACCGTATAGAGTCTTAGGTTTGGTCTTATCAGGTGGTAGTTATATCGCCTACATAGGCTGTCCCAGGTACAAGCTGTTTGCTACCCGCTGTTTTATGGCTACACAACTAGGCCGATCTTAGGCGTGTTATTGTGTTATTGTGTTGGTGAATTCTTCTCTCAAGGAAATGGGCGTGCTAGGTCTTGTGCGGCGTAGTTTTGTTGACATTTTACAACTCTGACTACAGGAGAGTGCCGGTATTTTCGGTGTATGACTGGAATCAACGCTCCAGAATTTTTGTATTGTTAGACACAAGGGCTTGGCTCAAATCTGATTGAAAACACCGTCTCAGTGGCGCACTAGTTGAAGCACTAATGACCGTTGTAAAAAATAAAGCGCGACTCAAGTTTACAAACAATGGAGCTCAGAGGCCTATAAATATATAAAGGGTTTTGAATCACTGATATAAATATTTGTTTTATTTCGGAAAACATGAGCAGAAGTCAGGCTGTTGGCGTCATTTTAACTAATTAAATTAAATTTTGCAGTCGGTAATTAGGGAGTGTTAGTGCGTGGGATCAATCGTGTAAAGCACTAAAGATAGAAAAGTTGTGTAAAGCACTAAAGATAGAAAAGTTGTGTAAAGCACTAAAGATAAAAAAGTTGTGTAAAGCACTAAAGATAGAAAAAGTTGTGTAAAGCACTAAAGATAGAAAAAGTTGTGTAAAGCACTAAAGATAGAAAAGTTGTGTAAAGCACTAAAGATAAAGTTGTGTAAAGCACTAAAGATAGAAAAGTTGTGTAAAACACTTAAGGTAAAAAACACTGTGGACATTGGGAACATCTGAATGAAGGAGTTGACATAGAGTAGCTGTTGTAATACATACTGGCATTGTACTGTGGTAGCTGTTAACATGGGTAAGTGACGTCTGGAAGTGACGTCTGAAAGTGACATCTGGAAGTGACGTCTGAAAGTGACGTCTGAAAGTGACGTCTGAAAGTGACATCTGGAAGTTACGTCTGAAAGTGACATCTGAAAGTGACATCTGAAAGTGACGTGACGTCTGAATGTGACGTCTGAAAGTTACGTCTGAAAGTGACATCTGATAGTGACATCTGAAAGAGACGTCTGTCAGAAGGTGTCCATCTATCTCTGAGTGTCATGTCAGATCATATTTGCCACGGGCTTGTCGTAACAAGTCGCGTCTGCTGGTCTTGTTCAACTTTTTACCACAGAAAAGATGAATCAAAGTTGTCATTAAACGGTTTTATAGAGAATTGGAGGATGCGAACCTCCTACCCACACACATTAACAGAGTTTCTACCAGGAATCTCTTCGGGGGGGGGGGGGGGGGGGGGGGGCAAAGCCCCTCCCCCCCCCCCCGATCGAAATGAAATTTCTATAATTTATATAGAAAATAAATACTTTTAACAGTGTCCGCCCCCCCCCCCCCCGAAAATTTCAAGTGCCCCCCCCCCCTCCCCCCGGAGAAAAAAGTCTGGAAGAAACACTGCACATTAAGCTGATGGCCGGTCATGTGTGCAGTATTAATGTTGACCTCAGGTTGACCTGTCGTGTCACGGTTGAGTGACTGCCAAGGTTCAGATAACTCTAGGGTCAGCACGAGCTCATGGAGGCAGACAATGGCGGGCATCAAAACGTTAAGACATGGAGGCAGTCAGACAATGGCGGGCATCAAAACGTTGAGACAGCCACGTCATGGCGTGGTGCACATCAGCCGTGGTGCACGTCAGTCATGCACACTCTTCAATCTTAAACCCACATTTTACGATCTTTAGGCGACATAATAATCTGAATGACTTAAAGATACAGTCGGAATGACTTGCTACACAATGAGTACGACACACACAATAATCAAAATATCAAAATGCGAATAACATCTAGCTAAACAAAATGTGTCGAATCTTTCATCTTTCAACATGGGGGCCACCTTCAGATACTGTACCGCCAGGACATTAACAATTCCTCTCCCCCTCCCCCATTCATCATTTGAATCTCCCGCGTGGTACAAGCTTTTGTCGTCTGGCCCGTGCTAATCTTCAAGTACAGCTATGACGTCATTACTGGTGCCTGCCCGCTGTTACATTAACCCATTCATGTCTCATTCTGTTCTCACCATTCAAATATGCGACCAAACCTGTTCAACGCCCCCCCCCCCCTCCCCCTCACTGGACAACACCTATGTATTTAGCGTCACGTCACGCCATTGAACTTGTATTGACTCAATCTATTGGTGGCTAAATATAGAACGATTGGCTCAATGAAATAGTTTGGTTCTAGACCTAGCATGCAGAGATAATTCTCTCAGTGTACAACTCTTCACTCGGTGCCGTGGTTTATACTCTAGCTCGGGGACAGGTCTCGTCATAGATTGACTGTGTGTACGCTAAGGGTGAGTCTCTCCACTTAATTACTTCGTGTTTACTCACCAATATTAGCTTTCGTTCATCTGGGTAATTAATTAAGTTTTAGTGAAACTAATTTGTAACCACCATACATCGCCTCCCATAGTTGTAGCTGAAGTTTTACTCTCATCTGTCAAAGCTGTTTGTACAGCATTTGTGTGTAGTAAATTTAATAGCCGTTTGATGGTTAAAATCAATTAATTTTTTGACTAGACAACACGTCGACTCAACATACTTTTTCTCAGACTTTACTGTTTGTTTCAACTAGATACAAGGCTGACCGTTTTAACTAGTGCTGTTGTTTTTTTTTTCTTACATTTACATCAAGCTGTAAACTATATTAGTGTTGACATCAATATGTAAACTATATTATTGTTGACATCAATATGTAAACTATATTATTGTTGACATCAAGCTGTAAACTATATTATTGTTGACATCAAGCTGTAAACTATATTATTGTTGACATCAATATATAAACTATATTATTGTTGACATCAATATGTAAACTATATTATTGTTGACATCAAGCTGTAAACTATATTGTTGTTGACATCAATATATAAACTATATTATTGTTGACATCAAGATGTCAACTTTATAATTGCTGACATCAAGATGTCAACTAGATTTACCGAAACAAATTTTCTGTGATATCCTGTGATATGTGTAGTAGGTCAGAACTAACAGATTAAAACTGAATGTTAGATCACTTGTGTTAGATCACTTGTATCAGCACAGCTGCTCAGTCGATAGCCGACCACAACATGGCCAGTAATCGATACATTCTTTATCTCGAGTATTGATTTCAGATTTCAGATCGATTCCTTGGTCCACAATTCTTCTAGCAGTATAAAGCAACTCACGGCTGGCCTTCATGCACGGCCATAGCTAGATTTGGGGGCAATTTTTGATGGAGGGGGTGGTTGTGGTGGCGAGTTTGGTGGAGAGTGGTTGTGGTGGGTGGTTGTGCTGGAGAGTGGTTGTGCTGGAGAGTGGTTGTGGTGGAGAGTGGTTATCGTGGGTGGTTGTGGTGGTGGTGTTTGTGGTGGAGGAGGGCAGTGGTGGAGCTACGATGAACATATCGCCGTCCTATGAACAAAATGAACTATTTTTAATGCCCGTCTGTTTGGTTGTCCTGTAGCTCCAGGTATTTAATTATGTATGTGTGTACGCTAGGGGTACAGTTTGGTTGTCCTGTAGCTCCAGGTATTTAAATTAGGTACTCCAAACGGATTTTTCAAATCAGTCACACAATAATGGCTTTGGTTTTTCTGCATAGTACTAATAATTCTAAGAACATGGATACCAACTTTATGTCTGTAGGACAATTAGAAAAAAAGTTATGCGCTTAAGAAACACGCGTTTTTTTTTTACCTTTTACGGCCTCATGAGGACCCGACTTTAGCACCGATTATCTCAAAAACTATAGCAGCTATATCCATTATCTAACTTAATTCCAATAAAAGAGTAGATAGATTGAAGTCTCAATTTTTTTCAAACTAGTATAACAAGTTAAAGATAAACGTTTTTTGTCTTAAAAATCGTACTACACCATATTTACCAAAAATTTGACAGGGCGAAAAAAAACTAAAAAATCACCAACTTTCACAAAACCACTAAAATTCTTCTATTGCATGCACAATAATCACCTTTATATCGATTTAAAGGGAAAAATGTTACCTAATTATGTAAATTAAATTGAGTGCTATAAATCATGCAGTTAAATGTCCAGATTTGAGAAAATAAGGTGGGGGTGAACATTTTATACCTCAACACGGCTTTAAGTCCGTTTTTTTTAATTGACAAAGAATTACTAAAACTTAACAGATATATAGAAAAAGTTATTTATTTGTAACTACAGTTAATCTACATTTAAAAAGAAACATTCTCAGTGAAATAATTTAGTGTTAGATCGCTGAAAAACGTTAATAAAAATGCACGATTTCAGAATTAGAATTATGTATATGTGTACGCTAGGGGTACAGTTTGGTTGTCCTGTAGCTCCAGGTATTTAATTATGTATATGTGTACGCTAGGGGTACAGTTTGGTTGTCCTGTAGCTCCAGGTATTTAATTATGTATATGTGTACGCTAGGGGTACAGTTTGGTTGTCCTGTAGCTCCAGGTATTTAATTATGTATGTGTACGCTAGGGGTACAGTTTGGTTGTCCTGTAGCTCCAGGTATTTAATTATGTATATGTGTACGCTAGGGGTACAGTTTGGTTGTCCTGTAGCTCCAGGTATTTAATTATGTATGTGTACGCTAGGGGTACAGTTTGGTTGTCCTGTAGCTCCAGGTATTTAATTATGTATATGTGTACGCTAGGGGTACAGTTTGGTTGTCCTGTAGCTCCAGGTATTTAATTATGTATATGTGTACGCTAGGGGTACAGGCAGAGGATCAATGAGCATTAGGAGGGGGGGGGGGGGTAGTTATAGAGCCGAAGAAACAATTCTTCAGAAAATATTAGTTGAGATCCACGCTAGATAGTGTTATTACATTTGCTAACCCCACTAAAAATAGTTTAATTGGATTTTCATCAATTTCATACCCGACTCAACATGATTGCTAGATTTGTTTTAATTTACCGAGAGCTTAGTAGTTATTTATCTAGAGCTTAATTATTAATATTGAGCTTAATTATTTATCTAGAGCTTAATTGTAATGTATCGAGATCCTAATTTATCTAGATCTCAATTGAAATTTATCTAGAACTTAATTTCTTATATCAAGTACGGAATTGTAATGTATCTAGATCCTAATTATAATTTATCTAGAGCTTAATTGTTGTTTATCTAGAGCTTAATTGTAATATGTATCTAAATCCTAATGTATCTAGATCCTAATTCGAATGTATCTAGATCTTAATTTTAATATATCAAGTAATTATCTAGCTAGAGCTCAACGGTCATTTGACTCTTAACACGTAACATTGAACGCTATTAAAATTAAACTGATAAACTTGTGGGGGGGGGGGGGGGAAATCAACAGCAGATGATTTATTGTAAATCTAATTTGCCAATGGGCCGAAAGGGCGCCACTAGGGTGCAGCTGTTCCAAACATTAAGTCAAGAGTTGAACAAAGAACCCTTGTACGGTTATGTAAGGCTGTCTGTACGGTAATGTACGGCTGTCTGAGGGCGTGTCGGCGACACGTAAGTCGTGAGGTGTGTAGGTTGAAACAAGCGGCTTCTTGTGGACACACAGCTTTAGGCGTGTTTCACTGGGGGGCGGGTGGTGGGTGGTGGGGTGAACTTTACCGGAAATGCAATCTGTTGACAAGCAGTCCGTACATGGGTAGGGTGGGGTGAGGAAAGGTGCAGAATGTTTGGGCTTTAAGATTAATCTGAACTGAGAAAGGAATATGCTGGAAAACACTGGTGTGGGTAGACATACCTCGATACTTAGTCCTACATTGATTTGAATACAGGCCTTACCTTGTGTGAACATAATAAAATAGACCAGGATCGTGTGTGTGTGTGATTGTGAACAGTTTCTTTCGGGGGGGGGGGGAGTTATGTCCCCTGGACCAAATGGAATTTATTATACTTATACTAAATAAATAATATATGCTTCAACCAGTGTCCACCCCCCCCCCCCCGGGAGGAAAACGTCTGAAAGAAAAACGGCAGACAAATGCCCTCTCCCCTAACTGATGCGACAGTCCTACCGTACTTACATATCACAAAGTTTGTTACAATCTCTAACCATACTGTCTCGTAATGTTGTTGTGAAGGGGGTGGGGGTGGCTCACTCAAATGTCATATCATGTGGGGTCCATACAAGCGTATGTTATGTGATAGGTTGGTGGGGGTGGCTCACTCAAATGTCATATCATGTGGGGGTCCATACAAGCGTATGTTATGTGATAGGTTGGTGGGGGTGGCTCACTCAAATGTCATATCATATGGGGGTCCATACAAACGTATGTTATGTGATAGGTTGGTGGGGGTGGCTCACTCAAATGTCATATCATGTGGGGGTGGCTCACTCAAATGTCATATCATGTGGGGGGTCCATACAAACGTATGTTATGTGATAGGTGAGCGGGGAGGGTTAATCAATGTCCAGTATTTATGTCATAATAAATTATAATAATGCGCACGATCGCTTAGCAAGAAACGTTAGGTGCGCTCAAGTGGGAAGCAGTTACTAACTTGAACGTCATAAAAATAGATGAACTAAGTTATTAAAACTCCCTTTGGAACACCCCCCCCCTCCCCGTGACGCATCAAGTCACCTGACTAGTTCACATGCATGAACGTGAAGTGGGATTTTTTAACGGCGAATTAACGGTTAGGATCGCCGTTCGTACCTCGAGGCTCGTCGTAAAGCTTATCTAGAGGCTGTGTACTTGAACGCTTAATGAGACTGGTCTAAAATATCATTAATTAGTCGACACCAATTAAAGTTCAGTTTAAAAACGGCAAGTAGACAGAAATTGTTAAAAGTTTAGCAGACTGAAAGTATATGACTTGACCCACGTAAGATAGGCGTCGCAAGGCGGGGGTGCGGACAGCACCGGGAGACACCATTCAGGGGGGGGGGGGTGGCACCAAGACGAAAAATTGCAAAATATATCGAAGATGAATGCTTTTTGCCTGTTTGGTTAATGAATAATTAGAGTTTGAAAGTCTAATTGACCATCTCGACAATACATACAGACACATACCCCTCCCCCCCTCACCGAAAAGATCCCTGGAAGAAACTCCACACGTGACCACCTACAATCTACTTTTTACATTCAGTTTGTATTTCAAAACGTTTCTAGTCCACATATCGGTGTTTAATTCATTTCGATTCCAATCTATTTTTCAGGAGCAATATGTTTTAGATAATAAGGCCTCGTTGTTAGCTGTTATTGTAAGTCGTAAGCTACATTCAGGCTAGGCCCACACTGCATTGTTTAGTCAAAATACCAGGATACCGAATGGCAGAGTGTTGTATCTTAAATATCACTGTATTTAGTGCGGTATGGTCCCCATACACGTAACACGAGAGTGTAATGACGTCAAACTGTCTTGAACAATCACGTGATACTTGACTAAAACCCGCCTATTGTTCTGCTAGACTCATCTGCTATAATGTCTGCATTCATTTTGATGTCAGCTAGAATCTAGGTCTCAAATTCCACAATTTGTGAATATTTTGTATCACTCCCAATTTCTAAATATTTTGTCTCCTTCACAATTTGTGAATATTTTTTGTCTCACTCACAATTTGTGAATATTTTCTGTCTTCCTCACAACTTGTGAATATTTTCTTTCCTCACGATTTGTTAATATTTTCTGTCTTTCTCACAATTAGTGAATATTTTCTCTTTCTCACAATTTGTGAATATTTTCTGTCTCCCACACAATTAGTGAATATTTTCTGTCTCCCACACAATTAGTGAATATTTTCTGTCTCCCACACAATTAGTGAATATTTTCTGTCTCCCACACAATTAGTGAATATTTTCTGTCTCCCACAGACTCCGTGTCAAACAAGAGCTCCAACCCCAGCGAATACGGATATATTTATAGCGCCGAGCGGCCCAAGCCTCCAGCAGAAGTCGGCTGGTCAGACAAGCAGACAGACAGCCAGAAGGTCAACCTCTACAGCGAGAACGTCGTCAAGGAAGGGGAGACGACCGAGGCCGTCGATCGGGAATCTATTGCCAACCTGTCCACCACTAAAAAACAGTGGGAGACCATATTTACGTCCCATGATTCCACCAAGGGAGAGAGTACTTTGAAAAAGAAATCAACGCCCAAGTGGGAAGTACGTCTGCCGTACAAGGAAAAGCCTTCAGCCCCGGCTGTGTCCAACCAAGAGACGTCCCCAGATCAACAGCGCAGTGAACCTGTGGTCATGGCATCCAAACCTCAGGACACTGAGAGCGCCATTGATAGAGAGATCAGACTTGCACACGAGCGAGAGGAAATGTTACGGAAAGAAAAAGAACAGAGACAAAAGATGGCGGAAAAACAGCCGAAAGGTCAGGGTCAGACAATAATAGCCTCGTATGAAGCAGTGAGCGCAGAAAGTGAGGCGTATCAGCCGGCATACAATGAGTTGACTGAGGCAGACAGAGGACCCGAATTGTGGAGGGGAGGAACTAATGGGAGGGATGAGGACGAGGAGGAAGAAGAGGTAAACTTGGCTCATTAAAAAATTAATTGGAAATTATTTGGTGATAAAAGTTTTAAAAAATGTTTTTTTTTAAAAAAAACGAACTAGCTCGGGGTATTATTATTATACATGGCAACATGTTCTCTCATTCTACCTTTAGTAACGTATTTTAGTTATGTTGAATATATAATGTGCATATTATGTGCGTGTTCTCATTCTATTTTGTTCAACATTTTTCAAAGATCCCCGGGTGAGATTTTTTAGTCTTTATTTCTTGAAGTCAAGGTTAGTTATACATGTTTTCAAATTTTCTGATCAAAGTCTTCGCTCTTTTAGACAGAAGAAGACGTCAACCCAAATGAAAGCATCATTGAAAGGGAGATAAGGCTCCAAAGGGAAAGAGAAGCAGAGATAGCCAAGATGAGACAACAACAGGGCAAACCAAATCATCAAGGGGAACAACACAACAAACCACACCACGAAGAGGTGAGAGATGGGGGCTGATAATGCTTTAGTTCACTTTTTTTTTTGTAGACATCATCTCTAGGTAGGCATCAAGTTTTGTAGACATCATCTCTAGGTAGGCATCAAGTTTTGTAGACATCATCTCTAGGTAGGCATCAAGTTTTGTAGACATCATCTCTATGTAGGCATTAAGTTTTGTAGGCATCATCTCTATGTAGGCATTAAGTTTTGAGGACAACTTTTTCTAGACATAATTTTGTAGCCATCAATGTTTGGTAGTTATCAGCACAGTATGCTATTATAAGCTATTATAAGTCTTTGAAACCCATATTATTTATTTTGACTTGAACTAATGAAACCCATATTATTTTGACCTGAACTAATGAAACCCATATTATTTTGACCTGAACTATTGAAACCCATATTGTTTATTTTGACCTGAACTAATGAAACCCATATTATTTTGACCTGAACTAATGAAACCCATATTATTTTGACCTGAACTAATGAAACCCATATTGTTTGACCTGAACTAATGAAAGCCATATTGTTTAGACCTGAACTAATGAAACCCATATTGTTTTGACCTGAACTAATGAAACCCATAGTTTAATTTGACCTGAACTAATGAAACCCATTTTGTTTTCACCTGAACTAATGAAACCCATATTGTTTTGACCTGAACTAATGAAACCCATATTATTTTGACCTGAACTAATGAAACCCATATTGTTTTGACCTGAACTAATGAAACCCATATTGTTTTGACCTGAACTAATGAAACCCATATTATTTTGACCTGAACTAATGAAACCCATATTGTTTATTTTGACCTGAACTAATGAAACCCATATTATTTTGACCTGAACTAATGAAACCCATATTGTTTATTTTGACCTGAACTAATGAAACCCATATTATTTTGACCTGAACTAATGAAACCCATATTGTTTTGACCTGAACTAATGAAACCCATATTGTTTTGACCTGAACTAATGAAAGCCATAGTTTATTTTGACCTGAACTAATGAAACCCATATTGTTTTGACCTGAACTAATGAAACCCATATTGTTTTGACCTGAACTAATGAAAGCCATAGTTTATTTTGACCTGAACTAATGAAACCCATATTGTTTTGACCTGAACTAATGAAAGCCTCTCCTGCAGGTGAGTGACGTGAACCACAACCACAAGACACATGAAGAAGAGAGTGGAGAGAGTTTGATTGCCAGGGAGCTACGAGAACTCCGAGAACGAGAGGAAGAAATGAAAAGAATGAGGAGTAACTTCCAGGGTGTTCACATCAACGATGAACTGGACGGCAGAGGCCAGTCCAGCTTGGCAGAGCACAAACCTACCAGTTTGGCTGTCACAAGCCACATTTCCTCCCAGCGCACTCCCTCTCCTGGCCACGGCACCTGGCAACGTGATGTCTCGCCATTTGTGTCACAAAAACGTCGAGGATCCCAAGACTCAAACTCCAGTCAAAGCACTGGACGCACACCATCAGACAGCACACCATCCCGCAACATCCGCGTGCAGCCCATCCTTGATGATGGGGACAAGGAAGAAACAAAAGATTACTTCAAGAAACAGGAGACTCCCATAGAGCGGGAGATGAGACTGGCTAGGGAGAGAGAGAACGAACTGCGGCGCAGCAAAGGACTTCCAGAACTGACTCCTGACAACGATGACTTCTACAGCTCCTATAGTCCTGGTCAAGAGCCCAGTGACAATGGCTCTGTGTCCAGACCTCGCTCTACTGGTCAACCTGGCGACTCCATGAAAAAAATTGCTTCATCTCGCCTGCAGCAGGAGCTGATGCAGCAGAAAGAAAGGGAGTTGGCCTTGAGAAGTGAGGGCAAAATTCTCTCCACATCAGAAGAACACATTGAGCCTTTAAGGTACACAGACATAGCTGGGGTTGAGAGAGCTGATGGGAAGGAGAAAAGAAACTTTGTCACCAAAAGATCATCAGTTATTTATACAGAACCTGAATCAACCCTCCCACAGGAAGTGACATCACCAAACTCTCAGCCAACCAAAAAATTAGGAGCAGCTGCAGGTGGACAGTTATTTTCCTACAAGGAGTTTAAGCAGACGGCAGAATCCAAAATTGAGAGGGAGCTGAGAGAGATGAGAGAGAGGGAGGAAGAATTGAGGTAAATTTTAAAACTCCCATTCCCTAGCAGCTACTTAATAGATTAACTTGTCTGCATGTGTTACATGGGCTCGGAGAGAAAGAAATCCTTTCAAGTTGTTTAATCTGTTTGTTTGAAATATTTCCAAAAGAAACATTTGTGGACCAGTGAACTTGATACATGTGTAAATGTTACAGCCAATAGAGTTTGACACAATAATACTTTTTTTTACACTAATCATTGTCTTATAATGTTATCCTTACAAAAAGATAACTTATTCAACATTTTAATCTCTTTAAATTGTGTACTTTCAGAAAACAAAGGAAAGAAAATACTGGTGATTCACCGAGATAGATCTGCTGTAAAACAGATGTGTATTTAAGGACTGAAAAATGAAAGCTAGAAATAATCTGAAAGCTCTAGTGCCTTTCTGGTTGTCATGGTGATAAATGTTGCTTATTTATTCATGAGAAGACAATGGGGAATACCTTAGTTGCCACCAGGATAAACAACTTCAGCACTAAACTTTGGTCCAGCATGTGAGAGTGATTGTTCTGGTGACTGTGTTTATTTATTCCCTCGCTAGTCTTTAACATGTGTGGTGTCACCATGTTGTGTGGTGTCACCATGTTGTGTGGTGTCACCATGTTGTGTGGTGTCAACATGTTGTGTGATGTCAACATGTGTGGTGTCAACATGTTGTGTGCTAGAGAAAACATCCCAGGGTGTCAACATGTTGTGTGCTAGAGAAAACATCCCAGGGTGTCAACACAACTCACTGCAGTGGTTCCATCAACAGTTTGTTCACATTTAGCTTTAGTAGATCTTGTATTGTTAAGATATTGTTTATGATAAATGAGCATTTATTTAAAGTTAGCAGCCTTTATAATTACAGAGAAAAAATAATTTTTAGAGGATCAGTGTAACTGTATCATATTTACTTAGGATTTAGTTACAAAGTAGTTTGTTTGCTCTACAACAGTGTTGTGTTCTAGCAGTATAAATGTGTACTTTATTTACTTGACAATACAAGACAATCTTACTGCAATCAACTGAACTATCACGGATTTTTGTCCTAGAATGATAGTAATATTTACAGTTTGAACAAATTTGTTCTTTTTTTTTATGTCATAAATTTTAAAGAGTTAACAAATTTTATATGAGTTGGTTCAGTTTAAAATAATTTTTGCAAATATATTTTTTTGTTAATTGTTGCATTTAGTTTGAGGATGTAAAAAAACTGGCCAGTTGTTTTGAATTTGTTGTAACTCTGTAGCAATGTGTCCCAGCCTCACATAGCATTTATCTCAACCTCTCTAAGTTACATGACGTAATGGGAGCTGCAGTGAACTCCACTATTCCCATAAGGAGTGTGTAATTAGTTGTTCCTTATTTGATTACCAACATAAGTTTTTTACACTTGGTAACATTGTGTGCCAGATATATATTTATGACTATATAACAGAGAAGTGATTTTGCTATATGATTAATTTTTATAACATATTTGAGATTTTTGAGGAACAATATAATTACAGCAAAAAAAAAAAATGCATTAAAAATGATTTATGTTGAAGTATATATGTATGATGTAGTTTATTTATTTAAATATCTTTTATACATTAGCCAAAGTAATCAGATAAAAAAATGTTGAGATTGAAGTGATTTGTGAATATTGTAAACCTGCTACAATATGAGGTCACCAGGCAAATGGTTTAAAGCTTATTACATAAAGCACAACTGTATTGTCTAAAGTTTAAGTTTATAGAGGATTTTAATTATCACTTTTTATAAATACTAATGTGTATCAGTTATATTAGGCTAGAAAAGTTTTGTAATTTGAGCAATCCATTGTCAGCCTACAGCTGTACGTGTCAGCCTATATGTGCATGTAGAGAAGACCAATTAACTGATAGGTTATCAGTGGCTGTAGTCCAGACTGAGATCTGTTATCTGTTCTACAAACTGACTTTTTAAAGGCCCTGAATGAGGCCAGTTGTGTCACTCATGTTGTACCAGTCATTAGGGATCATCCATTTATGACGTCCACACGGGGGGGGGGGGGGGGGGGGGGAAGGGGGGTCCGAAAATAAAGACTTTTGCGGACGCATATGGACTTTTATAAGGGAAATAATTGGATTTTTGTGGACGGGGGGGTGGGGGGGTGGGGGGCAAAATTTTTTAAAAATGTGGACGTCATAAATGGATGACCCCTTAGACATTATTGGAGAGTTGTTGCATTTATTTAGTCACATGATTGTTTCTATTCCCCACCCTCCTAATGAGTGTGAAGAATATCCTTGTATTTATCAAGAAAACATAACTCAAGAGATCCTGACATAATACTGGCACTTTCATCAGAGCTTGCAAATCAACAAGTTGTTCAAAAACTTTGTTTTAACAAAATATGGACAGAACTTTTATAATTTCTATGGTTGCTCTTGAGTTATTTTTTTATGTACCTTTATATAATAAAATATTTGGGCCTAAACTTGGTACATTTTTAAAAGCATTCACCACAAGCATAGTTGTTTCTGGTGTCACCACAAGCACATGTGTGCTACTGGTGTCACCACAAGCACATGTGTGCTACTGGTGTCACCACAAGCACGTGTGCTGATTGGTATTCAAATTAGTTGTATATCAGATACATTCCAGTAGAACTGTTGTTTTTTCTACTTATTTGATTTACAGATTTACAAACCTCTACATTCCAATAGTTTTTATATTGAGTGCCTTTGTTTAACTTTTTGTGTATGTCTCACATTATGCCCAATAACTTAGTAGAATCATATCACAACTATAATTATTTATATTTACATATATATCTAAATGGAATATTCAACTACCAGCATCAATTACAAGGAAAACAGATTACTTTGATGGCATCAGATTAATACAATACTAAGTTTGTTAATACTTTGAGCAATAAAAGATAAACAATACTGTTCTTCTCGTTTTTACTATGTATATTATTTAAAACAAACAAAACAAACATTACTATCATGTAAAAGTGGGCAGACAAAATACGAACAAGATGAGGAATCAATTTTTGTAGACATTTGCAATGTATGTATGATGAATGTAACAAAGTCAACTAACAAATGGTACAGCCAAAACAGCTGCAGCCAAACTTACATTGGCAACAGTTCTCATCTCAGCCAAAGTCCCAGTGGGCAACTGAAATCTCTGAGCCAACAAAACTTCACATTTGTCTGTGTCCTCCACAAGCTGCCTGCTGCTACCAAACAACATGATCATTTCATCCCTGACTAAAACAGATCCCACATAGCAGTGCTGACACTCTGCCTCACAGACTGTGGTGTGGGACTGTGTGGCAGGCAGCAGGGTGTGGATATAAAACTTGCCCTCCCCTCTGGAGAGGCTGAAAAAGCCAGCAGTGTTGTTTGGGTCAGGGTAAAGTGCAACAGGTACATGTGGGCTGGGTGCTGTCCATGTGCTGGTGGTCCAGCACTGAAGCTGTGGCTGGTAACAGTGCAGGCCCCAGCTCCTGTCCAGGAAGTAGATGGAGTGATGCACCACTGTCACCACTGGGTTGATTTCATGGACTGGCATGGCTGGCAGGTTGTCCCAGCTCCCTGATACAACAGTTGATTCACATCTCATAACTTTATTCACTTCTTATGGAGACATGTTGTGTGTAATAATCAAAATGTTTGCAATTTTTTTTTATGTACAAACAACATATAACATGATGTTAGCTTCTAAAATAAGATGTGTTTTGTGAATTTTAAAAACACTGTTATAACAAATGATAACTAACTCATTGAAAAAAGGGACAGGGGTGAAATGGTAGAGCCTTCAACTGCTATCCTGAAAGTCATGAGTTCGGATCACAGACTCCAGTTTTTCTAGGATGTTTCTGAGGAAAACATAAGGCAACTGGGCATAGTGCTGACCACACCATCCCTTCATTTGCCAAAGCTGGGAAACATGAACTCTACTTCATCTGCCCTAAGGATTATTATGTGTGTAAGGGGAACTTACTCATGAAAAAGCTAATGGTGAAGCAGTCAATTGAATAAAGAATGTGAGGACATTAGTTCCTGAATGTGTTTCCTGGTCATAAACTAAGAGCTGAGATGGGACTGTGAAATGACAGTGTCTGAGACTCCTATGGGACAACAGAAAACTATGTACTAAGTAAGCCATCAATAAACTGTGTTCTATTGGACTGATAAACTTACTAGAACCAACTTTGGCTTACCAGTTTGTAGATCAAAGCTTTCTAACTTGCTGTTTTTCATACGAAATTTGCCAAAACCTCCAAAGATATAAAGTTTGTTTTCAACAGCTACCATTGAGTGATGCCTGCGAGTTTCTTCCAACACTCCAACACTTGTCCATCTTTGTGAGCTGGGTTTAGTTGGATCAAATTTCCAAATCTTTCTAATCCAGTTAACACCACCAAACTTTGGACCACCTCCACATAAATATACATAGGGACCTGCAACACAAAAATTGAAAATTAATTGTAAACAATTTTAAGAACATGATTTAACAAAATAGTTATAGACAAATATAAAATACCAAAGAAAACAATAATAAAATTTAAAAATAATCTCTCAGTTAAAATGCCAATACTATGAATCAAGATAAAATTACTAACTACACTGCCTCATTATGAAGGGCATTAACTAATTTTTACACTCACATTATCTGATTAAAATATTGGCATTTTTTTTTTTGGAATGACTAATCCTAATATATCCTCAATATGGTTATGAAAATATATTTACCCAGACAGCATAAAGCAGAGCCTAAATCATACCCTGGATTTTGTTCAACATCAGTCATGGTGTCAAACTTGAAGCCCTCTAATGATTCACCAGATAGCTGGGTGACGTCAACAAGACCCTCCTCCACTGTTGTGTTAAGCTTGGACCAAAATAGAAGCACATTGTGGTGTTTACTTCTTTCTTGCAAGCTATTCTGGAGGGGAAGGAAGAATTTAAAACAATGCACATTACAAAAATCTCATAAGTTTTATTTAAATGATAATTCTTCTTTTCAAACAGTTGGCCTAAAGATTTAAAAATTAGTATATTATTTTAATCTAAAATTTTAATTTATGATTCCTTTTAACTTTTCCTTACCAAAGCCAAATTATAGTCTTTGTTGTCCTCCATAAAGTTACCACTGATGATACAGTTGATGACACTGTCAAGAGCTTTGTTGTCTTCTTTCATAGAAACACAGGCGGTCACAACATTTTGGAGAGTCAATTTATCAACTTGATTTGTTTTAAACCAGGCATTTAATGCTTTCATCACTGAAACCTCAGAGTCCACCACCAAACTCTTCTCAGACAAATAATCACAGACTTCACCAGCAGTCAATGATAAAAAGGAATTTCTGTTCTTTAATTCCATAAAATGGGTTAAACTGAACTTCTTTGAAACATTGAATATTTCAGTTAAATAGCTGGAGTTGGAGCTACTGAAGTTGATTATATCAAAAACTGAATCAAAGTCAATCATATCTTTCAGAAAATCCATACATTGTGAATGAAGTCCTGAGCTCAAAATTAAAACTTGAGCTGTCTCGATGATACCAAAAATATTTTCCTCCGTTAGGTTTAGCTTACTTGTATAAAATCCCTCAATAATTATTCTAAATGCTTCAGGATTTAACATATGCAAGGTTATGACGTCTCTTGTATTTTCTATCATCTGTGATGAAAACATAGCTCTAAAATAGTCACTACACTGTACAAGAGTATCTTTGTGAACATCAAACTGATGTGATTCAATAAGTATGGACAGGTTAGTTGGTTGATCAGCATAGATATCTGCAGACCAATGCACTGTAGTATTGGATTGATTTACTATTTGATTTTTTACTGAAGATTTTATTTCCATCATGATTTCTTTTCATCACTTTTTGGATAAAAATTGATTTTGTCTTTTGAAGATTTGAGATTTTTCCCCACTTCCTTCTCTTGAGTTTTCTTTTTTTTACCTACATAATTTAATGCTGTGTGCTGTACTGTATACTATTCAAGATTAGGCTGTAAAATTGTAAATAATTAGATCTATTAGACTAGTTACCATGACAATAGGTAGATCTATTCTTACTTCTTGACCTTAGCTGCAAAAGCAAGATTTAGAACTTAGTTGTGCAGATGACTAGAGACACTGTCTCTTCATTTAAGTTACTGGGACTTGAGCTGATCTCATTGCCAGAGTTTCTTCCAGGCATCCTTTCGAACAAAATGGAATTTATCTAGAAAATATAATTTTAACAGTGTCCACCCCCCCCCCCCCCCCGCTTGGAGAAAAATACCTGAAAGAAACACTGCTCACACTGAAGCTCTTACTTTTTATGGAAATTTTAAATGTGGGCCTTAAGCCTAATTAAATATTTTTAAACTTTTTTTTTTAAATTTTTTTTTAAAGTATAGATCTAGAGACTAGGGATACTTGTAATAATACTACAAGAATCTAGACCAGGGGTCGGCAACCTTTTGAAACAGAAGAGCCAAAAGTTACAATTTACAAGATCTCCCACCTTTTAAAGAGCCACTAATGTTTTAACTTCAATATTATGATCTTTGATTAGGATTAGGTGTGTATATATGTATATATATATATATGTATATATATATATATATATTTATATATATATATATATATATATATATATATATATATATATATATATATATATATATATATATATATATATATATATGGTTCCATGACAAATGATCTCAGGACAAATGATTTCAGACAAAATATCTCAGACAAAATTATCTCACGGACAAAAGATACCAGGACAAATGATATCATGGACAAATGATCTCAGACAAAGTATCTCAGACAGAATATCTCACAGCAAAATTTTAATAGTATGTATGATGATTTTAGTTGATTTGAACTATTTTCAAATGACTGTAGATTTCTGCGAAAAAAAATTCTTATGTGTAGCGCCCGGGAGGGAGAGATTTTTGTCAATACATGGTTTGGTGCCCAGAGTTCAAGAGCAGGTATTTAGCACTTGGCACCCTTTAATCTGGCATCTTACATAGCGGGTAAGGGTATTACTATATTCAGCGGCAAAACTGCAACAGCGCAGCCGCCGGCACTTTGTCGATTGCGCGACCCGAAGAGCCTGCGAGCACTATGGTGCCTACGTTCATTTTTAAAAAAGGCTATACACTAAAGACACAACGGGCAACAGTAATCGTTGAATTAATCGAATCCGGCGCTTTTGGCGCTCCGGGCTTACCCGTGAGCACAATGGCGCCTACGTTCATTTTCGATACAATGAGTTGCACTACGTGTCTACGTTAGTTTTAGGGAGCACCCTTCAATATTGGTAATCCGGCACACGACACATGATGATTAAACCGTGCTAGGGGCTGTACGTGGCGCCCATGTGATTTTGTAATCGGGTTCACAGGAGCGCCACTTTCCATCCCCAACACTCAGGCGTTGGGTGATTAACGGTGATATCACGGTGAGTGATTAACCTACACTCAAGGCTTTCATATAGCACGCCCCATGGAGAGCTGGGCCGTAGTGTAGGTCAACCAGTGCCCCGATAAATATGATCCAAGCACAGGCATTGTTTACAATTAAATAACTCAGTTTTAGAAAACAGGAAGTACATTGAAAAATGGAGTAACGAAATATTCTAATAGAATAGCGAGTATTTGTTGTTTATATTTATTATTATTTAGTTCAGTACCGAATGTTGCAGACTAATATTTTTATGAGTTAAAAAAATTATTATTAATATTTGTGCATGGAGCCGCAGGTTGCCGACCCCTGATCTAGACTAATAGTAGTTGAATGATTATTTATTTATTACAACTTATTTGGCTATATAGGGGCCTCTATATAATATAGAGGCCCCTATATTATAGCCATATAAGCCAATATAAGGAATAGGGCCTATCTAAAACTGAAATTTTAATTAATAGGCCTAATAATTTATAATAAGTAGGCCTAGGTATAGCCTAGGGCCTAAGATCATTAATAAATCAGATTCAATGAATGAGCATTTAAACTTGACCAAGGTAGGCTTTCATTAGAATAAGGCCAAGGCTATTCCCAGCCGGTTGGGAATAGCCGTATTGGGGCTATTCCCAGCCGACTGTGAATAGCCCCAATACGGCTATTCACAGTCGGCTGTCATTTCATGCTAAATACGACTGTGAATAATATCTCAAAATAATAAAAGCAATTATTGTGACTGGGGAATGAGGTATAAAGAGAGCAGTGCTATTTTTATTTTGTTATAAAAAAGTTATTACAATTAAAGTTTAGTTTAGCTTTTAGGCTCATATCAGGCATATCTGCTACAGGCTACATACGTAGGTCATAGATGATCAATTATGCACTCTAAATCTATACACTAGAATAATAGATCTAGTAATTTTTAAATAAATAATACTAATTAAGCATCAGTTTGGTAAAGTTTAGTTGGTTGTTCACATTGCTATTCACTTATCAATTATCATTAAAAATTCACATTATCACATAGAATAAATATCAGGTGAAATAGGATGTCCTTTTTCATCAGCTATAATTCACAGTTTCCATCACACTTTTGTATTTTTTCTCTCTCTCTCTCTTTCTTTTTTTTTTTTTTTTTTTTTTTTTTTTTGTTGATATGCCAACAATTACGTCACAAAAAAAATTTAACAAAAGTAACCCTTCGATGAGTAACTTAATTAACTGAAAAATATTTTGATATTAAGTGAGAGGCATAAGAGTCATAGCAATAAGAGTCATAGCATCTGATGGATTTGAACCCACACCTTATGGCACGGAAGTCACTACCAATAACCGCTCGACCACACATCTTCATGCCTGGTTAGGTATTTTTAACATTAAATGTATCAAAAACGGTCACGTGAATACGACTGTGAATAGCCCCAATACGGCTATTCACAGTCGACTGTGAATAGACACTTCGTTAGAATAATTGGCTTTAATTACTAAATTAGCCTAATAATTAGTTAGCAGGCCTAGTTATTAATCATTATTTATTAAGCATAGGCCTAATTTTTGTTTAAATTAATCTCGTTTAGGGCCTAGGGGTCATCCATGTATTGTATGACATCATGCTATTTTAAATTTTTAATTATGTCAACCTACAACCCCCCCCCCCCCCCCCCTTCAAAACTGTAGTTGAATTTTTTCCAAAATCTAGTCTGAACTCTGTCAACATAGACATGACATAGGGCCTACACTATTTTAATACCTATTAGAGCCTATTAGTATATTAGGCTATTAGTATTAGGGCCTACAATTTATTAAAATAGTTTTCTAAAACACAAAATAACGGCTAAAATTCATTTTCTAACATATATCATATTGCGTTTTTATAATGCTGCAGTGATTGCCACATGTAGACTTGTACTTGTATGCTAAAGAACTAAAGATAGATTCTAGATCTAGATCTAGATTCTAAATATTTGATGTATGCTGCACTGATTAATTTTAATTATGGACCCCCCCCCCCCCCTCCCGTGTGACGTCATTTATGAACGGTGAACGACCTCCTAATAAGAATTTACTAAATTTAGACCTGGGCATTCTTCTTGACTCAAGACTAGAGCCCTGGCATAGACTCACTCCGCCCTATGGCCTACTCCTACTATACAAACTCTACTACTATCTACAAATTGGATGTATTGCCACATGAAGCCTAAGACCTAAGAGTAAGAGTGACTTAGATTATCTAGATCTAGAATTCTAGTTTTAATTCTGCTAAACAACAGGTTTAATATTTAATAATATTTATTCTAGATCTAGATCTAGACTAGATTCTATTTGTAACAAATTTTGTTCATAGTGAAAGTCGAATTTTGCGCTAACCACTGAGAGTTATCTATCTTTTTTTTAAATATGGTACACATTTTATTAGTACAATGCTATTGACTTATATTGTCGATCATGAGAAAATTGTTATCTTCTGATTTAAAAGAAAATTTTCTGATTGGAAAAAAAACTTTACTCCGTTTAAAATGAAAGGAGAGACAGCATGACTTTGTGAGGCAACCTAAAGTAATCTGTTTAAAAAAATTCCGCTGGGTGTAACGAAACAAGATGTAATGAGATTTGAGTAAACTTAAGTTAAAGCTGATAAAATCTATTTACGTTAAGTGGGGGAGGGGTGGCAAAGGGGTTTGTGGCACAAAGGACAGCACAAAATAGAATAGACATCTTAGGCAGAAAACTGGGACAGCTTTAGTCATTTACAAATATTTATTTATACACGTTAATAAAACAAAGTCAAGTAACAACTAGTAACACAAAATAGACATCTTAGATTACTGGAGCAAATTTGGACTAGTCAGACTGAACAAACTAAACAACACAGTCGGTTTAACACACAAACTGAAACATAAACATAAGAAAAAATATATTCAATTTTAAAGAAGTTTATTCATGATAATGCACTAAAGGCAATCAAATTTGAAGTTTGTTTTATCCGCTCAACAATCAAGAAAAATCCATTGTTCTGCCATTTATCAATCATCAGTGAGCTATGAACACACAACCAGCTATACAAAAGCCAACCACATATCAACAACTTGAGCCATCCATATGTACACACTTTTATCATACAACAGTAGTCATACTGAAACTTTTCAAATCTGGTTATAAATTATATGCATCTTCATTCACAGATGTATAAAGAAAAAATATGTATGTACTAATACAAAAATATAAACATAATTTGCCAGAGGTAAATATTTTTTTAAGTCTTGGCAATTTACTGGCCTGCTAGCAGCAATTCTGTGTATAAGTTTATGAAATCTTAAAGAAAAATTTTTTAGTTACAAAACAAAATATTTTCAAATTAAAAAAAAAAGAATAGCTAAGAAAAAAACTCAACACAAGTGATGTTAGATGAATGTAGGGGAATGTGTTATTCTTTTCATTCATAAAACCAAATCTGGGACATGTGAAAAATTGAGGGTACCCTGTCAGAGGCTCAACTCATACAAACTTATTGCACAAAAGGCTTGTTCTGTTATTTAATGGAACAATCTTGAACAAATTAAAGAAGATATAAAAAAGAACAGCAACTCATGTTACACAAGAACAATAAAATGACAATTTCAAGAAAATCTGTACAAACTTCTTTCATTTCATCACGACAAAAAAATCCATTGATATTTGAGCATTGTAATATATCTAATTTGCTTTAGTACAAAAAAGAATAATTTATGTTTGCATATACAAAGCATAGCTTATACATTGATGCCTATTCCTTTTTTACATTTTCAAAGAAAAATATATTAAGCTTTTGTTTGTGAAAAATTTTAACTGAATTATTGTAGAGGTTAACAAGTTAAAATCACTGCAGCATACAGGTCCACATGTGGCAATTACTGAAGCATACAGGTCCACATGTGGCAATCACTGCAGCATACAGGTCTACATGTGACAATCATTGCAGCATACAGGTCTACATGTGACAATCATTGCAGCATACAGGTCCACATGTGGCAATCACTGCAGCATACAGGTCTACATGTGGCAATCACTGCAGCATACAGGTCCACATGTGGCAATCACTGCAGCATACAGGTCCACATGTGGCAATCACTGCAGCATACAGGTCCACATGTGGCAATCACTGCAGCATACAGGTCTACATGTGGCAATCACTGCAGCATACAGGTCCACATGTGGCAATCACTGCAGCATACAGGTCTACATGTGGCAATCACTGCAGCATACAGGTCCACATGTGGCAATCACTGCAGCATACAGGTCCACATGTGGCAATCACTGCAGCATACAGGTTTAAATGTGGCAATCACTGCAGCATACAGGCCCACATGTGGCAATCACTGCAGCATACAGGTCCACATGTGGCAATCACTGCAGCATACAGGTCCACATGTGGCAATCACTGCAGCATACAGGTCCACATGTGGCAATCACTGCAGCATACAGGTTTAAATGTGGCAATCACTGCAGCATACAGGCCCACATGTGGCAATCACTGCAGCATACAGGTCCACATGTGGCAATCACTGCAGCATACAGGTCCACATGTGGCAATCACTGCAGCATACAGGTCCACATGTGGCAATCATTGCAGCATACAGGTTTAAATGTGGCAATCACTGCAGCATACAGGTCCACATGTGGCAATCACTGCAGCATACAGGTCCACATGTGGCAATCACTGCAGCATACTGGCCCACATGTGGTAACAGCAGACATTGACCAGGTCCTCCACATGGGTCTGTAGACTGTACAGAGGCAGGTTTGGGTAATCAGGCAGGTGTTTCTTGAAGTCCACCAGCTTTTCCTTTGTCACTACGCAAAGTTCCTACCAATGAAACAAAAAATGGCACATGTTCATCTTTTTACAATCCTTTTTTTACAAATAACAAAAGATTTTTAAAAATTCACATATTTTATGAAAGAACCAAAAACTTGCACTTGTTCATCTGTTCATCAAACAACCATTTTGACATAATAAAAAAGTATTATCGAAACAGATTGACCTACCATTTGTTCAGTTGAATCTGTCAAAGCCAGCATAGCAAACATATCCAAATTGTTTGCATTAAAAACAACCTAAAAGTATATAAAGCAATTTCACTTCAATTTATAATTTTTTATACAAAAAGAAATAAGTTAAAGATTTTTGAATAATTAAACAAAGTTAAAACATTTCAAAAATAGTAATAATAATACTTCTTGAAATATTATAACTTTCTACATGGATAATGAAATATGGCATACAAATGTTGAACATAAGATGAAAGAATAAATGTAATGAGTGAATGAATGACTTACAATGTACTGTGTCTTGTGTGTGGGGGTGAGTTACAATATACTGTGTCTTTTGTGTGTGGGTGACTTACAATGTACTGTGTCTTGTGTGTGGGGGTGAGTTACAATATACTGTGTCTTTTGTGTGTGGGTGACTTACAATGTACTGTGTCTTGTGTGTGGGGGTGAGTTACAATATACTGTGTCTTTTGTGTGTGGGTGACTTACAATGTACTGTGTCTTGTGTGTGTGTGTCTTACAATGTACTGTGTCTTGTGTGTGAGTGACTGGGTGACTTACAATGTACTGTGTCTTGTTGTGTGTGGATGACTTACAATGTACTGTGTCTTGTTGTGTGTGGGTGACTTACAATGTACTGTGTCTTGTTGTGACTGAATGACTTACAATGTACTGTGTCTTGTTGTGACTGAATGACTTACAATGTACTGTGTCTTGTTGTGACTGAATGACTTACAATGTACTGTGTCTTGTTGTGACTGAATGACTTACAATGTACTGTGTCTTGTTGTGACTGAATGACTTACAATGTACTGTGTCTTGTTGTTTGGACTAGTAAAACAGCGGTGTGAGCCAGGGTACTTGTTGACAAAAGCTGTGTACAGCCCATGGTACCAGTGGTAGGGCATGTTGAACAGTGGGGTCAGCTGGCTGTCCACCTCATTCAGTGAAATGGTGGCCACACTTTGAAGCAGCTCAAAAAATTCTTCAGAGCTGAACGGAGCACCCTGGGGATATACATGGGTTTTTTTTCATGAAAAAAAATATAGAAATAAATCTAACTTTTTGTCTTAACAGTTTCAATCATGCAAACAATTGACCAGACTGTGTAGCTAGTGCCATCACAAGCTTTAGGCATACAGCTGGATAAAACTGTGCTAAAAAACCTACTGAATCAGTGCTGTCATCAGGATCAGCAGATTTTTTCTTGCTGCTATCTTCAACATGATGAGATGTCAGGAGACGCTGCCACAGATAATCACGACGACATTTCCTTGTTGACAACTCTACCATCTCAAGTATTTTTTCTCTGGAGAAAAAAATGTAAAATTTTCTCTGTAATATTTACAACTTTAGTTATAAAATTGTACAAGAGGGGAAGAACTAGTTGTGTTACCTCCCCTTCTCACTCTGCTTAAAGAGTGTCTGCAACAGTGCCAGTTGTTGCATGTTGGAGTATCCCCTATAGTTGACATGGACCCTCCGCATGCAGATGTGTTGTCTCACAGCTATAGGCTTGCACTGATCATTCTCTGATTCCTTTCTTTCTGTGTTTTCATTCACTTTGAGAAAACAATGCATCAAATACATCTTATATTTCTTAGAGCACTTTTGATACAAAATAAGTCATTGTAAGCAACGTGAATGCTAGATTCTGATTTGCTTTTCAATTATAGATATTCAACATAAATTTTACAGCTTTTCAATTATAGATATTCCATAAAAACATTACAGCAGTTTTAGAAATTATGAAACAAATACTAACAAATATATTTATTGCATTAAAATATGAGCTGTCTGTGTTAGCAGACTTAAAAATAGATCCAAATAAAGCGATGATAAAAACAACTGACCTTTACCACTGCCTCCCACTGTGCCTTTTGTCTCACCAAAATCTTTCTCCAGGGTCTGTAGTGGATAGCAGTCCTGATCTCTGGTCAGCACTGTGAAGTATTTGAGCACCAGTTTCATGGCATCAGCAGTTCCTTCAGGGGTGGCATTGGTCATGATGAGCCCAGCTATGTACTTCTCTGGCTGGTAATCCTCTGTGCTCTGGGTCTGGCTACACAGTTCTAGCAGTTCATGGATCACTAATACAGACTTGCCACGCTGGAACATTTTTTTTATTTAAAAATTAAATGGTTGGGCTATATGACACTTTGAGCTCCCCTTATGTAAAAGTACTAAAGCATTTATCTTGTAAAGGGTCATCCATTTTGATGTAATTAAATCACTGGGCCAATATAAATAAAATGTATGTTTCTAAAATAAATGAGTGATGAAGGAAAAAAGGGGCCATGAACCCGATGTGACTTTATGGTTTATAACAATGATGCAAAGAACTACATAAATAATAAATATATAAGGAGAGGAGATGGTCTAAAAACTTTGAGGTTGTCATTTATGTATGACCCCTAACATACTATTTTCCATCCTCCACTCCTTTAAAATGTAAGAATTGAAGCCTTACTGTTGTAAAAAATTTAGCTGACTCGTTAGTTTTTAACCTGAGCATGTACTCATACAGCATGGTGCCTGGGAACAACAGCTTGGGTAGGATGATGGAATCTGTGGATGGTACAGTTATACAGGTGTGTAGGTGTGACAGCAATACAGGTGTGTAGATGGTACAGAAATACAGGTGTGTTGATGGTACAGCAATACAGGTGTGTAGGTGGTACAGCAATACAGATGTGTAGATGGTACAGCAATACAGGTGTGTTGATGGTACAGCAATACAGGTGTGTAGGTGGTACAGCAATACAGGTGTGTAGATGGTACAGAAATACAGGTGTGTTGATGGTACAGCAATACAGGTGTGTAGATGGTACAGCAATACAGGTGTGTAGATGGTACAGCAATACAGGTGTGTAGATGGTACAGCAATACAGGTGTGTAGGTGGTACAGCAATACAGATGTGTAGATGGTACAGCAATACAGGTGTGTAGGTGGTACAGCAATACAGGTGTGTAGATAGTACAGCAATACAGGTGTGTAGATGGTACAGCAATACAGGTGTGTAGATGGTACAGCAATACAGGTGTGATGATGGTACAGCAATACAGGTGTGTAGGTGGTACAGCAATACAGGTGTGTAGATGGTACAGCAATACAGGTGTGTAGATGGTACAGCAATACAGGTGTGATGATGGTACAGCAATACAGGTGTGTAGGTGGTACAGCAATACAGGTGTGTAGATGGTACAGCAATACAGGTGTGTAGGTGGTACAGCAATACAGGTGTGTAGATGGTACAGCAATACAGGTGTGTTGATGGTACAGGAATACAGGTGTGTAGATGGTACAGCAATACAGGTGTGTAGATGGTACAGCAATACAGGTGTGTAGATGGTACAGCAATACAGGTGTGTAGATGGTACAGCAATACAGGTGTGTTGATGGTACAGCAATACAGGTGTGTAGATGGTACAGCAATACAGGTGTGTAGATGGTACAATACAGGTGTGTTGATGGTACAACAATACAGGTGTGTAGATGGTACAGCAATACAGGTGTGTAGATTGTACAGCTATAAAGGTGTGTAGATGGTACAGCAATACAGGTGTGTTGATGGTACAACAATACAGCAATACAGGTGTGTAAAACATAACAAGAGACAACCATTACCCTGGTGTAAACAGTTTCTTGAGAAGCTGGGAGGGTAAGGGTAGATCTGCTTAAAGTCATTCAGAAAACTTTCAAGGTCAAAGTCCATAGGAAGGAAAGAAACTTTTTGCTCCTTGCTGAGGTAGGTTTGTACACAACGAAGATGAAAATCATGGGCAAAAGAGTGGACATGGATCAGATCTTTGTAGCGGTCACACTCGTCCACAAAGATCAGGTGCATCTAAAATCAGAAGAGAGTTCAAAGTGTTTTATGGTCGTGATTTATCAGCATTTAAACATATGATCATGATTTATCAGCATTTACACATATGATCATGATTTATCAGCATTTAAACGGAAACTACTTTTTCATAAAAATTGAATATTACAGTTATAAACAGAATAAACAATCTTTGAAATTAGTATTATTCAATTATTAAACAAAAGTTAAACCCTTTAAAACTATTGTAAAAAGTCATATTGTAGTTAGTATACATTTTAAAATATTTTTTTAAATGTGAAATATTTTAAAACTATTGTATAAAGCCATATTAAAGTTAGTATTTACTTATAAAAGCATTTTTTTAAATGTGAAATATTTTAACACTATAATATAAAGCTACACTGTAGTTAAATTAATAAAAGTATTAAAGAGAGGTGAAATATTTTAAAAAAACTGTGTAAAGCCACATTATAGTTAGTATTTATTTACAAAAGTATTTTTGTAAAAAAGTATTTTTGTAAAAGGTGAGATATTTTAACACTATATAGTATAATATAAAGTTAAAATGTAGTTATATTTTTTATAAAAGTATTAAAAGAGCGGTAAAATATTTAACATTGTAGTTATTTTTTTAAAGTATTAAAAGACAGGTGAAATATTTTCAAACTATTCTAGAAAGCCACCTTGTAGTTAGTTTGTACTAAGCGTAAAACAAAGGTGGAACACTTGAAAACTATTGTACATACATATTCCTCCTCTACCTGTGGGTTAACATTGACCTTGAACTGAGAGCAACCTATGGCAAACATCTTGACACAGAAGAACTCCTGCCTGAAGCTTAGCTCCATCACTAGAATCCCACCAGTCAGTGTTTTCTGCAGGTTCATTGGTTTTTTATCTGGAGATCCAGCTTGGAAAGACATTGAGGAGCCTTGCCTACAAACAGGTGAAATTTATCATTAGTGGAGCCTTGCCTACAAACATGTGAAATTTATCCTTAGTGGAGCCTTGCCTAGAAACAGGTGAAATTTATCATTAGTGGAGCCTTGCCTACAAACAGGTGAAATTTATCATTAGTGGAGCCTTGCCTACAAACATGTGAAATTTATCCTTAGTGGAGCCTTGCCTAGAAACAGGTGAAATTTATCATTAGTGGAGCCTTGCCTACAAACATGTGAAATTTATCATAAGTGGAGCCTTGCCTACAAACATGTGAAATTTATCCTTAGTGGAGCCTTGCCTACAAACAGGTGAAATTTATAATTAGTGCAGCCTTGCCTACAAACATGTGAAATTTATCATTAGTGGAGCCTTGCCTACAAACATGTGAAATTTATCCTTAGTGGAGCCTTGCCTACAAACATGTGAAATTTATAATTAGTGCAGCCTTGCCTACAAACATGTGAAATTTATCCTTAGTGGAGCCTTGCCTACAAACATGTGAAATTTATAATTAGTGCAGCCTTGCCTACAAACATGTGAAATTTATCATTAGTAGAGCCTTGCCTACAAACATGTGAAATTTATCATTAGTGCAGCCTTGCCTACAAACATGTGAAATTTATCATTAGTAGAGCCTTGCCTACAAACATGTGAAATTTATCATTAGTGGAGCCTTGCCTACAAACATGTGAAATTTATCCTTAGTGGAGCCTTGCCTACAAACATGTGAAATTTATAATTAGTGCAGCCTTGCCTACAAACATGTGAAAATTATCATTAGTGGAACCTTGCCTACAAACATGTGAAATTTATCATAAGTGGAGCCTTGCCTACAAACATGTGAAAATTATTATTAGTGGACCTCTGCCTTGCCTAAAAAAATGTGTATTAACAATTAGTGGCGTTTGCCTGGTCTACTATCTGAGTCTTAAGGATAGTGTAAAAATGTGGTCTTACTATCAGATTCTTTAAAAATAATGAAAATATGATTGCGTTAAATTCTAAAAAAAAGTGAAAATGCTGATTCGCATAAGAAAAAAACAAACTCCGCTATCTTCCTACTACAAAATATAAAATGATTGATGAAGTAAAAAGTTGCCCTCCCTCCAACAACCCCCCCCCCCCCCCCCCATGCAAGTAACTCACATTTTGAGCACAGGCTGCAGCTTGAGTTTGATGAAGCCAAGCTGGTGCAGGTACTGCTTGTATTCCTTCATGAACCTCTTCCTCAGGTCCACGTGCCACTGAGCCTCCTCCTCCTCCACATCAGACCTGCTGCGCCCATGGAAGAGTCTAGCCTCAGAACCCTTCCTGCTCAACTCTTCATTGGGTTTGCCCTTAAAGCTGATGTTGGATGTCCCAGAGCTATGGCGAGATCTCTGATTGGAGCAAAACTTTTTACATTCACCAACATGGAGTCAGATCATTATTGTACAGAAATCATTATGTAACTAACAATTAAATTGAGTACAAAAATGGACAGTGAGATAATTATTAAAATAGCAATTTAATTGGTTATCAAAACTGACAATATTTCTACATCAAATGTTGAGGTCTTACATGCCTGATAAAAAACATCTTAAAGATCAGCTCTCTACCTGACAAGAGACTGACTTCTGTTGAGGGACTGACACCTTGCAAGGGACTGACAACTGATACACTACTGATGAGCTAACACTTAAAGAGTGACTAGCATTAACTGTTTACATATTAAGTGACTTACTATTCAGTTCAAGAATTTAACAACTAATCATATACTAAAGACACCTGCAACCCCAAAGGTAGGCGACAATTAAACTACCAATACCAAACATGGCATCTAAGTACAAAAGTAGTCATGCTGTTGAAGGATTCAGGAGGATAGTGGATATAGTGGATGATTCAGTCAGGAGAGGAAGAATTAGCTATCACCCAAAGCCAACATTCCATGAGGGTGGGGAAAGGTTGAAAAAAAGTTTTGATGAAAATAAAAATTCTTTGATTTATAGTAACATAGGAAGGAACTTGATGGGATTTTTTAAAAAACAAATGGAAAAATAAGTAGCTGAGTGTATACGATGTTACTTTTCTATTTAAATGTAATACTAAGAAAAAACATGCAAATGAGAGCACTGAATAATCTCTCACTTTCTTGAAGACAAAAATTTTATCCTACACAAATATTGGTTCTATTTATTTATCTTTTAATAATGCCATATGATCAAATTTTATTTATCTGGTTTAAACTAACTTGAATGTTTACATACAACTGCTCTGATTCAATGGGTTTTTTATTGACTATTCAAATGATAAATTTGCTATTACAGTAGCCTATCTCTATACAAAACAAAATACATGTGATTAATGGGAATGCTAAAATAATGACAAAATGGCCATGCTGAAATAAGGAAACAATGGCCATGCTGAAATAAGGAAACATTGGCCATGCTGAAATAAGGAAACAATGGCCATGCTGAAATAAGGAAACAATGGCCATGCTGAAATAAGGAAACAATGGCCATGCTGAAATAAGGAAACAATGGCCATGCTGAAATAAGGAAACAATGGCCATGCTGAAATAAGGAAACAATGGCCATGCTGAAATAAGGAAACAATGGCCATGCTGAAATAAGGAAACAATGGCCATGCTGAAATAAGGAAACAATGGCCATGCTGAAATAAGGAAACATTGGCCATGCTGAAATAAGGAAACAATGGCCATGCTGAAATAAGGAAACAATGGCCATGCTGAAATAAGGAAACAATGGCCATGCTGAAATAAGGAAACATTGGCCATGCTGAAATAAGGAAACAATGGCCATGCTGAAATAAGGAAACAATGGCCATGCTGAAATAAGGAAACAATGGCCATGCTGAAATAAGGAAACAATGGCCATGCTGAAATAAGGAAACAATGGCCATGCTGAAATAAGGAAACAATGGCCATGCTGAAACAAGAAAACATTGGCCATGCTGATAGTGTGGCCATGCAGTGTATGACTTACACTGACAGGACTTGGTACAGGCAACAGATTGGGAAACTGATGACATGAAAAATATGACTCAACTTATTCTTCATCAATAAACAACAAACAGCATTGGACAGTTCAGACATCTGTACACAATCAACATGAAGGTATTGTTTAGAGTATTGTTAACAAGGAAAAATAAATTCTACAGACAGATAGGCTAACTTGGTCACCATTGATGATGAACATTGTAGTGAAAAATGGTAAATTGACTCACAGTTTTGTGAGCCTCAGGTAAATTGACTGACAGTTTTGTGAGCCTCAGGTAAATTGACTCACAGTTTTGTGAGCCTCAGGTAAAGTGACTCACAGTTTTGTGAGCCTCAGGTAAATTGACTCACAGTTTTGTGAGCCTCAGGTAAATTGACTCACAGTTTTGTGAGCCTCAGGTAAATTGACTGACAGTTTTGTGAGCCTCAGGTAAACTGACTCACAAGCCTCAGGTAAATTGACTCACAAGCCTCAGGTAAATTGACTCACAAGCCTCAGGTAAACTGACTCACAGTTTTGTCAGCCTCAGGTAAATTGACTCACAAGCTTCAGGTAAATTGACTCACAAGCCTCAGGTAAATTGACTCACAAGCCTCAGGTAAATTGACTCACAGTTTTGTGAGCCTCAGGTAAATTGACTCACAAGCCTCAGGTAAATTGACTCACAAGCCTCAGGTAAATTGACTCACAAGCCTCAGGTAAATTGACTCACAAGCCTCAGGTAAATTGACTCACAGTTTTGTGAGCCTCAGGTAAATTGACTCACACTTTTGTCAGCCTCAGGTAAATTGACTCACGAGCCTCAGGTAAATTGACTTACAGTTTTGTGGGTCCTGTCTGGTGTTGTGGGTGTGCCCCCTGCTATCAGCCCTGCTGTAGCATTTAAAATGTTGTATGTTGAAGCTGGATTGTTGTCCTGCCTGGACTTGTCAGTCTTACATGTTGTCTTCTGTACCACACTCTGGCGCCAGGAGGAGGAAAATATCAGGGGAGTGGCACAGTAATGGAACAGCCGACATGAGCGCTTCAGTTGCATCAAATAGTCTTCCTGTTGGTAAAGTTCAGCAAAAGAATTAGATTCTACAAAAACAATGGTTGTAGAAGCCTGTCTGCAATATAAGATGAAAGGAATGTAAATAATGTTGTTAAGTAATTTACCAAGACATTCCTTAAACCCCATTTCTATGTGGGGTGACATTAAAATATCAGCATGATTCCTAGACACCAAATTTATCATTTTTTGGTTGATCAGAACTCAAGATATTTAAATGTAAACAATGTCAGAACTACTGTTTTCCTATCTTTGTTGTTAGGGTGCTGGATAGTCCACTGTACAGCCCAGTTGTCCTAGGGATAGACAGACTGCTTACACTACCCTAGGGCTGCAGGGTGCCACCCCTCATTTGGTTTAGTCATCAATTATAGTAGCCCAACAGCTAGGGCACTCTTTAAAATCATAATGAATGTAGGCTAATTAATGCTGGAGTAATCAACAACTTCCTACAGTTTCATGGTGATTGGATAAAGGTGTTGTAATGAATAAATACAGACACACATTTTTTTGTATACCAAAAAATATAAACTACAACTCCACCATATATATCAAAACACAAGAAACTGATAAACCTCCACCCCAAAGTGCTTGTGTTACTTGTTAAGTTACATACTCACCATTATAGGTGGGTTTGCTTTATTTTTACCACTCATCTGTAAGAAGCCAAGATACAATGAGTACAACTTGCTGTGATCTTCCTCTAGAGAAATAAAAATTTCTTCTTGTAAAGGTTGAAGGAAAAATATAAACTCAATGGTGGGCATAGCTTAAAACTCAAAGCAAAATGTAAGGGAGTAAAAAATTTACAATTTCATACATAATGGCCAACAACAGGTAGAGGCAGCAAGGGGGGAGGGGGAAAGAGAAGGGAAGACGACAAGGGTAAATAAACCATGAGAAACCTGCTTGCCAAATTTTACCTTCAAAAACTGCTCTCTGTGCCTCAGTCAACTGGTGGCCATGTTGAAAGACAGGATCCTTGATGTTGACCAGCAGGACCTTCTCTTCAGCCAAATCTTTGCGGCTAGCTGACGTCTGCTGTTTGTCTAGTGTCATTACATGAGGAAATGTTGACTCAAACATTGGTTTACTTTGATTACATGAGGAAATGTTGACTCAAACATTAGTTTACTTTGATTACATGAGGAAATGTTGACTCAAACATTGGTTTACTTTGATTACATGAGGAAATGTTGACTCAAACATTGGTTTACTTTGATTACATGAGGAAATGTTGACTCAAACATTGGTTTACTTTGATTACATGAGGAAATGTTGACTCAAACATTGGTTTACTTTGATTACACGAGGAAATGACATGAATATGTTTTTAAACAAAAAATTCAAGAGGGAATAGTAAGGCTATTTATTTAATTTTAATAGAAAACATGGGACTAATAATTGTTGAAAAATGTCTGTTTTAAAAAGGAACAAATAAGAGGTGTCTTCTGAGGCTCAGGTTTTTTATGATTGCATGTTTATTTTTTATGTTAAATTCAAAATTATTATAAAATTATTGCATAGGTTAATGTACTCGAAATTTTGTAAATTCTATTTCATTTATTTAAATTTTGGAAAGTAAAACAAAAATACCCTAAGATAAAGCTAAGTGTTGCCAGTTTACATTTTCTAAAATTAAATTTATCTTGAGACATTAATTAAAAACCATTCAAGGAGATGATTAGAAAGAAGAGAGAAAACACTCAACTTATAGGATGGGTCAAAGCTTGGCAAATATTTGAGGGGTGAGAGGAAACAAATTGAAACAATCAAACAAGTCATATGATAACTACATTCATTTTTTAAAGCTTTTTGTGATGACGCAATGTTGCGTCGAAGCCAGGTAGATAGCAGAAATAGGCTTTAGCGTGTTAGTCAGAGGTAGACCAATGAAAATTCAGAGACTGACCGGTCACGTGGTATGGTCAGCTGACCACTGAGGCGTGGGGCAGTAGAGCGATAGGCCAGAAGGGTTAGGTAGCGGTCAGAGACGGCCGAGAATGTAGATAGTTAGGTAGATCATGATTAGCTAGCGAGGTAGAAGGTGTTAGATTGTAGAATGTAGAGAACAGTTAGTGTTAGGATTGGTCATGGGAGTTAGTAGTATAGTGAACAGTCAGTAGTAGAAGTAAATAGTAAACTTGAACATATATATAATAAAGAACAATTATAGTTGAACTTGAACTGTGTATTATTGGATCCATTCGTTACGCCTTCTTAAAAATCCCCACCCTCACATCTGGTGGAGCTGCGGGGTGAGTAAGGGAAAGAACGTATATCAGCTATTCATGACGGAGTACGACTGGTGTACAGCTTTCTTCAACTCAACACAACAACGGGTTTCTTCAACCGGAACGAGTTTGGATTAACAACACAAGGAAACAGTCTACATGTCCAAAAAGATAAGTACCTTCCAAAATTTTTTTAAACGTTTGGGTTTAGACTCGTGCTGGATATTTGGTACCAGCGATTTTTCTGCCTCTTTCTTATCTGTTTCTTCAACCACACTACCCTTAAAAATGCCTCCATTGTACGAAGTGGGCACTAAAACTGAGCTCAAGTCAGGCCTAGAAGAGTCAGGTAGAATTGATGACTTGTTGCTATACACAAATGTTCAGAATACAGTTAAAATGGAACACAAAACAAGAACTATTGAGGATCCAGATATTCTGGATGAATTGATTATTAGGCTTGGACAATACACGACAACAGAAAATCGAGACTGGTTATTAACTGTTAAAGAATTTGACGTAAAAACTCTAGATGATCCAGATGCTATGGAAGATTTGATCAATAGAATTGTAGATTACAAGGTAACCGGAGATCCAGATTCCTTGTTGACTGAAGAAGAATATGATGCAAAGATAGATGCCGAGTTAGCAGAGAAACAAAGAGAAGCAGAAACATATATTGCCGGAATTAAAGAAGAAACAGAAAGAATTCGTAAAGAAATAGAAAAAATGAGAGAACTTCGCCAAGCCAAACAAGAAATGGTGCAAAGTTTAGATACAAATAAAAACAACCAGATAGCCGAACCAGCATTTTACTATTCCTACGACTCAGATTCAGATGACACGTCCAGTGAAGCAAGCGAAATACCTACTACAAAAAGTGAAACACCACATAGGCCTACACTCCAAAAACGTAATACGGCAAATCACACCATTCAGATTAACTACAGTCAACAAAAACACAAGTACAGTGTCAAATGCTACTATTGTAATAGAACAGGCCACAAACAAATAAATTGCAGAATACGATATTATGATAGACGCCAACAAGATGCACAACGCAACAGACCAAAATATAGACAGATAAATAGAAAAGCTTTTATGTCATCGTTTACAGAAGCCAGTAGAAGAACAGACATATTTACATCAAAAGTCAATAACAGATACGCCACAGCAATTAGGGATACACTATGCTCCACAGTGGCAGTACGTAACACATTCGTACAACACCATCAATACACAGGCAGAACACAACGTGTTCACAGTTCAAGAGGCAGCACATATGTTTGGCCAACAGCCATAGTCACCATAGCCACACCCTCAGCGTGTAAAACAGTTGAAGCAGCTGTTTTCAAAAACGGGCCATACGATATGATATTAGGCAACATTACAGGAGTGAAGCAGTTTAATGTAGAATTTATGAACCACAAGCAACAAATAAACAAGCAGCCCAGTATTCGAGACAACGAAAAAGTAGACACAAAAGTAGACGAGATGCAATTCAAAACGGGCAAGTTGATAGAAAAAGTTAACGAGGTTATTGATGATCATTCTAGAAAGACTACCGAGATTGGTGCAGATGTTCTTAACTTAGGGATGCAGAACGACACAGTCAGTAATAGATTGCTGAGATTAGAGAAATCAGTAAACAATGAATCAGAGGAATATGTAACAAGGAATTTGATAGCAGACAAACAGTACTGTTACTCCTGGTCAGCCTTAAACCAGATGACCCCATCAACACACCTACACAAACACAAGTATAGTAATCATAGACCATGTGAAAGCTCACAACACCTTTGTACACACCGAGCCCCGCCCTATCGGCCCTAGTGTGGTATATTAAGGCCTGGATAGAATTTGACCCGGAACGCCCCCACGAATGTTTTTGAACAACGGACTAAAGTCAAGTCGAGTTTTTTTTTTCTGTTAATCTAAGTCAGAACTGAAGTCAAAGAAGTTATTTGAAGTCAGTCAAGTCAGTCAATGTTGTTAAAGTCGTAGTTGAGGTCATAGTGACGTAGTTGAAGTCATGTTGCAGTCAAAGAAAAGTCTTTGAAGTTATATTAAAGTCGTTGAGGTCATAGTAAAGAAGTGAACTCGTCGAAGTTATAGTGAAGTCTTTGAAGTCAAAGTGATGTCGTTGAAGTTTTTGAAGTCATATTGAAGTTGTTGAAGTCAAAGTGAAGTCTTTGAAGTCATATTGAAGTTGTTGAAGTCAAAGTGAATTATTTGAAGTCATATTGAAGTCGTTGAAGTCAAAGTGAAGTCTTTGAAGTCATATTGAAGTAGTTGAAGTCAAGGAAAAGTCTTTGAAGTCAAAGTGAAGACGTTAAAGTCGTCGAAGTTTAAGTCGGTCAGTGAAGTCTTTTAAGTTGAATTGAAGTGAAGTCGTCGAGGTCAAGTTAGTCTTCAAAGTGAAGTTAGTCGTCAAGTTGAAGTAATTGAAGTCGTCGAAGTGAAATAAGTCAAGTTACTGAAGTCAGTCGAGTTACTGAAGTCAAAGTGAAATAAGTCAAGTTACTGAAGTCAAAAGTGAAGTCAGTCATTAAGTCAAGCCAGCCAGTTTTTTTGTCAGAAGTCAGTTAGTGAGAGCTGCTCCACTATATGATCACGTGTTGAAATGGCACGATACACACTCACATGTCTATTCTTTTTGTGAAGCTATTTCTATGCTCTAGTAGTGTTTACGTCTATTGAGTTTATTAGGCTTTACAGATTGCTGTTAGATTAGAGTGTACTGATTTTTTTATTTGGTTATTTTTGTAATGTTATACTTGTAATGTATTTTTTAATGTTTGTTATACCGCCAGACAAATGTTCAGCACGTATAAATTTGGGATTGAGGTTTTTTTTTTTTAATGGAAGGTACCTCTGTCTGAATACTTGTCTGCGCGGGCACTAAGATAGTCACGTAAAGCCATTGCTTATAGTCTCGTAATACAATTTCAGACCCACCAGCGTTATACAGAATGAGACGAGATGAAGCAGACACTTCAAAGAATGCCGCCACCTGATTACGTTGAATTACCTGGACAGCGAACAGCCCTGCTGAACAGAGAATTGCCCTGGTCAAGACAGCGGACGCATCGCCACCGCTTCGCCCCCGCACTGGAGTTGAATAACAGACCGCCAGCTACGTACACCTACGTCGGCACATACAAAGGGTAGAAGACCCATCGTCCAAGTTCCCAGCGTCGGAAAGTTACGTCATTGTTCGTCACCGCATCAGACAGCTCCAGTTCATCGTATAACCACTCTACGTGGACGTCTCAACCAGCGTTGAGATGAGATTGTTGCGTCATCACATTGACCAACGAAAGTTACGCCTACACCCGCCTCACGGGAATGTACATCAAAACTCGCCACAACCCACCCACCACAGAGGAACGCCAACAATTACATAACACTTACACATACACTTACACTGCTCGCAGAGCCCGTTCAACCAGTTACACATTCTACTAAGATTAGCTCAAGGCCAGTACACGACAACCTAACCAGAACTGAGTTACACATGATTAGATTCAATCAAACCATAACATAGACATACATTATCAAGCAGAGACACCACAGACGTCAGGATACTTACACAAAAACTAGAACAATGACATTTTTTTTTCAGGAACACAGACACAAGATTTTGTGTTTTTGTAAACTGTGCTGTCCCATTTTGTATTTGATTTATATGATTGATGTTAGGGATAGAATAGAGTAGTAAGACAGATAGTTGTTGATGTATTAGATTAGTAGCAGACGCTGAAAAATATAATTTGTCAGCTACAGAAAGGGAGGGAGATATGTGATGACGCAATGTTGCGTCGAAGCCAGGTAGATAGCAGAAATAGGCTTTAGCGTGTTAGTCAGAGGTAGACCAATGAAAATTCAGAGACTGACCGGTCACGTGGTATGGTCAGCTGACCACTGAGGCGTGGGGCAGTAGAGCGATAGGCCAGAAGGGTTAGGTAGCGGTCAGAGACGGCCGAGAATGTAGATAGTTAGGTAGATCATGATTAGCTAGCGAGGTAGAAGGTGTTAGATTGTAGAATGTAGAGAACAGTTAGTGTTAGGATTGGTCATGGGAGTTAGTAGTATAGTGAACAGTCAGTAGTAGAAGTAAATAGTAAACTTGAACATATATATAATAAAGAACAATTATAGTTGAACTTGAACTGTGTATTATTGGATCCATTCGTTACGCCTTCTTAAAAATCCCCACCCTCACACTTTTCTTATTCCAAAGTTCCATATCTTTCAGCAACAAAACAAGTTTAAGCAATGGATTTCTTTTGTTACCACTACAGCAAACTCAAGTAACAAACTGTGGTGTGCTAACACTTGAAGCCACATAAGAGGTAAGGGAGAACCATATGACACCAGCACAGGGTTTGACCCACCTTGTCTAGACTGAGCTCTAAGCTCCTGTGTTGGTATCCCATGGCGACTGACTGGGTCTAGTGTCAGTCTAACCGTTATCTTATTCAGGTGCTTGGGTGGCACAATCATCTTGTAGGTCTGGTCAAACGGTATGATTCTCTTGATTGGACGGTGGCCTGACTTTTCTCTTTCCTTCACTGACATACTGCTATTCCTCCTCTGAAAGTCCCGCGGGGTGTGGTTACGTATTAAACTTTCCACTTCTCCAGGGGACTGAGTGAATGGATTCTGAGTCTGGGATAAGAGAAATTCTCTCAATCAATGGATTCTGATAGATGGATGGGGCGATTAATCTAAGTGTATAGATCCAGATAATTAACTGAGTGAATTGATTCATAGTTAGGCAGGAGAGAATTCATTAGCATGAATAAAGTTTTAGGAGAGGAATGAGAATTCATCTTTGTGAATTAAGTTTTAGGAGTGGATTGAGAGGTTATCTGAATGAGTGTATTCTTAGACTGGAAAGAAATTTTTTTTTTTCCAATAACTTAAGTTTGTCGGTATATTTGAAAAAAAAATGGATTGTTTGCACTTTTTTATAATTCTTTAAAAATAAAATTATTTCAAGTGAATGTTGTAAATAATGAAGTCATAACGTGATAAAAAATGTTAAAATATAAATTTGAAAGGTCATATTATAAATACAGAATTATATTGTGAAGAAAGTGTTTAGAAAGGAAGCAAATGGATGGACTCACTGTTGCATATTGTAGCTCAGTAAACTGGAAGTGATGAAACAAACCCATTTTCTGGGCCAAGATGCTGTTCAGCACAAAGGAACGCGCGTTGTTCCACTCTATTAGCCTTTTGGTTGTTTTTTCTATGGAGAACTGCTGCTCATTGGACCAGTTGTACAATAATAGAGACAGCTGAAATATATTGTGTTAGTTAAACAAAAAATATTTGGATAATGTTTGTTTACATCTGATGAATCAAGTCTTGGTTGAGCCATGCTCACATAATTTGTCCTTTACCTCTTTTTTCTCACACGTAATGATAATCAGCCTCTGCCTGGGTACAAAGTCCTTCTCAGCAGACTTCAGGTTGCCTGGCTCACTGACCTTACTGTCTGTGTCTGGCATCTGGAGCTGGAACTTCTGGTTCATTCTGTAGCCTGAAACAGTAGGGTGACCTTAGGTCAATACAAGATGGGACACACATTGTACAGCTCACTGAAACAAGTTCTATGGCTGTTGTCAGCATATGTGGGGGTGGTGGTGTGGCCAACATATGTGTGGGTGGTATGTGGCCAACATATCTGTGGGTGGTGGTGTGGCCAGCATATGTGTGGGTGGTGGTGTGGTCAGCATATGTGTGGGTGGTGGTGTGGCCAGCATATGTGTGGGTGGTGGTGTGGGCAGCATATGTGTGGGTGGTGGTGTGGTCAGCATATGTGTGGGTGGTGGTGTGGGCCACATATGTGGGGGTGATGGTGTGGCCAACATATGTGTGGGTGGTGGTGTGGGCAGCATATGTGTGGGTGGTGGTGTGGCCAGTGTATGTGTGGGTGGTGGTGTGGGCAGCATATGTGTGGGTGGTGGTGTGGCCAACATATGTGTGGGTGGTGGTGTGTCCAGCATATGTGTGGCTGTAGGTGTGGCCAGCATATGGTGGTGGTGTGGGCAGTATATGAACAGGTGGTGGTGGTGTGGCCAGTGTATGTGTGGGTGGTGGTGTGGGCAGCATATGTGTGGGTGGTGGTGTGGCCAACATATGTGTGGGTGGTGGTGTGTCCAGCATATGTGTGGCTGTAGGTGTGGCCAGCATATGGTGGTGGTGTGGGCAGTATATGAACAGGTGGTGGTGGTGTGTCCAGCATATGTGTGGGTGGTGGTGTGTCCAGCATATGTGTGGGTGGTGGTGTGGCCAACATATGTGTGGGTGGTGGTGTGGCCAACATATGTGTGGGTGGTGGTGTGGCCAACATATGTGTGGGTGGTGGTGTGTCCAGCATATGTGTGGGTGGTGGTGTGGCCAACATATGTGTGGGTGGTGGTGTGGCCAGTGTATGTGTGGGTGGTGGTGTGGGCAGCATATGTGTGGGTGGTGGTGTGGCCAACATATGTGTGGGTGGTGGTGTGTCCAGCATATGTGTGGCTGTAGGTGTGGCCAGCATATGGTGGTGGTGTGGGCAGTATATGAACAGGTGGTGGTGGTGTGGGCAGCATTGTGAGGGTGGTGGTGTGGCCAGTGTATGTGTGGGTGGTGGTGTGGGCAGCATATGTGTGGGTGGTGGTGTGGGCAGTATATAAACAGGTGGCAGTGTGGGCAGCATATATGCAGGTGGTGGTGTGAGCAGTATATGTGCAGCATATATGCGGGTAGTGGTGTGAGCAGTATATGTGCAGCATATATGCGGGTGGTGGTGTGGGCAGTATATGTGCAGCATATATGCGGGTGGTGGTGTGGGCAGTATATGTGCAGCATATATGCGGGTGGTGGTGTGGGCAGTATATGTGCAGCATATATGCGGGTGGTGGTGTGAGCAGTATATGTGCAGCATATATGTGGGTGGTGGTGTGGGCAGTATATAAACAGGTGGTGCTGTGGGCAGGACATTATGCTTATATTTGCTTTTTGGAGTCTCAAGATTTAATCAGAGTAAAAACACTACTGAAAAACCTCTATGGATGTGTACAATTGACAACAAAAAAAAATAAACCTTTTAATGCTGAGCTGGAAATGTTGGGAATCATATCCTGATGTTCCAGAACTGTGTCATGCCATTGGTCCATGCTTCGACCAATGGCTATCAGATTAACTTTACCACCATTGGCAGCCAAACTTTCCAGAACCCTGTTCATGTGGATATCCTGTAGGTGACAATACAGAATTTAAAAATTTAGATTGATATTATAGGCACCATTCAATTAGTATTTTTTTAAACTCATATTGCTAACTTGGTGACAATTCACATTAAAAAACATGATTCTATAAATGTTGACTCTTAAAACAGCTCTAAACCTAATACAATATTTTATATAGAGCATACAGTTCTAGCCTACATACATTACTGGATTTTACATAGAAGAAACAATTGTTTCACATATATATAGTTACCAGCAGCAGTGCCAAAATAAACAGATAATTTTAATAAAAATTATTTATTCTACAAGATTTTTATATTTAAAAGATGTTTGAAAGCCAATATATCAGAGTCAACTAAGATTATTTTTTAAGCTGTCCCAGAGCTAGTTATCCATATATCACACCAACAACACAGCCATAGACAATACAATTAATGTTGTCAGATATTTAACTTGAGTGACTTTAGCAACACAGAACAAACAGTTGACTGCGACTCACCCTTGGTGTCACTTTACATGGTGTGAAAAGAACACCATAAGGTGGCTGGGATGGTGTGCTGGTCTGGATGACCTTGAAAATCTTGAGGCTGGTGTCACTTGCTATAGAGGGAATGGACTGGTTCAGTTCTTTCATGACAAAGTCTATGGAGTACTTGGCCTGGAACTTTAACTTGCTGCTGTATACAGATGGGACACCTGCAACATCAGCTCACATTTCTTAAGTTGGTATGACACGTGACATTGGGGTAACAAGTTTACCTAAGCTACCACACAAGACATTGGGGTAACAAGTTTACCTAAGCTACCATGCATGACATTGGGATGACAAGTTTACCTCTACTATGACACCTGACATTGGGGTAACAAGTTTACCTAAGCTACCACACAAGACATTGGGGTAACAAGTTTACCTAAGCTACCACACAAGACATTGGGGTAACAAGTTTACCTAAGCTACCACACCTGACATTGGGGTAACAAGTTTACCTAAGCTACCACGCATGACATTGGGATGACAAGTTTACCTCTACTATGACACCTGACATTGGGGTAACATGTTTACCTAAGCTACCACACCTGACAATGGGGTAACAAGTTTACCTATCTACCACACAAGACATTGGGGTAACAAGTTTACCTAAGCTACCACACCTGACAATGGGGTAACAAGTTTACCTATCTACCACACAAGACATTGGGGTAACAAGTTTACCTAAGCTACCACACCTGACATTGGGGTAACAAGTTTACCTAAGCTACCACACAAGACATTGGGGTAACAAGTTTACCTAAGCTACCATACAAGACATTGGGGTAACAAGTTTACCTAAGCTACCAAACAAGACATTGGGGTAACAAGTTTACCTAAGCTACCACGCATGACATTGGGGTAACAAGTTTACCTAAGCTACCACACCTGACATTGGGGTAACAAGTTTACCTAAGCTACCACACAAGACATTGGGGTAACAAGTTTACCTAAGCTACCACGCATGACATTGGGGTAACAAGTTTACCTAAGCTACCACACCTGACATTGGGGTAACAGAAGTTTACCTAAGCTACCACACAAGACATTGGGGTAACAAGTTTACCTAAGCTACCACACAAGACATTGGGGTAACAAGTTTACCTAAGCTACCACACATGACATTGGGGTAACAAGTTTACCTAAGCTACCATATAAGACATTGGGGTAACAAGTTTACCTAAGCTACCACGCATGACATTGGGATGACAAGTTTACCTCTACTATGACACCTGACATTGGGGTAACATGTTTACCTAAGCTACCACACAAGACATTGGGGTAACAAGTTTACCTAAGCTACCACACAAGACATTGGGGTAACAAGTTTACCTAAGCTACCATGCATGACATTGGGATGACAAGTTTACCTCTACTATGACACCTGACATTGGGGTAACATGTTTACCTATGCTACCACACCTGACATTGGGGTAACATGTTTACCTAAGCTACCACACAAGACATTGAGGTAACAAGTTTACCTAAGCTACCACACAAGACATTGGGGTAACAAGTTTACCTAAGCTACCACACAAGACATTGGGGTAACAAGTTTACCTAAGCTACCACACCTGACATTGGGGTAACAAGTTTACCTAAGCTACCACACAAGACATTGGGGTAACAAGTTTACCTAAGCTACCACACAAGACATTGGGGTAACAAGTTTACCTAAGCTACCACACAAGACATTGGGGTAACAAGTTTACCTAAGCTACCAAACAAGACATTGGGGTAACAAGTTTACCTAAGCTACCACACAAGACATTGGGGTAACAAGTTTACCTAAGCTACCACACAAGACATTGGGGTAACAAGTTTACCTAAGTTACCACACAAGACATTGGGGTAAGTTTACCTAAGCTACCACACAAGACATTGGGGTAACAAGTTTACCTAAGCTACCACACAAGACATTGGGGTAACAAGTTAACCTAAGTTACCACACAAGACATTGGGGTAACAAGTTTACCTAAGTTACCACACAAGACATTGGGGTAACAAGTTTACCTAAGCTACCACACAAGACATTGGGGTAACAAGTTTACCTAAGCTACCACACAAGACATTGGGGTAACAAGTTTACCTATACTATGACAAAACTCCATCCAAGGTTTGATGAGAGAGCAGAAGACGGGGTGAAGGTTCCCTTTCTCCCCACTCTCATACTTGGCCACAGGGGGTCTCATATCTGGCAGATCCTTGCCCCTGGCAGCTTGTGCAGCCCCTGGTGTCCGGGGGAGGGGGGACTGGTCAGTTGTTGCAGGAACTGTGTTGAAGTCCAGGCACTAAACCAATACAAAAATCAGAGGTAAGCTGCTTTAAGTCAACTTTCTGGCACTTGACATAAAACCTGGTCAGTCAGCAGTCTTTAAGTTGGCTTTACATTGAACCTGGCAAGTCAACATCTTAACTGACACTGGACATAAAACCTGGCCAGTCAGCAGTCTTTAAGTTGGCTTTACATTAAACCTGGCAAGTCAACGTTTTAACTGACACTTGACATAAAACCTGGCCAGTCAGCTGTCTTTAAGTTGGCTTTACATTAAACCTGGCAAGTCAACGTTTTAACTGACACTGGACATTAAACCTGGAAGTCAGCAGTCTTTAAGTTGGCTTTACATTAAACCTGGAAGTCAGCAGTCTTTAAGTTGGCTTTACATTAAACCTGGAAGTCAGCAGTCTTTAAGTTGGCTTTACATTAAACCTGGAAGTCAGCAGTCTTTAAGTTGGCTTTACATTAAACCTGGAAGTCAGCAGTCTTTAAGTTGGCTTTACATTAAACCTGGAAGTCAGCAGTCTTTAAGTTGGCTTTACATTAAACCTGGAAGTCAGCAGTCTTTAAGTTGGCTTTACATTAAACCTGGAAGTCAGCAGTCTTTAAGTTGGCTTTACATTAAACCTGGAAGTCAGCAGTCTTTAAGTTGGCTTTACATTAAACCTGGAAGTCAGCAGTCTTTAAGTTGGCTTTACATTAAACCTGGAAGTCAGCAGTCTTTAAGTTGGCTTTACATTAAACCTGGAAGTCAGCAGTCTTTAAGTTGGCTTTACATTAAACCTGGCAAGTCAACGTTTTAACTGACACTTGACATAAAACCTGGAAGTCAGCAGTCTTTAAGTTGGCTTTACATTAAACCTGGAAGTCAGCAGTCTTTAAGTTGGCTTTACATTAAACCTGGCAAGTCAACGTTTTAACTGACACTTGACATAAAACCTGGCCAGTCAGCTGTCTTTAAGTTGGCTTTACATTAAACCTGGAAGTCAGCAGTCTTTAAGTTGGCTTTACATTAAACCTGGCAAGTCAGCAGTCTTTAAGTTGGCTTTACATTAAACCTGGCCAGTCCATAGTCTTTAAGTTGGCTTTACATTAAACTTGGTCAGTCAGCAGTCTTTAAGTTGGCTTTACATTAAACTTGGTCAGTCAGCAGTCTTTAAGTTGGCTTTACATTAAACCTGGCCAGTCCTTAGTCTTTAAGTTGGCTTTACATTAAACCTCGCAAGTCAACTTCTTAACTGACACTGGACATAAAACCTGGCCAGAGGCTTACCTTCCCTACAATCTCTTGATGCTTGTGCTCAGGGAATGAAGAAAACATGGAGATGGAATGTGTGACACTGCGTGGTGGGTCCACAGAAAGCTTGCGTGACAGGGGGTTGTGCTTCCTCTCTAGACTTTCAGCTGTGTACAGGAAAACAATGGCATTTAGCATGTGGACAAATGTAGCTTCAGAAGGTTAACAACTCTCTTGTTTTGGTAATTGGGTAACGGTTACTCACCTGGTAATTTGGTAATGGTGACTCACCTGGTAATTTGGTTGGTGACTCACCTGGAAATTTGGTAATGGTGACTCACCTGGTAATTTGGTAATGGTGACTCACTAGTTATTTGGTAATGATGACTCACCTGGTAATTTGGTAATGGAGACTCACTAGTTATTTGGTAATGGTGACTCACCTGATAATTTGGTAATGGTGACTCACCTGGTAATTTGGTAATGGTGACTCACCTGGTAATTTGGTTGGTGAAGCAGGGAGAGAGGAGACAGGTGGGGCACACACGTCCATCAGGTTCTTAGGCACAGAGCAGATAGGGGAGGTAAGCATGAAATACTCCATGACTATGTCACACAGCGCATGACGTACTGCTGCGATCAAGCGCTCACGAAGAACTTTAACATCAGAGTTGCCACACTCCCAGATCCTGAACTGTATCAGTGCTGTTGGTCCTAAAGAATACACACAGCCACTGATGCATCAAGACTCCAACAACCCAGACTAAAACATTGTTTCCTGTGGAGATTTACTTTTACAAAACACAATTATCAGAAGCCTAAACACTTCATTCAACAAGTTAACATCAACAAGATCATCTTTTGTGGTGTTATCTGTAAACATTTAGAACAGTGTACCAACAGACACATTGATTTTGTGGAGCTAACTGTGAGGTGAATTAGTGCCATAAAGAGAGGACAACTGATCCCATCTGGCTGTACTGTTCTGACTTTTTGTACCTTTGTCTTCTTATGGCCCTGAAATCTGAATTGATCTAAGATTGCTGTATCAGCCACAATTAGGCTTCTACCCCTCTCACACCTCATAAACCAGGTGTGATACAATCATTTCCTCCTGCCCTTACCTGGATGAACCAGGTGTGATACAATCATTTCCTCCTGCCCTTACCTGGATGAACCAGGTGTGATACAATCATTTCCTCCTGCCCTTACCTGGATGAACCAGGTGTGATACAATCATTTCCTCCTGCCCTTACCTGGATGAACCAGGTGTGATACAATCATTTCCCCCTGCCCTTACCTGGTCTGGATGAGGCTGACTTCTCATGGACTGTAGTCTGGACATATTTGTCAAATTCACTGGGGTCACTGAGAGAGGGCATGTTGTTCTTGGTTGGAGCTGGACAGTTGAGCAGCTTGACCTGTTTCCCCTGACCATCCACAAGGTTCACCGTGATGCATGCAAGGCCTGGGCAGTGGCAAAATAAGACAATAAATAAAAAGCTGGCTATTGTGATACTGTATTTAAGACCACTAGCAAAACATAAGTGATACTGTATTTAAGACCACTAGCAAAACATATGTGATACTGTATTTAAGACCACTAGCAAAACATTAGTGATACTGTATTTAAGACCACTAGCAAAACATTAGTGATACTGTATTTAAGACCACTAGCAACACATTAGTGATACTGTATTTAAGACCACTAGCAAAACATTTGTGTTACTGTATTTAAGACCTCTATCAAAACATTAGTGTTACTGTATTTAAGACCTCTATTAAAACATTTGTGATACTGTATTTAAGACCTCTATCAAAACATTAGTGTTACTGTATTTAAGACCTCTATCAAAACATTAGTGTTACTGTATTTAAGACCTCTATTAAAACATTAGTGTTACTGTATTTAAGACCTCTATTAAAACATTAGTGTTACTGTATTTAAGACCTCTATTAAAACATTAGTGTTACTGTATTTAAGACCTCAAACAAAACATTAGTGTTACTGTATTAAAGACCTCTAGCAAAACATTAGTGTTACTGTGTTTAAGACCTCTAGCATGTGTGCTACACAAAAACACTGAATGAGAAAGAAAAACAAAAACCTTTTCCTCCTCCAGGCTGGGGTCTGATGTACAGATAAACTTTGTCTGAGGGGATGGGGGCCCACACACCATCATACAGATCCTGTTAGAGAACATTTATAGGCCATTTACATTGCTCTACAGCAGGTACACAGGACAGGTAGGTAGGTGGGACATTTATTCTAGAGTAGAAACATGGGATACATGGGAAATCCTAGAGTTCTCTCACCTGAAACTGACATGTAGGGTGTAGATCAACATAATTTGGGACATTGAGAAACTGCAGCAAGTTCTGCTTGAGGTAGTACATTAAAGCCACCAGGTACATAGAGCAGTGTCCAGGGATGGTCAAGAGCAGAGTGTCCACTGGTGGATGGTGAGGTTTCTGGATGAACTGGGGACAGATGGCGCAGGTGATGTTAATGCTAACACAAGATGGTCTATTGCAATCTTTGCACCACGGCCGACCTGATTAGAACAGTAAAACCCCCAGAAGACAGCCTTAACTAAACTCACTGTGATATCATCTGGCTTCAGTTTACTCTGTGGGTTTCTGCCAAACATGGCTGTCAAGTTGTCCAATAGTGCGTCATCTAGTTTGTTTTGAAGCATTTTCATCAGGTCATCCTTGATTTCTTTTCCTGAAAATGCCAGCCATTAAACATGTTTAGATGCTCAACAAATGCAAGGATATAGCAGGGAGTTCAGTATTTTTACAGAATACCATGCACTTTTGTCCAGTAGCCTTTTAGAATTTGTTCTAGTTATTGACCTACTGACCTACATCCTCAATCCCATGGACTGTGATCTCTACAGCTTCCTCATATTTAGAAGATTGGCGGCCTAAACTTGAGGTCAAGGACACAGAGTCACTATCCCCTTTATTCTGCTAGTAAAATTAACAAACTAGACATTATATGTTTAAGTGTAGATAGGCTAGCTTTTTTTACGAGTTATTTTACAATGATCTTCAAACTATAAAAAGCTAATAACACTAAAATATTATAAGCTAACACTAAAATATTATAAGCTAACACTAAAATATTATAAGCTAACACTAAAATATTAAAAGCTAACACTAAAATATTATAAGCTAACACTAAAATATTAAAAGCTACTATTATTTAAAATCATCAGTTGTTGATACAAACAATAAAGGAAAAAACTTTTTGAAGTAAAATCCAACCTGTCTGATGGAGGACATTTGATTGAAGTCTGAGACTGAACTGTCAGGCTCTATGTCAGAATCTTGGGCCACTTGAATCTCTTTCAGCCTACACGAAAAGATTTTTATTTTATTTTACAGTAATGAGATATTTTTTTGACAGATTAGAAAATGTTAGGGATGACTGGAACATATTGTTACAGGTAAGTGGAAATGTGTTACAGGTAATTTAAAATTTGTTACATGTAAGTGGAAATTTCTTACAGGTAATTTAAAATGTGTTACAGGTATGTGGAAATGTGTTACAGGTATGTGGAAATGTGTTAAGGTAAGTGGAAATGTGTTATAGGTAAGTGGAAATTTGTTACAGGTAAGTGGAAATGTTACAGGTAAGTGGAAGTTTGTTACAGGTAAGTGGAAGTTTGTTACAGGTAAGTGGAAATTTCTTACAGGTAATTTAAAATGTGTTACAGGTAAGTAGAAATTAGTTACAGGTAAGTGGAAATTTGTTACAGGTGACTGTCAAATGTTACCGGTGACTTGTACATGTTACAGATGAGAGAAGTTTACCTGAGGTAAAAGACATTCCTGGAGGAGAGCTCCTCTATGACGAACATGTTTTTCCTGTTGGTCACAAGGAAGTTGTTGAGGACTTGTCTGAGTGCCAGAACACCATTGGACGGCAGGCCTGGACGCTGGACACACCTCAGTCTGGGGGGTAGGACAAAATGGCTCTGCCACACCACATCGCAGGCAAAGTAGCCGGGACCAAAGTCCATGGCTGCTGCTAGGTAACCTTGACCTTCCTCACTATCATCATCATCATCAATGTCATAGCCTTAAGTAAAAATAATTCAAACAAAATTGTCAGTAAGTTAAAAAAGTTGTTAAAGTCAGACCTAAAAATTCTAGACACTTCCTTGGATTTGTGGATCAAATTTTATTAGAACAGTTACATATTACAAGACAAGTTCTAAACACTTCCTTAGCTTTATGAATACAATTTTTTTAAACATACCATCAGCTTTAGTCAGTCCTGACTTAGTTGCCTTACTGGCCCAGTTAATATCTTCATCAGCCTCAGGAACTAACAAGGCGTTACACACTTTACTTTTGTTTAGTTCTTTTAACAGCAGTGCCTGTTAACAACAAACAATTTGTTTAATAGAGTTTTTACTAACAAGCCCAAATGGCATCAAATAGGTAAATGCTAACACCAGAAATCTGGCAAGCTGTAAGCTGACTTTTGCTATTACCTGGTTGACTTTACGACACACTGAGTCAATGTTTTCTATAGCGGTGGAGTAAATGTTCTGTTGGTCAGTGGGCGGGGCATCTTCCATGATTTCTCTGTGGACATATGTGAAGACATTTTACATTCATCACTTGCTTACATTATTACACATTTTACATTCATCACTTGCTTACATTAATACACATTTTACATTCATCACTTTGTTACATTAATACACATTTTACATTTATTACTTTCTTACATTAATACACACTTAACATTCATCACTTTCTTACATTAATACACATTTTATTTCTATCAGTTTGAACTATTATTATCCATTTTACATTCATTTATTAAAATCTCCATTTTTTACATTATTTTACACATATCTGATCTTAAGTGCTAACAAAAATAGTTACTATTCATTTAAACTTTAAACATTTATAAACTTAAACAATACTAAACATGAAGGCATGCATGAGTAAGTGTTTGTATCAAGAACTGACCTGGAGTGGAAAAAGACCTCAGCCTTGTCAGCATGTATCTGTACAAGTAGCCAGTAGTCAGGCAGCTCTGGGTAGGAGCTACTGATGTCAGACATTGAGGCTGTCTCATCTAGCTCCATGTCACTCACATCACCATCAAAACCTGGACATAGAATCTGGTCACCATGGTACACAAAGCTTTACACATACAACAACTATGTCACCACAAGTATGCTGATATTCAAGCAGAAAGAAACCAACCATCATCTGTTGTGGACTCCCTAGAAGAAATGACAGAAGGTGACTGTGGGAGAGTGGAAGGACGGCTGCCAACACTCAAGGGTCCTGATGGGGCGGAGCAGTGACGGCTCCTAGAGCTGCTGGCTGTATTAGCAGGTGAACGACCATGGGATCCATGTAAGCCAGCAAAACTACTGGACTTTTTAAGGCTGAAACAGAGACATTACTATATGCATCTCACCCTCAACTTTGCATTCAAAATATAATTGAAACATGTTATAGGCTAAAATATAGACATATTTGTAGTTGTATAAAATGTTTCAACTTTAAATTGTATTTTTTTAATGCATTGAAAAGTTAATTTATCAGAAGCTAAAAGAGTAATGTACCATATTTCTGAATCCTTATCTTCTTCTTTGATTCTCAAATCCTGAATGGCAAGAAGTGGACCAGTCAAGAGTGAAGCAGCTATGAGCTGACCAGGAGAACTGCTCTCAGACAGGGACGGCCCAACTTTGATACCACTGGCCTGGCTTTGTAGCCGGGGATGGGACTTGGTGTCTGATGCACTGCGTGGCCTGTGTCTGGTGTCCCCAGAGGTCTCAGTGTCCTCCATGTTGATCAGAGACTGCGTCCCCACGGGAAGGTTCAGCTGGTCGCCTGGCTCAGGGAAGACACAAGGCAGGCTAAAACTCCTCTCTTCCTTACACATGGCCATGTTTTCATTCTCTGGGCCATGGGCTATCTCAAACTGCTGATACCTCATCTGGTGGGCCATGGCTTTGTTGACAATCAAGAAATAGTAACTTCCTTCTTTTGTTAGTCTGTAACCTTGAAAATGTGTTCTCTCAAATTCCTACAAGTTCACAGAAAAATGTTTTAACAACTAAAATAGTAAAACACCTTGTAGTACTGCCCTATGGTATAACTTGAGTATGCCCCTACCCACCTCAATGAACAAGTTAAGGCTCTGGTCTGCCCCATACACAAACTGGAGGTTGACACACTGGTACATGGCAGTCCTAGATTTCCACTGGACAGCAGTTCTGATGTAATCAGCCACAAAAATCAGGGTATCCGAGGTTATTGGGTGCATGTGACGCAAGGCAGAGATCACCTCCTCTTGCATTATGGACTCAATCTAGTACAAATTTGAATTTGCTGTCACTACATGATCTGGTCAACATTTTTTTATATCAACATAACACTGTAGACAATGACAAAAGTTGAAATCAGGTGGAACAAATAAAGTTACCTCATCCTTGACAGCATAGATGGCTGCATGCTGTACACGAGGAAGATGGCTGATAGGGTCACCCAGTGGTTTGGGAGTTCTGGGGAAAAAACACTGGACACTCAATACATGGGAAATGAGAGCTTAATAAATCATATCCTTGCAAACATTGGACCAAGAGACTTTCTTCTATTTCTATATCATCCAAACAATGAACCAAATCAAGGACAGTGGATGTGACTAACCCTATGACAGTGGATGTGACTAACCCTATGACAGTGGATGTGACTAACCCTATGATGGTGGATGTGACTAACCCTATGACAGTGGATGTGACTAACCCTATGACAGTGGATGTGACTAACCCTATGACAGTGGATGTGACTAACCCTATGACAGTGGATGTGACTAACCCTATGACTGTGGATGTGACTAACCCTATGACAGTGGATGTGACTAACCCTATGAAAGTGAATGTGACTAACCCTATGACAGTGGATGTGACTAACCCTATGAAAGTGAATGTGACTAACCCTATGACAGTGGATGTGACTAACCCTATGACAGTGGATGTAACTAACCCTATGACAGTGGATGTGACTAACCCTATGACTGTGGATGTGACTAACCCTAAGACAGTGGATGTGACTAACCCTATGACAGTGGATGTGACTAACCCTATGAAAGTGAATGTGACTAACCCTATGACAGTGGATGTGACTAACCCTATGACAGTGGATGTGACTAACCCTATGACAGTGGATGTGACTAACCCTATGACGGTGGATGTGACTAACCCTGTGACAGTGGATGTGACTAACCCTATGACAGTGGATGTGACTAACCCTATGACAGTGGATGTGACTAACTATATGACAGTGGATGTGACTAACCCTATGACAGTGGATGTGACTAACCCTATGAAAGTGAATGTGACTAACCCTATGACAGTGGATGTGACTAACCCTATGAAAGTGAATGTGACTAACCCTATGACAGTGGATGTGACTAACCCTATGACAGTGGATGTGACTAACCCTGTGACAGTGGATGTGACTAACCCTATGACGGTGGATGTGACTAACCCTATGACAGTGGATGTGACTAACCCTATGACAGTGGATGTGACTAACCCTATGACAGTGGATGTGACTAACCCTATGACAGTGGATGTGACTAACCCTATGACTGTGGATGTGACTAACCCTAAGACAGTGGATGTGACTAACCCTATGACAGTGGATGTGACTAACCCTATGAAAGTGAATGTGACTAACCCTATGACAGTGGATGTGACTAACCCTATGACAGTGGATGTGACTAACCCTATGACAGTGGATGTGACTAACCCTATGACGGTGGATGTGACTAACCCTGTGACAGTGGATGTGACTAACCCTATGACAGTGGATGTGACTAACCCTATGACAGTGGATGTGACTAACCCTATGACAGTGGATGTGACTAACCCTATGACAGTGGATGTGACTAACCCTATGACGGTGGATGTGACTAACCCTATGACAGTGGATGTGACTAACCCTATGACGGTGGATGTGACTAACCCTATGACGGTGGATGTGACTAACCTTATGACAGTGGATGTGACTAACCCTATGACAGTGGATGTGACTAACCCTATGACAGTGGATGTGACTAACCCTATGACGGTGGATGTGACTAACCCTATGACAGTGGATGTGACTAACCCTATGACTGTGGATGTGACTAACCCTATGACAGTGGATGTGACTAACCCTATGACAGTGGATGTGACTAACCCAATGACTGTGGATGTCCTATCTTCCAGCTCATCCCTTCCGGTCTGACTGCCCTGGCTCATGTTAGACAGCAGACGTGAATAGGACGGCCTGCGGGGCACATGATCTATATCCCCCAGCAGTGTCAGACAGTTGATGTCAAAGGTCACTTTAAAGTCGGAGAAGTCAATTGACAAAAATGGATCAGACAATCCTTTGGTGATTTGACCTGGATAAGAAAACGGAAAACTATCAGTTTAGATATTTTTCAAACTTTAACTACAAAGTATATCAAAATCACAAGGGTATTGACAGAAATGTTTAAAATATAAACAGAATAAATAAACAGTATGTCTGGGAATTATAAAGACTAAGAAATGTCAGTATGTTAGTGATAAATTGGCACAGAACTTATTGCTGTATTTTTCTAAACATGTTTAAGTTTCTAGGTTGCGACTACCAAAACTCACCAAAACATTGTGGTACAGTTCTCAGAGACATGTGATGGAAATTGGTCTTCTGTTTGACAGTGCAGGTGAAATGGATAAACAGGGGGATAGGATCCTGGTCCACAGACTCTGTGGATACATTGGCCTCAAACGATTCATTGGATGTGTCATCTGGATTAGATTCCATGGATGTTCCAACAGAGGTCTCACCCAACTCATCCGGTCTTGTTATGACAATGTCTTCCTCTTCATGAACATTGTCCATGTTTCCATCTGATCCAATGAACAAATACAATGTCGTTTTATGGCTTGTTTTTGTCACTTCACAAATGTGTAGTACAGTAACACTTAGTAGTAAATACATTAGTTCATTATCAAACAGCTCATTTTATCTTAATTATCTAACAACTGTTTTATTTTAATTTAATGAAAACAGCCAGGATAAAGGAGAACAAAACCATTAAAAGCAGGAGGGGAATGGGCTGCATGAATATTTAAATAAGAGAGTCTAGAAACTCAATCAATGAATATTTAAATAAGAGAGTCTAGAAACTCAATCAATGAAAATTTAAATAAGAGAGTCTAGAAGCTCAATCAATGAATATTTAAATAAGAGAGTCTAGAAGCTCAATCAATGAATATTTAAATAAGAGAGTCTAGAAACTCAATCAATGAATATTTAAATAAGAGAGTCTAGAAACTCAATGAATCTTAAAGTTAACTAACCACAAACAATAAACTTTTACCTTCTACACCATCTGATGCCTCGTCTTTCTCATTGTTACTGTTCTGGAGTTCAAAACAATAAGCAAGTGGTCAGTGTCAGTTTGATCAGCGAATTGGTCAGTTTAATCAAACAATTGTTCAGTGTAAATTTGATCAATATATTTGATCAGGCCAATGGCCTTGGTCAGTTTGATCATGTAATTGGTCAGTGTCAGTGAAATCAGGCAATATGACAGTGTCAATTTGATCAAGAAATTTTATTATAACTATTTTACTTCCCCTACGGCCAGACAAAATGACAACGCATTTTTCAATCACCACACTTTAAAAAAACATCTTTTTTAAATAATCACTTAGGTTATAAAAATAAAATAAAAGCATTATACACAAAACTGGTCCAAATTTATTATGAATGAGGTTAAATAGCTAAGTAGTTTACTAATAATTAATACAAAAATAACACTAATCCCAGAAAAATGTAAACAAAACAATACTTCTAATATTATTTTATTAAAAAAATGTATTTTAAATGCTAAAAATTTTTTAGCTTTGTCACTCAAGCTACTCTTTATTTCAATTGCTACATTATAAATAAAGCCCGATTCAACAGCAGAGGTATTTTAATTTCACTAATTATATAGTCCATAATTTTGAGATAAAAAATTCTTAACTTTAGAAAAAACTTAGAAAATGAAGCACAAGTGATAGAACGAGAAAACAACGTTAACAAAACATTATTTTCCGCTTCCGCCTATATTTTCAAAATCTCGTTACCAATGAAACTTGCGCTACTACGCGTAAACAAACGTTTTATATATAGTAGAGCAGGAGTACTGGACTGTACAACACACAAAAATTCTCTGGCGGCCGCGGGTGCATAGGCCTGTAAGGGTTAACATGAGTTTTATCATTTGACCTGTTTAAGGTTTTTAGAAGCAGGGACAAGAGGTCAAAGAAAAAATCTATGAAGTAGGCCCTACTTAAACTGATAAAACTTGAAAGTGCTGTAGATTTGTCTTACCTCTGTTTTTAATGAAATCACATTTGGACAATAAAAATAAAAATCTGGCAAGTTAGGCACTGGGCACAGGTAAGTATTAATGGCCTTGGCAAAATGGTTTTTGATGCTGTCAGTCAGCTGGTGGTTCTCCTTCATCTGATGACATGGCTCTTGTGACATGGAGGCCCACTCTTCTTCTGTCAGCTCCAGGGAGAGACTGGGCAGTTGGAGAACTTCAGGGATCTTTGGACCTTCATCTTCTCTAAAACACAGGGATAAAAACTTTTTTGTAGACTCTCATAGATGGGTTGCTGATGCCAGCTATTGAGCTTCATCTGCCCAGGGGTTCAAACTGGGTACTTTTTGGTTTAGCAACTATTAGCTTTACTGACCCAACCACACCACCTACTCCAAGTTCTGAAAACTCCTACATTAATAACAAGCAGTGAACCCTAACTTACTTCTGCAGATCCATGTCCTGGAACCTGACAGAAAGTTGCCTATGGTAGACTGGAGCGGTCCTGTTTTCATCATTGGCCCGACACTTCTCTTTGAACTTGGCCTTCTGCACCAGCTGCAGGACATGGGAGCAGGAAGCCAACAGGTAGGTCGTCATGTCTGTCTCCAGGGGGTGGGACTCAGCACAGATGTTGTTGATGGCTGAATCCACATCCTGTTTATCCACAAAATACTTCTGCTGCAAGCTAAGGAAAACACCTGGGATACCAAAACAAGAGTGTTGAGTAAAGGCTGCACCAATATTCTTGTATGTCACAACCACACAGACTAAAACAAGAGTGTTGAGTAAAAGCTGCACCAATATTCTTGTATGTCACAACCACACAGACTAAAACATTGTTCAGTAAAGGCTGCACCAATATTCTTGTATGTCACAACCACACAGACTAAAACAAGAATGTTCAGTAAAGGCTGCACCAATATTCTTGTATGTCACAACCACACAGACTAAAACAAGAATGTTGAGTAAAAGCTGCACCAATATATGTCTATGTCACAACCACAGAGACCAAAACAAGAATGTTCAGTAAAGGCTGCACCAATATTCTTGTATGTCACAACCACACAGACTAAAACAAGAATGTTCAGTAAAGGCTGCACCAATATTCTTGTATGTCACAACCACACAGACTAAAACTAGAGTGTTGAGTAAAGGCTGCACCAATATTCTTGTATGTCACAACCACACAGACTAAAACATTGTTCAGTAAAGGCTGCACCAATATTCTTGTATGTCACAACCACACAGACTAAAACATTGTTCAGTAAAGGCTGCACCAATATTCTTGTATGTCACAACCACACAGACTAAAACAAGAATGTTCAGTAAAGGCTGCACCAATATTCTTGTATGTCACAACCACACAGACTAAAACAAGAATGTTGAGTAAAAGCTGCACCAATATATGTCTATGTCACAACCACAGAGACCAAAACAAGAATGTTCAGTAAAGGCTGCACCAATATTCTTGTATGTCACAACCACAGAGACTAAAACAATGTTCAGTAAAGGCTGCACGAATATTCTTGTATGTCACAACCACTTAGACTAAATCTTATTGATTTCAATCACAACACCTTCAAATATTAAAGAACATTGAAAAGTATAGGAGACTTCATTAAGTGACTCCTACATGAACAAGTTCATGTATTTAAAAAATATGGAAGTATCCTTTAGATTTAGTAAGCTGCAACAGTCAAAAGAGCACTAGCTTTAATTGATTGGTATTTTACAGTAAGACAATTTGTTGATAGAGATTTTTTTATCCCCCTTGTAAGTTAATACCATAAAAAGTGGTTATCTAAAACTCACCAGGAGATAATATACATGGAAATATAATATGTAAATATATACTTTGTAAATATAATAGATGTGTAGTAAATGTTAACAGAAAACTATTCACGTAAGTCTTGACCTAATAAGACTGAGACCTTTACTACAACTTTACCTAATAAGACAGAGACCTTTACTAGAACTTTACCTGACAAAAAAGAATTGAAGTAAAGCTCAGAAAGGATTTTGCAGTGTTCTTTGAAAGAATCAAGTCTGTAGGAATTACTGTCTGTTGACCGGCGGTCAAGAGAACTTCTCCATGAATCTCTATCATCCTGGTCATCACTAGTGACATCAAATGACAGCAGCTGACCACGAGGTGAGCGCTGACATTTTGTGTCATCTGCTGGATGAAATGACAAGTTTTCAAAGATGTCCTCCGGAAGGTTGAAGTTTCCCCTGTAATTTAAAGTGTAATGTCATCACAAGTCTGGTACCAGCGCTTGGGGTAACAAAAATAACAGGTTTTAGTTCTTTATGTGAGATTGTAAATACAAAGATATTATTGTAGATAATATAGATCTCTATGTCAGGGCATAAAGTGTATCACCTGTTGACCAAGGAATTAGTGATGTTTTTCAAATGACAGCTGTAGACATAGACAGGCATCAACAGAGGTCCACTAATGGTGGCTTTCATGGCGTCTGTGTTTTTGTTCACCCACTGCTGGACCTAGACACACACACAAAACTTTATTATGTTGACCAACTGCAATTGGACCTACACACAGACTAAACTTTATTACGTTGACCATCTGCAATTGGACCTAGACACACACAAAACTTTATTATGTTGACCAACTGCAATTGGACCTACACACACACAAAACTTTATTATGTTGACCATCTGCAATTGGACCTAGACACACACAAAACTTTATTATGTTGACCATCTGCAATTGGACCTAGACACACACAAAACTTTATTATGTTGACCAACTGCAATTGGACCTAGACACACACAAAACTTTATTATGTTGACCATCTGCAATTGGACCTAGACACACACAAAACTTTATTATGTTGACCATCTGCAATTGGACCAAGACACACACAAAACTTTATTATGTTGACCATCTGCAATTGGACCAAGACACACACAAAACTTTATTATGTTGACCATCTGCAATTGGACCAAGACACACACTAAACTTTATTATGTTGACCAACTGCAATTGGACCTACACACACACTAAACTTTATTATGTTGACCATCTGCAATTGGACCAAGACACACACAAAACTTTATTATGTTGACCAACTGCAATTGGACCTACACACACACTAAACTTTATTATGTTGACACACATCAAGGGTCAAAACTTGTGAACAAAATTTCACCCACTTCCACTGAACAGTTTTGTTTCAAACCAGACAAGCAAGACAAGTCCCAATGACAATGCAAAATAACATAATTAGATGTTAAATATTAAATTTCTTTGTAATTAACCTTTTTAAGGCTATTACATACTATATGGTGGGCAAGTGTTATTGGTAATGAAATTTGAATTTATAAAAAATATTTTATAATAAAAACATCTGTAATAACAAGCTCTCATATATGCACTGTAATGAAGAAAAATGTTAACATAAAGAATAATGCACCAATATATATAAAAGTATTTAAATAAACAAGGCTGTATGATATCTCTGAGTCCATCCAGCTGTGATGGGTACCTGACTCATGTTAGGGATGTTAAGACTTAGTGCAAACCACACTGTACCTTCATTTGCCGAGATCAAGAAACACATGAACTCTACTTCATCTGCAGTGTCTTCATTTAGGGTCATAAGGTCTGAAAGGGGATCTATTTTTTTTCTTTACTTATTGAGAGCATAAAATAGTGACCCATGCTTTTCTTCATAATTGTATACATAGTGGTTTATATATTTAAAGAAAAATCATTTTGTTTTCTTCTTCTGTGCCTACATAAAAGCTTGTTGTTATAAATGTTAGAGAGCAACCTTTTCATTTCTTGTCTCCACATTGGGTGAGGCTGAGGACTTGTCTCCATCATCAGATACATGAGATTTCTCTGCCAAACTTTCTGGCCCTGTCAGCACATTTGGTTAACATTTGAAAACATTTCATTGGTATGTCATGTATGGCTATGTCAGCACAATTGGTTAACATTTGAAAACATTTCATTGGTATGTCATGTTTGGCTATGTCAGCACAATTGTTGCAATTTGAAAACATTTCATTGGTATGTCATGTATGGCCTATGTCGTGTAGAGCTATAAACCAAGTTTTGTCAAGCTACAAGATCTCACCTGGGCTGTCACTAGCTCCATCTCCAACCTTCTGATCAACCACATTTGTCTGGAAAAATCACATTAGGTTTTGTTGTGAAGCAGACATTATAACATCACAGACATTATAACATCACAGACATTATAGCATCACAGACATTATAGCATCACAGACATTATAGCATCACAGACATTATAGCATCACAGACATTATAACATCACAGACATTATAACATCACAGACATTATAGCATCACAGACATTATAACATCACAGACATTATAACATCACAGACATTATAGCATCACAGACATTATAGCATCACAGACATTATAACATAACAGACATTATAACATCACAGACATTATAACATCACAGACATTATAACATAACAGACATTATAACATCACAGACATTATAGCATCACAGACATTATAACATCACAGACATTATAACATCACAGACATTATAACATCACAGACATTATAGCATCACAGACATTATAACATCACAGACATTATAACATCACAGACATTATAACACCACAGACATTATAACATAACAGACATTATAACATAACAGACATTATAACATCACAGACATTATAACATCCCAGACATTATAACATCCCAGACATTATAACATCACAGACATTATAGCATCACAGACATTATAGCATCACAGACATTATAGCATCACAGACATTATAGCATAACAGACATTATAACATCACAGACATTATAACATCAAAGACATTATAGCATCACAGACATTATAACATCACAGACATTATAACATCACAGACATTATAACATCACAGACATTATAGCATCACAGACATTATAACATCACAGACATTATAACATCAATTACATTATAGCATCACAGACATTATAACATCACAGACATTATAACATCACAGACATTATAACATCACAGACAGTATAACACCACAGACATTATAACATCACAGACATTATAACATCACAGACATTATAACATCCCAGACATTATAACATCACAGACATTATAGCATCACAGACATTATAGCATAACAGACATTATAACATCACAGACATTATAACATCAAAGACATTATAGCATCACAGACATTATAACATCACAGACATTATAACATCACAGACATTATAACATCACAGACATTATAGCATCACAGACATTATAACATCACAGACATTATAACATCAAAGACATTATAGCATCACAGACATTATAACATCACAGACATTATAACATCACAGACATTATAACATCACAGACATTATAACATCACAGACATTATAACATCACAGACATTATAACATCACAGACATTATAACATCACAGACATTATAACATCACAGACATTATAACATCACAGACATTATAACATCACAGACATTATAACATCACAGGCATTATAACATCACAGACATTATAGCATCACAGACATTATAGCATCACAGACATTATAGCATAACAGACATTATAACATCACAGACATTATAACATCAAAGACATTATAGCATCACAGACATTATAACATCACAGACATTATAACATCAAAGACATTATAGCATCACAGACATTATAACATCACAGACATTATAACATCACAGACATTATAACATCACAGACATTATAACATCACAGACATTATAACATCACAGACATTATAACATCACAGACATTATAACATCACAGACATTATAGCATCACAGACATTATAGCATCACAGACATTATAACATCACAGACATTATAGCATCACAGACATTATAACATCACAGACATTATAACATCACAGACATTATAACATAACAGATATTATAACATCACAGACATTATAACATCACAGACATTATAACATCACAGACATTATAACATCACAGACATTATAACATCACAGGCATTATAACATCACAGACATTATAGCATCACAGACATTATAGCATCACAGACATTATAGCATAACAGACATTATAACATCACAGACATTATAGCATCACAGACATTATAGCATCACAGACATTATAACATCACAGACATTATAACATCAAAGACATTATAGCATCACAGACATTATAACATCACAGACATTATAACATCACAGACATTATAACATCACAGACATTATAACATCACAGACATTATAACATCACAGACATTATAACATCACAGACATTATAACATCACAGACATTATAGCATCACAGACATTATAGCATCACAGACATTATAACATCACAGACATTATAGCATCACAGACATTATAACATCACAGACATTATAACATCACAGACATTATAACATCACAGACATTATAGCATAACAGACATTATAACATCACAGACATTATAACATCACAGACATTATAGCATCACAGACATTATAACATCACAGACATTATGACATCACAGACATTATAACATCACAGACATTATAACATCACAGACCTTATAACATCACAGGCATTATAACATCACAGACATTATAACATCACAGATATGATAACATCACAGACATTATAACATCACAGACATTATAACATCACAGACATTATAACATCACAGACATTATAGCATCACAGGCATTATAGCATCACACAAGTGAACTGATCAACATTAGGTTTTGTTGTGAAGCAGACAATATGTTTGACAGTTATGTTTTCAATATAAATTGCTTCTTTATTTTAAGTGACACAAAGTGAGGGGAAAGCTGCACGCAATGTTAGGTGGAGGGGGGGGGGGGCTGTACAAAACTACACATCACTGAGTACATCAGTGACTTGAAATTAACTTGTGTGTGAACTGACCTGTGCTAGCGTGGAGGGGGGGTGGGGGGGGGCTGTACAAAACTACACATCAATGCGTACATTGGTGACTAGAAATTAACTTGTGTGTCTAGAAATTAACTTGTGTGTGAACTGACCTGTGCTAGCGTGGGCTCATTGGCTTTTGTTGTCTCAGCATTCACAGGTGGGGGATTTAGCAGCAGCAAGTCATCAAAGCAGGCAGGTACAAAGGTCAAGAGTAGGTGTTCAGTGACATCTTTCTTTACATAGCACTTCCACATGGGGCAGTGGAAACATTCTGCTTGCTTCAAAGTTTCACCTGTAAACAATTGTTACAAGTATACACTGCTTGCTACTTCCACATGGGACAGTGGAAACATTCTGCTTGCTTCAAAGTTTCACCTGTAAACAATTGTTACAAGTATACACTGCTTGCTACTTCCACATGGGGCAGTGGAAACATTCTGCTTGCTTCAAAGTTTCACCTGTAAACAATTGTTACAAGTATACACTGCTTGCTACTTCCACATGGGGCAGTGGAAACATTCTGCTTGCTTCAAAGTTTCACCTGTAAACAATTGTTACAAGTATACACTGCTTGCTACTTCCACATGGGACAGTGGAAACATTCTGCTTGTTTCAAAGTTTCACCTGTAAACAATTGTTACAAGTATACACTGCTTGCTACTTCCACATGGGACAGTGGAAACATTCTGCTTGCTTCAAAGTTTCACCTGTAAACAATTGTTACAAGTATACACTGCTTGCTACTTCCACATGGGGCAGTGGAAACATTCTGCTTGCTTCAAAGTTTCACCTGTAAACAATTGTTACAAGTATACACTGCTTGCTACTTCCACATGGGGCAGTGGAAACATTCTGCTTGCTTCAAAGTTTCACCTGTAAACAATTGTTACAAGTATACACTGCTTGCTACTTCCACATGGGGCAGTGGAAACATTCTGCTTGCTTCAAAGTTTCACCTGTAAACAATTGTTACAAGTATACACTGCTTGCTACTTCCACATGGGACGGTGGAAACATTCTGCTTGCTTCAAAGTTTCACCTGTAAACAATTGTTACAAGTATACACTGCTTGCTACTTCCACATGGGACAGTGGAAACATTCTGCTTGCTTCAAAGTTTCACCTGTAAACAATTGTTACAAGTATACCCTGCTTGCTCCTTACAAATAAACTTAATATGCTTTGCTTGGGAAAACTTTCCACATTGACAGTATTGAACTGGCTGACTAGAAGAAGATTTCTCTGGTACAAAGATTCTGCACAACATGGCTATCCTAGTATATCAACACTCAGAAGGAAACTTGACTGACTGAACCTTACACATCATTTTCATATACAAACCTAGGACACACTGATACTTGTTTACTGAGGTATAAACATACATTTTAAATGAACTTGTGGATAGGGAGGATGGCGTGTATTGACTTCAGGCCTTTAGGGTTTTAAAAACCTAGTTGAGAGTGCTGAACCTACCTGGCCCACTTCCTGCTTGACTGTACCCATAGTCCACTGGAGGGGGGGAGAGAACATTGGTGGACAGCTTGCCATGTTTGCTGGGAGCTTCACTGCTCATTAGCCTTGGGTTCTCCACTTCCTTCTTTGGCGGCACTTTCCAACTTCCTGGTTCAAGGTTTTTTCTTGTGCTTGTAGAAGATGCATCGGTCATTTCATGGTCAGTTTCCTACCCATGATTAAAAATTGTTCCATGATTAAAACATAGTTACATGATGGATTATACGCAGAAACATTTTTATATAATTTATATCTTACTACTTACAACTTTTTTATTTTCTTCGCGCCACCCAATATACAATTATTTTATAGAGATAAGTAAAACTTGCCAACAATATTGTATATATTACGTATGAGTCAAATGTGCAACAATGTAACCAACCATTTTGTAAAGCCCTCCCACACAGCAGACCACTGGGTTTATCTCTTACTATCTAGCCAGTTGTGTGCTGATCAAAGATAGGTTTATTTCTTACTATCTAGCCAGTTGTGTGTTGATCAAAGATAGGTTTATTTCTTACTACCTAGCCAGTTGTGTGCTGATCAAAGATAGGTTTATTTCTTACTACCTAGCCAGTTGTGTGCTGATCAAAGATAGGTTTATTTCTTACTATCTAGCCAGTTGTGTGCTGCTCAAAGATAGGTTTATTTCTTACTATCTAGCCAGTTGTGTGCTGATCAAAGATAGGTTTATTTCTTACTATCTAGCCAGTTGTGTGCTGATCAAAGATAGGTTTATTTCTTACTATCTAGCCAGTTGTGTGCTGATCAAAGATAGGTTTATTTCTTACTATCTAGCCAGTTGTGTGCTGAACAAAGATAGGTTTATTTCTTACTATCTAGCCAGTTGTGTGCTGAACAAAGATAGGTTTATTTCTTACTATCTAGCCAGTTGTGTGCTGATCAAAGATAGGTTTATTTCTTACTATCTAGCCAGTTGTGTGCTGATCAAAGATAGGTTTATTTCTTACTATCTAGCCAGTTGTGTGCTGAACAAAGATAGGTTTATTTCTTACTATCTAGCCAGTTGTGTGCTGAACAAAGATAGGTTTATTTCTTACTATCTAGCCAGTTGTGTGCTGAACAAAGATAGGTTTATTTCTTACTATCTAGCCAGTTGTGTGCTGATCAAAGATAGGTTTATTTCTTACTATCTAGCCAGTTGTGTGCTGAACAAAGATAGGTTTATTTCTTACTATCTAGCCAGTTGTGTGCTGATCAAAGATAGGTTTATTTCTTACTATCTAGCCAGTTGTGTGCTGAACAAAGATAGGTTTATTTCTTACTATCTAGCCAGTTGTGTGCTGAACAAAGATAGGTTTATTTCTTACTATCTAGCCAGTTGTGTGCTGAACAAAGATAGGTTTATTTCTTACTATCTAGCCAGTTGTGTGCTGATCAAAGATAGGTTTATTTCTTACTATCTAGCCAGTTGTGTGCTGATCAAAGATAGGTTTATTTCTTACTATCTAGCCAGTTGTGTGTTGATCAAAGATAGGTTTATTTCTTACTATCTAGCCAGTTGTGTGCTGATCAAAGATAGGTTTATTTCTTACTATCTAGCCAGTTGTGTGCTGATCAAAGATAGGTTTATTTCTTACTATCTAGCCAGTTGTGTGCTGATCAAAGATAGGTTTATTTCTTACTATCTAGCCAGTTGTGTGTTGATCAAAGATAGGTTTATTTCTTACTATCTAGCCAGTTGTGTGCTGATCAAAGATAGGTTTATTTCTTACTATCTAGCCAGTTGTGTGCTGATCAAAGATAGGTTTATTTCTTACTATCTAGCCAGTTGTGTGTTGATCAAAGATAGGCTTATTTCTTACTATCTAGCCAGTTGTGTGCTGATCAAAGATAGGTTTATTTCTTACTATCTAGCCAGTTGTGTGTTGATCAAAGATAGGTTTATTTCTTACTACCTAGCCAGTTGTGTGCTGATCAAAGATAGGTTTATTTCTTACTACCTAGCCAGTTGTGTGCTGATCAAAGATAGGTTTATTTCTTACTATCTAGCCAGTTGTGTGCTGCTCAAAGATAGGTTTATTTCTTACTATCTAGCCAGTTGTGTGCTGATCAAAGATAGGTTTATTTCTTACTATCTAGCCAGTTGTGTGCTGATCAAAGATAGGTTTATTTCTTACTATCTAGCCAGTTGTGTGCTGATCAAAGATAGGTTTATTTCTTACTATCTAGCCAGTTGTGTGCTGATCAAAGATAGGTTTATTTCTTACTATCTAGCCAGTTGTGTGTTGATCAAAGATAGGTTTATTTCTTACTATCTAGCCAGTTGTGTGCTGATCAAAGATAGGTTTATTTCTTACTATCTAGCCAGTTGTGTGCTGAACAAAGATAGGTTTATTTCTTACTATCTAGCCAGTTGTGTGCTGATCAAAGATAGGTTTATTTCTTACTATCTAGCCAGTTGTGTGCTGAACAAAGATAGGTTTATTTCTTACTATCTAGCCAGTTGTGTGCTGAACAAAGATAGGTTTATTTCTTACTATCTAGCCAGTTGTGTGCTGAACAAAGATAGGTTTATTTCTTACTATCTAGCCAGTTGTGTGCTGATCAAAGATAGGTTTATTTCTTACTATCTAGCCAGTTGTGTGCTGATCAAAGATAGGTTTATTTCTTACTATCTAGCCAGTTGTGTGTTGATCAAAGATAGGTTTATTTCTTACTATCTAGCCAGTTGTGTGCTGATCAAAGATAGGTTTATTTCTTACTATCTAGCCAGTTGTGTGCTGATCAAAGATAGGTTTATTTCTTACTATCTAGCCAGTTGTGTGCTGATCAAAGATAGGTTTATTTCTTACTATCTAGCCAGTTGTGTGTTGATCAAAGATAGGTTTATTTCTTACTATCTAGCCAGTTGTGTGCTGATCAAAGATAGGTTTATTTCTTACTATCTAGCCAGTTGTGTGCTGATCAAAGATAGGTTTATTTCTTACTATCTAGCCAGTTGTGTGTTGATCAAAGATAGGCTTATTTCTTACTATCTAGCCAGTTGTGTGCTGATCAAAGATAGGTTTATTTCTTACTATCTAGCCAGTTGTGTGTTGATCAAAGATAGGTTTATTTCTTACTACCTAGCCAGTTGTGTGCTGATCAAAGATAGGTTTATTTCTTACTACCTAGCCAGTTGTGTGCTGATCAAAGATAGGTTTATTTCTTACTATCTAGCCAGTTGTGTGCTGCTCAAAGATAGGTTTATTTCTTACTATCTAGCCAGTTGTGTGCTGATCAAAGATAGGTTTATTTCTTACTATCTAGCCAGTTGTGTGCTGATCAAAGATAGGTTTATTTCTTACTATCTAGCCAGTTGTGTGCTGATCAAAGATAGGTTTATTTCTTACTATCTAGCCAGTTGTGTGCTGATCAAAGATAGGTTTATTTCTTACTATCTAGCCAGTTGTGTGCTGATCAAAGATAGGTTTATTTCTTACTATCTAGCCAGTTGTGTGCTGCTCAAAGATAGGTTTATTTCTTACTACCTAGCCAGTTGTGTGCTGATCAAAGATAGGTTTATTTCTTACTATCTAGCCAGTTGTGTGCTGATCAAAGATAGGTTTATTTCTTACTATCTAGCCAGTTGTGTGCTGATCAAAGATATAAAAAAACCCTTTTCCCCACTCACAGAAAAATTCCCAGGCTCAAAAGCAAAGTTGCCCTCAGCACAATGGGCTCCATCCAGTCTATAGGAGAATGGTACAGGATTTTTCTCATGGTCCCTTGGACGTTGTAACACATGCTCTAAAAATCTTTAGAAACAACATTGGGTTATACTCAAGGTTTATAATGGTGGACAAGTAAATCAACACATTAGACAACATTGGGTTATACTCAAGGTCTATAATGGTGGGCAAGTAAATCTACACATTAAACAACATTGGGTTATACTCAAGGTTTATAATGGGGGGCAAGTAAATCTACACATTAAACAACATTGGGTTATACTCAAGGTCTATAATGGTGGGCAAGTAAATCTACACATTAAACAACATTGGGTTATACTCAAGGTTTATAATGGTGGGCAAGTAAATCAACACATTAGACAAAAACATTTGTTTGGTTATACTCAAGGTCTATAATGGGGGGGCAAGTAAATCAACACACAATAGTGCATTAATTTCAGAGAATAATTTTTCTGCATCAATAAATTAACCAACATTTCTACTAAAGACTAAAATATGGTATTTATTTAGCAGTATCATAAGGGCCTATTAGATCTACCAAGTAGACATACTTAATAAATTTGTATTTGAATTATAAAAAGTGTAAAAACTGGTTTTTTCCATTTATGAAACAATTTTTTTTTAAATTACCTATTTATTGCAGATTTTAAATAAAGTTAATCTCAATTTCTTAATTAAGTAATCACTTTAACACATTGTATGTAAAGGTAAGTTGAAGAGAGATCAAACATCAGTGACTACATTAGGTGTTTAACGCACCTTTGCTCATTGGTGCGAGGTGCCACGACGTGGACACGTCATTCAATAATTTTAAAAATGTATAGACACCGCCCTCAACATCACCTTTACATTTATTTTTTTTTAAATTAAGATTTTTTTAAAAAGAAATTACTCAGTTTTCAAAAATAAAAGCTAAGTTTTTATGAATATAAACGAATTTCTGTTTAAAATTTTATGCTTAGAATAGTCAATTTATCAAATTCCAATTTACGCAGAATTTCCACTTGACAGTCTATAATATTAATACATTTTCTGACAAACAGCTTTCAGGCATTTGTCACATTCAGGCAAGTGTCCGTTTGGGAAAATGGCTCTGGGGGACAGCATCTGTTAGGAATTTGTTGTAAAAGTTTGGTGCTAGACTCACCTGTAACAGTCATCTATAGAGAGACCTGTAACAGTCCTCTGGACACCTGTAACAGACCTATGGACTCACCTGTAACAGTCCTCTGGACTCACCTGTAACAGTCCTCTGGACTCACCTGTAACAGTCCTATGGACTCACCTGTAATAGTCCTATGGACTCACCTGTAACAGTCCTATGGACTCACCTGTAACAGTCCTATGGACTCACCTGTAACAGTCCTATGGACTCACCTGTAACAGTCCTATGGACTCACCTGTAACAGTCCTATGGACTCACCTGTAACAGTCCTCTGGGCTCACCTGTAACAGACCTATGGACTCACCTGTAACAGTCCTCTGGACTCACCTGTAACAGTCCTATGGACTCACCTGTAACAGTCCTATGGACTCACCTGTAACAGTCCTCTAGACACCTGTAACAGTCCTCTGGACTCACCTGTAACAGTCCTCTGGACTCACCTGTAACAGACCTATGGACTCACCTGTAACAGTCCTCTGGGCTCACCTGTAACAGACCTATGGACTCACCTGTAACAGTCCTATGGACTCACCTGTAACAGTCCTATGGACTCACCTGTAACAGTCCTATGGACTCACCTGTAACAGTCCTCTGGACACCTGTAACAGTCCTCTGGACACCTGTAACAGTCCTCTGGACTCACCTGTAACAGTCCTATGGACTCACCTGTAACAGTCCTATGGACTCACCTGTAACAGTCCTCTGGACACCTGTAACAGTCCTATGGACTCACCTGTAACAGTCCTCTAGACACCTGTTACAGTCCTCTGGACACCTGTAACAGTCCTATGGACTCACCTGTAACAGTCCTATGGACTCACCTGTAACAGTCCTCTGGACTCACCTGTAACAGTCCTCTGGACTCACCTGTAACAGTCCTCTGGACACCTGTAACAGTCCTATGGACTCACCTGTAACAGTCCTCTAGACACCTGTAACAGTCCTCTGGACACCTGTAACAGTCCTATGGACTCACCTGTAACAGTCCTATGGACTCACCTGTAACAGTCCTATGGACTCACCTGTAATAGTCCTATGGACTCACCTGTAACAGTCCTATGGACTCACCTGTAATAGTCCTATGGACTCACCTGTAACAGTCCTCTGTAGAGAGCAGGATCTCATTATTGTGGGACTCCTTCAGCTTGTCATAGAACAAGGTCACCAGCAGCTCATTCGGCTCTTTAGGGTCAAGGACAACATCCTGGGAGACATTACTTGCTGTGGATTCAATTATAAGCTTGTTATACCCAGCTAAATACTTGTTATACCCAGCCTAAAACTTGTTATACCCAGCTAAATACTTGTCAGACTTGTTTTGAGGATTGGTTTTCATACACTCTACAAACTGGTCTTTTCTTCTTTATTCTAATTGCTAGGCAGCAGATGTTTGATTTTAGTTTTAAATGAGTTGATGTCCCCAGGAAAGAATCCTCTTTAGAGCTAGCGATCCATTGGGCAGATGGAGTAGAGTTTCTTGATCTCAGTATTTGAAGGGAATGTGTGGTAAGCACATGAGTTACGTACCCATCAGAGCTGGGTGGACTCAGGGACACTCTACTGACTTGGACCCAGATTCGAACTTGGGACTTTAGGGTTAGCAGCCTAGTGCGCTATTGTTTAGGCTATGCCGTCCCATTGTCTCCATCTAGCTGGGCCTTAACTCAGGACTTTTAAAATTATCAATCACCTTCCCTCCCACAAGAAAGAGACAGGCTCTGCCTGTAATAAACAGCTACTAGTTGTGACTTACCATCCCCAATGATGAAGGTAGAAAAGAGCAGCTCTGCCTGTAATAAACAGCTACTAGCTGTGACTTACCATCCCCAATGATGAAGGTAGAAAAGAGCAGCTCTGCCTGTAATAAACAGCTACTAGCTGTGACTTACCATCCCCAATGATGAAGGTAGAAAAGAGCAGCTCTGCCTGTAATAAACAGCTACTAGCTGTGACTTACCATCCCCAATGATGAAGGTAGAAAAGAGCAGCTCTGCCTGTAACAAACAGCTACTAGTTGTGACTTACCATCCCCAATGATGAAGGTAGAAAAGAGGCAGGCTCTGCCTGTAATAAACAGCTACTAGTTGTGACTTACCATCACCAATGATGAAGGTAGAAAAGAGGCAGGCTCTGCCTGTAATAAACAGCTACTAGTTGTAACTTACCATCACCAATGATGAAGGTAGAAAAGAGCAACTCTGCCTGCTGGCTTCTTGGTAGGATAGACTGAAGGTCAAATGGGAATGAAATGAAATTGACTGTTGGCTCAGATCTGAAACTTTCCTCTCGTTTTTTGCTGTAAGGGTTGCCAGGTGTGGAGGGAGGGCTGTAGTTGAGAAAACAGCAACTAAACAACAGCACAAGTGTGGTTATCACTGCAACATGTTTTAAAATCAAATGAAAATTGACCAGACATTTGTTGGAAGGCTGGCAAGAGCCTGGTTCAAATTCTGATCAACTTTCATTTCAGATTATAAATAATCTTGTAAACTACCTCTTCATTTTAGAAAATTAATAATCTGGTGTGCTTTCATTTCAATTAAGATTGTAAATAATTTTAGAAAACTCAATTTCATTTAAAAGACATTTAATAAGCTCTGTGCTTTGACTTTAGGCAACCTGGGTCAGCGCTTTGACTTTAGGCAACCTGGGTCAGTGCTTTGACTTTAGGCAACCTGGATCAGTGCTTTGACTTTAGGCAACCTGGGTCAGTGCTTTGACTGCCTTAGATCTACAAGTAAACTGGTCAGTGCTGACCAAATGCCACAAACATTGCTGGCTGACAGTTAACTTACCTTGACTGCCTAGATGCCACAACATCAGGGCTAGGTATGGCACTGTTCTCACACAAGTAGACCAGGTGTTCAAAGGTGGTCAGGCTTGATACACACTCATAATCATAGGGATAGAACTGTAGAGTACATGACACACTCATAATCATAGGGATAAAACTGTAGAATACATGACACACTCATAATCATAGGGATAAAAACTGTAGAGTACATGACACACTCATAATCATAGGGATAGAACTGTAGAGTACATGACACACTTATAATCATAGGGATAAAAGTGTAGAGTACATGACTCAACAAATACAGTACATAACACAAGATGATAAAATCAGTAAGGGGAAATACCCCAAATATAAACTCAACAAAAGACGCCTGTGGGAGTTACCCCCCATATATTTAAAAACAGTATTACATTTAGACGTGCACTACATGACGTCAGTATTACGTGCATACCATATGAAGTCAGTATTACAGATGGACGTGTGTACCCCCATGGACTTGCGCACCCCCCCCCCCTTGACGTCAGTATTACTTATATATGTGTGTACTATATGACGTCAGTTTTACAGATGGACGTGTGTATTTCATGACCTCAGTATTACAGATGGACGTGTGTCACGCATGACGTCAGTGTTACAGATGGATGTTAGCACCCCATGACGTCAGTATTACACTTGGACTGATATCTAGCCCGTGTTTACCAACACAGTGACCTGTAACTGACTCGTGTACTGGTCAGAACATCTACAGACTTGGGTTGATAATCCCAATGTAAGAAAACCCTGTAGAAGAACACACAGACATAGTTTTGGTAACACTGGGTTTTTTACTTTCTCGTATACGAAGTATAGAGAAAGTATTGTAATCGTGCAAACAAAATTGCAAATTTTTTTTTTTTTTTTTTTTTTTTTGCAAATCTCGTCGGAAAAACACTGTTTTGCAATCTTGTCCGTATGTCTGTGTGTGTGTGTATGTTTGTGTGTGTATGTGTGTCTGTAAACTTGAGTACCGTTATAGCTAGGTTTATGAAATTTCATATAAAAGTATTATATCAAATTTGTAGATACGTATCAGCTTTTCAGCGATTTCCGATAATCGGAAGTGGAACTTATTCTACTTTCAATTTTTCAAAAGACTATAACTTAAGTACTATTTCAGATAGATAAATGAAATTTTACAGGTAAGTAAAATATCCAATTCTCTGCCTTCTGTCAAATTTTGAGTAATTTCCGTTGACCGGAAGTACTAGTTTACGCCATTTCCTATTTCTCAAAAAAACTCATGTGAATTTATAAAGTACTAATAATATTCCGCACTATTATACACATTTTGCTTGGCGTTCGCTTGGTGCGCAATTCTTTTTTCTACGAGATTCCATTCTATTTTTAAAAGATTAAGTAATTAAAATGCATGTCTATATCCCGAGTTGCAATTCCACGTAGTGTTATATAAAAATATTCGAGAAAGTTTAGGGTAGATCACTCCGGGTTTATTTTAGGACGGGGTCAATTCTTATTTACACAAGACATGTGTATTATGACACACAGACCTGGGGTAGAAAGTTTCCATTTCGTTTGACTGGATGGCATTATTCAGCTATATATCATGTATGACATACTCCGTGTACACGTCTCGCTTTCTGATAGGATTGTATTGAGCAAGGTACACAGACGCGGCTGTGTCGTTAAGCGATTTACTTGACTGAGGTCATTTCCGTTTGCTCTTGGCGGCCTGAGGATGCGGTGTAATTAAGTCATTAGCACTTCCACGTTTTACTAGTTGATTTGGCGCTAAATCCGCTTTGTGAGGTTATGCTCAGCATTTTTACTTTCTCGTGGACGAAGTATAGTGGAAGTATTGTAATCGTGAAATAAATCAATGTGTGAAAATCTCGATGTTTACACCTCCCTGAGTCGGAAAAAAAAATAGTTATGCAATTTTGTCCGTATGTCTGTGTTTGAGTGTGTCTGTGAACTGTTAAAGTTAGATTGATGAAATTTCATTTATAAGTTTTATATCAAATCAGATAGATAGACGAAATTTCAGATATAAGTAAACGATGTAATTCTCTGCATTCTGTCAAATTTTGAGTCATTTCCGTTTACCGGAAGTAATACTTAACGCTATTTCCAATTTCTCAAAAAAAAAAACGCATATGAATTTATAAAGTACTAATATTCCGCAACTATTATACACACATTGTTTGCTGTTCACTTGGTTCGCAATTCTTTTTTTCTACGAGATTCTATTGCATTTTTAAAAGTTTAAGTATTTAAATTTTTTATTAAAATTCATGTCTATATCTCGAGTTGCCATCCCCAGTAGTGTTATATAAGAATATTCGAGAAAGTTTAGGGGAGATCACTTCCGCGTTATTTCAAACTGTAACTTGTCTGTAGGTGTTCATTTTGATTTTGAGATTATTGAACACATTGACTATATATATGTGTGTATATATATATATATATATATATATATATATATATATATATATATATATATATATATATATATATATATATATATATATATATATATATATATATAAGTTTATAGATAGATAGCTACCCTATGTATAAATTGGTGGCGTCGGTAGTATAAACACTGATGGTGCCTGTTAACTGAACACACTAGGTGGTCGCTACATAAATGTGGTGTCTGTTTTAATAACGAGAAGGTGTCAGTTGAATATTGTTTGTATTGTTATTTAGTATTTTGTAACTTATTTTGTACAAGCACCCGTGGTGTCAATACCAATAAACACCAGTTGTGTCTATATCAATAAACACCAGTTGTGTCTATATCAATAAACACCAGTCGTGTCAATATCAATAAGCACCTGTTGTGTCTATATCAATGAACACCAGTTGTGTCTATATCAATAAACACCAGTTGTGTCTATATCAATAAACACCAGTTGTGTCAATATCAATGAACACCAGTTGTGTCAATATCAATAAACACCAGTTGTGTCTATATCAATAAACACCAGTTGTGTCTATATCAATAAGCACCTGTTGTGTCTATATCAATAAACACCAGTTGTGTCTATATCAATAAACACCAGTTGTGTCTATATCAATAAACACCAGTTGTGTCTATATCAATAAACACCAGTTGTCTATATCAATAAACACCAGTTGTGTCTATATCAATAAACACCAGTTGTGTCTATATCAATAAACACCAATGAGGTCTATGTCAATGGTTGGTCTTTCCAAGCTAGTAAAGATTGGTCGACATTATAGTTTGATAATTCCTTTACTTTATATAGTTTGTCTGTTATATATAATATTCCACATATAGTTGATCTGATACAAAGGCTATGCTAATAGTTTGCCTGATATAAATCCTACGCCCCATATAGCTAGTTGGCAAGTACCTTGAGTTATCTACCTTCAGTGATCCCTCCTTACAAATCCTTGACGTGGATAAGATCAAAGTACAGAGATAAAGTCTTGAAATGTGGTTTGGCAGGCCGGTTGATAAGTTTTCACAGACTGAGTAGTTGCTGTTTGAACAAGCTGAGATTGCGTGTTTATAAACCCCGTTTCTGCTCTATAGCAGCCTTTAGTGATGGTACTATAGCAGCCTTTAGCACTGACAGGGCACTATAGCAACCCTTAGTGCTGGCACTATGGCAACCCTTAGTGCTGTCACTATAGCAATCCTTAGTGGTGGCACTATAGCAGCCTTTAGCACTGGCAGGGCACTATAGCAGCCTTTAGTGCTGGTACTATAGCAGCCTTTAGTGCTGGCACTATGGCAACCCTTAGTGCTGGCACTATAGCAACCCTCAGTGGTGGCACTATAGCAAGCCTCAGTGGTGGCACTATAGCAACCCTCAGTGCTGGCACTATAGCAACCCTCAGTGCTGGCACTATGGCAACCCTCAGTGCTGGCACTATAGCAGCCTTTAGTGGTGGCACTATAGCAGCCTTTAGTGGTGGCACTATAGCAACCCTTAGTGCTGGAACTATAGTAAAGAAAATTTAGAATGTATGTGATTGTAATCTCTAACTAGTCCTTGGGAGGCAGCAGTATTTTTGAAGCCGTCCAATGATGAAGGGCAAAAGCGAATCACGTGACCCGCTTGCCCAAAGATAACTCAGCAGCTCTTGTCCTATCTGGTGAAGACCTGTGAGGACGGTCTCAAGCACTATCTGCAGGTGTATTATCTCAACGACCAGACACTATGCTATCACTGGAGAGACACAGTGGAGGTCAAGATGCGTCATCGGGCGATGGGGTCACAAGTCCACAAACCATCATCTTAGACGTTGAATCTAAATCTTATTCCGCTTGTTTTATTGCATTGATTGCTCATTTATTCAGAGCAAAATAGAAAGCAAGTGGTTTAAAAAGTTACAGAGGCAGTAGGCCCTATATTAAATAAATGGATCTGTCTAAAATGGGAGTGCAGCTAACAAAAATCTGGGCGACATTAAGCAGCCTGCAGCTAACTAAAATCTGGGCCACATAAATTAAGCAGCCTGCAGCTAACTAAAATCTGGGCCACATTAAGCAGCCTGCAGCTAACTAAAATCTGGGCCACATTAATTAAGCAGCCTGCAGCTAACTAAGATCTGGGCCACATTAAGCAGCCTGCAGCTAACTAAGATCTGGGCCACATTAAGCAGCCTGCAGCTAACTAAGACCTGGGCCACATTAAGCAGCCTGCAGCTAACTAAGATCTGGGCCACATTAAGCAGCCTGCAGCTAACTAAAATCTGGGCCACATAAATTAAGCAGCCTGCAGCTAACAAAAATCTGGGCCACATTAAGCAGCCTGCAGCTAACTAAGATCTGGGCCACATAAATTAAGCAGCCTGCAGCTAACTAAAATCTGGGCCAAATTAAGCAGCCTGCAGCTAACTAAAATCTGGGCCACATTAAGCAGCCTGCAGCTAACTAAAATCTGGTCCACATTAAGCAGCCTGCAGCTAACTAAAATCTGGGCCACATTAAGCAGCCTGCAGCTAACTAAAATCTGGGCCACATTAAGCAGCCTGCAGCTAACTAAAATCTGGGCCACATTAATGAAGCAGCCTGAAGCTAATTAAAATCTGGGCCACATTAAGCAGCCTGCAGCTAACTAAAATCTGGGCCACATTAATGAAGCAGCCTGTAGCTAATTAAAATCTGGGCCACATTAAGCAGCCTGCAGCTAACTAAAATCTGGGTCACATTAAGCAGCCTGCAGCTAACTAAAATCTGGGCCACATTAAGCAGCCTGCAGCTAACTAAAATCTAGGCCACATTAAGCAGCCTGCAGCTAACTAAAATCTAGGCCACATTAAGCAGCCTGCAGCTAACTAAAATCTGGGCCTAATTAAGCAGCCTGCAGCTAACTAAAATCTGGGCCACATAAATTAAGCAGCCTGCAGCTAACAAAAATCTGGGCCACATTAAGCAGCCTGCAGCTAACTATAATCTGGGCCACATTAAGCAGCCTGCAGCTAACTAAAATCTGGGCCACATTAATGAAGCAGCCTGCAGCTAACTAAAATCTGGGCCACATTAAGCAGCCTGCAGCTAACTAAAATCTGGGCCACATTAATTAAGCAGCCTGCAGCTAACTAAGATCTGGGCCACATTAAGCAGCCTGCAGCTAACTAAGATCTGGGCCACATTAAGCAGCCTGCAGCTAACTAAGACCTGGGCCACATTAAGCAGCCTGCAGCTAACTAAGATCTGGGCCACATTAAGCAGCCTGCAGCTAACAAAAATCTGGGCCACATAAATTAAGCAGCCTGCAGCTAACAAAAATCTGGGCCACATTAAGCAGCCTGCAGCTAACTAAAATCTGGGCCACATTAAGCAGCCTGCAGCTAACTATAATCTGGGCCACATTAAGCAGCCTGCAGCTAACTAAAATCTGGGCCACATTAATGAAGCAGCCTGCAGCTAACTAAAATCTGGGCCACATTAAGCAGCCTGCAGCTAACTAAAATCTGGGCCACATTAATTAAGCAGCCTGCAGCTAACTAAGATCTGGGCCACATTAAGCAGCCTGCAGCTAACTAAGATCTGGGCCACATAAATTAAGCAGCCTGCAGCTAACTAAAATCTGGGCCAAATTAAGCAGCCTGCAGCTAACTAAAATCTGGGCCACATTAAGCAGCCTGCAGCTAACTATAATCTGGGCCACATTAAGCAGCCTGCAGCTAACTAAAATCTGGGCCACATTAATGAAGCAGCCTGCAGCTAACTAAAATCTGGGCCACATTAAGCAGCCTGCAGCTAACTAAAATCTGGGCCACATTAATTAAGCAGCCTGCAGCTAACTAAGATCTGGGCCACATTAAGCAGCCTGCAGCTAACTAAGATCTGGGCCACATTAAGCAACCTGCAGCTAACTAAGACCTGGGCCACATTAAGCAGCCTGCAGCTAACTAAGATCTGGGCCACATTAAGCAGCCTGCAGCTAACAAAAATCTGGGCCACATAAATTAAGCAGCCTGCAGCTAACAAAAATCTGGGCCACATTAAGCAGCCTGCAGCTAACTAAAATCTGGGCCACATTAAGCAGCCTGCAGCTAACTATAATCTGGGCCACATTAAGCAGCCTGCAGCTAACTAAAATCTGGGCCACATTAATGAAGCAGCCTGCAGCTAACTAAAATCTGGGCCACATTAAGCAGCCTGCAGCTAACTAAAATCTGGGCCACATTAATGAAGCAGCCTGCAGCTAACTAAAATCTGGGCCACATTAAGCAGCCTGCAGCTAACTAAAATCTGGGCCACATTAATTAAGCAGCCTGCAGCTAACTAAAATCTGGTCCACATTAAGCAGCCTGCAGCTAACTAAAATCTGGGCCACATTAAGCAGCCTGCAGCTAACTAAAATCTGGGCCACATTAAGCAGCCTGCAGCTAACTAAAATCTGGGCCACATTAATGAAGCAGCCTGAAGCTAATTAAAATCTGGGCCACATTAAGCAGCCTGCAGCTAACTAAAATCTGGGCCACATTAATGAAGCAGCCTGTAGCTAATTAAAATCTGGGCCACATTAAGCAGCCTGCAGCTAACTAAAATCTGGGCCACATTAAGCAGCCTGCAGCTAACTAAAATCTGGGCCACATTAAGCAGCCTGCAGCTAACTAAAATCTAGGCCACATTAAGCAGCCTGCAGCTAACTAAAATCTAGGCCACATTAAGCAGCCTGCAGCTAACTAAAATCTGGGCCTAATTAAGCAGCCTGCAGCTAACTAAAATCTGGGCCACATAAATTAAGCAGCCTGCAGCTAACAAAAATCTGGGCCACATTAAGCAGCCTGCAGCTAACTAAAATCTAGGCCACATTAAGCAGCCTGCAGCTAACTAAGATCTGGGCCACATAAATTAAGCAGCCTGCAGCTAACTATAATCTGGGCCACATTAAGCAGCCTGCAGCTAACTAAAATCTGGGCCACATTAATGAAGCAGCCTGCAGCTAACTAAAATCTGGGCCACATTAATGAAGCAGCCTGCAGCTAACTAAAATCTGGGCCACATTAAGCAGCCTGCAGCTAACTATAATCTGGGCCACATTAATGAAGCAGCCTGCAGCTAACTAAAATCTGGGCCACATTAAGCAGCCTGCAGCTAACTAAAATCTGGGCCACATTAATTAAGCAGCCTGCAGCTAACTAAAATCTGGGCCACATTAATTAAGCAGCCTGCAGCTAACTAAGATCTGGGCCACATTAAGCAGCCTGCAGCTAACTAAGATCTGGGCCACATTAAGCAGCCTGCAGCTAACTAAGACCTGGGCCACATTAAGCAGCCTGCAGCTAACTAAGATCTGGGCCACATTAAGCAGCCTGCAGCTAACAAAAATCTGGGCCACATAAATTAAGCAGCCTGCAGCTAACTAAAATCTGGGCCACATTAATGAAGCAGCCTGCAGCTAACTAAAATCTGGGCCACATTAAGCAGCCTGCAGCTAACTATAATCTGGGCCACATTAAGCAGCCTGCAGCTAACTAAAATCTGGGCCACATTAATGAAGCAGCCTGCAGCTAACTAAAATCTGGGCCACATTAAGCAGCCTGCAGCTAACTAAAATCTGGGCCACATTAATGAAGCAGCCTGCAGCTAACTAAAATCTGGGCCACATTAAGCAGCCTGCAGCTAACTAAAATCAGGGCCACATTAATTAAGCAGCCTGCAGCTAACTAAAATCTGGTCCACATTAAGCAGCCTGCAGCTAACTAAAATCTGGGCCACATTAAGCAGCCTGCAGCTAACTAAAATCTGGGCCACATTAAGCAGCCTGCAGCTAACTAAAATCTGGGCCACATTAATGAAGCAGCCTGTAGCTAATTAAAATCTGGGCCACATTAAGCAGCCTGCAGCTAACTAAAATCTGGGCCACATTAATGAAGCAGCCTGTAGCTAATTAAAATCTGGGCCACATTAAGCAGCCTGCAGCTAACTAAAATCTGGGCCACATTAAGCAGCCTGCAGCTAACTAAAATCTGGGCCACATTAAGCAGCCTGCAGCTAACTAAAATCTAGGCCACATTAAGCAGCCTGCAGCTAACTAAAATCTAGGCCACATTAAGCAGCCTGCAGCTAACTAAAATCTGGGCCTAATTAAGCAGCCTGCAGCTAACTAAAATCTGGGCCACATAAATTAAGCAGCCTGCAGCTAACAAAAATCTGGGCCACATTAAGCAGCCTGCAGCTAACTAAAATCTAGGCCACATTAAGCAGCCTGCAGCTAACTAAGATCTGGGCCACATAAATTAAGCAGCCTGCAGCTAACTAAAATCTGGGCCAAATAAAGCAGCCTGCAGCTAACTAAAATCTGGGCCACATTAAGCAGCCTGCAGCTAACTATAATCTGGGCCACATTAAGCAGCCTGCAGCTAACTAAAATCTGGGCCACATTAATGAAGCAGCCTGCAGCTAACTAAAATCTGGGCCACATTAAGCAGCCTGCAGCTAACTAAAATCTGGGCCATATTAATTAAGCAGCCTGCAGCTAACTAAAATCTGGGCCATATTAAGCAGCCTGCAGCTAACTAAAATTTGGGCCACATTAAGCAGCCTGCAGCTTTAGGCAGCTGTGGGACCTGGAGTTATTTGGTTATCTGCCTCTAAAGAATATCCTTACATGCAGACTAATTCCATTAAGGCAATTTGTGTTTACATTAAAAATATTTTTCATGTATTTTTATAATATATCAATGATGGTTAACTTATTCACTTTGAATTATTTTTTTTGTAATTGTTTGAATCATTTATTCTTTACAATAACAATGACTTGATTTGGAAGTCCATCGTGAGCTGTTAACAGAGGCTCTCAAGGTTGGCCAAGGAACTTGGCTGTAGAACAAGTAACATCCACCAGCTCTTTTCTGATGAGATATAATGACCCAATGTTAAAATTCATCCCTCCACAGGTCTGTCAACACACCACCTCCCACAGGACTGTCAACACACCACCCCCCACCTCCCACAGGTCAGTCAACACACCACCTCCCACATGTCTGTCAACACACCACCTCCCACACATCTGTCAACACACCACCTCCCACAGGACTGTCAACACAACACCTCCCACAGGTCAGTCAACACACCACCTCCCACAGGTCTGTCAACACACCACCTCCCACACATCTGTCAACACACCACCTCCCACAGGACTGTCAACACAACACCTCCCACAGGTCAGTCAACACACCACCTCCCACAGGTCTGTCAACACACCACCTCCCACACATCTGTCAACACACCACCTCCCACAGGACTGTCAACACACCACCTCCCACACATCTGTCAACACACCACCTCCCACAGGACTGTCAACACACCACCTCCCATAGGACTGTCAACACACCACCTCCCACAGGTCAGTCAAAACACCACCTCCCACACGATTGTCAACACACCACCCCCCACAGGTCTGTCAACACACCACACCTCCCACAGGTCTGTCAACACACCACACCTCCCATAGGACTGTCAACACACCACCCCCACCTCCCATAGGACTGTCAACACACCACCCCCCACAGGTCTGTCAACACACCACACCTCCCACAGGTCTGTCAACACACCACACCTCCCATAGGACTGTCAACACACCACCCCCCACAGGTCTGTCAACACACCACACCTCCCACAGGTCTGTCAACACACCACACCTCCCACATGATTGTCAACACACCACCTCCCACAGGTCTGTCAACACACCACACCTCCCACAGGTCTGTCAACACACCACACCTCCCACATGATTGTCAACACACCACACCTCCCATAGGACTGTCAACACATCAGATCCCCATGGGAATGCTTAATGTTGAAACTAAGCTATTAAACAGCGTCATGTTAAAAATAAAAATTAATTTAAAAGCTGCAGCTAATTAACCAACTAATGGCTGTACTTAAATGTCCTCCAGTAATGACTTGAGTGTCCTACCATATAGACATATTTTACTCACGTCATCCTCAATACAAACCCGCCGATGTTGATCTCCACTCTCAATAGTAGCTCTGGCCCCAGCTCTTGGTAAACTCGAAAAACAGAACTAAACAAAAATGGCGTGTAGCATTCAGGTGAGATCTGCAGTTGGAGGAGTTGAATCTCACCAGTTTTTATAAATAAGATGAGATAAAACTCTCTCCACTCCATAACACACCTGACTTTCTCGGCTGCTTCACTTCATAACACTTTACCGAGCCGACTGTATCAGCCAGTGGTCAGATAATTTATCAACAGACACGACGATAGATTTTTAAAACTGGTACAAGAATGTCATCGCTAGTAGGCAGCTATTTCAACAAGTGGTCAAATTTTTTACGCCAAACGGGCCAAACATGGTAACTACTGATTAGTACAAGACTATAATACCAAAGACAACTAGCTGAACAAATATTTTAACCACAAAAAGGTTACATATGTTAACAACAGAGAAGTCAAAAACTGTCACCATAGTATAATTGGAAAGATAACATCTATTTCAATAAGTGGCCAGCAGCTAAACCATCGAAGCATGTCAAACTAAACAGTATAACATATGGTATACTTAAAGTTTTTACTTAGATTCATTGTTGAATGTTTAAAAATTCCTTCACAGCCTATACACTTGACACGGTCTACCATCTCCATTAACTCACTCTGGTGCCGCACTGTAACCTAGCGTTGTCATTTGCTGGTAAACTTATCCAAAAGGTGATTAATAAAAACAATTAACACTGGAGTACAAAAAAAAACTATTGCTGGCAGCGCAGATAAACTTTTGGCCAAGAAATATAAGCAAGAGACGTCCGATAGCACGCGTTTGATATGCTGTCCCATCTCTAGAGAAGACCGAGGACATGCACGAAGCTGGCCCATCTCTAGACAAGCCCCAGCCAGCTACAGATAAGGTCTACAACAAGTACCTACTTCGTGTCAGGCCAACATACCTGTGTCCCTTAGAGCCCTTATCAGTAGCAAATATTCCCAGCAAAGCCAGCTCACAGCCTGCCTTTCATACCGTCACAGTCGACGCTTCTCCCGATACACATCCAAATGTGTGCGTCTAATCACATGCTACAGGCCATCATGTTCTTTCAACAAGATTTCTACCGCAAAGATAACCAACTAGAGTAGCCTCGCTAGACTTCTAGAAGCCTTTAATCACATGACCTGAACTTTGAACTCGACACACACATTGTTATTTTAAAACGCAATCACTTGTTTTATGTTATCTGTAAGTGTGGCGAATGGGTGGCCCCGTCTTCCTGTCAATCTACACACACCATTGTTGGCCGTAGGTCTACACACACACTAAGTGGCAGCGTAATGCTAGGAAAATATTTTGCCGTCTAGAGAGTGCATGTCAGCATTCAGCCAAACGAGTGAAACCAATCATGAAACAATCTTCATAGTCACTCGACTTAGTGGGACAGCCAGTCAAAGGTCCAGGACAGCCTCCCTCCCTCCTCACCAGCCACTTGTCTAGTACTGCCAGAACAAGCTCTAGCAGGCCAGAAATGATTCAAGCCGTGAGTGCTTCAAATACGGGAATCTAATTGGCCTCACCAACTAGTTCACCACATCCACACAATGCTACAGCTTTGCGAGATGCGACTTGCATAACCAACAACACACACACACACTTGGGTAGGTAAATGTGCATCTAGGGGACACATAACCAACAACACACACACACACTTGGGTAGGTAAATGTGCATCTAGGGGACACATAACCAACAACACACACACACTTGGGTAGGTAAATATGCATCTAGGGGACACGTCGCAGAAAAGAGTGATTTGTTCCATGCAGCGATCAGAGTTATGGTAAACCTGCAAAGACCTTTAATTTGTGTTGTTTTTAAACTGCGATCACGTCAACCCTAATTGTTGCAGCACTGGGGTTAGGGTGGCTAGCACACATAGCAAAGTCAAGTCAATATACGACTGGAGAGAAACAAACCCGTTTATGCTAGGGGCGACAACCCCAGATATCTCATCACATGGACCGTTCGTGTCATGGGCAGCGATCCCAGATATCTCATCACATGGACCGTTAGTGTCAGGGGCAGCGACCCCAGATATCCCATCACATGGACCGTTAGTGTCATGGGCAGCGATCCCAGATATCTCATCACATGGACCGTTCGTGTCATGGGCAGCGACCCCAGATATCCCATCACATGGACCGTTCGTGTCATGGGCAGCGACCCCAGATATTTGATAAAATCTCATGACATGGGGTGTTCATGCTAAGTCAGAAGCAGAGCAAATCAAGCCCAGAGCGTTGTAGGCGCAACAAGACCGAGTTGGCTGATAACAGACACGTTACCAGCCCTACTTTCTGTGTCAGACACACACGGGCAACCCTTCTCTTAAACACACGCATTACACGTACCCTTACACACACGAACAACCCTTCTCTTACACACGCATTACACGTACCCTTACACACACGCATTACACGTACCCTTACACACACGAACAACCCTTCTCTTACACACGCATTTCACGTACCCTTACACACACGAACAACCCTTCTCTTACACACACGCATTACACGTACCCTTACACACACGCATTACACGTACCCTTACACACACGCATTACACGTACCCTTACACACACGCATTACACGTACCCTTACACACACGCATTACACGTACCCTTACACACACGCATTACACGTACCCTTACACACACGCATTACACGTACCCTTACACACACGCATTACACGTACCCTTACACACACGCATTACACGTACCCTTACACACACGCATTACACGTACCCTTACACACACGAACAACCCTTCTTACTAACGTACAAGCTACACCCCTACCCTCATACTCATGGCCACACACACGTACAGACAACCCCTCTTACACACGTGTCAAGTATCCCCTATAATACGACCAGACCCCCCTTATAAATGGCCGACCCCTCAAATTGAATAACACGTGTCGCACATACTGTCGCTTCTGCCCCCCCCTCCCACCACAGCATGGCCTACCCCACCCCTCTTTAACACATGCATGTCACTCCAACACAAATTTCCTCACCTTCAAAACAAGGCCGACCCCCTTCCCAACCCCATTCCTGCCCTTCCAGGTCCCTTCCACACACTCAAGTTGTTTCCTTATACAAAGGTTACACACGCCCCCCCCCCCCAACAACTTGAATCAACACACGCCCCCCCCCCCCCCAACAACTTGAATCAACACACGACCCCCACACAACTTGAAACAACACACGACCCCCCCACACACACACACACAACTTGAAACAACACACGACCCCCCAAACACACACAACTTGAAACATCACACGTCCCCCACACAACTTGAAACATCACACGTCCCCCACACAACTTGAAACATCACACGTCCCCCACACAACTTGAAACAACACACAACCCCCCCCCCCCACACACACACACACAACTTGAAACAACACACGACCCCCACACCACTTGAAACAACACACGGACTGAGGTACTTGAGTTCACCCATTCACTCACACACTTGAGAGTGAGTGCCGTTGTCACAGGGATGTTCGTAACCTTTGACCTTGGTCTCAAACTGGCAGACGGGCGGGGGGGGGGGGGGGGGTATGGGTCCTTGTTACATTAAAAAATGTAATTAACGAGTGGAGAGATGATAAAAAAAAGTATGACCTAGTAAATGACAGTCTCGTGCTGAGCAAAAACGTGATACAAACTGCTACAGTAATTCTCTTGGTTCATCATTTATGCGGGGGAGAGAAGGATTTGATTCTATACTTCATTCTATATGTAATTCTATACTTGATTACATAAACCGCAAGTACATAAACTAAAACCTGAAGTCTAGCCGACACTCAGGATTTAAAAAAAAAGCAGTGGACGCTAAGAAAAACCAAAGTCATTCTTCAACCATAAGTCGTTGGAGGAATCGCTAAGGGTATCCAAAGTCAAGTCTGAAGGTCACGCCATCCTCCCTGAGCTGGAAGAGTTAGATCTGGCACTTTCTTTCTGCTAAGATCCAATCTTCCAACGCTGGGAAACTGGACATTATCGCTTGACCCAACCAAAGATGGACCGAGGTAGTGTTAGACACAACAAAACAAACAGGTTTAATAAAATAAAGGATACGTGTGTTCAACTCAAAATACTTTACCACGCACTACACATTTCGACAGTAGATTCAACAGAAAGGGGAAGTAACATAAGACAAACTTCACACACCAACTAAATGCCCTACATCCTTATCAAACACCTGACTTGGCTAACCTAAAAAAAAAATACAGAGCTGAACAGAGACGAGAACATAGACACCTGACAATTACTAATACATAGACACTCTGTCAGATCTGAGAACTGAGACAGCCGATCAAAAAAAGAGACACCTTGTCAGCAAACATACAGCCTGTCAGAAAACTTAACAGCCTGTCAGAAAACTAAACAGCCTGTCAGAAAACTAAACAGCCTGTCAGAAAACTAAACAGCCTGTCAGAAAACTGAAACAGCCTGTCAGAAAACTGAAACAGCCTGTCAGAAAACTAAACAGCATGTCAGAAAAAAACTGACAGCCTTTCAGATAAATGGAGCTGACATCCACAGAACTGAAACATCTTTTCAGAGCCGAGAAGAGAACAAAAAAATAGGTTCCTTTGTATTTAAAGATACAGAGTGTAGACCACCGCTAGAATCCAGAAAGAGACTGTGCACCAATGAGCACCGCTAGAGCGCGCTGTCCTTGTCTAGCACCAGGGACCCTGTGATACGGCCCGTGGTCTTATAGCCAGGGATGTAACGTTAACCGTCCTCCCTGATAGCAGAGATTGGGTTTCGTGGCATGGGAAACTTACTCTACACACACTTGCGTTAAAAACCACAAGCTGGTGATAGACAATGGTCTAGTGACAGACATGGCCGCCCAGTTTCTTATCACTGTAGCCAAAGGCCAGACAACTGACCATGAGCTCGCATCCTCCCCTATGTCGGCGTGGCTCTATTACATTGGAATAATAGTAATAGCTTTTTAAAAAAGAAATATATCTGAACTAAACAAAATGTTTCGGTACTTACCCTAGACAGATGAACCTAGTTACCGCCATCTACACTTGACAGATGAAACATTCCCACATGGCTAGCAGTTTTTTTTTTTTACTAATGACCGTAGCACGCGCGTGTAATGAGCTAATTAGTAAAAGCATTACAGTTTACACCAGGCGCTGGTGTTGGCCTGACATGGGGACAGCTGGCACATAAGTGGTCCAGGCGGTGGTCTGCGGACCAAGTGGTTGGGCCCACCGTGTCCACCACCCCCTCTGACCAAATAGCGCCAGTTTCCGCCACTAGCCGCCGCGACCTGAAACAAGTAGCCCACCCCCAAACCTCACGCGCTCTACACAACAGTAGTTGCCTTCTCATACAGCTAGCCCAGCCCAAAAGACAATAGCACTATCTGGCCACTATAGTCATGAACTGGGAGACAGCACGTGTGTGCGAGATCTTATCAATCTAATCAACACAGTCGCCGTGTCGGCACAGACACTACAACACACATGAGTGGCACAACTCAATCTCTGGCTAAGATACTTACCAGATGGACGCTAAATAAAATACATTTCAAACTTGAACACTACCATAGCTACTTTTTATAGCGACTCAAATAAGACAAGTAATACTTCTGACTTAGCACTCAAGGAAAATCCCGACGGTGCGATACAGTTATTCGGAAAATAAGACTAGCGAAACTAACAAGAGAAGCGGACCACATCGAACATCTAGAGACAGTCACAAAGCACGACGGTTCTAAAATTGGACTGTCAGTTTGGTCCGTGGCTCAAACAATACAACTGCTCTAAAGTTTGTAGCTCAAACAATACAACTGCTCTAAAGTTTGGTCCCTAGCTCACACAATACAACTGCTCTAAAGTTTGGTCCCTAGCTCACACAATACAACTGCTCTAAAGTTTGTAGCTCAAACAATACAACTGCTCTAAAGTTTGGTCCCTAGCTCACACAATACAACTGCTCTAAAGTTTGTAGCTCAAACAATACAACTGCTTTAAAGTCTGGTCCCTAGCTCACACAATTCAACTGCTCTAAAGGCCGACTGTTTGGTCCGTAGCTCCACAGCTAATGACGATCGAAAGCCGTGGTCACACATTATTTATTCTACTTTCTTACTCTACTTCACATTGACCTTTGGCCCTTGGAAGCTTTCCCTTGGATGGGACAATACAAGCAGAGAACGCTGAGAGCAAACACTCCCCCATCGACCCCGACCCCTATTATCACGCTATTGACTGAAGCAGCTATCTATCCACCCCCTCGATATCTCTCGATACAAGTTCAGACCCGTCCATTGATATCTCCAGCAACGTGTCTATACCAATCAGGGAAGAATTGATTTAGGTCCATGGACTGCTGATAAAGAAAAGATGGCTCAAGAAGAAAAAATGTACACCTCAGCAATCAAGGTATTATCTAAGCTAACAACAGTTATACTGTTACAGTTACGTCGTCAAGAGCGGCCCTCCAGATTTTCACATTCAATCGTGAATTTACCTCGCGCTACATCACAAGATGTCTTCTGGATTGAAATAAGTCTTTACATCACACCATATTGGATTGTGAGAAACCTAGTCAAAAATATGTGTAGTCCGTTATCCTAGGCTTTGCTCTTATTCAATATGGCACCCCGTGAATACATAATTTGACACAATATGACACCCCACAACTGCACAAAATGGCACCCCACAACTACACAATATGACACCCCACGACTACACAATATGACACCCCACGACTACACAATATGACACCCCACGACTACACAATATGACACCCCACGACTACACAATATGACACCCCACGACTACACAATATGACACCCCACGACTACACAATATGACACCCCACGACTACACAATATGACACCCCACGACTACACAATATGACACCCCACGACTACACAATATGACACCCCACGACTACAATATGACACCCCACGACTACACAATATGACACCCCACGACTACACAATATGACACCCCACGACTACACAATATGACACCCCACGACTACACAATATGACACCCCACGACTACACAATATGACACCCCACGACTACACAATATGACACCCCACGACTACACAATATGACACCCCACGACTACACAATATGACACCCCACGACTACACAATATGACACCCCACGACTACACAATATGACACCCCACGACTACACAATATGACACCCCACGACTACACAATATGACACCCCACGACTACACAATATGACACCCCACGACTACACAATATGACACCCCACGACTACACAATATGACACCCCACGACTACACAATATGACACCCCACGACTACACAATATGACACCCCACGACTACACAATATGACACCCCACGACTACACAATATGGCACCCCACGACTGCACAAAATGGCACACAATATGACACCCCACGACTACACAATATGACACCCCACGACTACACAATATGATACCCCACGACTACACAATATGACACCCCACGACTACACAATATGACACCCCACGACTGCACAATATGACACCCCACGACTACACAATATGACACCCCACGACTACACAATATGACACCCCACGACTACACAATATGACACCCCACGACTACACAATATGACACCCCACGACTGCACAATATGACACCCCACGACTACACAATATGACACCCCACGACTACACGATATGACACCGCAAGAATACACAATATGACACCGCAAGAATACACAATATGACACCGCAAGAATACACAATATGATACCGCAAGAATACATAATATGACACCACAAGAATACACAATATGATACCGCAAGAATACACAATATGACACCCCAAGAATACACAATATGACACCCCAAGAATACACAATACGGCACTTTATGTGTACACAATTTTAACACACTATGACTACAATTTACGGCTCTATGGAATACGAACTATTGAAAATTAACAACCTGGCATTTCACAGTCGTAGACATGCTATTAACTTGGGAATTTAATTTGTCGGGCAAATATGGGCATGTATTCTCAGTATGCGCCCCCAGCTCTCCCCTCCATTGTTTTTCATGTACCGTTGAGTTGATCATTTGTACATAGGAAATGAGCGGTGACAGTTGTAGAATATTGTTGTAATCACGGAGCTCGTGCCCATTTGTAATGAAAGAATAACAAGTGTCTACACCAGTCAACCACCATGTAGCTGTGCTCTGGCTTAGGACATCAGCATCATTAGAGCACTGTAGTGTACGACCACTTCAGTGCACAAGTATATTACTTGTGTTGATCGACTTAACAAAATATTAATGAAAATCTACGTATAGACATAACTTTCTTCCGAACACAAATTAAATTTTCTATTAAATAATTAATATTTTGTAGCCATCTTAATATATAGCCTAAATGGCTTTGTAGTCATTTTCTAGGGTACAATTTTAAATCTACTTTTTGGACACTTCAATGTTTGTGGTATGTGGTATTTCGGTATTTTCAGTACCGTCGGTATTAGTTGCATAATAAATACTTAAAAAATAGGTAGATAATCAAACAAAGATGGAAGTATCAAGTTTACAAGAATAATGACAAACGAAAGGGATAATATACATTATCTCACGCAACAGTACAACATTTATCCATCTCTACCCCATATCTATATGGTCCGTAGTGGTCGCAAAGTGGTCTTGTGCCCGATCGGGCCAGCGCCACAGGCAGGATCCTGGTAATGAGAAGTCTACGCTAACTCATGGGATCCCATACACAGATCACACAACGAATGGAGAAGTGAAAGGATCACTAATGCGGCTGGTACCTCTGAGAGTCTAGTGGGTACAGTCCAAACAAGAAATTATCTATGGTCATGTCACACGAACCAACGGCCTATCCAAAACAATATCGCAAGACACTGTGCCAGGATGGAGAAGAAGGGGAAGGCAAGGACGCCATTAAGGACTGGAGGGGCTGCCCGTCTCAGAACGAATCAGAGTGACAGAGAACAAAGATAGATGGCGTAGAATTATACGGTCAACTGTGGTGTCCCAACGAACTCAACACGGGTTAAGCGGGAATAGTGAATGTAACTCAATAATTTAGGGAAACTTTGTTACAGTGTTGTACATATGAATGCCTTAAAATTGTATTACCTTTTGAAATAAAATTGTTAATTTTTACATTTCTTTAAATTATTTTTAAAAATGTCCATTACTAATAAGACTTTTAAAATCCTGTACTTCTTGTTTGTAATATCCTGATGTATAATGACAATATCATACCCGTCCCGCATGTTGCTGCGGTCTCAAAAAGAGTTGAAGAAGGGGTGGAATATGGATATGGTTAGGATGGGCATAATGAGAGCGTGGTTTTATATATATATATATATATATATATATATATATATATATATATATATATATATATATATATATATATATATGGGGGGGTATGTGTGTACACAACACAACCCAGTTACTAGAAAAAAGTAAAAGTGCGACTTTAAAATAAATGATGTGAATCCCATCATCAATAGAAACAGGTGTGTGTGTTAGAAGAAAGAATGTGTAAGCAAATTTGGTGTCAACCTTATTCGTCAAAACATGCTAATAAGCAAACATTTTGCTCGATTCAACAATTTAAAAAAAAAACGATTCATCGATGTAGAGAGAAAAAATAAAGCAGTAATTGCAGATATGTATAGGGCAGTGCAAAGATCAATGGAAATGTGTCAATGGTGAAGAAGCTGACAGATACAAGTCGGCTATCTCCATCTCAACAACTTTATATTTCTATGACTCAATGCACTCGAGTGCAGGAGCGGCGACAGCCTTTGTTAGAGTGGGGTGGTATGGTTGGTTAGGATAATTATGGTGTGAGTAGAGTTTCAATGAAGGAAAAGATAAAAATGGTGTGAGTAAAGTTTCAATGAAGGAAAAGATAAATATGACGTAAGGTTTCAATGAAGGAAAATATAAATATGACGTAAGGTTTCAATGAGCGAAAAGAAAAATATGATGTGAATTAATAAAAGAGTTGAGATGGGTTTTCAAAATTAGACATAATGATGATACACAATTTAATATGTTCTTTTATTATATAAACTTTTTTTAAACAGACATGCTGAGTGTAGATGGTTAGCTGATACATTTTTCTTGTGTTCACGAAGAGAATACATGGCTAGTCAAGTCACAGGTTTTGGGTTTACCTGTTACCAGATATCAAGCCAAGTCTAAAGCAATCTGCTATGTTAAATATGAAGTGAAGCAGACGACAGACCGTGCATACCGCCATTTCGCATCGAAACACGGGACTAGGGTCGCAAACACGAATTCAAACTCGAGCTTAATAGCAGAAACTGTACATCTAATTAATTATAGGTAGAAATAATTTAATAAATCACAATTTATGGATTTGATTTGATTTTTATTTGAAAACCATACAATTGGCTCGAATTAAGAAACATGAATAAACGTCAATCATTTAATTCAAGTGACTAATTAAGAAACATGAAAAACGTCTTTCATTCAAATTAATTGACTAACCGAATAAAACATGATCAAAATGTCTACATTTTTACAATCAATGAAACGTTTGTCTAGCTGAAGTCACAAGGTGAACTGGGCACCCACGTGACAATCTCTGGACAGGTTATCAACAAGTGGGCGTCTTCCAGATAACCAGGACGGGCTAGGTGTGGGGGTGGGAGGGTACGATAAGAGAGCATCTCTAGTGTCATGACAAGATGGCTCCCGATAATGAGGCTAGCTACAACAAGATGGCGGCCGATAGATGAGACTAGCTAGAGCTTGTCCTGTGACCTTACACCACAGAAATACTCCCAGTCTTTCATCTTCCTACAAGAGGGCTTTTATATTGTTTATACAGCACAAACAATGTAATGATAGTAGTTTGAAAGTCGTACAGTACAAAGTACTGGTAGCTTGTTCTGGCTGCTCTTGTATCTACCTCTTGTTGTATAAGGTGTTTGGTTACCTAGTCTTGTGGTGGTAACACAGGTCAATAGCCAATACAACCAGTTGGGTTAAGACTTCTTGTTAGATAATGACGGCTGTAGGGCTGTTTGCTTATTTACTTATCTTGGTAATACCACGTGACAACCCACACTTTAATACTAGATGTTCAAGTGGTTAGACAACTTCAGAGGGTAATAAGAGGTAATTAGTTACTTTTGTTGTACACTACAGGTAATACAAGGTAATTAGGTACTTTTGTTGTATGTTGCAGGTAATACAAGGTAATTAGATACTTTTGTGGTAAGCTGCAGGTAATGCAAGGTAATTAGTTACTTTTGTTGTACACTACAGGTAATACAAGGTAATTAGGTACTTATGTGGTAAGCTGCAGGTAATGCAAGGTAATTAGGTACTTATGTGGTAAGCTGCAGGTAATGCAAGGTAATTAGGTACTTATGATGTACATTGCAGGTAATACAAAGTAATTAGATACTTTTGTGGTAAGCTGCAGGTAATACAAGGTAATTAGGTACTTTTTGTTGTACACTACAGGTAATACAAGGTAAATCATGTAATAGGCCTATAAGGTGTAGGTACCCCTGGAGGTAATACAAGGTAAATTGGTACTCTAGTACACTGCAAGTAATAATCAGTAACTGAATGAGAGCTTCATTCCCATGGTGAAGTCATACAACTCAGGAATGTGTTTAATCTATCCTGGTGTAACTTCTGGTTTTGCATTATTTTATCTTTTTATTAATGCTCTGTTTATATTTATTTATAAGTCTTTACCCACTTGAAAAATATATGATGTGTTGTCTAAGTAAAATTATTAATAACTTTCAGAGCCCTGCTTTAGCACAGCAGCCTTGAGTCCAATTATTTAGCTTAGTTGTATATGTACATGTTTAGGGTTTGTTATATATTTTCATTATTTGTGGTCATAGATTTTAATTTTATTAAAAATTTAGAGTAGTGTATCCACAAAACTACACAAGAAGTTCCCAACAGAAGAAATCTCAAATTGGCTCTTGACAAAAGGGTCCATGACAATATGGCTCCACACTATAAATAAGGCTCCTAACCCAAGAGTATGCAGAGTCCCACAGCAAGGAAGAGCTTTGGATTTTCCAAGACCTATATGGGAGCTCAGTTAATGAACTGCAATAATTGTATATAGAGCTAGAGGAGTTAAATAACACAAGGCAGGAGTGCCATCAACAACGGGAGCTTAATTAAGGACAGAAAATAAAAATTCAGAAGCATACTTTCCCATTAAGTTGCAATATAGCAAAATCTTAATATATAATTACAAACTTCAAGGTAGGGAGTCACCATTTTGTCAAGAGCCATACTGGTGGGAGACATTTTGTCAGGTACTATGTTCATAAAAAAAACTCTGTTCTAAGCAGTGGCAAGGTTTGTTCAATGTTAAATTGTTTTAGTATATTTGGTTCATAGAAATATTTGTGTTTGTTATATATTTAAAGCTTAAGACTTTTAAAAATAGTTGTATTTGAGTATACTTGAAACAAACAGAGATACAAAAGACACATAAAAATGATTTATGAATGTTCAGAACTAGAACATTGTACGGTAGATGTCAAATGAATAAGAAGCCCTAAACTGCTGAATTTGTACCCGAGTGTCAAACATTCAGTGAGACATTACAGATGGTTGTAATCAAGAAAAAGTACTCACAGCTTTAGCAAGATTGAGGTAGGTCAAACATTGAGTGAGACATTACAGATGGTTGTAATCAAGAAAAAGTACTCACAGCTTTAGCAAGATTGAGGTAGTTCAAACATTAAGTGAGACATTACAGATGGTTGTAATCAAGAAAAAGTACTCACAGCTTTAGCAAGATTGAGGTAGGTCAAGCATTGAGTGAGACATTACAGATGATTGTAATCAAGAAAAAGTACTCACAGCTTTAGCAAGATTGAGGTAGGTCAAACATTGAGTGAGACATTACAGATGGTTGTAATCAAGAAAAAGTACTCACAGCTTTAGCAAGATTGAGGGAGGTCAAACATTCAGTGAGACATTACAGATGGTTGTAATCAAGAAAAAGTACTCACAGCTTTAGCAAGATTGAGGTAGGTCAAACATTCAGTGAGACATTACAGATGGTTGTAATCAAGAAAAAGTACTCACAGCTTTAGCAAGATTGAGGTAGGTCAAACATTCAGTGAGACATTACAGTTGGTTGTAATCAAGAAAAAGTACTCACAGCTTTAGCAAGATTGAGGTAGGTCAAACATTGAGTGAGACATTACAGATGGTTGTAATCAAGAAAAAGTACTCACAGCTTTAGCAAGATTGAGGTAGGTCAGGCCATTGAGTGAGACATTACAGATGGTTGTAATCAAGAAAAAGTACTCACAGCTTTAGCAAGATTGAGGTAGGTCAGGCCATTGAAGTGTTGCCTCTCTGGTGTGTTGTTGCAGCAGACGCCATACTGGGGCTCCACCCAGCACTCTGTCACAAGCTGCACCTCACCGTCTGCTTCAGTAGATTCTGTTTCATCCTGCTCATCTTCAGACAAGCTGAAAACATTGGTAAATGGTATGTAGACAAGTCAACAGATGGCCAGACATGACAAGTCAACAAATGGCCAGACAAGTCAACAGATGGCCAGACAAGTCAACAGATGGCCAGACATGACAAGTCAACAAATGGCCAGACAAGTCAACAGATGGCCAGACAAGTCAACAGATGGCCAGACAAGTCAACAGATGGCCAGACAAGTCAACAGATGGCCAGACATGACAAGTCAACAGATGGCCAGACATGACAAGTCAACAGATGGCCAGACATGACAAGTCAACAAATGGCCAGACAAGTCAACAGATGGCCAGACAAGTCAACAGATGGCCAGACAAGTCAACAGATGGCCAGACAAGTCAACAGATGGCCAGACATGACAAGTCAACAGATGGCCAGACAAGTCAACAGATGGCCAGACATGAGAAATGTAATTAAAAAAACAGTTAACAAGCAGTGTTGTTATCAAATTAAAAGAACAGTTTTTAAAAGCTTCTATACATGTTTTAAATGTAAACTACAACAAGATGAGAATATGAAAGTATGAAATGTTCTAATAAAGATATAAAGGTGTGGTTACCTATCATCAATGGCATTGACATGTGGAGGAAATATTATGTACTGTATTACACATGTGTGGAGATTGTCATCCTCTTGGCTGTCTGATGTTTCCTGCATGATTCAAAGTATTGATTCAATCATTAAGACATACAAAGTATTAATTCAATCATTAAGACATACAAAGTATTGATTCAATCATTAAGATATACAAAGCATTGATTCAATCATTAGGACATACAAAGCATTGATTCAATCATTAAGATATACAATGCATGGATTGAATCATTAAGATATACAAAGCATTGATTTAATCATTAAGATATGCAAAGCATTGATTCTATCAAGACATACAATGAATTGATTCAATCATCAAGACATACAAAGTATTGGCTCAATCATCAAGACATACAAAGTATTGGCTCAATCATCAAGACCTACAAATATTAGTCCAATCACAAACCCATAGCAGTGGTTCAATCATCAAGTAGTGTCCACTGCTACACACTAGCTAGAATTAGATTGCTAATACACCACTAGCACACTCCAGCTAACAGGACACAAGAGTAAATAAATTCTCTTACAAAAAATATTTTTACCTTCATGTCCACCTCAAGGACTAAATTTGACACGCCAGCACCAGAGGCAGCAAAATGGAAACCCTCTTGTAATCTTAACCTGGAGAAAATTAATGCATAGTTAATTTTTTTACAATCTTAATCTGGACAAAATAAATGCCTAATTAATTTTTTTACAATCTTAATCTGGACAAAATAAATGCCTAATTAATTTTATTGTAATCTTAACCTGGAGAAAATAAATACCTAGTTAATTTTATTGTAATCTTAACCTGGAGAAAATAAATGCCTTAGTTAATTTTATTGTAATCTTAACCTGAAGAAAATAAATACCTAGTTAATTTTATTGTAATCTTAACCTGGACAAAATAAATGCCTAGTTAATTTTTTTACAATCTTAACCTGGAGAAAATAAATGCCTAGTTAATTTTTTTACAATCTTAACCTGGAGAAAATAAATGCCTAGTTAATTTTCTAGTAATCTTAACCTGGACAAAATAATGCCTAGTTATTTTTCTTGTAATCTTAGCAAGCGCTACAATAACCCCTGTACTACCAGCGCTACAATAACCCCTGTACTACCAGTGCTACAATAACCACTGTACTGCCAGTGCTACAATAACCCCTGTACTACCAGCGCTACAATAACCCCTGTACTACCAGAGCTACAATAACCCCTGTACTACCAGTGCTACAATAACCCCTGTACTACCAGAACTACAATAACCTCTGTACTACCAGAACTACAATAACCCCTGTACTACCAGCGCTACAATAACCCCTGTACTACCAGCGCTACAATAACCCCTGTACTACCAGAGCTACAATAACCCCTGTACTACCAGAGCTACAATAACCCCTGTACTACCAGCGCTACAATAACCCCTGTACTACCAGAGCTACAATAACCCCTGTACTACCAGAGCTACAATAACCCCTGTACTACCAGAGCTACAATAACCCCTGTACTACCAGCACTACAATAACCCCTGTACTACCAGCGTTACAATAACCCCTGTACTGCCAGTGCTACAATAACCCCTGTTCTACCGGTGCTACAATAACCCCTGTACTACCAGCGCTACAATAAACCCTGTACTACAATCGCTACACCTTACTTGGTGAGTGTAGCAAGCATGCGACTGACAGATGTCATAGAGAGTGAACTCTTGGAGTTGGCTTGTATGTTCCACACCCATCTCTGGTGCTGGAGGTAATGAGTCAGAGTGCGGAACACAGAGCGCATTGGGTCCTGTTGTTTCCTGCTAGTCATCTCTTTTTGAGCTTCTTTAACTATGGTCATATCCTTGGGTTTACTTTCATAGCTGAAAGGTCATTGAGAACATTTCGGTTGAAATTCTAAATAAATAAGTTTACATTTTCAATATTACAGTTGCACATTGCAGCCCCTGGTAAGCAAATATTTGGTTTGAATCTAACAGTTTTAATTTGAGAATTATTAGCAAGAATTAGCTGTCCAGTTAAAAGATTGAACAAAACTTGTGAAAAGTTTATTGCTTAATTTCATTTGGAAAACAGAAATTGATTTTAATATAGCTATGTCTAGCAATAGTTTGTGCTGAAAACATCTATTTCCTTATTGACTAAAAGTACATTATTTATATGTAAGACCTAATATACAATAAAATGTACAGGGCATGAAAAACTAAACAATTTGTTTACGTGATGTGGGACACTAAAACACACATGGGTATACTAGCTCCACTTACACGACTAAGATTTTCTCCACTGGTTTTTTCAGCAGAACACAACATGCTATCTCAGAGCCCTCCCTATTCAGTGGTGACTTGTATGGCCTCTGCTTCTCTTCTTGTCCACTTATGGACGAGCTGGACGCCATCTTTTGGATATTTTTCTGTGTCCCTCTCTGAGGAAAGTGCAAGTTTTTTATCTTCTCTCTCAAGATGTCCAGCTCCTCTAGTCGTATAGAAGCTGGGGTGCCACCTAAGAAACCCAGACGAATGATCATGTTTGGTGCTTTAGAAGTCAGCCTCAGAACACAGAAAAATTTTGGGGGTTTGTCTTGTTCTCTGAGGAAAAAAAAGTACATGTACTACATCTTGAACAATATTTCATAAGCATTAAAATAAATTTAAAAGCTAAGCATTTTTTTCATATGTTCAACAATTTTTTGGGACCATTTTTTTAATCATTTATTTTACTTTCATCAAAGCATGCTGTACTTACTGCTGTATGAACTTAATGTATGAGTGATTTTCTGCCAAGACAAATGTACTCCATTCACGTAGGAGAAGACTGAGTGAGGCTAGAGCCTGGCGACACTGAATGGTTGTAAAACGTGAGCTGGCATTTGGAACTTGGAAACATTTTGGAAACTGTCTGTCATGTTCTAAAACAAGACCAATGCGATGAGAGTGCAGCCATTTTTGCCTGAAAGGAGAAAAAGTAATTCATCTAAACATTATGGTTTACAGACTAAATGTGTGTGGCAAGACTGTTTCTAGCATAAATTTGAAGCACAATAAAAAAAAGCATACATTTGTTTTCACCAAAACAAAATATTGTCCCTCATAGCTAATTACTTGATATACTACAATATTACCAGTTACTTAATGAACTCATAATATTTGTATTTGTAACATCACAATCAGCTAAACCAATAGATAACTCTACATGTTGACCAATAACTTACCAGCTGTTGGTGTCGAGTTGTATGACAGCTTTCCAAAAAGCAGCAAAACGTTCCATAGTGCTATAAAAAAATTTGCTCAACAGTTAAGACCAATAGAATTGGCTCAAGAAAATTTTAATTTAAACAAAAATTGGTTATAAACACACCAGATCTAATAAAAATCCAAGAACAATTTAAGGACAACATAATGCAAGAAGAATGAACATGAGAGACAATTGGATCAGTTAATTACAACCCATACACACACAAAAAAACAAGGAACATTCAGATTTTGAAACCAAGTTTGACTTGTTTACTAAAAGCTAAGTATGTTTAGCAGCAATGCAAACATGATTTATCCATTATTTTTAACCATTGGGTTTTTCTATAAAATTAATATCTAAATTTGTTTTATTTAATATTCACCTTAAATTGGGAAGCAATAAAATTTCTTTGAAAGAGCATAATTTCACTCTAATCTGTGATTAACAGGTAAACTAATTTAAATTTAAATGATATAAAAATAAACTTAAGCATGTTTACTGGGTATTTTATGACAAAGGCAGGTGCAATTCTACATTTCAGGTCACTGACCACAGCTTGCACACTGCCTTTTCAGCAAACTTAATTTTTACTGTTGCTCAACTGTTAATGGTTGGGCTGGTGGAGGGATGCAGTGGAGGATACCATGATGTGGGTGCTGGAGTACAAGCCCTGACACCACCCCACCCCACGGGTAGTGATTTTAGGAGAGGAATGCAATGGTGTATTGAGTGGGGAACTAGGTGAGGGTGGATTAGGCATGAGTGGGTGGGTGGGATTGGGTGGGATTTGACTCGTGGTATATGTTTTAAAAGCCACTGTTATCCAACGGTTAAAGAGGTCATGTAGTCTAGTATAAAACTTGAAAAACTTCTGTATCAGATGATAAGAGGACAAAAGGCTATGGAAGCAAATCCAAAAAGAAAAGCAGTCTGAAATCAGAGTCAATGGCCTCAATGGCGCATAACCAGTTGATACGTAACGCTTAATTGTGTTGGAGGGGTGGTCAAGTCGGCAAAAAGCCCATGGTTGATAAATTCGAACAAAGTCTCGAGTTCAAACCTACTGGCAGATAAATCTCGATCCCCTTCAACATTAATAATTAAGAACGAAGAAGAAGAAGATGATGATAAGATTTTAAATCTTAAAGTTCGCCAATAGAAATTTGAAAGAAACTTTAGTGTCACCTTGCTTTAAGCTGCATATTGAGTGTAGGCCCTTCTTGAGGCATGTAGAACAAAGGGACACCACTTAGTAAACTTTCTGGTGTTTTATAATAAACAGGTTCTGATGAGAAAGACTGAAGGTGTTCCAACATTGTGTCAGTTGAGCAAATCCTAAGAGGGAGAGAAGTGATAAAACATTATTCAAAGAATTAAGTAAGCATTTTTAAAGCTCCTTAAAATTTGAATTTATTACCTAGCATTTATAGCATTCTGTAATGTGAAATATTTCTTTTTTCAAAATGGTTGCATCATTTACCTTGATAAAATGGCTAAATCTTGTAACTTCCTAAAATGGCCAAATCTTTTTAAATAAATTAACTTATTTATGGTTACTGGTTTTATATCCATTAAAAAAAAATTAATAACTGTTTCTGACCCCCCCCCCCCCTCTCCACATTAGACACATCACCCAGTCCACATGAGCACATCCACAAAAATACAAATTCTTTGAAAATTTACTTCCCATAAACTAAATTGATAACATGCATTGTGTGTGAGTTTGCAATCGTAACAATATCATACCATGATTTCTATTTCTGGAAAAATATCTAGTATAAAATATCAAATAGAGAATCCAGAACTAGCATGGTGTTCAGCAAAATAAATCAAATCCTTTTTTAAAATCTATCAGCCATTGTTTGCCCTGTCTGGCAGGCTCACATGGGCCACTAATAAAGAGAGCAGCTCAAAACAGGGTCCAATGGAGAGCTGTGGTAGCAGCCCTTTGCTCTTCAGGGGCCACACAGGAATAAGAGTTGTGAATAAATTAAGCATACTGATAAAACATGTGGATGTCAACAAAGACCACACACCTCACTCTCACCTCAATGTGGAAGTCATAAGTGAGCGCACACACCTCACTCTCACCTCAATGTGAAAGTCATAAGTGAGCGACTTACCTTTCCAAAATAGTCCAAAGAGATTTGATGTTGTTAATTCTGAGATTACTTTTCACTTCATTGTTTGGTTTACACAACATTTCATGGAGCAAATCATAGCTGCCCTCCACCGTCACCTCAATAAGAGTTATTGGGCTAGAGGGAGAAGATAAACAGAAATCACATGACAAAAAATTTATTTTAAAATAGCTGTGTATATGCATTCATTACAAGTTCATTAAACTTTTTTAATAGAAACACTGTAGTAATGAAATGATTCTGTAGTTAACTCACCTTGAAGTATTCAATGGCCAGGCTGCTGAAGCAGCATACTCTATTTTACCATAATCTCTCCAAGGAAAATGTAATTTCACATGGATCTCAGAATGATCTGACCATAAAAATTTAGTCATGACATATGTGTATTACTAACGAAATGAGAGATTTTCAACATGAATTGTAAACTAATGTCTGTCATAAGATCAGTTCAAATATGAATTGAAAATTCACCTTTTTTAAAGCATACACTTTTGATAGTATAGCCTTCCCTGAGTCTGACTGACAACACACTGTGTAGGCCTGCACGAACAGTGCGTTTCTCTCTCTCTTTACGCAAGGATTCCACACCAAAGCTTTCCCCAGTTATAGGGTGGCGATGTAGCATTCTAAAACAAAAGAAAAATATACTTAAGTTTTGTTTTCAAGAGAAATTTATATTTGCAAGTTTACAAGATGTTAATCATACCAACTTAGAAAATGTTTATTTCTGGTTTGGTCCTCAACATCATTACTAGAAATGTAATTTGATATGGATAAAACCATTTTACTATATTCTCCAGTAACTTACTTTTTAATCCATGATATAGAGCCAGGTAAATCCTCATCACTATAGTGGGTCAACTCATACTTAAACCCTTCAAGGCCACGTTGAAATGACCAAAAAAGCAAAGCACGATGGTAAAGGTTGGCTTCATTCTTTTCTTCACTCTGAAAATGATTACGAGATTATTCTTTTTCGATTCTACAATTGTATTACCAGTTAAAGCATGACAATTTGTTAAATAACTAAAATTCACTGTCAAACACATGGAATTTTAAAGACAGGAGCAAATTTTTTTCAGTCTGTCTTACAAATATTTAATTATAATAATTACAGTTTTTTTTAGGGTTTACGTTATGCTGAATCAAAATAAAAATGATATTGGCTATCTTCCCACAGTACTCTTGAAGTGAAGATTAAATCTTTTAAAAAATCTCATGCAGTAATAACGAAATATCTAATTATAAAAACTAGTTTTTATGTGTATTATGATTCTAAAGAACAGATGTCTTGGTTATTAATATTTGTGGTAACTTAAGTTTTAAAAAAGCTAAATTATTTGTTTTATTGCCTGTACTAATAAATGTCATACTAACATTCAGTTATAAGAATTATAAGAAATTACCTTAACAGTGTGGAAATTTTTAATCAGATAAGCATGAAATGCCATCAAACCAAATATTTTTCAAAAGAGTGTACCATTATAATGATGGTACTGTTTAAGAAATAGCCAATCTCAAAGTTTGATTTATAAAAGTCTTATTGTAAAAAAAACCTTGCAGTAATATGTTAGCAATGGAACAATGTCTTTAGCAATGATACTGGTGAAACATTACACTATATGTAGAAATTTTTTATGCCATTAGTATTAGCCATGATATCTAAGGAACAATACACTATATACAAAATGTTGATATGCCATTAATATTAGCCATGATATCTAAGGAACATTACACTATATACAAAATGTTGATGTGCCATTAGTATTAGCCATGAATTCTAAGGAACAATACACTAGATACAAAATGTTGATATCAGAAATGCCAGTGTTTGACTAGAGTCATCTCTAAACATAAGTGATATAAAATCACACTTGTAAGGTCTGTATCAATCAAGAATAATTTGTAAAGATTGCAAACAGAACAAATGTTACTTTTGTTTAGATAAATCTGTATAAGTTAACTTTGTCAATGAGCATGATTCAGTATCTTATTCTAAACTTTGTCAATGAGCATGATTCACTATCTTATTCTAAACTTTGACCATGAGCATGAATGAGTATCTTATTCTAAACTTTGTCAATGAGCATGAATCACTATCTTATTCTAAACTTTGACCATGAGCATGAATCACTATCTTATTCTAAACTTTGACCATGAGCATGAATCACTATCTTATTCTAAACTTTGTCAATGAGCATGATTCAGTATCTTATTCTAAACTTTGTCAATGAGCATGATTCACTATCTTACTCTAAACTTTGTCAATGAGCATGATTCACTATCTTATTCTAAACTTTGACCATGAGCATGAATGAGTATCTTATTCTAAACTTTGTCAATGAGCATGAATCACTATCTTATTCTAAACTTTGACCATGAGCATGAATCAGTATCTTATTCTAAACTTTGACCATGAGCATGAATCAATATCTTATTCTAAACTTTGTCAATGAGCATGAATCAATATCTTATTCTAAACTTTGTCAATGAGCATGATTCAGTATCTTATTCTAAACTTTGACCATGAGCATGAATCACTATCTTATTCTAAACTTTGACCATGAGCATGAATGAGTATCTTATTCTAAACTTTGTCAATGAGCATGAATGAGTATCTTATTCTAAACTTTGTCAATGAGCATGAATCAGTATCCTATTCTAAACATTGTCAATGAGCATGAATGAGTATCTTATTCTAAACTTTGTCAATGAGCATGAATCAGTATCTTATTCTAAACTTTGTCAATGAGCATGAATCAGTATCTTATTCTAAACTTTGTCAATGAGCATGAATGAGTATCTTATTCTAAACTTTGTCAATGAGCATGAATCACTATCTTATTCTAAACTTTGACCATGAGCATGAATCAGTATCTTATTCTAAACTTTGACCATGAGCATGAATCAATATCTTATTCTAAACTTTGTCAATGAGCATGAATCAATATCTTATTCTAAACTTTGTCAATGAGCATGATTCAGTATCTTATTCTAAACTTTGACCATGAGCATGAATCACTATCTTATTCTAAACTTTGACCATGAGCATGAATGAGTATCTTATTCTAAACTTTGTCAATGAGCATGAATGAGTATCTTATTCTAAACTTTGTCAATGAGCATGAATCAGTATCCTATTCTAAACATTGTCAATGAGCATGAATGAGTATCTTATTCTAAACTTTGTCAATGAGCATGAATCAGTATCTTATTCTAAACATTGTCAATGAGCATGAATCAGTATCTTATTCTAAACTTTGTCAATGAGCATGAATGAGTATCTTATTCTAAACTTTGTCAATGAGCATGAATGAGTATCTTATTCTAAACTTTGTCAATGAGCATGAATCAGTATCTTATTCTAAACTTTGTCAATGAGCATGAATCAGTATCTTATTTTAAACTTTGTCAATGAGCATGAATGAGTATCTTATTCTAAACTTTGTCAATGAGCATGAATGAGTATCTTATTCTAAACTTTGTCAATGAGCATGGATCAGTATCTTATTCTAAACTTTGTCAATGAGCATGAATCAGTATCTTATTCTAAACTTTGTCAATGAGCATGATTCAGTATCTTATTCTAAACTTTGTCCATGAGCATGAATGAGTATCTTATTCTAAACTTTGTCAATGAGCATGAATCAGTATCTTATTCTAACACCCACCACATCAGGACCAGCACCAAGATAAGCTCCAAATGTTGCTGTGGCAATGGCTTGCATCAGTTCTATATGAGGTACATGAGCCAACTTTCTGTACAAGCCAGAAGGACATCCAACTTTGATAAAACTGCACATGGTAGTATTATTGCGCATCTGATTCAAAAGCATCTCAATGAGATAGGAAGTTGGCAAACCAACAATACCATCAGTAATTATTATTATCCCTGAAATACCATCAGTAATATATTATTGTACCTAAAAAAATGTTTTGGAATACATTTTGTTACAGTTAATATAAGAATTTTAATTATATGCAAAAAACATTTTTATATATAACTTTTAAAGCATGCCACATTTAATTAGAATTTTTTCATTGTGTCAAAGTTTCTGGTAGAATTTGTTTGAAGACTATACCTTTCCTTGTATACTAAGTCAAAACAAACTATTTTTTAAGACAGTTATAAACATAAGAAAAAACATCAAGGAAAAACTTGTATCACCAGGGGGACAAAAAAAGTGAGGGATTTAAACAAAGTAAACCAACCTGAGCTAGAGTTATCAGGCAAGAGCTGAAGGGACAGTATCCCATAACGAAGCATGTTAGTAAACCCAGCCTCTGGGCTACCAATGTGATCAGTGATATTAAACTGGCCATCTCCCTCTTCCTCATCCTCATCAAGAAAAAAACCTTCCTGTAAAATCAAAAGATGTCAGTGTAAGCATAGGTCATGCTAATAAATCCTGGTTAGGATGTGAATAGCTCATCAGAGCTGGGTGTGAGTATAACCATCTTAATAAGTCACACTGGGTCATCTTAGTGAGCCCCGGCATCTGAGTAGTTCACTACACATATCTGTTAAACAAAAATTACTAGTTTATTTCTTTGAAATGTAAATATAATGAAATTACCTTTCTTCTGTAAAGTTTCAGTAAAGTGACAAAGCTATTGGACAGTGCAGTCTCATACTGATTCAGTTCAACTTCTATATGCTTAAGGTAATAATCTAAATTATCTTGGTTCACTTTTACACCTTGTACCAAGACCTGTTGAAATTAATTAGAATTCAATCCTTTACTGTGCTATTTTTTTTAAAAATCAAAATTTTTTACATCATAATTAGCAGAGTTCTTTAAAATGAAAGAAAATGTGCTTTTTATTTAATTTGAGGTTGATATCATTAACAGCTTTCACACCAAAAATATGTAGTAGTACAAAGGGTTATTCCTCAAAAAAATTATTGAAACAATCATTTTTAAATGTTTTAAAAGATTATTTCAGTCTTTTTTTGTGATATCTAGACTTGATAACTAAAACATTTTTTCTTTAAATGAAAAGATCAAATAAGTATGAAAATCTAAAACATAAACCAACCTGGTTAGTGAATGAACAGACAACTGGTGTGTGACATATAACAGATATGTACAAATCAGGGGAATACCGAAGGCAACTTCCAGGAATAACAAGCTAATTTAAAACAAAATAGATCAATGTTTTAATACGTTAAGTATTTCAAATAAATAAAATGTTATATCTAGGACTTTGGTCATTACTTGTATTAATCCCACTTCATTAAGTGCATGCATGGAATTTTCATGAATTTATTACTTCCATATCTTATTTAGGGATTTTGTCTTCAATTCTGTATGTATTACTTTTTTTTTTAAAGATTTTAGATTTGTTCAAATTTGTGTTTAAAATATACTGAATTTTCAATCTGAAAGCTTAATTTGTTAAACTCCAATGAGTAACAAATGGAATGAATATAAAAATTTGCTTTAATATGAACTTTGGGTCCTTTTTTATGCTATGATTGGCAGTGAAAAAGAGCTTTCAGTTAATTTAAGTAATTTAAGTAGTCATTTCCAAAAGCTATAGAATAAAATCAAATTTCTTTACTGCTAAGCAACTAATGTCTGAGGGTGCAGGGATGTAAATCAAATCTATTGCATACACAATATTATAGCAGTCTAAGTAAGTGATTAGACTATATTTAAAACAGTGAAACTTACTGGCATAACAAGTCCTCTTAAACAACGACTGAGTGATTGAAAGATTTCATCAAAAACATACTTGCTATTCTGTATATCCTAAAAGTTAAAGATTTTTAAAATACTTAAAAATTTAAAATGCAACAAAAACCTTGGAACAATACTCAAGAAAGTAGCCATTTAAAAAGAAATGTAAGCAAATGAGCAGGAGCCCCTTCCTATAAAGAAACCTTTAATGGTCATTGTGAACATTTTCTTACCACTGACATCAACGAAGGGCTCAAATCTAGTGTGAAAGACAGTTTGTATTGAGATGACAGAAAGGTGACTATTGTGTCAGGGCCAACATGGACTTTGTAAATCAGTCCTGGTAATAGCTTTACTTCAGTATCTTTAGGGATAACCGAAACAAGAGTGAGTTCCTCTGTTAATTCCTGAGGCTGTAAAATAAATTAGCTTGTATTAACTTTTACATAGTCCATAAACTTTATTTTAAAATCTTAAAAACCAGAAAACCAGAAACATTAAACACAATCAATAACTGTATTATAATCATTATACAGTAATGAATAGAAATTATTTGGCACAAATATATTTTCTTTATTTCAATATACATGCAGAAACTAAGTCATATTAACAGCAATTCACGGTAAGAGATAAAATTTTACCAAATTTTACAGGAAAATTAGAAAAACAAACCTCCAAAGATGCAAGTGGTTTAAAATATACTTGTCTTTGCAAGTGCCTAAAAAACCAGCATGCTCTAATGTTTCTGGAAACTCGAATATTTTTTTTCATTAACACATACACATGTGATGCATGTACATCAGGCTGAAATAGAAGGAGCAACAAAATTTTAATGAATTAAGTTAAATGAAATAGTACTTGTATTACAACAATGCTTATTATTTTAAATACATTGGAGTAGTGTGAGTGTGAGGCTCATCTTGTTTTATTTGTTTTATTGGGTTGATTTCTTGAGATAGTGAAGAGCGTTAGTCACCTTAAGGTCAGCAAATATTAAATAGCAAATTTAATAATACATTATTGCACAGTAATATTGGGCAAATAATTGTTTTCATAGTTAATTATTAAATGTGGTGTCACCCCTACCCCTGTTGTAGAATGGCATGAAAATACTCAATAAAACCTTTTTCCTCAGTAATTTATGCAAAATTTTCAGTTAGTGTCACCCTTTTCCACTCCCCCCCCCCCCCCCCCCCCCAACACACACACCCACATGAGTGATAGTTTTAAACAGTGTACATTTTATTGTAATGTTTATTTATAGTAGGTTATTAATACAGCTGGGTGTAACAGATGTAAAACTGTTTTGTCTATCATTAGTAAGTTAAAGTCAGGGTGACAGTCACCACCCCCACCATCCCTCATCGTCATTGGAATTTGTCTATGTGTACTTAAAAGACTATTTAACTTTAATTTACCATTAATTGATCAAAGTGGAAAACTTATTTTTCTACTATTTATTTCGCTTTTTTTTCCTTTGTGTCAACCCCCCCCCCCCCTTTAAATGGTGCCTGCTTGTGTGTTCTAAACCACCCTAATAAGCAAACCTACAAAGAATAGCTAGTTACCTTTATCCCCTCCCTCCCATCTCAAATTTCTTAACATGCTGCACACTGATTGATAATTTATTAGGTCTACATCTATTATTTAATCTATAAAATATCTAATTTTAAAATCAAATTATGTGTTAAGAGGGACATAATAAACTTTAAAAATTATATAAATTTAGTTTGTTTTTTTTTCGGTTTTTTTTTTTAATTATTGGGAACATTAGGTCTAATAACTTATAAATTTAAATACAATCAAAGCTGAGTTAAAGTTAAGCAGGCAGCCAAGGGTTTTGCTTAAAGGCATAGAGATAATAGATGATTTAGATAAACCTGTACTTGAAATTTGTTTATGTACATGTCAGCTGTGGTCAGCTGATTAAGTGATCAGCTGATTAGGTGGTCAGCTGATGATGCGGCCAACTGCTGATGTGATCAGCTGTGTGTGTGCATTAATAAATGAGAATATGTATGAACATGTATTTGGAAGTTTTTTTTGACAAAACATTGTTAGCGTGATTTGGTGATTTGTTTGAAGAAGCAATTGAATTAGCCTGCTATATGCTAAATACTACTAAATAGATTAATAAACAAATGAGTAGGCAGATAATTAAACAAGGGAATAATAAAACAAAGAAACTAACTAACCAGTGAATAAATATTAAATAGAAAATTTGGAGGACAAAGCAATAATGTAGTGGGCAAGCTAACAAGAGGGTAAGTGAAGAAAACTAAACTATTGGGCTATTGAAATTCACTGTGGTGAAACATTGCAAGAAGGGGTGATCTGATAACCATCAAAACTCAAAACAAGGAAATAACATTACTGTTAACTTTAGTAGACTTTGGAGTAGGCCTTAGCCTATGAATGATATGTTTTTTATCGAAGTGACTACTTGGAAAAAGATTTTTTGCCCCAGCGTCTCCACTTGGTTGGCAATAGATAGTTCTGCGCATGCACAGTGACCTTAATAGCTGAGCTAGGGTTAGGATTAGGATTAGGCCTGATTAGGGCGTTAGGGATAAAGTTAGGGTTCTGCGGTTGTAAACAAATGCCTGCGCAGTACCATCAAAAACATCGCTGTGAAGGAAAGTTGTAGTTTCTCTCCATTGTGCATGCATATCTGCATGCGTATCTTTTTCCTGCTAGAATCGGCCTTTTTTTATTATATTAATCATATTTTTATTAATGTCATACCCCCTGTTTTAGTTTAGTTAGAATTAGATCTAGATCTAATCTAGTTACCATAGATTATTAGATATTCCTAATCAAGAAGTTACTGAGTTAGTTGTGTGGTAGTTTCTAGACCACAAGATCTAGCTAGAGTCTAGAGAATAATTAATTAAAATAATTAATAATTAATTATTCGAGTAAAGAAAGACTGAGCGAAGTTGAACTTCTTACCAAATCAGTGCCACTTTGAAAAGCACCCTCCTGTGCATCAACAGGAGGATGTGAATCCATTGTTGATTATAATCAGTAGGTAATTTCCTTAAGTAACACTAGGTTAATAATACACCTTCTAAATTCATAGTGAGTATAACAAGATACTCGTATTTTAGATTGTTCTACTTTAGATTTCAGATCTAGATTCTAGATTCTAGCACTGAGCGAAAGTTGTTGTATTCGTGCTTTCAATTTCTGTAGCCTTTGGCCTCAACTATAGCCTTGACCTTTAATATTATAAATTACCGTAAAAAGCCGAAAAGAAACATAATAAAATAAAAAGCCTTGCCCTTGTGTGTCAAAATTTGTGCTATTTCTATTTCGAGACGTCTTAAATATCACTATTTTTTCCAAAGAAATACTAGATCTAGATCTAGAATGTAAGATTACTTTAAGATAAGTATGACGGCAGTGTTTCTTCCAGACTTTTTTCTCCGGGGTGGGGGGGCTGTTGTTATTTTCGGGGGGGGGGGGGGCAACATTTTCCTGGGGGGGGGGGGGGGGGCGGACGCTGGTAAATGTATATGTTTTCTATAATATAAATTCCAGTTCGTTCGGGGTTGCGTTAGATTAGGCTTAGAGGAGGTGGAGGATGTTCACATTAGGAATTTTGTGACGAAGGCCCTGGTGTTGGACAGAAAAAGTGACTTGATACTTTTGCCATTTAAAAGGTAATGCTTTTAGCTAAACATTAGAGCGAGCATTTGCTTTTTTTTAATTATCATTTTTTAAAATTACAATTACGAACCGCCATCCAGAAATGGAGTTCCTTTTTTTTTCGATATTTGCCCCTTCCTGATATCAAGTGACTATATTAGTAACATAAAACGGACACCCCCCCCCACACACACACACTCACTAAGATGATATCATACTATCCCACCACCTCCATCGCCTCACCCACCTATTCACCACACTCCGGAGAAAAATGTTTGAAATTAACTCTGCCACGCCCATATAGGGCCAATAGTTTGGTTTTATGTCAGAAACGGTTGTTGACAAAGGGAAATAATCAAATTATTATTTTTGCTCGGTTATTTATCTATTTTTACTATTCATAATTGTGTGATCATTGAAGGCCGAAATTAATTTTTTTTAATCACAGAAACCTTCCCATGAGTATTCTCAACAACTTACCAAAGTTTCATGGTGATCGGATGAACGGTGTAATGATGCATAAGAGACCAACAGACACACAGACATATTTATAATTTACGTGTATTGATGCAATCTTAGAAGAAAAGGTTAACGCAACAATTTATAAGGGTCTCATCAACGTGTATTTTTTAGACGCGTGACTTTGATTTTAAAATCTGAGCTATTAAAATGCAAAAAATGTCGGCGCTACTTTTCTTAGATCTTAGTTTTGGGGACCAGGTTTGTCCACTAATGTCCACTATACCGCTCAGACACCCCCGTTCTGTATAAAAGCCTTGGGTGCAGTGTTCCTTCCAGACTTTTTTCTCGGGGGGTGGGGGTGGGGGGGGGGGCTGTCCCCCCGCACCCCCCCCCCCCCCAGAACAGATGCCTGGAAGAAACTCTACTGAGTGTACCTTAATACATCAACTTCCGTTATAGTGAGGTAGAGAACACTATCGGAGACCGCTCAGATTTCAAAGGCCTCGCACCCCCCCCCCCCGAACGAAATGAAATGTATATAGAAAATATATACTGTTAACAGTGTCCGCCCCCTCCCCCGGAGAAAAAAGTCTGGAAGAAACACTGGGAGCCACCGGTTACAAAAACGTAGGGTGTCGAGTGAGTCTCCTATTTCGGTTAAGTCCCAGAACTTCCCAAAGTTTCATGGTGTTCGGGTGAAAAAGCGTGGGTTACTTTAGTATCTATTGAATACCTTTACTAATGTTTAGGAAGAGACACACGCTTTTCTTTCTAGTTATTTAAATAGTAGTCTATAATTTATTTCTACTTTTTAGTGCATTAGTACATAAAAGCTTGTTATTAAAACGTTTTTTATGAAAAAAAATGTTTAGTACTTTACATGTTTTATTTATAATAGAGTTTCATGACTAAAAACCACTGCGCGCCTATTGAAAGTGATGACGCGCTATTGAACGTGATGACGCGTGTGGTGTGGTTGGATAAAAATGCCTACTAATTTGGTCAAAATTTTAATTAATTCATAAAAAAATTAATTAGGCATCCAATTAAGTCAAATTTAATGTCATGATGCATTGTCTTCATGTCTTGACCCACGTACAAATTAAGAACCGTATCTGTCAAGTAGATGTGCCTGCAATTTCGCTCCGGCGTTTCGATCTAGATAGACTGACGACAGACTGACGACAGACTGACGACTGACGACAATCTGACGACTGACGACAGACTGGCGAGAAAGTGAGTTAAATAAAAGCTTGTAAAAAAAGTGTATATTCTTTGGAAATCAGCCAGAAGATGCTGGTGGATGAGTGGGGTGGAGGAACATTAATTCACTTTCTTAAAAGCTACACTGTATCCCTAAACTTAATGGAACTAAACTAAAATTCTCTAAACATAGTTGAACTTAAATGCTACTAAATAATTTATTATTTTCGCTTAATTTTCATGACTGCCATTCTCTTCATTGGTCTTTGCCTTTTTTGCCGCGCTTCACTCATAAATAAAAAATCCATGGAATAACATTTTATCTAAGTTAAATTTTAAAAAATTACCGTTACAACTTCTCCAGTGGGAACTAATGTAGGTTGGCTTCCAGATTGCAGTATTACCATTTTTAACACAAATAAAATTAACTGTATTTCCTTCTTCCAAAACTGTTACTATGAATCCAAAGCAAGTTTAAGTATTTCAAAGGTTTTACTCTGACTTCAATTGAAATAATTGTATACGCGCTCAACTAATCTGGTTGAAAATCTCTATCGCGAAGAATGCAAGAGAGAGTATGAATGTTTACGCTAGATAACTTGGTGTTATTGTATCAACAGATGACTAAACTGATAAATTACAAGCGAGTGGTGACGATGTAGGCCTACACATGCACACAAAGCTATCGAAATATGTAAATATTTCGATATCTTTGTTATTTTAGTCATAGAAATGTAGGGTGTTGCATTTAAAGATTGTAATATTATTAATTATTATTAGAGTAGGCATTTATCTCGATATCATTTTGCTCATTGATTGTTTTAAATAGATTTATAGACAGCTTTAATTTCGCCTCGTGACTTAAAATGTGTAAATAAATGATAGCTATATGCTCAACATCTTTGGGTGTAAGACTACTCAATCAATAGCTGGCAAAAGTGAAGATATTTGGAGGCTAATGTTAAATTTTTAATGTGAGTGTTTCTACGCGCGTGCAAAAATTTATTCATCTAACTTCACCATCATTACTGCCAATCACCCCTGCTTCAGAATACTCTGTCCTGTGCCATGTGACGATTTTCTCAACCCGACTCCAGGTAAAGCCCATCTGTGTAGTTTTACCTTCAAGGTCCCTACGCCGGGTGGTGTTTCTAGGTCGACCTCTTTTGCGCTGTCCTAGTGGGTTCCACCTCAATGCCTGCCTGGTTGGCGGTCTGCTCAACACCATCTTCTTTTCCTGATATCTTTATCAGCGGATATTTGTCCTGTCCTTTCCTATAGACGTTGCTCATGGTACCAAGCCAGCAGATCCTGAGTATTTGTCTGAGGCAGTTGTTTATCCCCTAACTTAAGAGTTAATTTAGGGCGCTATCCATGGGGGGGGGGGGGGGCACAAAAATGTGTAATCTCCAATAATAAAAAGTACCTAATAATGAATACCTTTGATTACATTATATGAACTTTAAACTTTAGGGTAATATAACCTGCTTATGTATGTTTGATACTTAGGATGGCCAAGTTACTGACCCAAAGGGCATATCTCCAGCTTGTTTCATAACATCATAATAATCGAGAGACTCGGGGCGCCTAATGTATACTTCTGCCGAGGTGGCTGGAGGACACCCTTTATTTTCTTTAGCCATTGATTATAGTAGCCCTCCGTATCCCTGGGCGTGGCGCTCATTAAAACAAGTGTATGCGCCTTAGTGCTGAGTTGAGCCAGGAGCGCCAGCTGATGCACCTGTGTAGTTTGACCGTTGAATTAAGCAGTAACCCTGACCCCTTGTGCAGGACACCCAATTAACTGACCCCAGGTGCTAAGAAAGCCGCTGGGAAACTCTGGGTGGCAAACCGAACTGCCTTACTGTCAAGTGGCCGTTCTCCGAACGAAACCAAAAAAAATGTAATGGCAGAAAACTTTACAGGAGCCAGAGTTTCTTTCTGTCTTCTCTTCCAGGGGAAGGCACTGCTCCTCATGTGTGGGATTGTGGTAGGAAATTTTACGGTCAGTAGATGTTTGTCTGAACTATTCTAAACAACTTCACAATGTTTTTGTATTAATGCATAAAGGACAATGAGGCAGACAAAGATCTTTAAGCAGCGGCATTTTGATTAAAGATAACTTAGATCAACAAACAAATTGTGATAAATGTTAAAACTATCACACAAACATTGACACATTTTCGAATTAGCTTGTTGTGAAAACACTCTCCACAGCTGTTAACCAAAAAAAATGGCTCAATTGTAATCATGGATGGATGGAATTTTGTTGGGGACAGAGTTGAGAGGGGAAGGGGGTGCATGTTTGTGGCGGTGGAGTAGAGAGTTTTTAGCGATGCGTATAAATTTGAGGGTGCCGGGTGCCAATTTCACAAAAGAGTCAATGTTCAAGTTTATGTATAGGCTAAACGGCTTGCCCGGCATTGCAAGTTAGTAATACATATGGGCTCTGTACAACCCCTCCCCAGTAAGAAAGGTTTGAGGGCTTTTTTTTTTTTTGGAACTTTTGATTACTTCTACAGTAGACAAAAAAACTGAATTTCCTTTTTATTTTTAAAATTATTTTTATAATACAAATATTAAAATTCCAATGTAAAGTTTTTTTAGAACTAAAGAGTGAAAAGAGCCCCTATTTGCCTTGGGCCCTATGTCTTGCTTACGGTAGCTACGCCACTGGATCAGTGTTTCTTCCAGACTTTTTGCTCCGGGGGGGCACTTGAAATCTTCGGGGGGGCGGTAAACTTTCTTCGGGGGGGCGGACACTGTTAAAAGTATATATTTTCTATATAAATTATATAAATTTCATTTCGTTCGGGGGGGCGGTAAAAATTTTTCGGGGGGGCTTCGCCCCCCCGAAGAGATGCCTGGAAGAAACTCTGCACTGGATTAGCCTGTACGGGCCTACATAATAATATAATATAAATAAACAATCAGGATGTATAAAATACAAAATGTACTGAATATTTATATATCATTTAAAACCCTACATCAGAAGTAGCAATTGATTTCTTCGTTTCACTCCTTTGTAGGTATAAACAGCTGACAAATAACTTTTGCGTAGGGACCCGAAAATCCTAGCTACGCCAGATAGGGAACGGTGATGCCCAAATAAGTGTCAGCTTCTCGATACATAACAAATATAATTTCTAGATATGTTCTTTTTTGTTTTTTTACAACAAACAAAAAAAAAGTTTTAAAAGAAAAAAAATCAGGGGACACCCGGGTTTGAACCGGGGACCTCTCGATCTGCAGTCGAATGCTCTACCACTGAGCTATATCCCCATGTGGAAAGTTGCGATAAATAAGGTATATATTACAACTTTAATTATATGTTTACATTTTGAAAATTCGGTTATTTGGAATTATTTTAAATTAAGAAGTTGCCAGTTTACTTAATGTGAGTTTATTATATATCCTTTATAGGTTATATCTGACTTTAATTAATGTGTTTCTCAACTGTTTAATATGTGTTCGCCATATTTGATCTAGATCTAAATGGGTTTTTTTACTGCTGGTAACTGCTACTTAGACAAATGTTACTAGAAGTAGGCCTATTTATTTGTTTAGTAGTTAGAGAACTAGATTTAATTTTACTGATCTAGAGACTAGGTGTTCTAGTTCTAGTGGATGTGAGTACTTAAACCAACGCAGCCTTTGCTATTAATTATTTTGTTATTCATGACTACATTTAATTTTAGCGTATTTTATTCGCCGCTTCACGTTCACCTCCGGTTGAGCTGATGTGATGATCATGATGAAATTGAAATTTTCGGGAGGGGGCGGCTTTGCCCCCCCCCCCCCCCCCCCCCCGAAGAGATGCCTGGAAGAAACTCTGGTCTGAATCCTGATGAGCGTATTTTAAAATTTTAATGCCCTGGCCTTTTTATTTAAATTATACTAGATCTAGGTCTAGAGTCTAGATCTATAATATATTATATAAATTTAAATAATAGGCCCCTAACATTAGGAAAACAAGATTTATTTATTTGTATTGTATTTTTGTTTTAACAAATGAATAAAAAAAACAAAGAGACTGACTGAAATGCTTTGTTAGTTTGTTGGTTACAAAAATAGAAATGCACAGTTTGTAATTTTTTGTAGGCCTACAAATAAATAAATCTTATTTTCCTAATGTTTTGGTGTGTTTCGGTTATTATAATAATAAAATACGCTCAACTGGAGGTAAACGAGAAGCTGAGATTAAAATACGCTAAAATGGAGTTTTACCGCATTAGGCCCCCTGCCCTAAGGCCTACAGGTCCAATTAAATAGCATGTGATCGTCGGCGTGAGAAAAATCTGTACATGGTGTAGGGTTCACCGTGAATTCACATTGACTCTAATTAATAGTAATTATCAGCATACGTCATAGCTTAGGGTCATTGTGAGTTCATACATGCTACTTTATAGATCTAGAGATATTTTTAACAATACAAACTTAACCTACTTGCATTTATGAGTTTCTCTTTAAATGACAGAACCTATTTTCAAGAGAAAAAAAAGCTAAATCTAGTGCACATTTAAATTCAATATTCCAAATTTGGATTTTTCTCAAGTTTTGACAAAAAATATTAACAAAATCAAAACAAAAGTTTTTTTTTGGTAAACTTATAGCGAGAGATTCAGGGGAAGCCACTCTATTTTACAAATGGCAGCTGTTTATATAGCAAATCTTGCTGGCAAACACTGCTGTTTAAAGTTAATTTCTGGCCTATATTATATATTGATATATTTAACCATTGCTTTTGGTTTATTATTCAGTATCTATTATATTTGACACAAATATATCATGTTATACTAGTATTAAAGCTATAACAACCAGGCAACTTTTTCTCACTTTTACGCACTTAAAATGATAGATTACCTAACTAAGTTACTAATAATATGTATCGTGTCTTGGTAAATGCAAGACGGTAAAATGCGAGATGGTGTGAATACGGCCTGTTATGTGACATTTTTGTCTCGCATTTTACCCCTGACTGATTCATTGGCTTGGTGTGGGTAAATTGCACTGGTATTTGCAAAAAATTTCCGCACCTGAGTTCTAAAGTGCTGATCATATAAAACACTTTAATTTGCTATTGTTATTATGTAGCCGTTGCTGCATATGTATTTCAAACCAATAAATCTAATGTTTCAATGTTTACCGCACCCGAAATTTGTCGATGATTGAACAACTTTTTTCTATTGTGTTGACTTTTAATACCACATCATTCGAAACAGCCCGAAATAGGACAAACAGTAATTTAAATGTATTCCTTTGGGCCTATGTACAAATTTAATTTTTTTTTTCCATCTACTGCCTAACTAATCCAATGCTAGTTTATGTTGCCAACTATATAGTTGTAAGTATTGCTATTATTAATGATAATACAAATACAATATTACATTTGAATCAACTAGTTAATGACTAGGCCTATCCTATATATTATATATATTATATAAACTATATTATGCCTTATAATTTTTTTTGGGTAGCCTACTGTTTATATTACTTACAGGAAAGCTAAAGGTGCTTTATTATTATCTTGTAGTCCTTTATTACTTTTAGAGAACCTTACTCACCTAAAAGAATGAATATTGAAGACTCAACTTTTTCATCTTGCGCATATTGCTGGAAAGCTGAGAAATGTTGGGATAAAATTGTATCCTTCAAATGTGATGGCTGTGGGAAAAAAGTCCATTCAGGTAATTAAAGTCTTTAGTATAGATATATATTCATTTTGTTAGTTTTGTAGAACTTTGTTGTTATGAAATCTTGCATAAAGCTTACAATCACTGGGCAACTAGTGTCAGAGATGATAAAAATATTCAAGGAGATTGTTCTGGCCTGTCTCATCACTTTTTATGCCATAGCATCACTAACAAGAGATGCTGTATAAAACTACATAGTTAACAATTTAAACAAATCTGAATTAATCTTTTTTCTGTTGCAGGGTGTATAAAAAGTTTGTTGCCATCACCTCTACTTGATGATACATTTTTCAAATTTAAATGTGACTCTTGTGGTGAAAATGGTCAAGAGGAGTTTCAGCGCTGTAATATTTCTTGGTAACATTTTCCCCTCAATTATTCATTACACAATTAAAATTCTTTGGACTGCTGTGATGTATAATCAGATTAACGTGGATCTTCTTTTTAGGCACAATGTTGTTATGCTTGCTTTGTACAATCTTCATAAAATGGGTCAAGGGAAATGTGGATATTTTCACTGGAAGGGACACATCTGTGCTTTTATTGAAGCCAATTGGACCACATTTTTTGGACATCAGAGGTTTATTAATTCAATAATCATTAAATTTTAAAAAAATATAATTAATAAGCTATGAAAGTCCAACATAAAAAGAACATAATTATATTAGAATACTTTGAATATTTGTATAATGTTTAACTTCTAGGAAGAAAACGACATTGTGGATGGGTACAGTTGCTGGAACTCTCTCCTTAGGTTGTCCAGATTATTTTATTTCTGGTACCAAAGTTGTTGAACAAGGCTACTGGAGATTGGCAGTCATTGAGCCACCATTATGTTACACAGAAAGTAAGAGTGCCTTTGATAACCTTTTTAAAAGCAAAATAAATAAAAAAAGATAGTAGCAGATTGAAAAGTTCAATGCATTATTATCTTTTGGCCACAGCTTTAATGATATATATTTGTTATTTCTATTAGGTTCCAACAATATTATCAATTTTTAATAGTAGGCGCTTTACAAATCTTCTTATTCAAGAATATATATAACTTATTTACTGATAAACTAAAAAATAGAACTGAGCTTGTTTTTTGTTGGAGAAAAAGCAAAAAAAAAAAGGTTTTTTTAAAAGACACAAACTTGTTGGCTGAGGTGTGACATCTTTTTAGATGTAGGGATCTGGCTATTTGTGACAGCGGGGAAGGGGAGGGAGGAAGAAAACAAGTGTGATGTCATTTATGAATGGTCCCTGGACCAATAGTTATCCAAAGGATAAGAGGTGGTGTAGTTTTATTTAAAAACAATTATATAAATTCGTATCTAGCAGATCTATTGGAGAAGTGTGAAAATTAATACCTTTTCAATTAATAATATTTTAATATGCTCCTTTTTTCGGTCAAAATCATTTTTAAAAATGTACTTAAAACATTTATTAAGCAGAGGTGTAAATTTAACTAGAATTAAAAATGATGTTTTATATTTAAATAAATATAGTAAAAAAAAGTAAGCAGAAAAAGAAGCCAACTACACAATCAGAGATACCAATAAACCTTTACCCAGAGGATAGAAAGTGTAGAAAGGTCAAAGAAAATTCTCTGGTTGCTGCAATACAGTTGAAGGAGAAAAGATCTTCTTTGCTAGTAAGTAAAGCACATACAGAACATTACACATTGTGTTGATTTGAATATCATCCATAAAGTGTATTGATAACAAACAAGCCAGATTTGTGCAAAAAGTGTTTAAAAATCTCAGCTTTTCGGCATCCTCATTTGTACCTGTATGTATACAGTTTTACCACTAAACATCTTGCTCACTAGTGCAAATGCATTGATTTGGTTACTATAATTAATTTTTCCACAGCCTCAAAATTCTACAGAGCTTTGGTTAAACTTATTTAATATAACATACTGAACACATTTATTGCATGCTTAAGACTTGAGACCATTATTTCTAACCATCTTAGCCCTTGCATATAAAGTCCTGATTTTAGTGTAACTAAAACATTATTTCATCTTTTTAAATTTCATTCAAGGTTATTATATTATTTTATTCTTCAGGAGAACAAGGCTATAAAAAAGCAGAAGATGGAGGAATTCACTAATCTGCGTGATTCAGCATCATGCTCTAAAAAAAAAATGAACAGAAAACAGAAAACTTTAGAGCTAGAGCCTAGCAGCAGCGTGTTTACTCCAATAGACTTGCCAAGTGATATTTCCTTACTCTCAGACCAGGACAGCTGCAGCAGGAGCTCCTCAGAGCTGTCGTTATCAACAGCATCATCTTTCACAAGCTCAGCTAGAGACTTGCCTCCTGTCAAGTGGGAAAATGGTAATTCACAAATAAATCCTTAATTCTTAGGGTTGTCCTAGGGTATTTTAAATCAAATTTTAAACACAACATTGGGTAAAGTAAAGCAGATAACTTTTTGTTATTCTGAAATAACGTACAAATTTATAAGGCTAGTTTCCTAACCATTTTAATTTGTGACCAGAATCCTGATGTGTCAAAGAATAATAATTTTGCGCTTTGCTTTAATAAATTCTGTGAGTTAGCTATATAAAAACAAGATGTAAATGCATAACAAACAACAATTTTTAAATTACACAGGCTGGAGTCACTAAGTAGAGATGACCCAACATATTTTAGTATTCAAATTTCTCTATTACGCCAAGATATTTTAATATTCACATTCATCCACAACACTTTTTGAAACATTTTAACTTAATTTGATATAGTAATTAGTAATTGTTCTATTTTTTAAAAAATGCTAGGCATTTTTGATGATGATCTGAACACACTGCAAGTAGAGATTGGTGAGGATGAAGAGATGGATGTAGACATTGGTTCCATGGTAACAATCACTGAAGACACACCAGACTTGCGTCCTTCCACCCCTGATTTGGATGATATATTCAACATGAACAATGGTATTTTCTAATGATATATTACAGACATTTTATCATCCTGAGATCTACATTTACCTTCTGACAACTTTGTTTTCCTATCACACATTCTCCTATCTTCCTATCTTATCCTAACAGTTTTGTCAGACATTACTAGTTAACCATCAATTCCCTCAACCACAAAAATATTTTGACTGTGTTTCTAAATATAGGGTTCCAAAAAATCTTTAACATTTGGGTTTGGATAATTGATAATGGCATTAACACATCTGTCAAGTCTAGGTTCTAAATATTTTGACACATTTCTAATAGGCTTAGTCAGTTTATCAGTGTCTACTTATCATCTGACAAATGAAACAAATAAGCATTATAATTACTGCCAAAAGTTTCCACCATAGCCATTATGACTAGCACGTCAAAGCCATATTGTCAACTACTACAGAAAAGCTCACAATTTTTGTTTTATAACTCAGTTTTTATTATAATACAATTGAATCAAAATTAGACTTTTGTATTTAAATTTAGTATCTGTTTTTGATAGAAACTAATGGGACTGGGAATATGGGGATGCAACTGAAAAATAGAAGTATTCATATTAGGGCACGGGAGAAAAGAATTAGAAAATGTATGTTTTCTGAGTCAGTAATTTCTAATATTATGTCTCCATGAAGGGAAATCACCAGTTAAAGTTAAGGAGGAACCAAAAACAGACTCAGACTCGGATGGATCTAGTGAAAACTCTGAAGAAGATGAAGATGATGATGGGGAGAGAGAATCAGGAGATGAAACAGATCTCATTACAAGAATCAAGCAAGAGAACCTGACTGATGAGCATAGTTTGAAAAGAAGAAAAGGACGACCTAGGAAAAGGAGAAGATTAGATGATGCCCAACCTCCTAGTCCACAACCGAGGTAGGCTACTTTGTATTTTGAATGGTGATGTGAAGTTATTTCTTCTGTATATTTCTATTTATGCATAATTTAAATATTAAAATGCTGTAAACACTAATATTAAAAAAACTAGATAAATGGCCCGTTGAGGGAGAAATACAAAGGCACTAAGTTGATAGTTGTCTTTTTCTCTAAACGTAAACCAAAATCACCACTTCAACTTCAGCTTTAACCGGAAATGAAAAATATTATATAATTGTAAACTGATTTTTATCCTGAATCGGCAATTAATCCTGAATTGGCACTTTAACCTTGATCCACACATAGTTACTGCACAATTATACAAAATATAGTCATAGTTATACCCCTAAGCCTTGCACCTAAGCTCAAACTTGACAAAAGTCGCATTTAGAGTCTTTCAGGCAACACTTTTGGTGGAGGGGGGGGGGGGGGGGGGCTCTGAAGAATGTCTAACACCCCCTCACCAAAAATTAGCCCCCACCCCCCCTCCTCCTCTGGGAAGTAAAAAGTCTGAAAGAAACACTGGTTACATTTGTAGATAATACAGACTAAAGGTAGACGCTACTTCCAAAATCTAGACCCGTTGCCTACTTTTGGCAGCTAAACCTCTAATTGTGCAGATAGTGGGGTTGTTTTTTTTTTCAGATTTTTTTGCCCCTACCCTGTAAGAAACCACTTTTAAGATTACACAAATAAATTGGGCGGAAATGTTAGAGTCTTTATTATCAAGTATCCATGACGTCATTATTATTGTGGGTTTTTTTTATGCAATAGCTTTTTTATTCTGTTTACTTTAGAATCAATTATGTCATTTTATTGTGTACTTATCCAGCTTTAGAACTGTACATTTTTCGTTTTGTTTTGAAAACTTCATATATATTCCATGTGACGTCATGGTCTTTCACTATGCATCTTTTAAATTTCCCGACAGACAGACAGAATAGCAAAACTATTATAGTGATTGAGAATTTATTACATAAGTTTTGCCAGAGCTGTAAAGGATTACTAACTGTTAAAATAACTGTCAAGTGCAACTTTGCCTAAGTTTCTTTTGTATACATAGCTGATTAAAAAAACACACTTGACCCAAACTGACTAAAATTTTCTAAAGGTAGTAATAATAATAAAAAGACATCATATTTTCATAGGTTAGTATTGCACCTGTCACACTATGCTGAGATCTCAGATAATAGGAAATTCCAGTACACTTGTTCATTTTATTGAAACTTACTCATTTTAATATAGAAGAAATCCAGTTCTTATAAATTAAAGTGACTGTTGATTCAATTAGTACACCTGAGCCCCTGTGAAGGACACCCTATCAATAGAGCCCATGTGTTAAAAAGTCACTGGGGAACTCAGGGTTCCAACCAAATATTGCTGCCCCTCTGATATTTACATTTTTTTATTGCAGAAATCTTCCCTGAAATATACTTAACTTTCCAAACTTTCATGACAATCCAATGAATAGTGTATTAATACATCATAGAAAACAGACTGACAAACCAACAGATATACATTCATTTTTATCTCTATAGATAACTTGTCATTTAACATTTACATGTCTTTTAAAACAATGAAAAAGGTGTGTACAATTTCAGATTGAAAAGAATAAGTGTATTTGAGGAAGTCGAGCTTCTACAAACATTAAATGATTTATCAGCCATGAGAAGTTTAGATCCAGAACTTGCACAGTTTAGGCGGAAATTAATCTGTAATCAGGTAGGAACAATCTCCATGCAAATTAATTACCTTTCACTTTTTTAAAATCAATTTGCTAACAGTATAGATTTTATAAACAAAAATTGCATATAAAAAAATCACACTTAGCAGTTCTGGTCACCATGTACAAGTGTGAAAATTAATTCCTTTAAACCTTTTGTCAAACCTATGTGTTGCCCAACAGTTAAAATTGAGTTAAGATTTAAATTCCTCATACCAAGCTTTACATTTCCACATTTGTTTATAGATCTATAGGTCGATAGAATACACTTGAGATTTTTAAATATAACAATGTGAAAATTAATCTGTTTGTGAGGGTCAATTATAATGCTGTTAACAGTGGGCTCAATTAGGTGAACTCTCCATCACCAAACCAAGATGTATTTTATATCCGTAACTGTGCAGTGTAAAGTCTGTTGTACCAGTTCAAGTGATTAAATCTATCATCAAAAGGTGTAACAAGATTTTAAACTGGCCAACACTTGAGTGATGAGCAGGGGAGAGATTTGTCTATCTTCTATATGTTTATTATGCAATTTTTGAAGCTTAGCTCAGAACTGTACTTAACAAATTTTAGACATTATTTTAGATGATTATACTAAGTTTGCTGGTGCTTGATGTCAGATTTTAATGTCTAGAACTTTAATCCCACCTTATTTAGAGCAAAGAAAAATGAACTAGTCATGTACAAGTATATCTGACAATAGATTATTGTATAGTTTATTGCACCTTACAAGCATTTAGAGACATAATATGTGCTAAAGGCAAGCCCCTGTCAGCATTAATTGGTGAAAATTGGATTGGGGAATAAAAAAAAGAAAATGTACATTTGTATAAGAAAAGAATTGTATCTTTTGGTCTTTTTGTTTATATTTTATTTATTTTAATATTTTTTTACTGTTTTTCAATTTCATCATTAACAATATACTGTGTCTTTCGACTTTAAGACCAACCGTGAATTTGGCCTGCCAATTTTTGATCTTGAAATACAAATGGATCGCCTCTCTAAAATTGAAAGTACTTCATTTGTAAGTACATTCGTTTTTTTTTTGTTTTTTTTTGCTTCTAGTGTATTAAGGGAGTTTATTGAAAATTATATTTCCCAAATTATTGTGTACTGAATTGCTCTTGAGGTATAATGGCTGAAAGTTTTGTATCGTAATATGATTTTCCTGAATGGAAATTAATGAAAGAATCCACCATTTTAAAGACAAACATTTGCCTGAGGATTTTATTAACTTGCTTTGTTAATTTTGTGTGGTTCTATAAAAAAACATCTCATTTTTGTTGCAATGATGTGCTAAAATAATTCTTGTTAAAATATTGTTTGGGGAAAAGGTGCAAAATATGTTTACTTTGTTTTTACTTTTAATAATAGAACTCTGGATCTGGCAATAAACCATTTTTTCCACACATCCCTTCAAAAGTATCTCAGACAAAAGAAACAAGAGATTTAGATAGATTCATGGTAAGTCTTTACCCACTTATCTGAGTTTTAAATAGATGTTGTGGGAAGTACCTTTTTTAAGGTACAAATTTTATACCAATTTCAGATTCATGGTTCAATAAAGAAAACAGAATCTCGCAACTATACCAGTTTTCATCAAAGGATTGTAGGGCTTGCAGACTATGAACTAAAGCCTTTAGTCAGTCCCTACACCACAAGAGTTCTTTTACCTTTCATTTGGAGAAATTACAACCCTAAAAAGAAGCCACTGAAGATGAAGTTGCTTGAGGAGATTCAGGCTTATCCTCACAGGTTAGTTCCTATCTTTTCTGTTACATATTTTTTTATATTTTCACACACACAAAAATTATTGTTAAATGTTGCAATTCTATAAAAGAAATACACATCTTCTGAGCCAGTTTGTTAACCGCTAATTTTGCATGCATGGTAGCAGTTATTATTTATCTACAGGTATTTTGAATTTGGCTTCTGCTTTTAAATGTAGTGTTAGCAACTCTGTATGCTATTTAATTTAAGAACCTTAAATTAATTTTGAAATCCTTGTAAAACATGACTATTGGGGCTAGAGAAACTTGGACCAGCAGTCACCCATTTCTAAGCTCATGTGAACTCACATTGACCCCAAGTACGTTTTTCATATTGATATCACCCACAATCTCAAATAGCAAATGTTTATGGGCCTGCTGATATCTAACCCCATGTGAACTCTCACTGACTCCAGGATTGAGCCTTCTTAGGGGGAAAATATGATATTAAAAAATATGATATTAAAAAATGCAATTAAAAAGGGCTGTCAGTGATATTTTAAAGTAATAGAAAATTCTTTTTTTAGGTTATTATCTAAATTAAGCTATAAACTGATGTCATGACGGAGTGAGGGTGCTTTATTGCAACACATTAGAGCTGCAAAAAATGTATTAAGACCAGTGTTTCTTCCAGACTCCGGGGGGGGGGGGGGGTCAACATTTTCCGGGGGGTGGCGCAGACACTGGTAAAAGTACATGATTTCTATATAAATTCCATTTCGTTCGGGAGGGGAGGGGGGGGGGGCCTCCTATAACTCAGGAGGGTCATTGGGGCATGACTGTTGACTTTTTCACCCTTTTAAAATCTGCTTAAGTGAGTTAAATTTACATACTTTGCTACAGGATAATAAATGTATAATGTGACATGTATGTTTGCAGGAAGAATCCATCATGGGCACCACCAAGTACACCCCCACTAGATTATTGTTACGTGAGACTAGAACACATACCATCTGTCAATGCACTTTGCAGAGAGTTTTTTTGGCCTGGGATAGACAGTGAGTCTTGCATTTTTCTGACAGTCTAGAAATTAAAAATGCGTTGAAATCCTTTTTATAAGTTTTTATTTAGATCACAATGTCTGTTTGTTTTACTCTGTTTGTGAAATGTGGCATATCTTTGAGGTTTATTTTGACCTACTTCTAATGCAGTGATTTCATTCAAACTTTCCAGGTGACAATGCAAACATATCTATTTTTTAATCTAATTAGACATTAGGTTAGTCATTGAAATTTAATTTTAAAATTACTGAATGCAATAACTAACGGGGTGTAAATACTAGTGATCACTATCAGCTGGCAGTCTATGGTGAACTGTTTTTTTCACGGCTGAGTGACTATTTGCCGAGTGTGGACATGCAGGTGCAAATAATTATCTTTTGGAGATTGCAAACTACTGATAAATGTTTAACGCAAATATTTTTAGTCGTAGCCTATGTGGTGTCAACTTCATTACAATTAATTACTAAAAAGTCTAAAATACAACAAACATGCTCTCTTTAAATAAAACCTTTGGTTTATCTTTTATTAAAGAAAGCAAGTTTGTTTCACTCTCATTTTTTCAGTGCTTTTAAAAACTTATTATAATTAAGGTTTTTTGTTATGCTTATCACACATATTTTCTACAATATGCATTTCATTCTCTTCAACGTTTATATTTTCAGTGTCTGAATGCCTTCAATATCCAGATTTCAGTTGTGTAGTTTTATATAGGTATGAATAGAAAAACGATTTCACCTTTAACTTTTGCCTAGTACACACACAAGTTTGGGATTGGTATTTTATAATATATTGGCCATCTTGTTTTAACTGTGCAGTGAAACAGTTGACAGAAGTATTTTGTTGCATGTATAATCTATACACATATAAATGAATGACTGACTGTTATGTATTACTACCCCATTAATCTGATAGCTTCAAAACTCAGGAGCTTGTTAACTACACTCCAGGGAAGTTCTCTGCCATTAGAAAATTGTGTGTGGCTGGCACCCAGAGTGCCCCAATGGCTATCTTAGCACCAGGATATCTGAATCTGTTGATACCTGTTACTGTACTCACACCCAAGCGGATGTCAGAAAACATAGATTCACCCAATCACACTATTTGTTTTATAAATTTCTTCACTTCATCCCATGTCACTTTGTTGAGTGAAACATCACTTTGTTCTAGTCCTTTTGTTTAGTGAATAAACGACAGAATAACCTCAATAACATGCATGTATGTGGTCAAAGCTGCAGTCTAGTTTGTGCACTGCCTACCTCATCCAATAAACCAATTACAATTCTCATTCTCTCAAGTAGCCACTGGACAAAGATTTGACTATAGAGGACTGAATTGCTTCTGAGACATGGTTTCATTTACAACTTGCACATGCAATTAATGTTCAATAGCTGCTTTTTCAAAGTTATGACAATCTTTGCTTCTGGGCATTTATAATTGTACCAGACAAGTTACATAGATGATCTGTAAATACCTTTCACATATCTTCAGTGTCGATTTTATTGGTTATTTTGTCACAGCTGTTCTGTTTATTTTTTTTTTCTTTTAGAAAAATTGTAATAGCATTTGCCTTTATGGTCCCTGATCGAGGATATAACGAAGCTTACATCTCTTTCATCTTTACTCACCCAGAATGGAGAGGAGCTGGTATAGCTACTTTCATGTTGTATCACCTCATACAGGTAAACTGTCATGTTGAGTGTTGAAAAGTTTTAGAACTCTTCAGTTGATTTTCTAATTCATGCATACTACATTTAAGCAAAAAAATGTTGGTGAGTCTGGACATTAATCTATTGCTTCAGTATGTCCTATCTATGATACTGATTGATACTTTAAAAATATAAACTGAGTCAATTTTTAAAAATCCTCCATTGAAGCTGATTTTTATATTAATGATGCTAGTTTTTAAACTACAGAATAGCAAATAAATTAAATCTTTTCCCCTTACAGACTTGTATGGGTAAAGATGTATTGCTGCATGTGTCAGCCACCAACACAGCAATGCTGCTGTATCAGAGATTTGGCTTCAAATGTCAGGAGTTTATTCTCAACTTCTACCACAAGTATTTTCCAGTAGATGCCAAAGATTCAAAACATGCTTTTCTTATGAGACTAAGTAGATGACCTGTAAATAAATTTCAGATAACCAATCTTATGTTTTTGTATTTCCCATTAAACAAAAAACAAAACGCCTAAAATGTATAATGAAAAGTTTATTATTTTTAACATTAAAACATACAGCTAGCCACCACAAAAAAAAATAAGAAAATCCCATTTATTACATTTTTGTCAACATTAATAGTACAGAAAAATAATTACATTGAAAATTCAAGTGCTTGGAATTTCAGTTTTAGTTATTCTGTACCAGCTACAAAATCTTTAGAAACCATTTTGCTAAACTGCAATAAAATGTTTAAAAAACTTATTGATTTTAAAAGCTTAGAAACTAAAGTAATGGGATTCCTTTTCCCAGTTCCATCAAGAATACTTGGTGGCTTTGTGCATGTTAAACTCACAGAAAGTTATGACTCATATATACTTGTGTAATGTTGCCTAAAACCAAATCATCTATGCCAGGTACAGTGTAGATGCCATAGATTGTATTTTTACAATGCTCTGACACAATGGTTCAATGTGCATGATCTGACTGAATCAAAATGTTGAGGTAGATCAGCAATTCACTCTGTATGGTTTTCTGTACACACTCGACACTGTCATCTATAGATTCTTCAGCAAAGAATCGACATATGCATTCGCTCTTGAAAATGAGCTGTGCATTAATTTTTTATTCTAATTGCATTGCGTGAAGTTGAATGATGATGTCCTTATGATTGTGATAAAAAAATATCAATGCTGGTTTTCTCAGATACTTAAGGCAATATAGTATGCTGTAATCGGAGGACATGATTAGGCTAGTTATATAGTCTAACCCTCTTCTCTTTAAAACAAGATATCATTCTTGTCCTCTCCTGCTCTACACACCATAAGGTAGTAAAAACCTTTTTCTATTAAAATTGGCAAACAATATGATGCCATTATTAGTTGTTGTATTCATGTTCTTATAATGATTCTAGGGAAAGCAAAACCATAACAACCACAACTTGTGTTAATGACTTGATCATTTAAAAAAGCCTTTCAAAACTATAAATATTCTTACAACACATCCCTGATAATCTAATGTATAAAATACATAATTACAACAGAAGCAAACTAAAGCAACAAAGGTTAAGCACAGTAGAAATCTGCAAGCAACTGTCGATATTAACACAACACATAGCTCTTGAACAGAAAAAGACAAAAGGGCATTTTGGGCCAGTTAATTGTAACTAAAATGAATTAAGATCAGTATAAATTTGATCTGAAAATATTTACAAAACTTTTCATATATAGATTTTTCTTTATATTTTTCTAATTAAATATTAACAATTAAGCTTTTTGTCTGCGTTCACATGGGACAAGTCCAATATCTCTATTTCTATACACAATACCACATTACAATGGTGTTTTGTTTATCACAGGCTATTATTAAAATCTTGCCATTCCAACAACCAAGCTATACCTACAGCTTTCTTTCTCAACACCAGAATAATGCTGTCTTACACCACAGAAGTAGGGAGATAACACCTTTATACAACCAATTGTCCCAGTCCTTTCTTAAAAGCCAAAACATTTGTTAAATTTCTTTTAAGGTCCAGCAATACCAATCACTTAAAAATTTTAAAGTGCCAGTGGGACAGTAAAATCAGTACTGTATTAAAACAAATCCAGTTGTATATACATAGATTAATAAAAATATTTACAAACCTACAAAGTAAAACTCCAAAGTGAACTATCAATAGGTACTGTACTGTAACAGCAAATGGGATGGATAAGCAAGTGCAATAACATGGTGGTATTCTAATAGAGTCCACACATGTTTTAATGACCATATTTACATGAAACCTTCTATATTGAAGATTTAAAATAATTTTGAGTAAAAAAAAATACAAAAGTTTTTTATTTTTTTAAAAACCTATTCATTTCATTTATAAACATACTAAATCTAGAATTAAATGAACTATGATCAGCTTGTGCAACAAAAAAGGTTCAGAATGTTTAAATATTGGAAAATAAATAAGAGTATTATTTACACTGGAAAGTCAGGCTTTAAAACCTTACTGGGTTAGACATTTTAATGTATTATTGAACTAGACTAGTAATAATAGAATTCTATGGAACTTTAAAAAACGACACTAACTGTGAAAATATATTTAAAATGAAATGGATAAAAAGCCTTTAATACAAAATTTTGATTTTTAATGCAATTTAAAAAATTATGAATTTTCAAAAACATTTAATGAAGGTATATAAAAACTGAATTAAAAATGTATTTGTTTAAAATTTACTTTTTAGCTCATAAAAAAACAAAAAACAATATATCAAAGACTTAAAATTTTTAGGTCAAAGATAATCAATACTTGCAACACAATAAGTGAGTAATTGGTGATTAAATTACAACAGTTGAAAAAGTTACATTAAGCTGCTCATGTCACTGGAAAATTAAAATAAAGCATTTTTTACATGTTTTTACATTTCAGTTAAAAAATAATATAATATACACAAAATCTATTCGTTTGAAACAATTTTTTAAACTGGCTGTTTTAAAATTCTTAAAAATAGTTTTGAAAAGAGTTTATTAACAAATACATAGCATGGGCATTTAGTTCTTTTTACTACATCTGAGGCAATCACAGGGAGTCCTTAGAAACAGAAAAACTAGTCTATGTACCTCTGATATTCACACTAAAAATACCTGGCCAATTTCTTCTTTGTTAAGTTAAAGTGTTAGAAAAAAAACATTGGTTCACATAAATACTAAAGAAACTGTTAACAAATTGATTATTAGTATGTAAGCCAAACTTTTCAAAAGATTTTAACGAGAAAAAAATATATTTACAATGTTTTAGTGGTATGTGTTGTGCACATAATTTTTTTTACAATCTAATGTTTATTGCTACATGATTTTTTAGATAAGAAGAATATACTCTTATAGCTTATGCAATAACTTATGGCAGGGACAGTTAAATTGATTAGTGAGAGTAATGAGTTTAATGAGGATTATTCACAGTGTTGCTCACAGTTATTTGGCCATTTCTTGTCTGTTTGGGCATAACAACAATCCATCGCAAGTCTGAAATTAAATTTAAAAAAAATCGCATGAGTACACAGAAACATTAACAGTTGAAGTTGATATACATAAAAAAAAAAATCTTATTTTTTTAGAATAGAGTATAGTCACAGCATGCATTGAATCAACATTAAAAGCTTTAACATAGATGTGCAGACAAAAAAATACACCTAATAGAATAATTATCAATATTTATAATTTTCACACCTTTAACACAGCACTACATACATCTATTTGATCTACTTTTAGACTGAAAATATACTAGAGTAATTTGTAACTGAATATTTTAATGCACAGCCAAGCATTCAATTCAGTATAAATAAAAAATTATGGACATTAACTCTTTAACTAATTAATAACTACTTTTAAAAAGATTCACATATTTTGACCTGGTAACCCTCCTCTATTCATGTTTGTGTTTAAATATGACAGGCAATTCTTGGATGGTTAATTTTAAACTTAAATACAAAAAAAAAGGCTGTAGCATTTAAACCATAATCATACTAATAAGAAGCAAAGCATGCGTGTAGAAACTACAAACAATCTCATTATATAATAATAAGTTTTAACTTGCATTTGTGCAATATATCTGTTGTAGTAACGGTCATTACACACAGACTTGAGTAATATATCTATTTAGTAATGGTCATTACACATTATTTATTTTTTAAGTTCACAATAGCTGTTTTTTGGTCTGTGGTGAATCTTTTGACCCATATTTAATTAGTGGATAAAATTTATATAAGTTTACTATTTTCAATAATAAAATGGGAATAAGCAACAAGATTAATCTCAAGCGATTTCTTGATCAACCTGATTACAACAATGAACTGTTAATCTAGGAAGGTTTTACGCCTGAGAATACTGGCATTAAAAAGGTAGATGATAATCCTTTGGAGATCGCTAATACTTAAGTCATATTTTGTGTTGGCTTAGTCAAGAACAAATAAATAAAAAGCAGAAAATGTAAAAAATATGAAGTAAGTTTTTAAATACACTGAAAATTTTTTTAAACTATTAAAACAAACATGCTTACTTTAAAAAACACATTGGTCGCTTATAAATTCTCTTACACATTTTAACGATCACTTAAAGAAAGCAAGTTTATTTTTAAAATTTGCATAACTATTTATGAAGGTTCTTATATTTCTTATACTTTATACTGGGAGTCAACTTGAAAAAGAAAACTGAAAAAACAAAATAACTTGCTATGTCTATTTTCTGTTATGAAGGGAAAATATGCAAAAATAATTATTGTTTTAGGCCATGCCATAAGATAGAAGACTGAATTAAACATTTTAAATACTAACTCTATACACTTCAAAAAGTAACATGGCAACAGTGTAATGACCGTGATGGTATTAATTTTAAAGAGCAAACTTAATTATTTAAAATAGTGATTTTAAAAATTAAGCTCACCAAATATTGAAATTAACTTTCAGAATAAAAAAACAACAAAAACAACGAGCACTAAAGTATTTCTAAATATAATAATGAGGTAATGTGCAACAAGTTATTTTAGTTAACATTTAATAATTGACAACACTTAAGTATTTCTATGGTTTCAAATAATGTTACTTTACATATCTTAGCATATTGAGACCTGTTCTATTTTTACATGCACAATTTTACTTTATTTTTTTAATAGTCAAAGCACAAACATTTGTTTGCAACTGAAATATTATTATTAATATATGCTATTGAGGTGTTAAGGGTCAGTCTTACAGTGTTATTCACAGATATTAGAATTACTAGTAAACTAAATTAATATGTATTACCCAAGTCATCATTTAACTTAGTATAATATACCAGAAAAACATCAAGCTCTAAATATAAAAGAAAACTACTTCACCAAAGATAAATGCTAAAGTACAAATAAGCTACTGCACTAGACAAAGGGATATAACAAAATTGTAGTCTGATAGGGAAATACAACAACTAAAAAAGTCACTTAAGCCTGTGAATACAAATTCAAAAATGCCATATGGATGACCATAGAGAAAAACCGTACCCTTTATTGATGAGGATGGTGATTTTTGTTGCGATAATAATGCCGGTGTTGCTGATAAGTGCGCCCTGAACCACCAGCAGATCCTACACCCATGCGAAATAAAGGTGGGGGATGCTGCTCCCACTGACCTGCCCCAAATGAGTGGTCCACAGCCCCATTTGGTGAATGTGTTTGGTCTAGAAAATTATGACCTCCCATATCTCTAAATCCTGGTAGAGGAAAGAACTGGTGCATAGAATATTTGGGTTTACTGAAGCGCAACTGGCCACTTTGAGCTTTTGGAGGCTGACAGTTATAACCCCAGTGAGGACTGCCTAGACGAAACCCATAAGATCTAAAAGTTGATGGATGGTTTGGTTTTGCAGGTGGAGTGGTTTCATTTGTCAAGAGCACAGATGATCTAGGTCCCATCAGAGGGCCTAGGTTTTGCAAAGGTTTAGTAGATTTAGCTTGTGGTTCTTGCAAATCCAATATATATCCATCTGATGATGTTAAACAAGGTAGTTGCTCTTGCTCCATACAACTACTGGCTTTTTTTTCATCTATCTGTCCTGTTGGTAGGAGACACCTATCTTTGCTACCTGAAGTAAAATGACTAACAGGTGGAAATGATGGCACTTCAGGCATCACAGCTGAATTATGAAAAGTCCTTGAATAGCAATCTTTATTTGAGGGGCTTTCCAGATTAGTTGCACCAGTATCATGATTTGGATAAAGTGATCTTTTGGAATCTTCATAACAGGTATTGTCAGAACTAATTATGTTCAAATTATTTTTTTTTGAAATGTGATTCTCTTGTACAGTTGGTGTATGAGAAATAGAAGAATATTCTTCTGAGTCAGGGGATATATAAGATGTGTTGTTAGCATTGTAGTCTTTTATGGTATCCCTAAAATCATCCATTTTAGCTGATTTAACAATAAGGTGTGTATTCCTAACTACAGTTTCATCAGATGTCTTGTGCAGGATTTTTTTATTTATTTCTTTGGAGTCTCTTGATAAGTTCCTTTCTTCCAACTGTTTGGTAAATACTTTCTCAGTTGCACTTGCAAGTTCAATTTTCTCAGAGTCTATAAAAGTTGGTGACTCAACTGAACTTTTAGAATACATATAACTTTTAACGGGTCCTGAAGTGGTAGTCTTAACCATGGAAGATGGTGATAAGATGGTTAGCTGGTTTTGAAGAGGACTTCTTATTCCATTTGGACTACGTGAGTGATCACTTGTGACCATTTGATAACCATGAGCTTGTGTTGATATAGACAAAGGTGAAAGTGCAGTTGATCCTCCCAGTTTATGATTTGAAAATGCAGTTGGACCAGTATTCCTAAGACCATAATTCAAGCCATTTAGGTTTGGACTAGGCATAGGAGAATACTGCACGGATGGAACAGGAGAACAAATATTCAGGCTTGTTGGGGGATGTAATGTAGATAGTTTTCTAGGTGGTGTTTTTTTCTCTTTTCTATGCTCCTCTTCTTTTTCAGAGCTGCTGTCCGAGCATGTACTGCTACTACTGCTAGAGTGACATGAATCACAACTGGAACCTCTTGATGATGAAGAACTGCTATTGCTTGCTGACCTGGAGCGACTCTGATGAGTGAACAAAGGGGAACCTGGGGGTGTATGTGGTCCCTTTATTCCAGTCATATCAATTAGGGATGGTGGACAATTATCATCAACAGTTATTTTTGGTTCATCAGTTAATGCAGGATCTGAGAGTGGAGAATCTGGTAAAGAATGGAATACTGGGGTAGGTTGTGGTGTGGGTGGTAAAGGAAAGGATGCAATTTCTTTCTGCAACTGGGTTTCTACTTTATTGTCTAGGGCAATCAGAGTTCCAGGAGCTGACTTGAAATCTATGCTTTTTAGTGATGATTCACTCTCAGAACTAGATGTCATCATTTCAGCATTATCAGTATCATCATCAATTTGACCATTCTGTGACATTGATCTGGGAGTCAGTAGACTATCAAGATTATCCAAATTAGATGCAATCGACAGAGAATGTTGTAAAAGCTCATTTTTTTCTGCTTCATTTAACTGTTCAGTGTCCACTTTAACCGCCTCTGCAGTCTGGCTTTTATTTTCTATTTTACAACTAGAATTAGTATCATCACAATTGTTAAAATTTAAGCCATTTTTATCAGACAGTCTATTTTCTACCTGAGCTCTCTTGTTAGAATTCATTCTGCTTGATTTTAAATCCAGTGTAAATGGCCGCGTGGGTTTTTTCTCAATTTCATGAACTCTTTTTCTACTTAGATGATGGGAAGCTGTTTGTAAAGGTAGTTTAGATAAATCTGTATGTTCCAATTTCACACTTGATTTTGAAGTGTTTCTCAAATTTAGTTTTTGTGTTCTGGTTTCTGATCTACATGTTCTGCTTGAGTTGTCACCCTTGTCAAAGTTCTTTTTATCTAACTTTTGTGTTGATGAGTTAACTGTTGCATTTTTAGTCTTATTATTTGAGCAGTTGGTTGTTTTTTCAAAACTGTCCTTTTTGTGTGATTTTAAAATTGGGGATATAGCCCTCTCCAGTACAGGCGGTCCTGGTGATAATTCTCTTGACAAACTTAATTTCTTTTCCTTAGATGTGTGTCTGGCCTCAGATTTTTCATCCTTCAGTAAATGTTGATGACTGCTATTCCTGTAGGATGACACTAAGACTTCCTTTGATGTATGTGATTTGCTTTGACTATCATGTTTCTTATCAGAGTGTTTCTTTGATGATTTTTTTCTTTCCCTGCTTTTTAATATTGATTCATGTTCACTACATTTTCTTTTGGGGCTGCTTTTCCCCCCAGATAAATTTAGTTTTTCACTTCTTGAACAAATTTCATTATCAAGAGTAGGTGCTACTTTTAAAGATGAAAAAGACAGTCGACCAGACACTCTAGATTTATGGTCACGAGCACTGGATGAATGAACTTTTATTTTTTTATTTAGTATTTCTATTTTATCAAGATTTTGATGTCTTTTTGGTTTCTCCTGAGTTGACATTCTATTATCTCTCCTATGTTTGTGTTTAAGTGAATCTTTACTGCTTTTAAAAGCATGCACATTTTTTGACATGCTATTTGACCTAACAGTTTCACTTTTGCATTTTACTTTATCAGCATATTTATATTCTTGTGCCTTTACATTCAAATTGTGCTGATTAGAAATTTTCTTTTCTGCAAATTCATGTCTGCTAAATGAAGAGCTGGGTACATGGATATAGTCAGATATCTTCAGAGGCAAACTCTGTACATTTTTAAGGAAACTGTTTCTTTCTAATGTATCACTTATTTTAGGGTCATTGATTTCTTTGACAGCTGAAAATGTCTGATGAAGATTGCTCCTTTCTACACTGTCAGCACAACAATGTTCATAAGTTAGTGAAGATTTCTGAAGATCTGTACAAGATCCTGCCCATTTTTCCAGCAGAGCTTCACGCTTCAAAATCACAGACAAACTTTTTTTACACTTGTCTTCCAATCTATCCCATTCTTCCTTGTTTACAAGATTACCATCTACAAAAGAATAATCACTAACAAGTGCTGCAAGCTCTGATCTCTGCTCGCACAAACTGAAATGCTTTGCTCTTTTTAGGGCTGGTTCTTTATACAAAGTATGCAAAAGTTTAGCAGATAGTTGTCTAGTCTGCCTGCGATCAGTCACTGCATTTGTTTCCAAATCATTCACAAAGCTAGAAATAGAATGGTCCAAAGCATATTTTTGCATAGATGTCTTAGATATTTTTCGTTTTTTACTAGTCTTGTGTGAATGCTTGAACTCTGTTAAAACAACATCAACAAGACCATCCAAATCAGACACCACTAGGGAGCTACACTGTGGTGATTGCAAACAACCTAAGGAAAAGAATGAAAGAAAAAAAAAGAAAGCCAAGCTTCTGTAAATTTGTTTTGGCTGAGAAGCTCTTCCAAGTCTCTACATCTTTCTTTTTTTAAGCACTAAGTTTTGATGGGTAGAGGATTGTGTCATGATGCTAGATCCTGTAAATCAAAATTCTAGCTACCATACATTCTAAAAACACTGTGAAAAGCATCAGGAAACTTGTTCAATATATGTGTCAGTTTCCAAACAGATCATGAATAGAGGAGATGGGTTTGTCAGAACTTTACCAAAATAAATAAACACCTTTGTGTATAAGTTATACATTTGTGTCATAATATAATTATTTATACAATGAAAAAAATGTTGAGAAAAACTTACCTTTTCCATCCACAACTCCAGAAGGTAATAATTTGACTGCATGCCCCAGTGTTTCTGTGTGCCCCAGTGCACCTTGGCCAAGTGATATAACTCCATTGCTATTTGAACTGCAATTGCCATTCAAAACTGTTCCAGGTTTGGATGGTAGAAGTAAAGGCTGTTGCTGTAATATTTTGATGAGTGATGGTTGGGTCCCATTACAGGCAGGACTTATTGGCACAGTGTGAGGATGCTGGATGGTCACAAAGGGAAGAGAAGCAGTGGTCTTCCCATTGTTATTGTTGTTGATAATGTGACCTATATTTACAGTTGATGGGTGAATGGATGAGTTTGATGAGAGACGGTCCGAGTTGGTTGTTAACATTTGTGCCAAACTTGAGTTGGGGTTGTGTCCAGGTTGGGGTGAACGAATTGGATGGGACTGTTGAAGTGAAGCCAATGTTGAAATTTTTACATCATTCCTACATTCTATATTTCTAACCTTGGTCGGAGGATTAGCTGGGACCTCTGAACTTTTGTGCTTTAAAAGTCCATTTAATGGTAGGCTACATATAACATTTACACCAACTGTTTTATCAGCTGTACTTGAGAGCTGTCTATTAGGGTCTGATGATAAGATAGTGCTGCCAAGATAGTGACTGGGATTAGCTATAGAAGCTTGAGCAATTCCTTCACTTGTGGAAGGAGTTATTGCACCAGTTAAAGTATTTCTGCTGCCACGATTACTGCTGCCTTTCTGAGCTTTCTGGTGGACTAATATAGCTGGCCTAGAGTCACTTTGGGAATAAAGTTTATTTACTGTAGAACTGGGATCATACCTTATAAATGTTTGTATATCTTTGCCAGGACTACCAATACCTTCCTTTAATGATATCAAATCTTCTGCAGCAGATTTTTCACTTTCCGTATATACAACAGAGGTAGATGACAGATTGCTAGGTAAACTGCTACGAAGATCAGTATTTTGTAACAGAGTAAATGAACTAGAATGATTAATTTTTCCTCTAAGTAGACTTTTTACTCCGCTGCATCTGGGAGGTTTCTTGATATCTATTTTAGTGCCAGGAGGAAGTATACGAGGAGAGGTTACAGACACAAGACCTTCTTCTTTCACTTCAGATGTCCAGGATGATGAAGTCAATGGCATCTTCGTTCTTTCAAGAGCTTCTTTTATAGTTATTTCAGGTGCCTTGAATTGCTGATTATTACAAGTATTAATTTTTACATCTTTATTTTCTCTTAATCCATTCATTTGTTTATAATCAACATTTCCAAATACAGGTGATTCTTTATTGCTGCTTTCTAAAGCTTTTAGATTCAATTCACTTTTCTTGCTGACATCAGTGTTTAATCCATCCAATGAAGGAGCTTTAGTACCACTATTCTGTAAGGCTTCAGAGAATTCCTTTTTTAAGGTGGTCAAAACTTCACCAAATGTATCATAATTTTCTTTCATGTCCAGTTTTTCTTTTAATATTACTGACTGAACAGCTGTCTTGTTTTGTGCGCAGCTCATTTGTTTGTCTTCAATATTTTTGCCGAATTCAGAACCATTGAGTGGGTTGCCCAGTTCTGATTTAGTTGTATACATTTTGTTAACATCTTGTAAATGTTTAAGTTCCAAATGCAAGCGGTCAACATCAGCCAAAAGTTTGTGCTGGTCAGCTTGGTATTTTTCAGATGAAAGAATAGAATGACCAGAAAATCCATTCTGAAATTTTAATAAATAATGTTTATTTAGTAAAAGATACATCTTGTTTAATGCTAATACTTTACTGTATATGAATTAAGATTCTTACTTTTGACTGCTTTGTGTAAGCTGCTGAGTCATAAACATTGCGGTATGCAGTAATCTGAAAGAACAAAATAGTTTTTTTCAAATAAACATAAAAATAGGTTACAATAGTTCTGTTTATGAATGATGTAAAAAAAAAAAACAATGTTTTTAAAATCTGCCAAACTATATGGTAGTATCTCTAAAATTTGTAGATTACATTTTAGAGCTTTCTGTAAAGACTTAAAATGGCAATGATTTTCATAAATTTCTAAAAAAAGATGTCCACAAAATTAGAATTTAAAAGGTGCAGCTAATCACAAAAAAATCAATTTTTTGTGGTTTCAAGGTGAATAGTCATAAAATATATTTTGTCAACTATATAATGGACCTTTCAATAACAGGAAGCTCTAAGAGACATGACTTCCAAACTACAAACACAATGAAGAGTGATGAGAATGATCTGTAGAAATTTATAGACCTTTTCATTTTGTTCAGCTTGAAGAGCATTTATCTGTGCCCCTAAAGAGGCAGTCTCTGATTTAAGTTCACGATGACGAAAAACAATGTCTTTAGCCTGATTGATAAGTTCTTGCGGAGACTCCGCTTTAATACCCATCTAGACAGGGATGAAAAGGAAAGGAATAGAAGATCTTAGACAAGCAAATTCACAATATTTTTGCTTGCTTTCTTTTTCAAGAAATCTAAAACTCCAAAATTTCAACAAGCATGCCAAACAAATTTTTTTGCACAATTTTTTTCTCACCTCTTTCAGGCGATCTTTTATAAGCCGAACACCATCTTTTTGCAAAAGTGATATGTCTTTTTCTAATGCATCAGTCTTTGTGAGCAGCTCTGAATTTTTCAGCTAAGCAAAACAAAATACTTTACTAATCAAAAGTATATTAATGAAATTTTTAAAATGCTAAACTTAATTTATAAAGATGAGATCATTAAAATAATTAAACAATGATGTAACTTTCTATTGTCAAAGATGGATGTATAGAAATGTAAAGTAATTATAGAAACAAGTGAGTTGTTAACCTTTTCCTGTTCTATTTGCAGCATTAACATTGATCTATACTGTGGTGTCTGCATAAATGTCAAGAATGACAAGAAACGTTGCTTCATATTTTCTGTAATACAATTTTATTATAAAAATTCAAGAGATTTCTGCAGTAATTTTAATTAACTTAAAATATTTTAAGGTTGACAAGTAAAATATTTTACAATAATTAAACCAAAACATACGACAACAATTAATAAACACGACAACAATTAATAAACACGGGGGGGGGGAAAAAGGCCTACCTATCATCTGTAAAAAACCTGCTTGTTTTTCTAACATTGAAACTGTTTGCTTTTGAATAGTAGGTTTGAAATAAGCACTAGATGGTTCAGTCATTCTGCGATCATTATAGCTTATTTTTTCATCATTATCTGTGAAAAATATAAATATTTTGTTAAATGTAAAAATGTTACGTAACCGTAACTTAAATTTTGCTTTTAAAAGACCTAATTTTTATTGTTACTTAACTATTTTGCAAAATAGAACAAAACAAAACTATAATAAGGGATGTGACCAGATCAAAAATTTTAAAATCAGACCAGACTCAATAAGTTTCATGAAGAAGCCATCCATCATCCATCGCCATTTTTGTAATAATTTAAAGGATTTCAAGGATTTTTCCTGTAAGTTTAAAGACCAGTAGATCTAGGCCCACACTAAGCCTACATCAGTATTTTGTATAAGTTAAGACGTAGATAGCCATGTTAACGAGAGGAATTTTACCCCAACCAATTTTGTCATTAATAGCTCTACAGCCACGTAAAACAAATAGCATTAAAACATTTGGTATACATCCCCACTCACCTCTCCAATAATTTATTTTTTCATGACTGCCTACAACTTCTGACTAGCTTTATGAAATTATGAAAAATAGGGGGTAAAATCTAGAGGTACATGGTGTTTACACGGCAACAGTAAGCTTACACGCCGTAGACTAACTATTACATATCTTTGAAAGACATAGGCTAGTTACTGAGTGAATTGCATTATTCTATAAAACCAGCAAAACAGTCATAAAGGAGGGGAAGATGCAACCATCTGAATATGGGTAGCAAAACAGAAAAATGGATCGGCTGAAACTATATTTTTCAAAAAGTAGATTGGCGGAAAAAAAAATTCTGCTGAAACGTTTTCTGAGTTGGAAAAGGCAGTTTCCGGAACAAAAGCTGAAAAGTTACATTTATGTTTAACAGAAGGTGAATTTAAAATAAAGGTAGATAAATTATGTCCAGACTAATAGGCATGCAAGATCAAGGGTAAAGAAATTGGGCATGGGATATTTTTTTAAAAACATTTTCCGAATTTTTTTTGTGGTAAAAAATTTTAGCTTGAAAAACATCAATGGGAAAATTCAGAAGGAAAATAATTAGGAAAACTCAGAAATCACCTTAAATTCAGAAAAAGTCACATCCCTATATAGTTCTTAGAGAAAACAACACAACAATCTAACCTTTGCCTGAGGTGGACATGATTGTATGTGCATGCAGTAAATTTAAACTATCAAGAGAAGGTGGTAATGAAGTTCCGGTAGAATGACCCAATGGGTTGCCAGAAACAGTGTGCGTTGTGGTAGTAACAGTGGGTGTTGCTGAAGAAGATATTCCATTGGCTTTCTTTGGTTCTGTATTTTGTTTCAGCCTGGGACGGAGTTTTACTGCTGCCTTTGATTTAACAGGGGAAACTGGCTCTTCAGCTTTTTTACCAACTGTTGGTGACAGTAAAATATTAATTGATGGAAGTTAATAAAAAAAAAACATTGTAAGAATACCATTTAAGATGTTTAAAAGTTTGTATAAGTGTGAATACATAACTGACCTTGCATTTGACGCTTGCCTAGGGCTCCATTATTTAACCGCTTAACAGTTTTCATTTTCTTCTTCTTGATTTGTTTAGAGATCTCTTTTGATTTAACATCCTGCACCACATCTGCTGTCTTTTTGAATGAAAAAAGTGAACATTTATAGTATGCAACCTACATGAGTATAAAATTTAAACTGAAACACAAAACATTAGCAAGGTAAAAATCAAAGCAAATTTCAAGACTTTCCTATTACAATTAATATTCTGTGAAGCACAATTTGGATATATCATATTTTCTTTTAACTTAATAAAAGAATCAACCCCCTTTATTTAAAAACCTGATCTGCAAGAATATAATTGTAAAGAGCTAATTATTGTGTGTAATTGTATGGCAACAAAGATATTTACTCAACAGTTGTCGTTTATAAAACAAAAACTATAATATAATAAATAGATTTAAGTTCATATTTCATTGGTAAATGCAGAAAGAAATATGAAATAATTTAGATTATCAGTTTCTCAGTACAGATTCAAATAAGGGTCTATCTATTTTTTTTCAAAATGTTAATTTTTTTTTTTTTAATAGCACTTGGTATAAAAATACTTTTTGCTAACTAACAAACAATTTAAAATGAATATGCAAGATGGCCTTTTCTGACAACTTACGGAGCTATCATTATCATTCTCTGTCCCAGACTGGGACAAAGGTTTCTTGACATATTCATTCCACTGCCTGCGAGTTGTAGGTCCATACACCACTCCAGTATCCTCTGGTGTTACAGCATTAGAAGGAATAAAACTGGAGTTGGTAAAGCTGGAGTTGGACCCACTATCAAAATCTAACATTTTGGCAGCTGAGAGTGGAGACACAGAGTCAACTTCACGTTGATTTCCACGTGCACGCCTACCACGGCCAGTGGAGTTAGAATCCTGTATTGCCATTGGGAATGAAGGTTGCAGTGGGTTCAGATAAACGTTTACTTTATTTATGTTGTAAAGTATCTTTTTACAGGATTTCCATAACTTTTTTTTAAAATCATTTCAACAAATAAAAAGAGTTTTAATGCTTGTAAAATACTAAGCATGATAATTAAACAAAAATACAACAAATAACTGATAAAATCAAAATTAAAGCCAATTGTAGTTTTTATCTAAAATTTTAAGAAGCACTTACAGATCCTGCTGAGAGTGCTCCATTGATTTTATCTTTAATTGATAAAACTGGTCTTCCCTTTCTGTCTTTTCTTGGTTCTAATTCATCCTATGGCAAACAAGCACTATATTAATTGCTGCACTTTCTTAAATAATATATATATATATATATATATATATATATATATATATATATATATATATATATATATATATATATATATATATATATATATATATATATATATTTATATATATATATAATTAATATATAACATGTTTTTTAAATTTTAAATGTCGCTATGCTATATATTTATAGTTTCACTCTTAAGATAGCACATTTAAAAAAAAGGATGCAAATAATTTCATGGAGCTGTTAAACTACATTTTTTGTTTTCATTTAAAAACCTTAAATGTAGGTAGTAGCATAAAAGTAAGTCCAAATAAATATAAACAGCTGAGCCTAATTTGTTCATGTTTGGCTTCTGTCATTCTAAGAAAGGGCTGTAACCATTTTATCATGTCCATATTCAGTTAAATAATCAACCATAGAAAATGCTATGCTAATGTAATCCCCTTGGAGTATTTTTATTCAATATCAATATTAGTAATATTGTATTGCACTATTTTATGGGTTATGTTTGGATTTAGAATTAATTTTTTTTAAAGGTTCTTAGGTATGTTTGAGTTTATGCAACTTTAAGATGGATTAGGTTTTAAATTATCGGGGTTAGTTTTAGCGTTGAAATTAAGGTTATGTTTTCTTTGGTTAGTATTAGATGAAAAGAAATTAAGTAAAATTGATGCTTTAAGTGCATTAAGGCCAACTTATTTATAGAATAGAATATGCTTACTTTCAGATAGTTATAAAAATTAATCTGATTATATTAAAATATCAAGGCATCTTTAACTTATAAAAAATGTAAAGAGATATATTAAAAATAACAAGTCACATTCAATTTACAAAAAAAAAAAGTTAATGTTTAAGCAATTTTAAACTAATTAATTTGTAACGTAAAAGATTGACAATGAAATGTTAAAAAGTATAACAAATGACAGAAATAAGCACACAAGTTGGGACAAATTCTAACAAAAATAATTGCAAATAAAAACACTAACTCTTTTAGCAGGATTTTTCAACCTTTGGAAGTACTTTTCTAGCTGAAATCATCAAAAGATTATTGTTAGGAATTCTATCAGTAATCAGCTGCATTTGTATAAAATAAAACTTATGAAGATGTTCACATTAGAATTTTTGTTTCTTATTTCTGGGAAATTTTGAAGATATTCAAAATTGCTAAATCAACATAAGAAACCAATGTGAACATCATAGAAAAGGAGTAAAAACACTTATTACCAATGTCCTGTCTATGGTGTGCACATAGTAAGCAAAGGGTTTTCCAGTCCACGAAACTGCACCACAAAGAGGTGATAATTCTTCAACTTGCATTATAGTTCCAATATCTAAAACAAAACAAAAGTAGCAAATTATAAACAAGATAGGTTTAAAGGATACTATCACCATGATTAAATGTAAATTTTTAAAAATTGAAAATTATCCAAGCACAAGATATTTCTTTAACTTGAATATGAAATTTTGTCTATATAAATGAAACATGGAAATTGTTCAAAAGTTGAAACCTGCGCACAATCTAATTTACTTATGTGTGAAATTTCGTCTACCTAACTTTAAAATGGTACACGTTATCGTCTTTAGAGTCCAGAAGCAGAGTGTGTTCCACTTCCGGTTGATAAGCAATAAATTTTTTGTAATACTTGTATGTAAAATTTGGTCATAATTAAAACAGTACTCAAGTTATCATGTTGACAAACACTGATGAATAGGGTTGCAAAAATAATTTTTCCAGCACTGGAAGGTTGTAAAAAGTCAAAATTTGTCAAAATCACTATGTAGATTTTTTCACTTAAAATACTTCCTTTATATTCTGTATACGATAAAGTAAAGAGGTGTAAAATAGCAAAAACTTTCTAAATTTCAATTAAATCAAGTGCACGATTACAACACTCTCTCTGTACTCTGTATATAAAAAAGTAGAAAGGCAATGCGCTTGTAATACCCAGTCCTAGGAAGTAAAACCAATTAATAATGTCATAGTAAATTGGGAGAGTTGAACCAATTTCTTTTATTTTAGCTCATTTGAGCAGTAAAATCACTGTAAAAAAAGTTTCAAATTTCCTAAGCTCATTCCTGTTTATGTTACACAGACAAAACATTATCCTTCATTTTCTTCAATACACTTAAAAACTTACCACTTAAATTTCTTTCAGTAATCCTAAAGTTTAATGGACAAAAAGCTTTAGATGAAACAATTCTTGCTCCTTCCTTTAGGCAATTGGCAAATCTTTGTTTCAACTGAGAAAATGAAACATTTGAGTAATCTACAAACTACAATTTTCAGGGGTACAAGGTTAAAACCAATTGAACAAGAAAATAACTTGATATATAATAAGTAATGTGTACATAAATAGTACCTCATGGTCCACAACAGGTCCAAATGCAAAGTTGTTAACAAATACAACCCTGGAAAATAAAAACAATTTTATTAATTATAATCCATCAAACATTGTTCTAGGTGAAAGGAACAGACTAACACTGCCCATACTTGACTGCTGGAAACTCCACAAAGCCACTATAACTTCCAAGATACCAAGAGTACATTTGATAACTTAAGTTTTGAACAGATGTTAAATGAGACTTTGGACAATAAACTTATTTTTCTTTGTAATTAATTGTAATATCTGAGAGGCATTTCCTCCAACACAAGTATTGTGTCAACATGTAATGCAACATATAAATATTTTTGCCAACCCAATAACAATTTGCTAGGCAGAAGTTATTTCATTTAGGAGTTTGTTCTCGCCCAAATGATTAGATGTCTCAAATTTACTAGCCTTATCTGACCAGGGTCAATAAAAAAGCTAAAATATTTAAACCAGAAGAAAAAAGTTTCTTTTACTAAGTGAATTTAATTCATAAATTTACTCTAAGTGCCATTACAGTTAATAGCAAACACTTCAGAAATTACAGAAATGTTTTTCACTTCAACAAATACTGTAATGTATACTTTGAATAACATTGTCATGTCTTGGAGTAAAAAAAACTATTTGAGGTGAAAATAATTATTGCTATATTTTATACGGAAGCTAGTCTTCTTATAATATTTTATCCTACAGCTACCTTTATTTTTCATTATTTCTGTTAGTTACCAATTAAAACTGGGTATAATGAATGTTGGCCACAAACATATTTAAATGAATTGCTTACGTGGCTTTATTTAGCTTCTCCTTTACATCATCTTGTAAAAAATCACCTTTTTCAATCTAAGAGTAAAGAAAATATGCAAAACAACTATCAAGTAATGTCTAGTTTGTTTAACTATATATAACACTGATTTTCAAATTTTGGCAGAAAAAAATTAATGCATGATAACTTACTAAAAACTCTTGATGTTCTTTACCATACCATTTCATCCATCTACGAAACTCTCTTTCCATTCCCTGAAAATTAGGAAATTTTATCAGAGAAAGCTACATAGGATGAAAATTGCTACTTAAGCAGTTTGGTGTGTATACACCACATTAAATGCTAAGACAGACAATAAAGTTACTTGCGAATTTTTGTGATATTAAGAATTTATATCATAAATTCTAGATGACCAAGGTAGTTTGTTAAGACAGTCAATTCCAAGCAAGGCAACTGTAAATGCCATGCTTGTATTCAGAAAATATTTATTCAATATGGTTGCATGTGGGGTACAGAGATGGTTCAAAATATTTTATCCCCAGCATTTGAAGACATTTATACTCCATTAATGTACACATAAGAACACTACACTGAGTGAGACTTTAATGAGAATGGTCTAATAAAATAAAGCCTGATAATGATATACTAAATCACTGTGATATTAGTCATTTTTTTTCATTACACATTCATTAATTTTAATTCTGTAACATTATTTTGTCCTATGTTTAACTCTTTAAAAACGGGCAAAAAGATGAGTCGTTTTGTGACAATGTCAAACGTGGAAATAATTACTGGCTTAAAGAGTTAATGCAACAGAAATTCCAAAAATTCAATTTATTATTTAAGTAGCTGGAAGTAGGCTTTATAAATCATATATATTATAGAGGCAAAATAAATATCTTTGTTTTCAATTTTTCAACTGAACACAGAATATATTATTAAAAAAGTTTTTAAACAGTTAAAATACAAACAAGTGAGGTGAGAAGAAGCAATAAATGCTCCACCAAAACTCAACAAGTGTATTCATTATACTTATAATTTTTGCATTTGCCCATTTAACACAATAGGGAGAGGGGAATTCTGAAATTTGGGAAAATACTTACTATGGCATATTCTGCAGGCCATTCCGCTTTCTCAACACCATAACAAAACTTACAGTTAGTGGCAGCAGATACCTGCAGTACAACTTGACCAACACCTAAATGAGGTTTTTTTAAAAGAAAGTTTATCTAATACAAACCACCATACATTTTCATAAATATACTAAATTAGTAATTACATTTCAAATGTATATTAAGACAATTTTATAATTAATTATTTTTTATTATTTAGATTCTAAAATTTTTTGCACAAGTACAAGAATTTTTCTTCATTTCAAACTATAATTTGCAAATAAACTTTTTAAAAATCCACAAATTTGTGCATCTTTTTACAGTTTGTTATTAGTACTAGGAAATTGAAGTTTAAAAAATTGAAGTTCTCATTTTCTCAGTATAATCATTAATACTTTTATTGTAATGACTCTTTCATTTAGGTAGATTAAAAAAAAAAATCATGTTTTAAATTCTAGCACACCATCTTCTTTCCATTTTTAAATACTTTTGTTAACAAATCTAAAATGGGATATAATCATATTCACCACTGCCAAGATCAATAAAATAGTCATTTTCTGTGAACTTGATTGACTTGATCATCTGTTCAACCAATTCAAAGCTTGTTTCACCATATACCTATTCACATTGTATCAAATATTTAGAATAATATTTTCTTATGAGCAGTTAGATCTAAGATGCTAATAATATAAGAATAGATATTACATTCAGCTTTACAAATAACAAAATACCTCTGGTGAAAAAGGCTCATAATGATTTAGCTTTTCTGGATCTGTAACAGAGTGATTGTAGCATTGCTGCAATATATGTTTCAACTGTTTCATGCTTGGCTGTTTATTGAATTGTTTTTGTTTTTGTGATCCTTTGACCTGGAGGCAAAATGAAAATGTAAAAAAAAAAAACAAATTCATTACTTACAGGATTTTCTAGTTTTTTAGATAATTAAAAAGTGTGGTTAAAATATTTTCTGTTCATTTTTAAATTGGAGACTAAAATATACAATAAAGTAGTTTTCTCTCTTATGTAAAATATTCAAATTTTATATCATTTGAATTTAGCATATAACTAACTGATAGCAACCCTCTATAGGAACAGGACCAAGCCAATCGAACAAAGTAAGAAGGTTGTTAGTTATCTTTACATAATTACTTCCTTAACATTATTACTTCATTATTTTGATGAGATCCTTCAAAAATTGTGTGAAATTTATAAGCTAAAATTTAATAAGAGTATTTGTTCAAATTAAAATGAGCTAACAAATATTTTAAATACTGAGACAAACATATGTACTTACAAGCTGACGTATACCGTCAACAGCTTTGTTGTATCGGTCACACAAACTTCTTGTTTGTTCAAAATCATAACTAAAAAGATTTAAAATTACTAATCATAAAATGGTAGAAGAAGAATAAAATATTTTTTTTAAAAAACAATCATAACTAATTAGCAGTGAAATTATTGACCATCTAACACAAAAGACAAATTTAATACAATGAAAACTTTATTTACAAAGATGAAGGAATTGTTATATGAAGTAATCAACATTTACTTTCAACAAAATCCAGATAGAAATAGAAATTTTAAATAATTAACAAAAGAGGAAGGAAACTGAGAAAAATATAAGAACATTGTTATATATTAATTTAGTATAAGTATTATACTAACCTGGCAATGTCGTCATTTTCCTTAAGTATTCTTGTGTCTAATGGTATTTTTAGCTCAGGAAAATCCTCACAAACCAACCTAAATTTAACGGAAGTATCTGATTAACATTTTGTGGCACATTTCTTATTATGGGAAAAATTATGAGAAGCATAGAATAGTAATCCTCATAAAAGGTAACAATTTGAATAATTAAAAAGGCATGATTGAAGAATTGTTATTAGTGTGTGCCAGTATTCATTAATCCACTAGCTAATGTACATTTTAAGAGGCTAGTTTTATTTACATAGAACTAACTTGCTGATTCTTGAGTATTCTGGTATTATTAACAAGTCTGCAAATAATTATTAACTATTGACATGAAAATCATTTTACAACTGGCACACCAACCCCTTATTACATTTAGAAACATTTTTTAAGTAACATTGTTAAGAAATACAAAATCCTATTTGACATTCTTGAACCCTCCCCTCAATGGGTGAGTGACCTAATGGACACAAATGAGTTAGAACCAATGAGTTCCATCATTATTGTTGACAGATAAAATTTGTGTCTCTTTAAACTTTGCCTTCATCTTAACTATAAAGCTCAAATGACCTCTGGCAGAATAGTTTTTTAGTTTTTTAGTGATAAACAGGCATGTAGAAATGTGTTCTTGTTTAAATCCTTTAACTCTAAATATATCAACATTGTGCAATATTTTATGGTTTTAATTTTTGTACTTAAACCTAAATTAATGGGAGAAATCTTAATATTTATTAATTCTAAGATAACTCTTTGATTTCTTAACAAAACGTTTTAACTAACGTAAAAAGCAAAGAACAAAAAAAATGCTAATTTTTATATCTGAAAAAAATAGATGATTTACAAAAAAAAAGAAAAACTATCAAATTTGTATATATGTTTGTGGTAAGGCTTAGGGTTTATGTTTGTTTATGTTGACATTTAAAGTTATAATTGTGGTTTGGGTTAGGTTTATATATTTTAGGTGGAAAATTTAATATATTCCTGAAACCAGAGCAAGGCACACCCTGTTGAATAAACACGCATGCCACAGTCCTTTAAGGGTAAATTTTTCACAAAGGCCAGTTTACAAATAAAACTTAACCTGAAAAAATGTTAGAAATAAGTTCTCTATGCTTGGGGGTCATTCATAAATGACATAACACTGATTTATACCTCCCCCCCCTACATGTCACAAAAAGCCAGACCCCCCCTAAAATGATGTCACACCTCAGTCTACAACCCCCCCCCCTCTCAAAATCAGAGTTTCTTCCAGCCCCCCCCCCCCCCCCCCCCGAACGAAATGAAATTTATATAATTTATATAGAAAATATATACTTTTAACAGTGCCCCCCCCCCCCCCCCCCAGAAACACTGCTCAAAATTGATGTTGAATTTTTCTTAAAACATCGATATTTTTCCAAAATCTTGTCAGAATTCTGTCAACATGTAGTATTTTGATCAATTCCTATTACAATTTATTTAAAATCGTTTTCTAACGGCTAAAACTCATTTTCTAACATTGGTTTTTTGTAATGCAAAAAAATGCACACACCTCACAAAATTACGGACCCTCCCTCCCCCTACGACTGTGACGTCATTTTTGGACGACCCCTTGCAGCTTTTAAAACATTAACTCTTAAAATAAATTTAGGAGATTTTTGTTGGCTTAAGTAATTTTTAAAAAGTTTTTATAATGTCAACAATAATGACGGAAGGCTTTTGGTCTAAGGAAACCAACGCATGCCTAATGATCTCTCCTAGATCTGGGTCACCAAACTGACCTTGAATACGATTGCATTGTTGATGTATTTATTTTACCCTACTAGATTCTAGCATCTCGATCTATCTTTATTCTACAGATTTCCCCCCCCCCCCCCAGATTTGTCCTGCGATGTTACAGCTCTGCGACCTTTCGATTTTATACAAAAAAAGTGGTGGGGGGGGGGGGTATACGGGACGGCGCATAGAACTAACCCAGAACACACCGCCGCACTAGCCTAGACTATTGATCCACGCAGACGATCTTGGTCTCATTCTTGTCTCGTGGCCTCGTTCCTCTCAACACCGAGTTCTCGACCAGGAAAAAAAATAGTAGCCTATATCTCTTCGAATTTAGTTGACAAATATAGATCTACTAACAGATCAAAGGGCATTTGATTATAAAATCCTATTTTGATTCATAAAGGAGAGGTGGGAAGAAATACCACGCATAAGATGATTAGCATCATTGACAATTTCATACCCCAGTTATTTAGAAGAACAATAAATAGGCGGGGCATGGGCGACCCGTTCGCGGTCGTTTCGGTGACATTTTTCTCCAAATTAAAAATGCGAACTGTGACCTATTTAGATGCATAATTAAAACAATGAGGAAGCGGGTTAAGCAGGTCAATGTATACAAGTAAAACATGTAGGCTAGGTCTATGCATTAACTCTTTAATATAAATAGCATAATAAGCATAACAGATGCGAGAAATTATTATGCTACAAGATTTAATAACGAAGTATAAAAGCTCTCGGTAGATCTTACCATTACCCAAATAAATTTAAACGACATAGATGCAAGTTAGACCTAGAGCTACAATCAGTGGCGGCGCCAGGTTATTTAGCGCCCTAGGCAAAACCTATTAAAACGCCCCCCCCCCCGCAATTTTTTTTCGACCCCCCATATTATATATATATATATATATATATATATATATATATATATATATATATATATATATATATATATATATATATGATTGTGTGTGTATGTTAGAATATTACTTTAAAATTCTGTTTAGGATCTTGTCGTGCCAACAATTAATTTACTTTGAAAATCTAAATCTCACCCTGGCTAATGAGATTTCTAATTAAAAGTGAGAGAAAACAAGACATAGACCTATTTAAAAATCGAAATTGCACAGGCGCCGTCCCAAAGGAGACTCCAAACGAGGTAGATATTAAAATATAAAGGGTCATTACTAAAAATTATACACAGTAGAAATGAAGAAATTTAACTGCTACTTGGCATTACCGACTTATTTAATTGTTTTCTATACTAATTATGTGACACCAAAATAAAAAGTCAAAGTGACTGGTAAAAAGCGCCCCGACCTTTCTTAGTGAGGGAGGTTGGTGGCGCATTTTCCCCAAAGTGAATAACTATATATAGGCCTAATTTAAAGATGGGGTGCAAAATAGATAGTTCGTCCTGGGCACCTAAATAGATCGCTACGCCTTTGTATATTATCCTGTCTAAAGTTAATATAATGTAATCAGAAATATTAATTTTTATGTACTTTTTACTAATCGAGATTACACATTTTTGCGCCCCTCTATGGATAGCGCTCTAGGCAACCGCCTAGTTCGCCTTATAGCAGTGGTTCCCAACCTTTTTCGAGTGGCGACCCCCTTTTATAAAAATTAAGTGACCCGCGACCCCCATAGAATTAAAAAGCCGAAATTAGTATGGAAATCAATAAGCACTAAAATAAGATTTTCTAGTAGACTTTCAATATGAACTACTCTTGATAACTGTTTTAATACCATGAGTAAAATTGCATATAATTCACTAAACATTCGAGGTTAATTTTTTTTAAGTCTTTTTTTTTGTTAACGCCAACCTATGTCATTATCATTATCGTAATTTTGTTTTTAATCGAAATATAGTGTTCAAAATAAAATTATATTCTCGAAAAGTCAATCAATTTTACGTTTGGATATAAATGGTTAATACTACACCAAAATTGTGTCTCAAGTTTTTCATCTTCCGCGGAATCATTCTACAGATTAAAGAATTCATCTTGTAATTCATCGGAAATGCTGGCAACATCAAGGGAAGAAGAGAATGGATAATGCGTCAATGCAGATTCTTTTTTTCAGCTCAGAAAAATAGCGCTGCATTTCGATTTCAATAGATTCAAGATGCCCAGAAATTTCTTCTTTCAAAATTTTATTTATCTTACAATTAGATTCATCTACCACACTGCAGAGTTTCTCAAATTTACAATATTTCCAAGATTTATTTTCTTCGCCGATATTGCAGCTTTGATAAAAATGCCCCGAGATTATCATGGAAAGTGATAATATTCGTTCATTTTCCCTGAAGCTTCAGGTTATGCTAATGTTGATGTTCGAACACATCTGCTAGGTATGATGCTCTCTCCAACCACTCTATGTCGTTTTAAGTATACCAAAAGGTCTTGTTTCCTTTGCATTTCCAAGAACAATTTGATTTCAGATTTCAATTCAAAAACACGATTCACACCAATTCGTTTGACAGCCAGCGCGCTGTAGAGCAGAACCTCGTGATCTTTATTCAGGTCTTTGCTCAGTTCTTTGAAGGCTCCAGATTTTATATAATTTACGATTTATACTAGCAATGGAGTCATGATGGCGATTGGTGAGGGCAGTGGTTAGGGAGCTAAATCTTTTCTGCTTTCTGAAAGCCCGATTTTGACCTAAACATAGATGGTGGACCATCCGTACAATCACTCACAGCTGTTTTAACCCATTTTAATCATCCAATTTAAAATAAAACGTATTTATTTTCTCCATGCTATCTTCACAAAAGAGCAACTATTCTTTGCTATCATCTGAATAAATATAGACAAAGACCAGCAACTGCGAACACGAACTCGCGTCTTTTGATTTATCAACTTGAAAAGCAAACAATGGTGAAAGCTTAATTTCAATAAAAATGTGTTATTTAACATCTACGGACATGTAAGAATTAACTTCACCATCTTCAACATGCAGCGTTTGATGAGATTTTCTCCTATTGTGTTTTTTTTTTTTTTTTTTGCTTGGCATTTTCTGTCGCGACTTCATGTGATGCTTGCACTAATGCTGTGTTTCCTTGGTGAAAACTTCCTGTTCGATCAAGTCTCTGACGTTTGCAACAAGCTTCATACCGACGAAAGAACTCTATATCTTTTTTGGTGCGTTCCGAATGACTCGTGTCAAATGACGTTTTAGTTTTGAAGATTTCATAAACTCGTGACTGAGAACAACTTTGTACAGTACGCTTTGCTTCTTCTCTATTCCGTTTCCAGTGATGTTAGTAAAGCCGAATTTCAAAAATTCTTCTAAATATTTATGTTTTGTTTCAAATTACTAAGGTTTAGTATACCAGTTGGCGACCCCCCAGAAAGCCCTTCGCGACCCCCAGGGGGGTCGCGACCCCCAGGTTGGGAACCCGTGCCTTATAGGTAGCGCCGGCCCTGGCTATAATATCAGACTCTGATACACTGATAGGTAAAAATTCATTTAAAACGCCCGCGCGGGCATTGGGAGGGGTGAGTCAGAACAGAAGTCAGTTTGTGGACTGGATGAGTTCTGGGTACAACTGGGCATTTGCACGTTCAGTACATCAATGTACTTATTGGTTAGGAAACACGATTTTCATTTGTTTGCACACTAGTCCTACCTAGCTATTTTTTTTTTGTTAAAGTTAAATAGAACTACGAAAGGTCAGAAATTCAAAATCGAACTTTGAATGTCGCAAATCAAAGACATCAATTTAATATATTTGGCATAGATTAGCTAAAAAAAAAAAAGAGAACACGAACGCGTATACTGCAACGTTCTGAAATCAAATTATTAGTAGTAAAAATAATAGGGAAAAAACAAAGGCCTTGTCTGCAACAAAGATAATTTTATAGCGCCCTCGTGCGTCTTTCTAACCAACCAGCAAACAGCAGCTGAGTATAGAGCTGTGCGCCCAGCCATGAAAGACCTGCCGTCAGTGGCACACCAATTATCTATTTAGATGCCACCTGTACCCCAGCCAGTTGCTGAGGAAATGATACAACAAAGACCAGCGATACGAGTCAAAGGAAATAGCTGACTAGGCAAGAGAGTGGGGTGGGGGGATGACGGCACGTTCAATAAATCAATATCATGCCCTAACTAGTAGGGCCGTCCGGCATCCAGTACGAACGAAAAGGGATAACTAGAATTGTACACACAACAAAGCTAAGGTTATAGGAGTGAATGAGGTGGATTCATCAGCGCTTTGGGGTGAAACATGCTGTCAGAGCACTTATAGAAAAAAAAGAAAATTATAGCTGTCTTTAAAAGACGTGATTCCATCTGCCTTTTTTACTTTCTCGTATATACGTAGTATAGAGAAAGTATTGTAATCGTGCAAAAAAAAATCACCTCACTGATACGGAAAAACATAATTTTGCAATCTTGTCCGTATGTCTGTGTGTGTGTGTGTGTGTGTCTGTGTGTGTGTCTGTCCGTGTGTAAACACGATAACTTGAGTACCGTTACAGCTAGGTTGATGAAATTTCATATATAAGTATTTTATCAAAATCGTAGATCCGTATCAACTTTTGAGCGATTTCCGATAACCGGAAGTGGTACTTTTCCTACTTTGAATTTTTTTAAAGCCTATAACTTGAGTACTATTTCAGATAGATAAATGAAATTTCACATGTAAGTAAAAGATCTAATTCTCTACCTTCTGTTAAATTTTGAGTAATTTCCGTTGACAGGAAGTAGTAATTTACGCTACTTCCGATTTCTCAAAAAACTAATGTAAATTTTAAAAGTACTACTAATATTGCGCACTATTATGCGCTTTTTTATTTCGCGTTCACTTGGTGTGCAATTAATTTGTCTACGAGATTTTATTCTATTTTTAAAACTTTAAGTATTTAAAATGGATTTAAAATCATGTCTATAGCCCGAGTTCCCATCCCCTGTTATTTTATATAAAAATATTCGAGAAAGTTTAGGGGAGATCACTACCGGTTTATTTAAAATTCATATTTGTTGTATTGAATTTGTGGTTTTGTGTGTGTGTGTGGGGGGGGGGGATTTAGGTAGAATTTTAGTTAGATCCTTTTTTATAAAATACTCTAGACTTTAGGTTTTCATAATATTGACAATTCTGTAAATTTAGAATGTAATACATACTGATACACCACCCAACTCTGATGGGTACCTAACTCACGTAACTGAAAGTAAAGGCGGCTGGGCATAGTGCTGACCACACTATCTCTTCATATGCCGAGGTCACAGAAACAAGTGAACTCTACTTCACTTGCCCCATAGACCGTCAGGTTTTAAAAGGGAACTTTACTTACATACTGATACTATTTTTGTAGTAGAAATAGTATATGTTGTGTATGTTCTGTTAAGCTTTCCAATATATTTTCATTGTTTTCTTTCTGCTTAAACCAATCTTACACTTAGCAATTATTGTTAGCCATGATGGTGTAAAAAGCTATTATACTCTCACATGATGCTATTCCATTATTTCATTTCTGTACATTTTCATTGAATCGCCTTGTGTTGTTTGCCAGGAGAGGGAAAGCAAGCTGTTTTTGTTTTGCTTACTTTATTTTTGTAACCAGCCGTGTTATTGAGGAATGGCAGGTGATGCAAGTTAATTTTTAGAATCAATTTGTATACACTGTTGTTTTGAAGGTAGCTGTATGTAATGCTCTTAAAATATTTTGTAAACAAACATACATATCTGCCTTAACATTTACTTGGCTATTGATGGCTGCAGCAAAGCCTAGCCAACAATGGCTAATATATATACACAAACAAATATGCATTTATGTACACACAATATATTATCAACCCTGTATTTTGAATGTGTGACAATATTTTTTAAAACTGATTCATTTGAATATAAACACTGCCTGTAATTAAAGTGTAATATTTTACTTGAACTTAGTCGTTATGGTGCAGGTTCGTCCACACTACCACCCAAGCGCCCTGGTTTGGCTGTACGAAAGTCTTGAATGTATGTTTGTTACAGTGAGGCAGACACCTCTTAGAGACCACTCAAGTGTCAGGGGCGCCGCAGGCCCCACATGGGAGCCTCTGGTTTGGTTTAAATATCATTGTAGGCTGCTCTTTAAAATGTAAGTAGGTGCCATAGGGCTAAGAGGGGAGCCCCACATCACCAGGCTGCAGAAGACAAAGTGGCTATACTGATGACAGACTTGCACACTACCTGGCGGCTTATACTATAGATACATACACCCTTTTAATTTTAATCATTGCAAATTTGAAAATGTCGAGTTTTCTATTGTTCAATTGTTCACATAATTCAGTTATAATAATAATCACTGCTTTGTAAGGTGGGACTTGGTGACATAGGAACTTAAACAGCAACAAAATTCAACTCTGTTAAAATCTCCAGTGGAGAGTATGCCATATACAAAACCCTTCTCTCCTAATTTTGCCTCTTTCTGCATTTTTCAACACAAGTGTTTTCAGAGCAACCTCTTTTTTGTATCCATGTTGATTCAATAATGACTTGTTTGGTAATACTTGATTCTTTCCTCAACAAATGGTCAATCCATCCAAAACATTTTCCGAATTTCTTACTCCACAGCGATTTGTACTGTTGTGTTAAGTACTTTATATTTAATATTCACTGTACGCAGCAAGTTATAAAATATAGCAATCTAATCACTAGCTTTATGCATTGTACAATAAAGTAGAATTAAAAATGTACAAGTTGATATTAGCTTTTTTGCTTACAGCTCAGTATATTTTTAATCACTCAAGAGCCAAGAAACATTCCTGATACTGAGTTTTCTAACACCTACATTTCTATTACATAGGTTTATTTTGTAGCCACAATGTAAGAGGAATACATAATTACCTTATCGTGTCCACTATTTCCTCTGGTCCTTCTTTACCTTCCTGGAATATAAATAATTAAAATAAACATTTTAAGACGCAAAAATATCAAAATAAAGCAAATAGGTATAAATATCTAATGATATCTACAAAGCAAACGGGTGTTGGGAAATTATGAGATGCGAAAAGCGAAATGGCGAGGCGGGAAAATGCGAGACATACCTAAGGAATTAAGGGTAAATAGCGAGACATTTTGCGAAATAAAGTATTTTTCATGCTTTTTTCATATTTATTTAAGTTATTTTTTTTGTTTTAAAATAAACAAGCATGTAGCCATACCCTTTAACAGGAGTGTTGTATGTTGTTATTTTTTATCTAGAATTTATTATATATATTATATATAGTTTTAACAATGTAAACCAAATGTCTTTGAAGTCTGCACCAAATACCACGGGTGCGGTAAATTTTTCGCAGAAATCTTTGCATTTTAACACCACCTAGCATAAGTATCGGGTTGTGGTAATATGCGAGACAAAAAGTCACGTGACTGATCGTTTTCCCCGCCTCGCCGTTTCGCAACACCCAAAGCAAACTAAATACCACTGCATGATATCAAAATTGAATCAAAATAAAACAATTCAGATTAATATTATTTAGGGCCTTTTAGTCTTTAATAACAGTTGTCATTACTGGCAAATCCAGAAATAACATCAAAATATATTATTTAGTTGTCCATGCCCCCCCCCCCCCATTTACAATATCACTAATTACTTAGGCCTCAGGCTAGATAGGCCAACAGTTTTTTAAAGTTTAAAATGTGGGCCCTCATCTGTTGCATTGTTCCACAACCTGGACAGGGTCTTGCATGCTCTACTATGACATGACATATGGTAACCTACTGCTGGACTAAAGTAAAGTAGACAATGAGCAGGAAAGGCAGTGACACAGGTCAGTAAGAGTATAGGCTGAACATGAAGAGATATGTTCATGGTGGCTACAACTACAAATAATATTATGGGGTCATCCATTAATGCTGTCCACACTGTATAGTGCCTGGGGTCTAAAAATAAATGTATTTCTACAGATGGGTGTGGGATGGATTAGGAAAGGGGGGGGGGGGGCCTAGAAATCTACAATTATAATATAGATCTATCTAACTAATATCTGGAGATGTAGCCTCAGCCTGTGCTTATCAAAAATATTAGTCTGTATTTAAAATACATAGATCTAAAAATAGGCCTGCTAGTCTAGATCTACTGTCGTAATCACTAATCAAATCATAAATTTCAGATGATTATAGATACCGGTGTCCAATAATGGAATCTTTTTTAAAAAAAGGGGTGCCGGGTTGTTTTTATTGTGATCTCGACTAATTTAATGGTTAGAAATTAGGGTTAGGCGTATGGAAGGACCAGGGTTGGGGTTAGCATTGACATTAGCCAGCCATGTGTGTATTATTTTGTTAACTACCAGTAACTAACCTAACACCCCTTTTTACAGGAGATTCCATTATCGGATGCCGGTATAAACATTCTCTTATAGATACCGGTGCCCGATAGTAGACTCTTCCATAAAAAAATAGGTATGTTGGGTAGCTAGTATTAGGCCTATTGTTATCTCGACTAATTTTATGGTTAGAAATTAGGGTTAGGCGTATGGTAGGACCAGGGTTGGGGTTAGGGACAAGTCACAGGGTTAGCATTGACATTAGCCAGCCATGTGTGTATTAAAAAGGTAGGGTTGTCGGCATCCGCCGAGTTCGCGGTAAAAACATGACCCGAAATCGCCCATTACTTTCTGATACCGGACCCACGAGATTTGGTTTTGCATACTAATAAGTTTTTAATTTATGGTAATTAATTAAGTTTAAAAGGTCATTTCCTAAGGTTAATTAAAAAGTAGAGTGGTTGTCCCTTAGTTTTAATGGCTTTGCGACCTGATTGCATGCTGTCTCTGCTTTGGTCTTCCCCCCTGTATCAAGGTTAGTTTCAAATACGTTGGAATCTCGATTTTTTAAAAGATTCCTCTAGATGAGAGTAGATTACTGATCAGACATATCTTAAGTAATTGGAAATGAAATTTGTTTTTGGATATTTTGACTCCGACATTAGTTATACCCCTCCGAACGTAGTCACTGTATGTAGGTCACGCTGCCACCATTGTTATATTTTTTCATCCCGATCTTCCTGCCTTTAAGTTTGATCAACTAATAACAGCAATCTTATGGCATGTGCCAACAAATCTAATTTTTTATTTCAAAATATATTTACATACCCATCTTTAATTTTTTCAGCTCTAGTTCTATCTAGTTTTCTAGAATATGTTTTTCCTAAAAATCCAATTTTGTCAGACTAGACTCTAGACTGACAAGAGTCAGACCTAGATCTAGGTTACCTGTCTGTTGCTATACACTAACATTGTGCTAACTGTAATTTTAAGTATTCAAGTTCTACTTACCCTTAGATATAGTTATATGCTGAAAATCAGAATCCATACACAATTCACACATAAAAACATTGATCTGATAACTTCATTTCACTTATTACAAAATGGCTTTTATATGGACTCTACTTCACCTGCCCAAAATAACAAGGCAGTTATAGACACATTACAGTGTTCATGTCATTTACTTTAGATTTCTGACTATGGAGTTCTTTCATTCACTGTATTTATATAAAATATTGCTTTAGAAACATTTTCATATTTGCGCAGCAGTTTTATAACAAAATGGCTTAAAGATGGACTCTACTTCACCTGCCCAAAATAATGAGGCAATTATATGCACATAACAGTGTTCAAGCCATTTACTTTAGATTTCTAACTTTGTAGTTCTTTCATTTGCTGTATTTATATAAAATATGGCTTTAGAAACATTTTCATATTTGCGCAGCACACAGTTTTTTGGGGTTATGGGAGGAAGCCAACACAAAAATATAAGTTCTGTATTATTTTTATTAATTTCAACAGCATTTACAAGTTCTATATATCATCCTAGTTAAACTCTGCAAATATGAACAAAATACAACTGCAAGTAAAATAACTATGCTCAATTTATTCAGGTATACCATGACTTGTCACAATTGGCCAATGCAAAAGCAAGGGGATTCCACCCCTCACAAAAAAATTCGCCAAAAAAAAACTATTTGAGCTAGACAGAAAATCTTTTTTGTTTTGTTTTCATATAGTTGAGCTCTACAAGAATATGTAATTTTTATTTTTATATGATGATTAGTGTTTTTTCACTTAATCCCTAGTATTATTTAGTTAACTACCAGTAACCTAACACCCCTTTTTTAAAGAAGATTCCATTCATCAGGCCTATCGGCCTATAGGTTACAGGTATAAAATTCTCCCGTATCAACTTCCAGATCTCTGGTCTAGATTTCTAGCGATGGCATTGTGCCTTGTTGTAACAACGTAATGTATTAATGTAATGTTACAATTTAAATTTGTAAAATTATGAATAGGGCAATGCCATAGGCCTAGCTACTAGAATCTAGATCTACTGCAAATTCAAAGCAATCGTACACGATCTAATAATAAATTCTAAGAAATTAGTGAAGTACATTGAAATTTAAATCTAGATAGATCTAGATCTAGTTAGATTGCTAGATCTAGATATCTAGACCAGAATAAAAGACAAGAAAAGGTGTGGGATGAGGAGGTAGTCAAGACAGGACAGTGGTACACAACCGTGCCGCGATCAGTGCGGTATCTGGCACATCACTGAACAAATTATTCGACTAAGTAAAAAATAACTCACCGAAGTTGCAACGGGCCATTTTAATATTAAGGGCTCTGCTCCAACTGGACTATGCAACTTCAACTTTTGCGCCATATTTCCACCTTTCTATTAACTCAAACTCTTCCATGAAATGGTCAAATTCTGAAAAATAATTTTCACAACTTGACCATTTCCACTCTCACAATTGACCCACATTTGGCGTCGGAAGTCTCGTACAAACTCGCTCTATAAATAGCCTAAATGTCAATAGTCACACGTCTTCGCCTAGTTTTGTGATTGGCTTAAAATTACTTTCGGAATCCCTTTCTTTCTTCCTTCGAGCTAGGACCTAGCCTAGGCAAACTTAGGCCTTATATTAAAATGTAATGACATTTTATGCTTTTAGATGTTAAAATTAACGTACTAAAATAAGCCCACCTTCGAAGCAATATGTTGATCCAATATATATTATAAAACGTTAAAAATATGGTTGTAGATAGGGAACTACATTCTTTTCAATGCGTCTTATTTTTTGTTGATTAAGCATCCATCAATTTCGCCAATTTACAGAATAGCCATTCTGGTTGTTATTTTTTAAATTCTTTTTGTAGTATTTAATTTTATATTTAAACATAAAAAAAATGCGACATTTTAAAAACATTATTTGAATATGCCTACTTTAAAAAACCTGGCATAGAATTTTTGTGTGACCCGGAACTTATTATTTTAAATGGCGGCTAATTATAAACTATAAACATTAGCAGTAGACTGTACTGTAGACTCTAAACTCACAATAATACTTAAAAATAAAATAGAATGCAGTCTTGAAAGTAGACTTCTTGTCATTACTTTAAGGTTTAGTGTGTGTAGATCTACATGTTTTAATAATGGTATGTATTGTTATTAGTTGTTAAATTATATTAAAAATTCATTAGGGCCTAAAAAAAAAGTAAGTAAAGAAAAAAGAAAGAGTGAGTTAGGCTAAGTTAGGTAGAACTGTTTGTTACTGTTACACTCACTACTGTGTACTAGTACTGTACTCAACTGTACTGTTACAGTGTTACTGTGTGTCAGACGTGCCTACCCCTTTCAGCCAAAAGTTAGAAAGTCATGCCTAAAAACTAAAACTAAAAAGAGGAAATTTGTAGCCAAAAAGAGGAACATGGACGCTACTTTACTAAATCAAAAATGAAAATAAATAGGCCCTATAATTATAATGACTGACATTAGTAAGCTTCTAGTCCTACTATTATACTACTATATAACTAGTCTCTAGGCTACATTTAAAATTTAAATACTGCTTATCATTTAATGTCCGCTTACATTTTTTTTTAAAGTTAACCAGAAACCGCCCCCCCCCCCCCCCCCTAATAAAAACCATAGCTTTAACATAACATTATTTAGGCATTTCGACTTCCGCTGTTTCGATTCGGTACGACCACATCCTGACTTTTTCATCATACTTGTTGAAATTCGCCATTTTTTAACATGTTAATTCTCGCAATCGGAATCGAAGAATAAAATGTATTCGATGTGAATATTTGAGTTGAATTTCATCTTTTATACATACTAATAAATGAATTAGCTCCCGTTTTACATTGTCCGATACCGAAAGCGATCACCGATAATAGCAAATATTTGTCGAAATGCAGAACTGGCGCATTGACAACTAAATTTCACATATAAATAATCCTTTAAGTTGCATGAAAATAGGCTTAAATAGCATGCCAACCATTTGGATAAATAGAAATGTCAATTTGAAGGGTTTTTAAGCACGGGCCAGTGAGGAGTAGCGCGATAAAACTCGTAGGGGTAGGAACGAGAAAGCATGCGTAATTTCAAAATGGCGGCAGGGTTACGAGATATTAATAGATATGCGCATACGATGTTTTTTAATAGCTGTTTGTTTTTAAATGGGCTTTAAAATAAATATAGAATCTACTGTAGATATAAATTATTGGATTAAAAATGGAAAGAATGTAATTAGGCCTAATTACTAATTGCTGCCTAAATAAATTATAAAATTTTAAATTAGCCAGCAGATTTTTATTAACCTTCTTAATACCAGGTTAACTAGATCTAGCAAACTAGCATTAACGAATTGCAGATAAATACTAAATAGGCATTTTTAGGTAGAAAAATTATATATTTATTGTAAACAGTTTTTAAAAAATAGAATTAGATCTAGATCTAAATGGAAATGAAAACACTAAAACAATAATGGGTCTAGAGATGTGTAATAATATTATATATATACTAGCGTACCTGTCCCCGCGCGTTGCCGCGGGAATAGAAGATAGTCCGACGAAATATATAAGAAGGTATTCATCCATGCGTTACCAATCCTATATTCTTAGACTCGTGACCTTGTTTTCTAAAAGTAAGTTATTTAAATGAAAACAATGCCTGCGCTTGGATAAAAAATACCGGGACACGGGTTTACCTACACTACCGCGTGAAAACCTTATGTGTACATTAATCACTCACCGAAATAATGAGGTAGAACACACTTCGGTGACCACCCATGTGTCAGGGACGTAGAGGGGCGCTCTCAGGAGCCCCCCCCCCCCCCCCCCCCGATTACACTATCGCATAGGCGCAGAGTACGGCCCCTGGCTCCTTAAAACTAACAGGCGCCATCGTGCTCATAGGATAACCCAGAGTACCAAATAGCATCCTGTAAACAATGATGCACATTTCATCATTCGCTGAAGTGACACAAATGAACAGGATTTTTTTTCTCTAACACGTAAAAATTATTTGACGTGTTTTAAACATCAGTGTGACTGATGCAATATGGTAGCGTTACTAATGGTCTATTATTAGATGCTCGATCTCAATTTCTGACTGGATCGTCTAATAATAGATACTTATTGCATCATTCGCAAAGTGACGAAACTCTACAGTAGGCTCCTCATATTCAAAAAGTTATTTTTTCATCTTTCGCAAGGTGACGAAACTGTACAGAAGGATTTCCTCGCGTTACAAAGTTATTTTTTAGAAGCCTGTTGTAGCTTTACCGCTGAATATAGTAGTACCCCTTACTCGCTATGCAGGACGCTCGATTAACGGATGCCAAGTGCCAACATAGTCGCTCTAAAACTTTAGGCGCCAAACCGTGTATTGACGAAAATTGTACCCTACATGGCGCCGCCCATAAGAAACTTTAGTTTTCTTTTTCGCAGAAATATTCTCAGGAGTATTCTCATCTACTCCATAAAGTTTCATGGCACTCGGATGAACTGCATCCGAGTTTTATTTTTTATATACCGTGTATAGAGAAAAAAATCGCTCTCCCTCTGGGGCGCCGCCCTTGCAATATTAAATTCTTTTTTTACAGAACCCTACCATTGAGTGATCTAATCATCTCCCCAAAGTTTCATGGTACACGGATGAACGGCGTGAAACCAAAATAGACTTATATTTTTATAAACCGCAAAATAGAGAAAAATCGCACCCTCCCGTGGCGCCGCCCTTACGAAATTAAAAAAGGAGTTTTTTTTTTAAAGAAACCTTCCCTGGAATGTTCTAATCAACTTCCCAAAGTTTGATGGCGATCGGATGAACGCCGTTAAACCGCAATCGACGTTTATTTTTATATACCATATATAGAGAAAATTGCACCTTCCTGTGGCGCCGCCCTTGCAAAATTAAAAATTATTTTTTACAGAACCCTTCCCTAGAGTGGTATAATGAACTCCCCAAAGTCTCATGGCTATAGGATGAACGATGCCAAACCAAAATCGACTTTTATTTTTATATACCGTATATAGAAAAAAACAAATCGCGCCCTGTGGGGGCGCCACCCCTGCGAATTTGAAATTTTTTTTTCCGCAGAAACCTCCCCAGGAATATTCTCAACAACTTCCCAAAGTTTCACGGCGATGTGATGAGAGGTGTAGTAATGCATAAAGGACACACAAACACACAGACATACATTGCTTTTTATATATATAGATAGGCTATATATATATATATATATATATATATATAGGCCTATATATATATATATATTATTACACATCTATATATATATATATATATATATATATATATATATATATATATATATATATATATATATATATATATATATATATATAAACTATTAGGCCTTAATGTAAATACTGACAGGCCTATCTATAGTATCTAGATCTATGAAGTACTATAAAGGGCCTAAATTAAAAAATAATAATGCCCAATTTTTCAAGCTGCACTGCATTACAGTTTTAGTTATAGGCAAGTATAATAGAAAGAAAACATGAACACTTTAATTTATGTCATTTAAGAATTTATCAAAGGATACATCAACTTCACTAAACATTTTATAAATAAGAATACTGTGAAATGTCAATCTTTGAGTTTTAGCACACCTCAACACTTTTCATCAGAAACATTACAAGAACCAAAATTTTCTAAATTAATAATAAGATTTTTACCATGTCATACACGGACACAAATCCAATGTTTATGGCAAATCGTTAAGTATCTTGATCATATTGTGCTGTATTTGACTTGTAAGTTCTAACTCTATACATTACCTGTACAATATGTATACTAGCATTCTTATTACTAACACCAGAATCAATATGTAAAGTTTAATCTTTATTTTTATAGTAGCAACAAAGAAGTGCAACATATTAGCCTGTAGTTAATCATCATAGTCTAATTGCGCTGTACCATATTCAAGTTCACTATTTATAGTTTTCCTCTAGCTATGTTTATTTTACTTGCATGATTGTATTTTTTACATGCTCTAGTCCTAATATATAAAGTTTCATGATGGTATATGGAATAGCAACCTAGCTGTGCAGTCTGGAAATCCTCTTATGGCAGTCACTATAGAACAGTGCCACACCCCTTAATTTAACTTTATTATTTTTAGTTACCTCTTTTCTAATTTTTATTTTATTTGTAGACTTCTATTGCCTATATCATTGAGTACAAATGTGCAAAGTTTTATCATTATATCTTTAATAGCAACATTGGTATGCAAGTTTAAAGCCAATCACACGTCTGGAATGCAGGTTACAATGAAACATAACAAGTTAAACACATAACTTTGAAAATTCATATAAAAAAAACTATTAGGCCTAGAATGATAAATTTGATATTTTTATCAATGGGGTATATTACAGTATTAATCTGGGTCCATTTTATCATTCTATGATAATTAGGAAAAATTTACCAATAGGCCTACATTATTGATTTGATCATTTATGCCTTGCTATGTTCTAGGCTATATTAATATGAATAACAAATGCTGAAGGCTTCATCATCTATATATATAAAGCAAAGTTGTCGGGTGCCCGAAAGGGCACTTCCCGGCGCCGCAGGCGCGTCAAATTTGGCACGATGGTGCCTTGGGGCGATAGAACACGAGGGCCGGTGACGGTTGGCCGAAAAGTCTACGGAGAGGGGGTCAAAACTGACCTCGACTGACCGGCGCCTTATATGGGCTATATTACGAAAAAAAATTTCCTCCGACGACCCCCCTTGATATTTTGTGAGGTGGTAGGAGAACGCCTTGGGGTGTTACAAAAAACTCGCCATGTCCGGGAAAAATCGGGAAATGGGTCAAAACTGACCAGTCGTATTTCCCTATATAATCTTTGTATTTTATGGGAAAAACAGAGGGTCATTTCAAAACGGATTTTAGGGCACTTACCCTCTTTACATCTGGCTAATTTTTGGCATGTTTATAGGTAAATGGCTTGGCCGTAGGGCAGACCTGTCGGTCTCACTCAAAGCCCTCGACGAGGGCTAAAAAGTGACCGCGAGTGAAATTCTCTTTATATGAGCTCTATTACGAAAAAAAATTTCCTCCGACGACCCCACTTGAAATTTTGTGAGGTGGTAGGAAAACGCCTTGGGGTGTTACAAAAAACTCGCCATGTCCGGGAAAAATCGGGAAATGGGTCAAAACTGACCAGTCGTATTTCCCTATATAATCTTTGTATTTTATGGGAAAAACAGAGGGTCATTTCAAAACGGATTTTAGGGCACTTACCCTCTTTACATCTGGCTAATTTTTGGCATGTTTATAGGTAAATGGCTTGGCCGTAGGGCAGACCTGTCGGTCTCACTCAAAGCCCTCGACGAGGGCTAAAAAGTGACCGCGAGTGAAATTCTCTTTATATGAGCTCTATTACGAAAAAAAATTTCCTCCGACGACCCCACTTGAAATTTTGTGAGGTGGTAGGAAAACGCCTTGGGGTGTTACAAAAAACTCGCCATGTCCGGGAAAAATCGGGAAATGGGTCAAAACTGACCAGTCGTATTTCCCTATATAATCTTTGTATTTTATGGGAAAAACAGAGGGTCATTTCAAAACGGATTTTAGGGCACTTACCCTCTTTACATCTGGCTAATTTTTGGCATGTTTATAGGTAAATGGCTTGGCCGTAGGGCAGACCTGTCGGTCTCACTCAAAGCCCTCGACGAGGGCTAAAAAGTGACCGCGAGTGAAATTCTCTTTATATGAGCTCTATTACGAAAAAAAATTTCCTCCGACGACCCCACTTGAAATTTTGTGAGGTGGTAGGAAAACGCCTTGGGGTGTTACAAAAAACTCGCCATGTCCGGGAAAAATCGGGAAATGGGTCAAAACTGACCAGTCGTATTTCCCTATATAATCTTTGTATTTTATGGGAAAAACAGAGGGTCATTTCAAAACGGATTTTAGGGCACTTACCCTCTTTACATCTGGCTAATTTTTGGCATGTTTATAGGTAAATGGCTTGGCCGTAGGGCAGACCTGTCGGTCTCACTCAAAGCCCTCGACGAGGGCTAAAAAGTGACCGCGAGTGAAATTCTCTTTATATGAGCTCTATTACGAAAAAAAATTTCCTCCGACGACCCCACTTGAAATTTTGTGAGGTGGTAGGAAAACGCCTTGGGGTGTTACAAAAAACTCGCCATGTCCGGGAAAAATCGGGAAATGGGTCAAAACTGACCAGTCGTATTTCCCTATATAATCTTTGTATTTTATGGGAAAAACAGAGGGTCATTTCAAAACGGATTTTAGGGCACTTACCCTCTTTACATCTGGCTAATTTTTGGCATGTTTATAGGTAAATGGCTTGGCCGTAGGGCAGACCTGTCGGTCTCACTCAAAGCCCTCGACGAGGGCTAAAAAGTGACCGCGAGTGAAATTCTCTTTATATGAGCTCTATTACGAAAAAAAATTTCCTCCGACGACCCCACTTGAAATTTTGTGAGGTGGTAGGAAAACGCCTTGGGGTGTTACAAAAAACTCGCCATGTCCGGGAAAAATCGGGAAATGGGTCAAAACTGACCAGTCGTATTTCCCTATATAATCTTTGTATTTTATGGGAAAAACAGAGGGTCATTTCAACGCAGACTTTAGGGTACTTAAACTCAGTATATCTGGCTAATGTTTTGCATACTCTTAGGTAAATGGCTTGACCTTTAGGGAAAACTGTCGGTTACACTCAAAGCCCTCGACGAGGGCTAAAATGTGACCGCGAGTGAAATTCTCTTTATATGAGCTCTATTACGAAAAAAAATTTCCTCCGACGACCCCCCTTGATATTTTGTGAGGTGGTAGAAGAACACCTAGGGGTGTCACAAAAAACTCGGCATATCTGGGAAAAATCGGGAAATGGGTCAAAACTGACCAGTCGTATTTCCCTATATAATCTTTGTATTTTATGGGAAAAACAGAGGGTCATTTCAAAACGGATTTTAGGGCACTTACCCTCTTTACATCTGGCTAATTTTTGGCATGTTTATAGGTAAATGGCTTGGCCGTAGGGCAGACCTGTCGGTCTCACTCAAAGCCCTCGACGAGGGCTAAAAAGTGACCGCGAGTGAAATTCTCTTTATATGAGCTCTATTACGAAAAAAAATTTCCTCCGACGACCCCACTTGAAATTTTGTGAGGTGGTAGGAAAACGCCTTGGGGTGTTACAAAAAACTCGCCATGTCCGGGAAAAATCGGGAAATGGGTCAAAACTGACCAGTCGTATTTCCCTATATAATCTTTGTATTTTATGGGAAAAACAGAGGGTCATTTCAAAACGGATTTTAGGGCACTTACCCTCTTTACATCTGGCTAATTTTTGGCATGTTTATAGGTAAATGGCTTGGCCGTAGGGCAGACCTGTCGGTCTCACTCAAAGCCCTCGACGAGGGCTAAAAAGTGACCGCGAGTGAAATTCTCTTTATATGAGCTCTATTACGAAAAAAAATTTCCTCCGACGACCCCACTTGAAATTTTGTGAGGTGGTAGGAAAACGCCTTGGCGTGTTACAAAAAACTCGCCATGTCCGGGAAAAATCGGGAAATGGGTCAAAACTGACCAGTCGTATTTCCCTATATAATCTTTGTATTTTATGGGAAAAACAGAGGGTCATTTCAACGCAGACTTTAGGGTTCTTAAACTCAGTATATCTGGCTAATGTTTTGCATACTCTTAGGTAAATGGCTTGACCTTTAGGGAAAACTGTCGGTTACACTCAAAGCCCTCGACGAGGGCTAAAATGTGACCGCGAGTGAAATTCTCTTTATATGAGCTCTATTACGAAAAAAAATTTCCTCCGACGACCCCCCTTGATATTTTGTGAGGTGGTAGAAGAACACCTAGGGGTGTCACAAAAAACTCGGCATATCTGGGAAAACTTCGTAAAGGGGTCAAAACTGACCAGTCGTATTTCCCTATATAATCTTTGTATTTTATGGGAAAAACAGCGTAATTTCAACACAATTTTTACGTTACTTAACCTCTGTACATCATGCTAATGTTTTGCATACACTTCTATAGATGACTAGGCCGTATGGAAAAACTGTTGGTCAGACTCAAAGCCCTCGACCAGTGCTAAAAGATGACCGCGAGTGAAATTCTCCTTATATGAGATATATATAAATAAATTGACGATCGATCCCCTTAATATTATTTGAGGTCGTAGACCGACCCTGGAGGGTAACAAAAAAACTTTATTCCCGTCGGAAAAAGCCATTGTAGTCGTTAAATATGTTTATGTGTCGTATTTTCTTATACAAGCATATTAACTGTTTGTTTAAAAGAAAAGTAAACACAAACATACGTCATTCGGTTAATTTTCAAGGGAGGTAACCTTTTTAAATAATTATTTTTCAAATAATTGTATACTATTTTAAACAGAAACAGAAAACGACAAAGTATAGCATTTGTTTTAGAAAAAAATAAGTAGTTATTTAAGCGACGTATCATAATAAAATAAAAATTAATTTTAAAAGTCAATGTAATATAAATTATGAGATATACTGTTCATGGAACCTCTGTAGTTCTATTTCCATTTTAGTTATAAATTGCGTACTTTCGAATACTTTTTCCGAAAGCAGATGTTGAAAAACATACATCGTCTCTAAAATTGGCATTACTGTTTAGATTTAAGCACTCCACACCTCATCCATCACCAAATAATTAGTATTCAAATTATCAAATGCTTTTGAAAACCTAAGCGAAGCTAGGCAGTATGCCTAGTATGTTATATATAAGTTAAGTAACTTAAGAGCAAAGACCCTTGATCTACCTAGTAAAAGCTCTAGTAGTAGTTACTTCTTACTAAGTTCTTCATAATAGTAGTTACTAGTTAAGTTACACAATATACTTCTATTAAAGCCTTGACAATGAGGTAACTTTTTTGCACATTACTAGCTAGCAGTGTTCCCTCTAAGCTGCGCGGCCGCGCAGTAGTTTTGAGCTGCCGCGCAGTGATTTTGTAAAATACTTATATCCTTGTATAAGACTTTTAGAACACCGGGCACACAAAATACAAGTTGCGCACTTACTTTTTTTCCCTTAGAGGGAACATTGATTACTAGCCGCGGGTGATTTTACGTACCTAAAACGATAGATTACTACGAAAAAGTTACCTCATTGTCAAGGCTTTAATTAATAGAAGTATATTGTGATATATTTGTGTCAAATATTATAGATAAATGAATAATAAACAAAAACCAATGGCTAAATATATAAATATAGGCAAGAAATTTAACTTTAAACAGCAGTGTTTGCGAGCAGGATTTGCTATATAAAAAGCGGCCATCTGTAAGTTAGAGTGGCTTCCCCTGAATGTGCTTTAAGTTTATAAAAAAAACAAGATGGCTGCTATAGTAAATGTTGCATTTGTTGGAAATATCTCTAGTTTTCATTTATTACTGAAAAGTTTTAATTCAATTGTTTAAAAACAGGTACATAAATGAAACAGGGAAACATTTTTGTATTTTTCAAAACATAAATCCTCCTCAAAACGTGAAATAATTATTAAAATTTAAGGAGTCACCTGTTTTTCACATTACTAGTTGCGGGCGATTTTACATACCTAAAACCATAGATTACCAAAATAAAATAGGGTTAGAGTTTTTAATAGTTTATCAATAGTAGTTTTATTTTAATATTTTTAGGTAGATCTAGATCTACGTAAAATCGGCCGAGGCTAGTAATGTGAAAAAAAGGGTGCCTCGTCAAATTTTTGTAATTATTTCACATATCTAAAACTTTAGCCTTACCATAGGCCATAGGCATTTGTGTTAAGTTAGTAGTAGGGCCACAGTAGGAAAAAAACAACTTTAAAAAAAGTCGGTTTTTGCCAGAAAAAAGTCTCAAAGGAAAAGTTTTATTGGAAATATAATAGATGCTACTTTGCTAGTCACAGAAAAGAGTCACAAAAGTCAGTCGGATGATCTTAGATACAGATCTCCAATAATAGTCTCTTCCATAAAATAGGTGTGTAGGGTTGTTATTAGTGTTAGGCTAGGACAAGGGTTGGGGTTAGGGTTAGTATTGACATTAGACAGCCATGTGTGTATTTAGTTAACTACCAGTAACCTAACATCCCTTTTTTAAAGAAGATTCTATTATCGGACACTTAAATAAAAATTCTCCCATGTCTTCTAAGAAATATTTCGATTTAGGCTAATTGTTCAAAACTATAAAATGTTTGGTTTTATTAATGTGGGTGGTGTTTTTTATTTTGGTTTAGGCTATAACAGTAATAATTGTGTTTTAGATGTTTTTGTTGTAGGCATTACCGTGGTTGGATTTGTCCATCCATTGTGTGTTGTTAACGTTTTGGGGCAATAACAGTCTTTGTACTGTGTCAGCTTTCTGTTTGTTCCCATGCTTTGTTATGTTAGGAGTGTGATAAATGTGTGCATCACAGGTGGCTGAAGTATTGTTTAGATTAGTTGAGAACATCAAGTCACATTAACTACATCTTTATGCCATTTCACTCTAACTTGATGTTAGTATTTTAAAAAAAAAAAATGAAAACCAAGCATATAGTCTTTAGCACAATGCACCTAAAAATATGTATTTGTACAAGATGCTTTTGAAAGATGTTCTGTTTAAGCTGACATTCAAGGTAGCCTGTCGCTTGACCTACTTTTTTTACCATCATCATGGTAATGATGGCTGCCAAAATGACAAGACTGTGTTTCCGTTTTTTAACAATACTTCATGGTCATTTCAGAAATACATACTTAAAATTGTTATTTTTGCGTATTATTCAATTATGCCACTAGTTTTAACAATGTGCGATTAGTGTTTGAAGCAAACTTGCCATTTGTACATTTTTTTGTCTCATCGCTGAGAATATTGAGCAGAACATAATAAAAGTAAGCAAAACATGAATTGCTTTAAAATTGTTCTAACCATACTGAAAATTATAACTTGCTTTTTACTAAACTTCTTTCTTCTTCTTCGTTCTTAATTATTAGTGTTGAAGGGGATCGAGATTTATCTGCCAGTGGGTTTGAACTCGAGACTTTGTTCGAATTTATCAACCATGAGCTTTTTGCCGACTCGACCACGCCTCCAACACAATTAAGCGTTACGTGTCAACTGGTTATGCGCCATTGAGGCCATTGACTCCGATTTCAGCCTGCTTTTCTTTTTGGATTTGCTTCCATAGCCTTTGTCCAACCAAGAACAAACTACAAGGCAGCAGTTGTTTAATTTTGGAGTTGTCTCTCCTAGAAGAGTGGCTGTCCCCAGCTAATGAGCATCATCTGCCCGAGGGTTCGAACTCGAGACTTTTCGGTTTAGCAACCATGCGCTTTACCGACTCGACCACGCCGATTAATGTCATTAATGTTTTTAAAATCATGCAGGGTAAAAACAAAACCTATAAAAAATAACTTGATTGAGACAACAGCTAACTAAGCCCGCCCATTTTGGCAGCCATATATTTTAATGGGGAGACATCTAGCAGGTGTCAAATTTATGCTGAACGGCAGTGGACAGTCGCGCCACAACAACACTCCTTAAAAAAACAAACCCACAGTATCACTGAAAATCAGTAATATCACCATTTAAAAACAAATGCGTTTTTTCACAAATCATTTTCTAGGCTACCTATTATTTTATTAAATTTGTTAAATAAAATTGGTATGAAATTAAAGGTAAATAAATGTAGTTTTTTATTGTTGAAGTCATCTTGAACTATAATGAAGTTTAAAATCTTAGGCGTCTCCCTATTCAAGGGCCCTGCAATTTCACTTCCTTCTAGTATTGGTATAAATCAGCAAAATCTTATTCTATGGGGCACAATTTATATAAACAATTAATCTATGTCTCTAGACTGATCTATTTTAATTCTAATTTTAGATGTTATTTGAAGAAAAAAAATTTGTAAGAAAAGGTTATATTAAATAATAAAGAAATGTTTGATGTTATCATAATTAAAATTAAACAGAGAAGAAGCCAGGCACCTAGTCAAAGAGACTCTGTGTTTGTTAAAAGGAAAAGTTCAGAAGATGAGGATTGGTGTGTTAAAAAAACGGTAAGATGTTTAAATTTTTTTATAAAATTTAGGCCTATATCACTCACAAAGTTGAAGAAAAAAATAATTTTATGCTAATAATCTGTGTCCTTTTTTTCATGTGTTGATTCCTTGTAAAGTATGTATGCTTTCTTTTTTTTCCCATTTATGTTTAGACTTTACTAGACGGTCAACTAGATAATTTCTTATCTCTAGATGTGAATTATATTGTTTTTGCAACATTACTCTTTTGTCAAATTGCTTGTGTCTCAAAGCAAGCAATTTTCTCCATTAAAATTAACTTAAATAATGACACCCCGTTTGTTTTTATACATGTTTTTTTTAAATAGGAAAGTTATTAATAATGATGATTAATATTGTTTTAAAACATAATATAGAATAATGCAAATTAATAACCTGGTTTTCTTTGTGTGTCTAAAATAAGATAAATCAGATATATTAATTATAAACATAAAACAATGAATTTGAGTGCTGAAGAAATTGTGAACTTTGATATACATTGAATTTAATGTCATACAGGAATGTGTTCAACTGTACTAATTATTTTTATTTTATTTATCAAATTTAAGCAATACTTTTTTTATACAGGCAAAGAGACACAAAACAAGTCCACCTTGTAATCAGCTAGAACACAGATCTCCTTACAGGCAACCTCTCACAATATTGGTTGAGCCTTCATTTAAAAGTACAGATAATCAGATTTTATCACATGTAAGCTGCATCCTGTTAAACCACTTTGTATTAATTTGTATAGAACTGTATAGAAATAGTTTAACTCAGAATTTCCTCGCAGCTTTTTTCTTTAATGATTTGCTTCATGAATTAAAGTTAATGTCTGTCTAACAGGAAGACCTTATTAAAAAAATTCTTTCAAGGCCTTTCAAAATTCCTATTCCAAATTATCAAGGTAATTTTATAGATTTACTTCACTTGGAATAGTTAAGAATGTTACTTCACATATACTGGGCTAATAATCAGATATTTTTAATTTAAACAACAACCTGTGTTAATGTATGCGTTGGATAATGCTGTGCCTTGATAAGAGCACCTATACCCACACCTGCACCATACCATATCAACCCCTTTCCTATATCCCTGCCTACTGCCTCAGCAAGTTGTATCATATATGCCATACCATTAAAATTCATTTACCCATTAGAAAAGCCTGCTTTCTGCAGGAAAGCAAATACAAAAGTATTTCACATCCCCACCATTGTTACCCATCTACATATCCCCACATAGGATCTAGCTGTTAATACTATAGTAAGGTAAATGTGGGTACAAAATAATGTCACTGGTATTCAAGACAAAAATTTAATAATAGGTCACTCTGGCTGAGGTCAGTATTGGAAAAGCACAACTGCCCCTGCCTTTCTACATGAAATACACAACTTGCAAGCATTTAAAAGCTTTTATAGTAAAGTGGGTCACAGCTGATTGGCGAATTAATAATATAGTTTTTTAAAACTTGCTTCAAAATAATTAAGTTTTTAATCTTTTTCCTACTTTTTTAACTAGATCAATATCAATAATTAATGATGTCCATTAAAAATACACACAAAAAATGTGTTAACGTCTGATAAAATTTTGTAACAAATTCATTTTAATAGCAACATGCTTTTATATAATATTAAGGAAGTGGTCTAAACAAAGCTTTGGGTGTTCGTCGACAAGGAGCCCGGCAACCACTTCATGATCCTTATGAAGAAGGGGCGCTTGTCCTGTATTCACCTCCAGAACTATCTGCTCATGAACTGATGAAAATAGATACGTAAGTTGCACAGAAACTTACAAAAAGAAATATTGATGAACATTCTTGTTAAATGGTTTCCATTTTATTTTTTGAGTAATGACAGTGTCTTACAATTTATTATTTCATTTACAAAATCCAGATTTCATTTCAGCCAATTTCTGTTTTCTTTCCCAGAGAAAAATTGCCAGTTCATGTAGTGGTGGATCCAGTTTTATGTAAGATTCTTCGTCCTCATCAGAGAGAGGTATAATAAAAATTAATTCATTCTTGTGTGTATTTAACCCTTTATTTACGGAATTAGGTTCTGAATGACATTTTTTCTTAAGCAATGTGTTATCATATTGCTTTTGGCACATTTAAAGCATATGTCGAAGGAAATTTTGTTTCATTAATTTTTAAGGGCCCAAACATATATTGGTACTTATAAGTACCGTCAGGAATGTAGGACATTTTTTCCAAAAATTAAAAAATTTACAAAACAGGAAAAAACGATACAACTTATTAACTAATAACATGGCAATCATTATAACAATCATTTTTTGTAATTTTCACTCATAAACCCAGCACAAAAGTATATTTTGAGTACGATTTTTACTGGATTTTCTATCGGAACATATCTTAGACCTCAAACACAGCAAAAGGTGCCGACATGTCATGCTCCCTCATTCCTCATTCCTGAGCCATTCTTGTATGTCGTCTTTCTGGTGTGGCAACAGTTGCCGGACTGAACATGCTTTTGCATTATATAGCCATTATATTGAGGCGCATAAACAAATATTTTGAAAACGAAATCCTAGTCATTCAGTACACTACTACTAGTAATGCTAGTATAATTGTAGCCTACTAGAATGTTGTGACAAGTCTACACTGCAGTATAAAGTTCATAAATAGAAGTGAGCTCAATGTGTTTAGAATAGCCGTAGTGGCCTACTGTTTTGTGTTTACTGATTCAAAATTACAAAACGATCTATACTACATGCAGATGTATGGACTATTACTAGTCTACATGTATACATTACGTACACGCTAGCTATTGTAGGCAAGACAGTTTTTTGCAACAAATATAACTTACTTATATAACTTATAATCTTACTTCTAGAACTAGACTTTGGTATACAAATAACATATACTAAACCTAGTAAACGAGCCTGCAACTGCCACCTCTATTATTGTTATTCTTTTACTACTAGAAATCTGCAATTAATTACAATATTTCTGAGGAAAACTCTATGCTAACCTTCTTATAAATGCATAAATATATTTTTTTAAATACATTTCGATAAATAATTAACAAAATAATATTTTTGTCACTCCAAATCGAAAATCTGCAATTTCCAAGAAATCCTAAAAAAATGACCGTGTGCCCTGACGGTACTTATAAGTCCACTTGTAAACTTCGATCTAATACAAAGACAATTTGATTAATATTGTATAACTAGAAGTTAAACGCATTTGCCTGACTATTGACGATGCCAATAAAAAATATTCGGTATTGAAAACTTGAAGAATAAGGTAAAACAAAGGGAAATCAGGAACATGTGTGAGATTTGTACAGAACGATTGTAAACTACCGATATAGGTAGAGTTTGAAAATGGCGCCACAGCAGAAATTTTCAAAAACACATCGATCCCTCCACCTACCTGTGACTCAGGGGAGATAATAATATTAATTACATCAATAATTTTTTAAATTCGTCTTAAATTAAAAATAATACAGACACTTAGTTAAAGTGGTACTTATAAGTACCGTCAGTAGATAAAGGGTTAAAATTATATGAATTAATAATGCCCACTATTTTTTAAATTTCATTTTCAGGGTGTTAAGTTTATGTATGACTGTGTAACAGGAAATCAAATTGAGAATAACTATGGGTGCATCATGGCTGATGAAATGGTTGGTAAATATTTATTACATTTAGTCCATTTATGAACTTATATATAATTCTTCTTTGATTAGAACTCAAACATGACAAAACTTACTTATATCCAGGGCCTAGGAAAAACGCTACAATGTGTTACCTTGGTGTGGACTCTGCTGGTAAAGTTTTATTATATTTACAATATCTATTGATCTAAGAGGGCTTTTTGCCAGTTTATGATGGATGTGGTTATTTACCTAAAGGTGTATTCTCAGTAAAAACCATTTGTATCTCATATTATTAGCGGCAAAGTCCAGACTGCTGCCCAACTTTGACTAAGGTTATCATTGTTTGCCCAAGCAGCCTTGTTAAGGTAAATAAATCTTAGCTTTTTCTCACTTCCAACCTTGCATAAGTAAAAAAACATTATTTTTCTTATAGAAATAATTCATGTTTGTAATGCTCTTTAGAACTGGCATAATGAGCTTGGTAAATGGTTGGGTACAAGAATCCAAGCATTGGCTATTGACTCTGGTACTAAAAGTGAAATTGACAGAAATTTGGGTATGGGTCAATTTTTCATTACTAGTTTGTAAGTCAAGGTTAATACTTGAAGATGGTGCAAAATGTAACTATTCAAACATTTTATTTAAATCATTTAACGTTTATTAATACTGTACTTTTAACATTTAAATTTTTTTTAAATTGTTTCCAGTTTTCTCAATTATTTACCTATTTTTTACATTTTAAAAATGACTGCCACTTATCCTTTTTAAGTTATAGTGTATATAGCCCTCTGTAATATGGAATAGAAAAAGTTGGTGTAGACTCCCTAGTATTAATATTCAGGACCATTATTGTGTTTTTAAAAAATAATTGTTACATTTCAGTTCATTTCATGCAGCAGCAAGGAAGAAGAATACAGTTTCCAGTTCTAATTATATCATATGAAACTTTTCGACTCCATGCATCAGTATTACACAAAGGTGAAGTTGGCTTAATTATATGTGATGAGGTATTTACCAAAAGGCTCTTTTTTTCCCTAAAAAATTATTTTTGTACAACATTAGTTATTAGTAGTTATAGTTTTAGAAAGACATTTGAATGAAAATATTGTTATTCTAAACCCTTTAACAATATTGTCTGCTCAATGGTCAATTCCCTATACCTTGGGAAAGGGGCATAACTATGTAAAATTAAAAGCATACTGTCTGAAATTGAATGTAAAAATTAAGTTTTTTTTTAAGTTGAAACCCATATCATAAATATCTCAAAGAGCTAGTTGCCTGAAAAATACTGTCACACAGAATGAAAGTTCTGAAACATAGCACTGTTTTTTAAATTGTGAACATGTTAGCTAAAAAAATTTAAAATGTTATGGGTTTCTGAGAATTGTGATTGAATTATTATAATTCTCTTAAGTTAGTATTATAATTAAAATAATCAGTTAAATAAAACAACACTGTTGAAATCAAAGCGACACAATCTATCTGTAGAAGTGACCCACTACATCTGAAGTTGTGAAAGGGTTAATGTTTACATTCATTCATATCAGCTTTAAAATTATTGATCACTGATCTATAAAAAATTTTTTATTAAAGCACCTTTTGACATTAATTTTGGTCTGTTTTAGTCATATTTTAAATGTATGACCTATTTCTTTAACCAAATTTCAAAGTTTGACTGTAAGTGTTACTTTTGAGCACAGGGTCACAGGTTAAAGAACTCAGAAAACCAAACCTACCAAGCACTAACTCAACTGAATGCAAAGCGACGAATCCTATTATCAGGAACGCCTATCCAGAATGATTTGTTAGAGTATTTCAGTCTATTGCATTTTGTCAACAAGGGTATTCTAGGTGAGAATGCAATGTTGCAGTTGTTTTGTTCATTATTTGTTTAATGACCTTTAATAAGATATAAACTTATAAGAAATTATTAACAGATTTGGATTAAGTAATTAAAAATTGTTTATGCTGACAGATTAAGCAGTGTAGTCCTTCAACTGAGTTTATTATAACTAATCAGTCAATTAGAATCCCTTGGTTACACTCAACCTTGATGTAATGGACTTTTGAAAGTACCTATAGCGTAGCAAATATTTGTCACACTATTTCCTCATTTTCTGATGCCATAGAAATAAATGTATTCTAACTTATCTGCCCAATCGACCATAAGTTAATTTAAGAAATCACTACAGATTAAAAAGTGCCCATTTTAATGGTGAAATTCTTGTCGGTGTCAAGGTTATGTATTCTTTATTCTTTTTTTTTAATAGGAACTGCTCAAGAGTTCAAGAAACGGTTTGAAACTCCCATACTAAGAGGTAGAGATGCTGATGCAACAGATGAAGACCATAGAAAAGGAGAAGAAAAACTCCAAGAGGTTTCCTTTCCTTGTTTTCATTTTTAAAAATAATTTTATATTGTAACCATTATAATTCTGTAGGTTAATTCTTTTTTTTTTCCTTCGCTAGTTATTGTCTATTGTAAACAAGTGTATTATAAGAAGAACTCAAGCACTGCTTACAAAATACTTACCTGTGAAAGGTAGGGAAATTGAATAGAAAACTACCATATTAGTTAAAAACCATTTTAGCTTTCTCTTTTTGAAAACAGGACAGGTAATAATATTGTGCTGTATTCTCTTACTAGTTGAACATGTCATCTGCTGTAAACTAAGTGCATTACAAGAAACTCTCTACACTAAATTTATTTCATCAAAGTTGGCTGAAAATTTAGTTTCTGGAAAAGCAACATTTAGTAGTCTCTCTGCTATCACACAATTGAAGAAACTGTGCAATCGTGAGTACTTTTATTTTTAACCTTTATAAAACCCTTTTCCATGTTGGTTCCCAGCCTCTGTAAAGTGGTTGCCATAAGATTTTATCAAACATTTTGACCTAATAACACCAAATACATATATATTACTTTTAGATCCAGATTTAATTTATGACAAATGTGTGGAAGGAACTGATGGATTTGAAGATACATTATCTCATTTTCCATCTGATTACTCAACCAAAATTGTCAAACCAGAACTTTCAGGTAAGAAAAACAATGATAGACAGAATAGTTTAATATTTGATAAGTACCCTGCCATGATTATCAGTATAACTAGAGCTTTGAAATATTATTTTTTACATTTTTACAAGCTTTAATTTTTAACTAGCTTTCTCTGTCGTGCTTTTGTTATTATTGACCCCTTTACTGGACCGATAATTTTCAAACTTAGCACGCGCACGTTAAGATCTGATAATAATTCAATATGATATAAAATTTGACTTTATTATAGGCTTAGTAGACATTTTTTTAAAAAGCGTGGGTCACTAAATTTTATAAGCAACTCGCGCTGTTCTATTTAGGTACCAGGTATTTAAATGTGGGTTTATTATAATTATTCATTTTAAAGAAAATAATTTATTTTTTAGTGTTTATTTAGAGAAAATCTTATTAATGGAACGTTTTTAATAGTTTATTTTTTTCAAATGTAGGTAAAGTTGTGGTTCTCGATACTCTTCTGGCTCTTATTAAGATGACTACTGATGATAAAGTAGTACTTGTCTCTAATTATACTCAGACATTAGATCTCTTTGAGAAATTGTGTAGACAAAGAAAGTAAGTTGTTTTTTTTGCCCTGCTTTTTAGTCAGTGAGACATAAAAAGTATTATCACAGTTAGTTATTTCATAAATGTTTATCTTAACAGTTACTTGTATGTTCGTTTGGATGGTACGATGTCAATCAAAAAACGTGCCAAAATAGTTGAAAGATTCAACAACCCCTCTGTAAGTATGTCTGATACTTTAATAAATTCATATTTTGGATAAGTTTGAAAAAATAGGTTGAAGCCCTTTGTATTAATAATAATATCTGTTGTTGAAATTTTGTGCTTATATATTTTACAATATAAAAGTTGTATTAACTTTGTGTTCTCCTCTGCTTTTAGTGTCCAGAATTTATTTTCATGTTAAGTAGCAAAGCTGGAGGATGTGGCTTAAATTTGATTGGTGCCAACAGACTAGTTATGTTTGATCCAGACTGGAATCCAGCTAATGATGAGCAGGCTATGGCACGTTGTTGGAGAGATGGTCAAAAAAAACAATGTTATATATATCGACTCATAGCAGTAAGCATATAATCATATAAGGAAATTTGTATGTAGCTCAAACAACAAAATATGTTCATTCTCTACATTGACATTTTTATGACAAAATAGTGCTTATTTTACACTTTGGAGGTGCAGTAAACAGAAAATAAATGTAGATTTTCAGTTTGATCAATGCAACACCAAATTGAATAATAGATTGTACTACCTTCTTGAAGATTTTTAATTGCTACTAGTCAATTATAAGCTTTTATTTAGTTCACAATGTCTGTTGTTTTTTGTGTTTTTTTTTTTGTGAGATATGGCATATCTCAAAACCTAATTTTGACTCATTACTAATGCAGTGATTTCATTCCAAATCCATGTATGTCCTTAGAAATTTAAATATCTATTTTTTCAAACTAACTAGTCAATTAGTCATTAAAATTAAATATAACATAATTTAAAAGCTTATTATTAATGTTATACAATTTATTTGGGGGGGAGGGTCCATTTTTAACGACTAAGTTGATTTTTACATATTAAAATGTGTAATGCACGTTTATCAGATATTGATCGACTGTCTGAAATAATTGCTCCTGCACTGGTCTAAAACAAGTTACAAAATTAACCATTAACAACCATTTATACTTAATACAATGTGAAAACCACACTTATAAATACTGGTAAAAAAATATTGGCTACTTTAAATTTATTTCAGACAGGTACTATTGAAGAAAAAATATTTCAACGCCAGGCTCACAAGAAAGCACTTAGTAGTTGTGTTGTGGACAATGAACAAGATGTAGAAAGACATTTTAGTCTAGGAGAACTAAGAGAACTTTTTACTTTAAATAAAGATACTATCAGCGACACTCATGATAAGTAAGTAGGCTTTAAATGTATTACATATTTACCACTAATTTTTAAATTACAACAGTAGGTAGATTTTACTTAGTGCTTGGCTTCTTTGTGCAGAAGTGTTCTGAGACACGAGTTTTGTCAAAAAATCAGTTTAAAATGTATTCAACTTTTTTATATTAAAACTTTTTTATATACTCTCTTTAGGTTTAAATGCAAAAGATGTGTGAATAACATTCAGGTAAAGCCTCCACCTGAGGACAGCGACTGCACCTGTGATTTGTCTCAGTGGAATCATTCAGCTGATAAAAAAGGGCTGATTGATGTTATACTTAAAGGAGCATGGCATTCTTCTGTTACATTTACTTTTCATCACAAGTCCCATGAAGAGCAACGCATAACTGTGTAGCATTAAACTTTCTTTAATTTCTAAGTATGGATGGGGTTTCTTTTTAAAATTAAAATGTGTACACTTTTTTTGATATTTTTATATTAATAATTTTAAAAAGACATTATTTAGGTATACCGCATCAAGGTACACCTACCCTCTATTGGTACTGCTTACATATCTGATCAGCAGCATGAACCAGCTGTCAATTAAGAAAACTACAACACAAACGGGCTTAAGAAAAAAAAGTATGCAATGACTGTATCATTTTATTTGGCAAATCCCAATGGAAGATTTTCAAATACAATAGCACCAACTAATTTAATTTACTTCAATTACTCACTAAGTTATGCAGGCTATGCTAAGTTAAGTTATTTTTATTTTTAAAAAATTCCAACTAATATGGGAATATTGAAGAAGCATCAATAGTGGTTAAATTGCCTAAACATTCTTTGGAATAAGTTTTGGTTAAAAAGTAAAGCAAGCACCTTAGCACAAGTGATAATTTATTAAAATAATATAGGTAGATACTTTCTATTGAATTTAATGAAATTGTAAATTAATCATATACTAATAGCCTATAAAGAGGTTTGGTTCACACTTGCTACTGTACAAAGTTTAATAAAACCACAAACATCAGATTTGAGGTTAAAAACTGTACACAAAAAAAAATCAAAATATGAAAGACAATGGACATATTTTACATAATCTAAACAATTATAATGATATATGATCAGCACTGAATTTTTACAATACATAGGCCTACTAACTAAAATAGAAAGAAAAAAAAACTAAAGACGTCTGGCCCATATCTCGACCAGTGAAAGTTACTTTAAAATATTTAGTCATTTAAATGTAATAAGAAATAGGCCTACAATGTGTCAAATTTAAATCAGTTAACTTCCAAAATGTTTATATCACTTCTGTAATTAATATATAGGAGAATATATTATTCAGTTCACAATACAGTTTTGCATGCATACTTATTGTTCTAACCTAAAACATTCAAACAAAACCACAAATTAAATATGTACAACTCACTCTTAAATAGTATGTACAAAAATACAGTTTCAAGTCCTTTCTGATTGTTCATACTAAGATTGAGGAATAAGGTCCTTAAGTATATCTTTTGTATTTGTTGATATACTGTTAGGAAAGATAACATTAAATTCTACAATAAGGTCACCTCGTTGTGTTGGTGTCTTTGGAACTGGAAGACCTTCTCCCTGTATTCTCTTTGTAGAATTTGGTTTGATGACCTCATTCAAAGCTAGTGGAATTTTTCTGTTTGTGAGTGTTGGCACTTGAATAGTTGTACCACACAATGCATCACGGAGAGAAATGTTAGCCTTGTAGCGGATATCACTTCCGTCTCTGGTAAATAACAGATGTGGTTTATCTTTAATCACAAAAACAATATCTGCTGGTACATTGTGTGGCGTTTGATCACCCTCTTTAGGAAAAGTTATTTTTGTACCAGCTTTCCATCCTGGCTTAATGTCAATAGTTAATATTTTATCCTCACTTCGGGTAGTTCTGCCATCAGAATTCAACACTTTACGAGTAATTTTAAGTTTTTTGGTTGTACCAGATAAGACTTCTTCAAGAGAAACTTGCAATTCTCTGATAACAGCTGGGTCTTGATGTTTTCTTCGACCATGTCCACCAAACTGATGGTGCTGGGCAAACGGATCATCAATGTCCATATCTTCATCCACACCAAGTCCTCCACTTTGAAACTGAAAAAATGGTGATCTTCCCATGCCACCCATTCCAGCTGGACCACCTGAGCTGAAGAAACTTTCAAATGGATTTTCGTTGCCGAAAAACATCCGAAAGGTTTCATGGGGATCGCCGTGAAAAGTATATGTGAAATTACCGCTTCTTCCTCCAGTGGAGCCACCACCCATTCCTCCTTTCAATCCATCTTCTCCATATTTATCAAATATCTCCTTTTTGTTTGGGTCACTGAGAACATCATATGCTTCAGCTATTTCCTTAAACTTTTCTTCAGCACCAGGAGATTTGTTTTTATCCGGATGATATTTCAAGGCCATTTTACGATAGGCCTTCTTGATTTCATCGTCAGAAGCACCTTTAGTTATCCCCAGAATTTTATAATAATCCTTGCCCATTGTTTATTTAGTAAGCTGAACACGGTGTTAATAAATCACTTACACAAAATAAAATGAAATCTTCACGATAACACTTTGAGACTGCTCGCTCCAACTCAGTTTTCATCAACTGTCGAAGCGCAATTCTTCCTCTGTTTTATAGACTATCCAAACTTGGTCGTGGAGCAACACGAAGATTAACGAATAGTGGCGATTTTCCCCGAACATTCGAGAACTATTCTGACTTCCGCTACAAGAACTGAGTTTTGTTTTGTTATGGGCTATTAATAGTGTCAGTAATTGGGTTATTTGTCACGTGATTATCTATGTTGCCAATTTTTAATAAAATATTTACAATTACAATGACTTTACTATTCGTTTTTATAAGTATTAATATCTAGATCTAGAATCTAGGTAAAATTGTGCATAGTTGTTTTTTTTTGCAAATAAATCTAGATCTACATGTAAAACGTTGACCGTTGATCAATGATACACATTATTTTTTAACTTCAGTTCTAGATCTATTCTAGATCTATCTATCTAGATCTAGATACTGACTAAAAAACTAATGTTAATTTTGTTATCTTGCTATGTAGCCCAAATTGCAGATCTATCTCACGTTTTAAGTCAGTAGCACATGATTTATTATTTTTAAATTACCTAGATAATCTATATACTATAGGCCTATATTATAATTCTCTTCTGGGAGACGCTAGAAAACAAGCTGTAAACGCGCTCCCTACCACCCCCACCCCTACATGGTCTGGTGAGCTGTGGTTCACTCTAAATGTTTACAAACAGAGCCGGGTTTAGTGACGACTATAAGGGACAGATAATTTAGTTTTAAACATAGGGGGGGGGGGGGGTAACTAAGTGGAGTTTACTTTAACGGAGGGAGGGGGGGGGGTTATCGTCCTTAAGGAGCAAATTGTAGTGTTTTAAAGAAATATTTTAGTGGCAGCGTTGGTAGTGTCAAATTCACAAATTATGAATCACTGAAAAGTAGAAAAAATAACAACTAAATAGAGGCGTATGATATGCCGCGGGTCGGCTCGTAATATTATAATAGGAAATGCACGTAGATCTAAATCTAGTTTCTTAGATGTAGGCCTAGTGTATTCTAAAGGATAGTTAAATTAAATACGTTTCCCTTGCAACTTTGTGTAATTACTCATATTATTATTAACTAAGTCTCCATTATAAATTTTTTTCTTAGAATCTTATCTACAAGATGATGGCTTAACACACTGGAAGGGTTTCATTTATAAAATACTAGTGTGCACGTCCACGCGCGTTGCCGCGGTCTGAGAAGTAAGTCGGACGTCTGGTCACAGGATAGCTCGAGGCAAATCGCACCCTACCGGGGCACAGTTGGACGCGCCCGATTCAAATATAGCGCCCCGTCTTCTCATAGTCTATCGTACTGTTTAAAACGAACGTATAAGCGCCATATCGCTCACGGACCCCGGGGCGTTGCACACTCCCGGGGCGCCGCCAGTGCGAAATTGAAATCTTTTTCCCCCGCAGAAACATCCCCAGGAGTATTCACAACAACTTCCCGGGAGTGATCTCCCCTAAACTTTTTCGAATATTCTTATATAACACTATGGGAGATGGTTACTCAGGATATAGACATGATTTTTAATACATTTTTTTCTCGTATACGAAGTATAGAGGAAATATTGTAATCGTGCAAAAAAAAAAATCGAGATTTTCACATATCTCGACGTTTTACACCCCCTTGAGTCGGAAAAACATAGATCTAGTTCCAAAACAGAAAAATAAATATTGATAGCAGCGCTCGAATTTCAACGGTTGATAAAAGGTTGAAAGAGCACACCATAAATTAGTATTTGTGACGCAACGCTCAGAATCTCTCTTTTTTTAAAGTATAATAAAACACAGTTTTTTTCTAATATTATTAGTTTTGGATTTCATCATCTTTGGTTTTTATTAAATAGTCCTCATTTTATTTTTTTTGTCCGGGGGGGGGGGGGGGGGGGGGGGGGAAGAGAGATTATGTCAAGATTGTTGTTTTTTTTACCGGACACCAAATCATAGGCAGGGCAGCCGGTGTCACTACCTACGTGCAACAGAGCGGGGTACGCCCAAGAGACAATTCGAGACGTATCCAAGATACGACGACGTAAAAAATATAGAGAGATAAGACCTCCATAAATTATTTGGCCAACAGATAGAGAATACCTACTGAAATTGGCCCATCAATGGTGGCGGTCAATGAATCTTTTCCAGTTAAGCCCCGCCACTAATGCAAAAATTGCACGGGCGAATAGTTAAGCCCCCGCCACTTTTTGCAAGCTCCAATTTACCGAACTCACGCAACCAGGACCTATTTCTGATGAATATTTAAACGCGCGCCATTAAAAAAAACTTCTTATCCGCCTCTAGAGCCATGGTAAAAACTAAAAGTACAAGTTTCATAAAATCCTCTTGTAATCTATTGACATCTAGTCCTACACGCCGACGCAACATTTTAGGTTTTCCTTAACGCGAAAATACTTGAGTATTTTTTGAACATCGTTGGCGTTACTTATACATTTATTGAATCTTACCAAACGAAATGGAAATTTATATAGAAAATATATACTTTTACCAATGTCCACCCCCCCCCCTCCCGGAGAAAAATGAAACGCTGCTGGGGTGCGGGTTTGTCCACCCTACCGCCCAAGGGTATGCGGTATGGTAATTTAAAACGAACGTCGATCGCCCTCCTCAAAGATGAGGGTGAACACCAGAGGCGTAGCGAGGGGGGGGGGGGCATATGTCCCCGGGCACCGACCTTAGGGGGGGCGCCAAATTGCAAGTTTGAGGGGGGTGCAAATGAAAAGTTCGAAGGGGGGGGGGCAAATCGAAAGTTTGTCCCCGGGAAGGGTCGCTACGTCTCTGGTGAACACTCCTCTGTGACGCCTTCATGTCGGGGCGTTACACCACGATCGTTGTTTGATTTAGTCGTCGATTGTTGTAGTAGCTCTGAGTATTTCTAGTGTCGGGCGATCTTTAAAACTGAAGTGCTCGTGGGAGAGACCGAGATACTCCAGGTCACACGACCGCCGGAAGAAGACGCCTGTGCAGTTTGACCGTTATTCATCGACTACCCTCAAATACTTCTCAAAGGTAAAAAAGACAAGATATATTTTCTTTTATATATAGGCCCTACCTATACAGATAATCGTTTTTCTTCAAGCGCTTGGTTTGAATCCTTGTTACGATTGTGTGTGTTAATGAAGAGCTATGGTTACTCAATAGTTTTAACTACCTTTTCCCTTGTAGAATTGGAATAGCAATATGAGAATATAGATCTACGTCTCATGTTGTGAAACCTTCTGAAGGGAATATGCTAATTATACTCTTTGTAAAATTCTGTTAGGTATTCTACAAGATGGCCTGGCAACATTTAAAATCAATTTTCATACCTACCTTGCTCATTTTGAGCTTAGACTTAAGACTTTCTACGGAATGATGGACTTCTATTATGTTGCCCTAATGGTCTTAATGAATGACTGAACCAGATTTCTAATGTGCAGTGTACCATTTGAATTTCGCCAATATACAATTTTGTTAGCTTTTAATAGTTTTTAATTGAATCAATATTTAGCGTCAGAAAATAAATATTCTTGATCTTTGGGTGGTTCTTGCCAATGGTAAATTAGTTTGGTCCATTTTTATTGTTACTAGCCATGGGTACCCCTTTCACGTGAATTACAGGACTTGTATTTTTACTGTTATTCTTAGTTTGAAAAAAAAATTATAAAATAGTTATTGGTCAAAACGCTATGTGCTTTACTACACATTGAACAATATTATTAGGGACAAAGCAAAGAAATAACTAAATAGCTAAAAATCCGACACATTTAAAATAACATAGGCTACCAATATCAATTAGAAAAATTAAAACCAAATTATATACATAATTAGTCAACACAACACCATTTTAAATGCACAAACTGATTAAGAGACTTAAATGATTCCATTAAAAACCCGGCTGTTCAATCGTCATTAATAATTTTTTTTAAGTAATTTGTATTAGTGTAATGATAAGTAGATTTATAGAATCTAGATACAAATCAACTTTGAATAAAATAGTTCATTTCTTCATATTCTAAAATTGGTGTTGTGTTCTTTCTGTAGTTGAAACATGTGGCATGTGACGTCATTGTCTATTGTGTTCTTGTCACAACCATGAACAATTTTCCAGTTGCATAATTAAAAATGTGTTTCTTCATTTGAATATAGCTTTATTTTTATTTTATTTTTTTTTAAATAAAATTTATAATAAATATTTAAAAACATCCACCATATTATTTTCAACTGAAGTCCATATCTTTAAGATCTCCATATATCGCTGAAGATACTGATCTCTTATGCTCGGGACATGCGGACACAGAGAGAGAGTACTTGGGTACTTGGACTTTTATATAGTAAGAACAAATTCAGTCTTGGCTTAACGTTTCCACCTTTTATACTATTAAAAGTTTAACAGAACATTATATCATTAAATGTATTTTTTTAAAATCATGATTTTTACTTATTTCTATTAAAAATAACTACATCAAGAAGTTGAATATAAAAACATGCCATATGATCAAGAACTTACATTTGATGTAGGCACAAAAACAGCACAATAAAATCTAAGTACACATACATTTATACATTTTGAAGATAAGATATTATGGTTTTTATATTACATTTTTAATGTCAATATTTATAAAACATACCTAGATCTATGCACATTTGTGGTTGTGTCAGTTACAACTCAACTGAGTAGTATTTTCCTTAATTAATCAACTTGATTGCTCTCCCATACAAACACTTTATCTCCACACGCACTCAGTAAAATGGGCTCTGTAGGATGGAATGAGATTGAATGCACTGTTTTGCTTGTTTTGGAGTCCAGTTTTTCTAGAAGCTTGGCCTTAAAAAAATAATAATAAGGATATTAAAACTGATTATTAGCACTAGCTAGTTTTTAAAAAACTTTTAAAATTTTACTTATAACATTTTTCTGTTTATGCCTAGTGGAAATATTTTGTTAAATTATGTTATCTGAAAACAAGTCTTTGGAGTTAAAGTTCAAAATAAGTGTCTTAAAAACAGATCACCATCAAAGCAAGGAAATCAGTAAATATCCAGCAGAAAGGATTGTAATATATTTTAATACTAGTAAGAAATGACCAATGAGCATGGTTATTAGTTATTTTCTTTTATAAATTTTACATTTGTATAAATGTAACAATAAAAATAAATAAATGTACCCTTCAGCTTAAAAGACATAAAATTGAGAGAAGATAAAAAATAAATAAGCATCTCTTTTTCAACACTATATTGATATTTATAAATGAGAACATCTAAAATTACATCTAATAGATCCCATATGTAGATAGCACCATCTTCAGATCCACTAAGAACATGTGTGTCTTTATGGTTGAGGCAACAGTCTATTTTATAGTTTGAGTTCTTGTGACCAGAGTACCTATAAAAAAAATTGTTATTTCTTTTTAATTTTAAGTACAAAAATGTAAACAATTTTTAATGTTAATTTTTTAAAAATTGTCTTTTAACCATTTACAGCCCTGGCATAAACATTATTTAACTTCCAGTACGGCCAAACAAAAAAAAACAATGCATGATTTCAACCATTGCACTTTTAAAAATAATTATTTTAAAGTATCTACATAAGTTAAAAAAATAAAAACTTTATACAGGAAAATGTCCTAATTTTATTAATTATGAGAGAAATAGCTTGATAATTTACTAATAATTAATGAAACATTAAACCCCAACTTATAACATTATTTCAACAAACAAACAATTTTAATTGCTAAAAAAATCGTATGTAGCCACTGGAACTAATTGTGTTTTCAATATCACTGTCAAAGTTACAATATAAATAAAGCCTGATTCAAAAGCAGAGACATTTAATTTCACTAATTGTATTTCCCGTACTTTAAAAAGTGAATATTTTGATAAAATTTGTAGAAAATAAACTGCTAGTGAAAGAAAAATAAGAAAACAATGTAAATAAATCTTATTATTTCCCATTTCTGCCATTACCTTCAAAATCTTATTACCAGTGAGACTTCCATAACTACGCTTAAATAAATATAATATACATAGTTTGGACAAATGTGGTTGCATTTGACTGTGCTACAAAAGAAAAACCTCGGAAATAACTTCAACATGGAACTGTAAAGAGTTAAAGCAAAAGAAACAAAGACAATATTTATTTACTCATTAAGCATTTCTCCGCTATCTTTATCTAGAAGTTTAATGCTTGTATCTGTGGAGCCCACTAGTATGCACTGACCATCTCTGGTGAATCTCACACAAGATATAGCCTCTGAAACAACATAGTGTAATGTAAAAACTTAAAAGTCCTACATTATTTATGTTTTTAAAAAAGGCTCTATTGTTAAAAAAACAAAAATGCTAAATGTCAGCAGAATTATTACTTCACATATTCAAATAAACTAAGCAAAACATCTAAATAGCAAATAATTTTGTTGGGGACATAATGCTGACCATACTATCCCTTCTTATGCTTAGGTCGCAGAAACAGGCAAACTAATTCACTTGCCCCATGGACCACCAGATTTGAAAAGGGAACTCTCTTTTATTGGTTGTGCAAGAATAAATTATGATACATCATTTTAAAAATATTTTATAAATACTATTCTGTTATTAGAAACAAATCACACATCTAATATAAAAATAAGAACTAGTTTCAAAGAAATGAAAGATTTTTCTAATGCTGACTTATTTCCAACAAAACCAAAAAATAATATCTTACTAATAAACTACCTTGTCATAACTCATTAATACTTCTCAAGTGTAGCCATTTATGTTTAGATTTGGTGTGAGTCAATTGTTATGGTAAAGTATTATGGATGTTAATGTGTAAATGTCAATAAGGCAGGTCCGCAACTCGGTGTAGTCACCCATCAGGCAAAATTAATTTTTAAAAATCTTACTTCCAACAAAATCAGAAAACATTCTTCCAATTCTAAGGTCATATCTTCTAACTCTACAATCAGCAGAACCAGTAAGTATTTCGTGATCTGATACTTGAATTGATGTGACACTATCTTTGGCCTCATCTATCACCTGAGATAATTTATTTATGTATAAAGTTTGATTGTATTTTTGAGCTGAAAAAAATATATTTTTATGTAACTTGGGTTTCACCTAGAATCTATATAAAATTAAATAAAAGTATTTAACTTAAAATAAAATTAAGCTTTGTGTACCTGAATAGGCTGATTTTTTCGACTCCGTATATCCCATACTCTAACTGAACAATCTATGGAGCCTGATAAAATGACAGTAGATTCTTCATTAAAGCAAACAGTGTTGACAGTACCTGGAAAGAAATTTGCATTGATAATAAAAATAATGATACATATAATACAGTAAAGGCTAACTTAATAATGTAATAGTATAAGTGTCTGGGATAATTATGTTGAGCTAAAGCTTACTAGAGAAACTTCTCATGACTAATTCTAGCATTAAATAATTACACTATTAATTCTTTTGTTGAGTTAATTTGAAAACCTTTTAGGATGTGTAGTGCAGAAGCAGCTTTATTATTTGTAAATTACCTGCATGATCTCTAAATTTTCTGACTGCCTGTCCAGTTGATACATCAAAAAGAACAACACTTTTGTCCATTCCGCCAGAGCAAATATGAGAATTATCTCCAGAGCTTTGTGCATCAAGCACTTCATAACCATGGCCAATGTAAGTCTTAAGAAGCAAGTTTCTCAAGGGATTCCATAATTTGACACTTTTATCACTACCACATGTTATGCAATAGTTGCCATCAACTGATTAAAGAAATTAAAAACATTATTAATTCAAGTGGTTAAGGTAAGGGCTTGTTCATAAATGACATGGCTCTGAGATGAGAGGGGGGAGGTGGACATTTGTGATGTTAATGAGGGGGAATTTAAGAAAGTTTAGTTATACTTTTTCACTTTTATTAAAAAGTATTTTTTTAAAATTGAACAGCTGTTTCGCCTTTTTTTTTAGACTAGCTAAAAGCAATGGGCTCAAATTAACTACTATCAATAGCTGCGCAATGGGCTCAAATTATTCTTTTAGCCTTACTTGAGCAGTTGCGCTTCTGGCAGATCGTCAGGGGATGAGGGTTCATAGTAAAGTTATACTAGTTATAGTATATCTAGTAGACTAGTAGAGAATTCTAGTTCATAAGGATAATTTTTTGTATCAAATCTATTTAAATCACTATACTGTTTAAGTATTTATCATGTTAATCTCTGTCCCATCCAGACAACCAATACGCCTAAACAACAACATTTAGAATTAGATGACGAGAAAAACCAGGTTATTGTAGTGCTATGCACATGCGATTCTACTTCCGGCTGGAATCAGCTCTTAGTTTAGGTTAGGTTAATCAAAAGTTGTCTAATATCTGGAAAACTTCCTAAATGAATGAGTCAATATTAATCTATATATATAATTCTCTTCATGAAGGGACCATACGAGACAAGACGTTGACGCATGCCAAACCTCCTCCAGGCATGCTTAACAGACCATATCGCTACCACCCCCACCCCACCAGTCTGGTGAGTTGTTTACAATCGTAGAGCTGGGTCGAATTAGTGACGACTATTAGGAGCAGATAATTTGGTTTTAAACTATTTGAAACTAAGGGGAGTGTTGTGAATGGACTTGGTTGTATTGAATGAGTTTGAGAGTATGTGTGTAGTGGAATGTGTTTAATAAAAGATGTTGAGGGTTTGAGAGTATGTGTGTAGTTGGATTAATAAAAGATTCTAAATGCATGACAAAGCAAGTATTAGTAAGGGTGTGACATGGGAGAGTATGTGTTATTGTTAAAAAAAAATAGTTGAAGTCAGTCTTAGTCTTGTTGTGGTTTCTTGAGGTTGTAGAACTCGTCCTCCTGTCTGTTGTCGATGTAGCTGTGTGTATTGTACATAATAAATTATGGAAATATATCAATGCCGTCCTGTCTCATTTCTCTATTGGATCGTCATATGTTGTTCGTCAACTTCCAGCATCGACCCTGCTTGATCTTTTCATTGTCGTCTGTAAACTGTCGTCACAGGCGGCTGCTTTCAGGGGGGGGGAAGGAGTGGAAAGTGAGGGTGAGGATAATCGTCCTTCAGGAGCTACTGATTATAGTGTTTTAAAGCGTTGAATTCTAAATTATGAATTACTAAAAATAGAAAATAAAACAACTAAATAGAGGCGTATGTTATGTCGCGGGTCAGCTCGTAATAACTAATTTTAGTAGTTTAAGGCAGATTCTAGCCAGAAAAAATTAAAATATACATGTGCGATTGAGAGAAACAACTGTTTTCGATGGTACTGCTCATGCGTGCAAACAAACTGCAGAATCCTAACCCTACATAGCACAGCTATAAAGGTCAACAATCATACTATGAGACTAACCATTAAACTTCACGCATCTTACAGCTCCTTGTTTACAGTCCAAAGTTTCGGTCTTCTTGTCGGGCCATGCCATCATGATTAATGATTTTCATTTACTTTAACGGTTGAACAGCATGAAACTAGATTATACATTTTAAAAGTCATTTAGGCCTAACAACTTTAATAGATCTATTTATTCTACTATTACTAATAGATCTAGATCTAGATCTAGTACTAGCATTGTTCTATTTATCATGATCATACATAACACGGCAGTTTATTTTATATTTTTATGTTCCGTAGAGATCACTAATACCAGATCAAATTGTGGAAAACTTGCCAAATTTTGTTTAAAAAATAACTAACATTTTTGTGTGTGAAATATTTGTCATTTTTTTAAATTAATACTAATAGTTTCGCTGTCTGTCTATCTGACAAGAACGCTCTGTCTGACAAGAACGCTCTGTCTGACAAGAACGCTCTAGAGAAAACACAAGCAATTTAAAAACATGCACAGTAATTCGAAAAACGAAATATGACGTCGACACATTTAGCGTAGAGTAGAACATAATCTCAAACCAGAGAGTGCACACAGTAATGTAATGACGTCATTGATTCTCGCGTAAACATTGAAAAAAAGGAAATGTTGTCTAATCTAAATGGTTTGCGTGAAGAGTTTCTTGCATACAATTCTTCGGGTAGGGGCGAAGCCCCACCCCCCGCGTAAGAACGTCTGAGCCCCCCCCCCCCCTCCCCAACTCAAAAGAAATTTCCTCATCGATACTCTATAATAAAATTACCGCCTAATTAATGTGTCTAATCTAAAAAGTGGTTTTCTTGCAATGGGACGGTAGACATGTTTTTTTTTTTGGGGGGGGGGGGGTGGGGGGGGGGGTGGTGTGTGGGGGGGGGGGGAGGTTGGTTTCAGTGTTTCTTTCAGACTTTTTCCTCCCCGGAGAGGGGTGGGGGGTACTTGAAATTTTCGGGGGCGGGGGGTAGAATTTTCTGGGAGGGGGCGGACACTGGAAAAAGTATATAATTATATTTCGTTGAATGGGACGGTAGACATGTTTTTTTTGGGGGTGGGGGGTGGTGGAGGGGTGGGGGGGGGGGTGGTGTGTGTGTGGGGGGGGTGGTGTGTGGGAGGGGTGGGGGGTGGTGTGTGGGGGGTGGGTTGGTTTTAGTGTTTCTTTCAGACTTTTTCCTCCCCGGAGAGGGGTGGGGGTACTTGAAATTTTCGGGGGCGGGGGTAGAATTTTCTGGGAGGGGGCGGACACTGGAAAAAGTATATAATTATATTTCGTTGAATGGGACGGTAGACATGTTTTTTTTTTGGGGGGGGGGGGGGTGGGGGGTGGGGGGGCGGTGTTTGGAGGGGGTGGTGTGTGGGGGTGAGGGGTGGGGGTGGTGTGTGGGGGTGAGGGGTTGGGGTGGGGGTGGTGTGTGGTGGGGGGTGGGGGTGGTGTGTGGGGGTGAGGGGTTGGGGTGGGGGTGGTCTGTGGTGGGGGGTGGGGGGTGGTGTGTGGGGGTGGGGTGGGGGTGGTGTGTGGGGGGGTGGGTTGGTTTTAGTTTAGAGAAAAGAGACAGCACTATCAGCCTAGCGCCCGTTGTACCCTTCCTCAACGGGCCATTTTTCTCGTCTATAATAATAGTTTCGCTGTCTGTCTATCTGACAAGAACGCTCTGTCTGACAAGAACGCTCTGTCTGACAAGAACGCTCTAGAGAAAACACAAGCAATTTAAAAACATGCACAGTAATTCGAAAAACGAAATATGACGTCGACACATTTAGCGTAGAGTAGAACATAATCTCAAACCAGAGAGTGCACACAGTAATGTAATGACGTCATTGATTCTCGCGTAAGTAAACATTGAAAAAAAGGAAATGTTGTCTAATCTAAATGGTTTGCGTGAAGAGTTTCTTGCATACAATTCTTCGGGTAGGTGCGAAGCCCCACCCCCCGCGTAAGAACGTCTGAGCCCCCCCCCCCCCCAACTCAAAAGAAATTTCCTCATCGATACTCTATAATAAAATTACCGCCTAATTAATGTGTCTAATCTAAAAAGTGGTTTTCTTGCAATGGGACGGTAGACATGTTTTTTTTTTGGGGGGGGGGGGGGGGGGGAGTGGGGGGTGGGGGGGTGTGTGGGGGGGGGGGGTGTGGGGGTGGGGGGTGGGGGGTGGGGGGGGGGGGTGGTGTGTGGGGGGGTGGGTTGGTTTCAGTGTTTCTTTCAGACTTTTTCCTCCCCGGAGAGGGGTGGGGGGTACTTGAAATTTTCGGGGGCGGGGGTAGAATTTTCTGGGAGGGGGCGGACACTGGAAAAAGTTTATAATTATATTTCGTTGAATGGGACGGTAGACATGTTTTTTTTGGGGTGGGGGGTGGTGGAGGGGTGGGGAGGGGTGGTGGGGGGGTGGGGGTGGGGGGTGGTGTGTGGGGGGGGGGGGGGTGGGGTGGTGTGTGGGGGGGGGGGTGGTGAGTGTGGGGGGTGGGTTGGTTTCAGTGTTTCTTTCAGACTTTTTCCTCCCCAGAGAGGGGTGGGGGTACTTGAAATTTTCGGGGGCGGGGGGTAGAATTTTCTGGGAGGGGGCGGACACTGGAAAAAGTATATAATTATATTTCGTTGAATGGGACGGTAGACATGTTTTTTTTTGGGGGGGTGGGGGGTGGGGGGGCGGTGTGTGGAGGGGGTGGTGTGTGGGGGTGAGGGGTGGGGGTGGTGTGTGGTGGGGGGTGGGGTTGGGGGTGGTGTGTGGGGGTGGGGTGGGGGTGGTGTGTGGGGGGGTGGGTTGGTTTTAGTTTAGAGAAAAGAGACAGCACTATCAGCCTAGCGCCCGTTGTACCCTTCCTCAACGGGCCATTTTTCTCGTCTATAATAATTGTTTCGCTGTCTGACAAGAACGCTCTGTCTGACAAGAACGCTCTGTCTGACAAGAACGCTCTAGAGAAAACACAAGGAAATTAAAAACATGCATAGTATTTCGAAAAACGAAGTATGACGTCGACACATTTAGCATAGAGTTGAAAATAATCTCAAGGCGGAAAGTGCACACAGTAATATAATGACGTCATTGATTATCGCGTAAACATTGAATAAAAAGGAAATGTTGTCTAATCTAAATGGTTTGCGTGAAGAGTTTCTTGCATACAATTCTTCGGGTAGGGGCGAAGCCCCACCCCCCGCGTAAGAACGTCTGAGCCCCCCCCCCCCTCCCCAACTCAAAAGAAATTTCCTCATCGATACTCTATAATAAAATTACCGCCTAATTAATGTGTCTGATCTAAAAAGTGGTTTTCTTGCAATGGGACGGTAGACATGATTTTTTTTTTTGGGGGTGGGGGGGGGGGGGTGGGGGGGGGGGGGGGGTGTGTGGGGGTGGGGGGGGGGGGTGTGGGGGGGTGGTGTGTGGTGTGTGGGGGGGGGTGGGTTGGTTTCAGTGTTTCTTTCAGACTTTTTCCTCCCCGGAGAGGGGTGGGGGTACTTGAAATTTTCGGGGGCGGGGGTAGAATTTTCTGGGAGGGGGGCGGACACTGGAAAAAGTATATAATTATATTTCGTTGAATGGGACGGTAGACATGTTTTTTTTGGGAGTGGGGGGTGGGGGGGTGGGGGTGGGGGTGGTGTGTGTGGGGTGGGGGGTGGGGTGGGGTGGTTTCCTCATCGATACTCTATAATAAAATTACCGCCTAATTAATGTGTCTAATCTAAAAAGTGGTTTTCTCGCAATTTCTTTAATGCAATTCTTCGCGTAGTGGCTAAGCGCAACACCAGTGTTTCTTTCAGACTTTTTCCTCCCCGGAGAGGGGTGGGGGTACTTGAAATTTTCGGGGGCGGGGGTGGAATTTTCGGGGAGGGGGCGGACACTGGAAAAAGTATATAATTATATTTCGTTGAATGGGACGGTAGACATGTTTTTTTGGGGGGTGGGGGTGGGTGGGTGGGGCTGGGGTGGGGGTTGGGGTTGGGTGTGTGGGGTGGGTGGGGGGTGGGGTTGGGGGTTGGGGGTAGGTGTGTGTGGGGGATGGGTTGGTTTTAGTTTAGAGAAAAGAGACAGCACTATCAACCTAGCGCCCGGTGTATCCTTCCTCAACGGGCCATTTTTCTCGTCTATAATAATAGTTTCGCTGTCTGTCAAGAACGCTCTGTCTGACAAGAACGCTCTAGAGAAAAGACAAGCAATTTAAAAACATGCATAGTAATTCGAAAAACGAAGTATGACGTCGACACATTTAGCGCACAGAGTAGAAAATAATCTCACAGTAATATAATGACGTCATTGATTCTGGCGTAAATATTGAATAAAGAGGAAATGTTGTCTAATCTAAGTGGTTTGCGTGAAGAGTTTCTTGCATACAATTCTTCGGGTAGGGGCGAAGCCCCACCCCCCGCGTAAGAACGTCTGAGCCCCTCCCCCTCCCCAACTCAAAAGAAATTTCCTCATCGATACTCTATAATAAAATTACCGCCTAATTAATGTGTCTAATCTAAAAAGTGGTTTTCTTGCAATGGGACGGTAGACATGATTTTTTTTTGGGGGGGGGGGGGGGGGTGGAGGGGTTGGGGGGGGTGTGTGTGGGGGGGTGGTGTGTGTGGGTGGGGGGGGGGGGGGTGTGTGGGGGGGTGGTGTGTGTGGGTGGGGGGTGTGTGTGTGGGGGTGTGGTGTGTGTGGGTGGGGGGGGGTGTGGGGGGGGGGGTGGGTTGGTTTCAGTGTTTCTTTCAGACTTTTTCCTCCCCGGAGAGGGGTGGGGGTACTTGAAATTTTCGGGGGCGGGGGTAGAATTTTCTGGGAGGGGGCGGACACTGGAAAAAGTATATAATTATATTTCGTTGAATGGGACGGTAGACATGTTTTTTTTGGGGGGTGGGGGTGGGGTGAGGGTGGTGTGGGGGTGGGGGGGGTGGGGGGGGGGGGGTGGTGTGTGGGGTGGGGGATGGGGGTGGTGGGGGTGGTGTGTGTGTGTGGGGGGGTGGGTTGGTTTTAGTTTAGAGAAAAGAGACAGCACTATCAACCTAGCGCCCGGTGTATCCTTCCTCAACGGGCCATTTTTCTCGTTAATACTAATAGTTTCGCTGTCTGTCTATCTATCTATCTATCTATCTGACAAGAACGCTCTAGAGAAAACACAAGCAAAATAAAAACATGCACAGTAATTCGAAAAACGAAGTATGACGCGGTCACATTTAGCATAGAGTAGAAAATAATCTCAGTAATATGACGTCATTGTTTCTCGAGTAAATAAACATTGAATAAAAAGGCAATTTTGTCTAATCTAAATGGTTTGCGTGAAGAGTTTCTTTCATACAATTCTTCGGGTAGGGGCGAAACCCCACCCCCACGTAAGAACGTCTGAGCCCCCCCCCCCTCCCTAACTCAAAAGAAATTTCTTCATCGATACTCTATAATAAAATTACCGCCTAATTAATGTGTCTAATCTAAAAAGTGGTTTTCTTGCAATTTCTTTAATGCAATTCTTCGGGTAGTGGCTAAGCGCGACACCAGTGTTTCTTTCAGACTTTTTCCTCCCCGGAGAGGGGTGGGGGTACTTGAAATTTTCGGGGGCGGGGGTAGAATTTTTGGGGAGGGGGGCGGACACTGGAAAAAGTATATAATTATATTTCGTTGAATGGGACGGTAGACATGTTTTTTTTGGGGGGTGGGGGTGGGTGGGGGGCGGGTGGGGGTGTGGGTGGGGGGGGGGGGGGTGGTGTGTGGGGGTGGGGGTGGGGGGTGGGGGTGGGGGTGGTGTGGGGGGGTTGGTTTTAGTTTAGGAAAAGAGACAGCACTATCAGCCTAGCGCCCGTTGTATCCTTCCTCAACGGGCCATTTTTCTCGTGATAAAATATTTTGTTAAGCGCAATTTCACTTTTATAGTAACCATCTCTGGCTTCTGTAATCAATTTTTATCCTCCGAGTCACTATATACAGTCAAGTGGCTATCGCCTCTCCATGTGACCTTTGTTGATTTTGAAAAGGCGTTTGATAGTGTGGACAGAGATGTCGTTTTATATAAAACAAATATTAAAATTCTAATGTAAGAGGAGTTTTAATTTTTTTTTAAAGAAGGAAAAGGGCACCTATATACCTTGGTTATGATAACTTAATGGTAGCTACGCCGCTGAAAGCAAACTAGAGTTTGTAATCCTATCGCCTAAAGGGCTCCACTCCTGTTTGATTTCGGAGTTAGGTGATCCCCGGGAGTCTTCGTTGACATGTCATTTCCAGGGCCTGGATTCTTCTCTGGAGACCTGTGTTGAGAGTCCAAGCCTCGCACCCATAAAGAAAGACAGCCATGGCCAGTGTCCACACGAGTTAAACTTTTGAGCCAATGCCCAATGGAAGTCTTTTTGCCACGCCAACTGAATCTTAAATTATGCCTTTGCACGGCGAGCCTAACAACCGCCATTGTTCGGGAATTCATTAAGACGTAATTAACTGAGTGCTGTTTTTGTTGTTTGAGCATTTCTTGTATTACGTGCTTCGTGCCGTCATCAGTAATGGTATCTATGTCATCAGCGCAGCGTATTTAGGTAATAATCTGTGCGTCCATGTTGACTTAGTTGACATGGTATTCAAAGAGTCATAATACTTTTTTTTTTTTATTTTTAAACACATCGAAGAAGGTTCTGAAGTAACTTTAGGAATTTATTTTTAGGCCGGAGTCTGAAGAACTTAAAAAATTTATGGGCCTTATTATTGAAGCCAATTACAGTCTTGCCTTTACGATGTGTAGTTGGAAGATGTCAAAGGCGAGGCAAAGTATACTACCTGGTCAACCTAATGTAAATGGAGTTGACGCGACTAATTACGTTAGGACATTAGCTACAGCAACAAAACTGCTTAAGGACTTGCGGTAGTACATCTCCAAAACATTTTAAAGGATTTAAAAACACAAACATCTTATTTGTGTACTAGAAAACAGCGCTTTAGTTTTTCTCGTTTACCATTTACATCCGTGTATTTCTGTCAACTGTAAAAGTACACTTGAATTAAACAGGCTTCAATAGAAACAATTCTTTGTAAATCAAATAGAATTAAAAAACAAGGTTGTCCTTATCACTTATCGGGTTTATATCGTCCACTGAATTGCGAAAACAATAAGGCCCGCGCCTAAGCGATTCTACTACGAAAACACTTGTTGTGCTTTGATTTTTAAAAGCTTACATAGAATAATTTTTTTTTACCTATATGGCCATATGGGACCTCAAAGGCTTCTTATAGTAGGCTAATTGCGTTATTCTCGAGGTCATTGAAACAGATGAACAGTTTTCCTCATCTGCCCCATTGGACTTCGTCACGAACGGGAAAAGAGAAGAGATTGCGCTGTTCGTATTGAGGCTTAATAGTGCATTTTTTATGAGGCCTATAGGATTTGAAGCCTTATTTTAATTTTTAAAATTTCAAGGTATAAAGGCAAACAATGTTCTACGAGTTCCCTGGGAATACTAACCGTTTTCCTACATAATTAAGTCTGATAGCTTATATAGCCGCCCTAATATGTCGCATACGAATCAATTTCTTTCATGCATCCCTCCGCCCCCCGAACACGTCACACTATTGAAAATATAAAGATCTATGCCTACTTTAACCATTTAAGGAACTTTTTTTACTTTTAATTTTTCAAAAGCCTATAACTTGAGTACCTTTTTAGATAGATAAATGAAATTTCACATGTAAGTTAAAGATCTAATTCTCTGCCTTGTGTCGAATTTTGAGTAATTTCCGTTGACCGGAAAATGTAATTTACGCTATTTCCGATTTCTCAAAAAACACACCTGAATTTACAAAGTACTATTATGCACATTTTGCTTGGCGTTCGCTTGGTGCGCAATTCTTTTTTCTACGAGATTCTATTCTATTTTAAAAAGTTTAAGTATTAAAAATCATGTCTATATCCCGAGTTGCCATCCCCCGTAGTGTTGTATTACAATATTCGAGAAAGTTTAGGGGTGATCACTCCCGGTTTATTTCTACTCTTTGTCTCGCTTGCGATACCTAGGGATAGATTTTATGCATACCAAATCTAAAACTCTACCTGTTTACAGTTATAATCAATATACAATCGCCACGAAGAATATAGGCTAATGTTTTAGCTCTTCCCGGCAGTGTTTCTTCCAGGGGGAAGGGGGGAAGGGCGCGATGTCTACCCCCCCCCCCCCCCCCAACGAAATGGAATTTATATAGAAAATATATACTTTTAACTGTGTCCGCCTCCCCGGAAACTTTAGTCCGCCCCCCACCCCCGGAGAAAAAAGTCTGGAAGAAACACTGCCGGGAAGAGCTAAAACATTAGCCTATATCCTTCGTTATACCGAAATATGTTTAAAGTTATCATTTCGATAGAAAATTTGAAACACAAATTCTGTATGACTTTCTTGAGTCTACTAATAGGCAACTACAATAGTTTGCTTTAGAAAGAATTAAGAATTACACTTATTTGTTATGTCATCTAGCCTATTTAAGATTAACATTTAAAGTGTGTAATGGTCTTCTATATTACAAAAACGTTTTAAAAAATCCAAAGCAAACAGAATATTCATTCTTAAATTCTGACGTGAGATGTTTATTTATAGTAACTGGTCCGACGGGTTGGGTCCGCTGTATTCAGGTGTGGGCCGTGCTCCTCAGCAGAGTCGAATGTCGTGTTGTGAGGTGGGGTATCGAGCGGCGTCAATGCTTGCCTGTGTTACTAATGTTCAACTTGTGTGAAAAGAGAGAAACGCCTCTTCCTTCTTCGTATGTTTATCATAGTTTTGGCAGACCGAATGTGCGACCGCCTCGTATGAAGACTACTTAACTGTGTAGTGCCTATCGGACTAAACTTCTTCCTAGGCCTGCCACTAGGTGAAGTTGATACAGGACTTTCACCGCCGTCTTGTAGGGTAAATAACATTTAAAAATAATAATTTCACGCAATATAACGGAACAAACTCGCTACGAATGATTAAAGATCGTATTGATATGTCATGGTATGTTACGCCCTAATGTTTGTTACTCAGCTGGTGGAGAGTTTGAACAGCCAAGTATGTCCACGTCAATAAGGTAACCTCTATATACTCCTAGTCTAATACAGTTACACTTAATACAGTTGAGCGTATTTAAAACTTTTGGAAAATTACACGGAAAAGTGATTCTTTAATCTTTTTACTTTCTCGTATATACGAAGTATAGAGAAAGTCTTGTAATCGTGCAAAAAAAAAAAATCGAGATTTTTGCAAATCTCGACGTTTTACATCTCACTGATACGGAAAAACATAATTTTGCAATCTTGTCCGTATGTCTGTGTGTCTGTGTGTGTGTCTGTGTGTGTGTGTGTCCGTGTGTAAACACGATAACTTGAGTACCGTTACAGCTAGGTTGATGAAATTTCATATACAAGTATTTTATCAAAATCGTAGATCCGTATCAACTTTTGAGCGATTTCGGATAACCGGAAGTGGTACTTTTTCTACTTTGAATTTTTCAAAAGCCTATAACTTGAGTACTATTTCAGATAGATAAATGAAATTTGATATGTAAGTAAAAGATCTAATTCTCTACCTTCTGTCAAATTTTGAGAATTTTTCGTTGACTGGAAGTACTTATTTACGCTACTTCCGATTTCTCAAAAAACTAATGTAAATTTTAAAAGTACTAATAATATTGCGCACTATTATGCGCTTTTTTATTCGCGTTCACTTGGTGTGCAATTAATTTGTCTACGAGATTTTATTCTATTTTTAAAACTTTAAGTATTTAAAATGGATTAAAAATCATGTCTATAGCCCGAGTTCCCATCCCCTGTTATTTTATATAAGAATATTCGAGAAAGTTTAGGGGAGATCACTCCCGGTTTATTTCCGTATAGTTACAATACACCTAATTTAGGCTTATAGACCTAGACCTAGGTCCATATACAAATACTAATTTTGAATTAAAGTGTACGTTGCGTGGTTATATGAAAGCCTATAGTGAAAGTGTCTATCCTTAAAATACGTCACTCAAGTTTCGGCCCATTTATTTACCCGTTTTAAGGGCCGTATCTTGTTAAAAAGAAACCGGGAGCAGTGTTTCTTCCAGACTTTTTTCTCCGGGGGGGGGGGGGTACTTGAAATTTTCGGGGGGGGCGGTAGACTTTCTTCGGGGGGCGGACACTGTTAAAAGTATATATTTTCTATATAAATTATATAAATTTCATTTCGTTCGGGGGGGGGGGGGGGCGGTAAAATTTTTCGGGGGGGGGGGGGGGGCTTAGCCCCCCCTCCCCCCCCCCGAAGAGATGCCTGGAAGAAACTCTGACCGGGAGTGATCTCCCCTAAACTTTCTCGAATATTCTAACACTGCGGGGGATGGCAACTCAGAACATAGACAATAATTGTAATCCTGGTGGCCCTCGCCAAGAGATGCCTGAAAGAAACTCTGAGGTTTATCACAATTTTCTTCAATCGACATCTGAATCAAAACTCTAATTATGTCCCTTTTTTAAAGCGCCAATACATTTTACTCATTCATTTAGACTTTAGAATTTTTTTGTTGTTCCATTTGAAAAAAAAATATGTTCTTTAAAATCGTTATTAAAGGTCAACTTAGATATTTATTATAGACTCCGTTAATTATTTAAGGATACATGGATGTTATTTATTAAATAATGTAAGTAGTTTGTTTTACTTTGTTGATTGTTGTATATTTTACACTGTAGTTAAGCTTAAATGTATGATCATGTGTTTCCCTGTGTTTTCAGAAGGCAATCGAGTACATGAAAGTAAATGGCTACGTCAGATTTTATTCCAGTCCTGTCAAATCATCCGCCACCATCACCAACACCAGAGTGGTCATCAGAGCCAGTTCCCCTGAAAGAATTCTCCTCCAAACGACAAGTTCCTGGGTTCGCTAAAATCGTCAAAGGGAACTACATGACGCTAGGCTCCAACAAATTCTCCTTTCAAAAACAATACCACGAGGTGTTTATACATTCGGTCAAAGTTGGGGTCAAAGTTCTCGCGCATTGTCTGCGTCGTGTGGACGCCACAAGCATATCCCGGCGCGGCAACCACAACGTGTACACCACGACCAGACTTTACGCCGTCGACCAGCGACTGGCTATCCCCATCTCTTACCAGGGCTGGTTTGAGCTGTTGTCTGAGGATGGCAAGTCGGCCCGTCCAATCACCAGCGTCCATGAACTGGCCAGGATCAAACCAGACCGCTGTCTGGTGCGAGAAAACACCAAGGCTTACATCATGAGTGAGGATGAGAAGTTCACCTTTGATAAAACCAAAATCGTCATTGCCGGTGAGCAGCTCGTCCTGAATGGCGAAGTGTCACTCCCCGCCCCGGCTGAAAACAAAAAGATCAAATTGTTGCGTTGTTTTGATTCCAAGGGGGAGTTAATTTATCTGAGCTTCGACCAGAAAGCCACTTTCACGCCCATCGCTGGTGAAGAAGACTTTGTTGGCGTGTTCAACATTCGAGACATTGTGCGCCGTTTTCGACTTCCATTAACTGTCAAACTAGTCCAGGGAGTCCGGCCAAAGGTGGACCCGTCACGGTTTACCGGTCTCATTCGTTTAGATTGGGTGTACACAGACGAAACAGCTTTTGTGTGTCCTGTTGATAAAAATATCATCCGTCTGCTTCCCGTGCCAACAGATAGCAACTTGCAACTAGTATCAGCATTAAATCAACAAGCAATGAAGTCGACAGAGCTGTACAGGTCTATGATAGTCAAATGTAATCGCATGATCACGAATTACAACAACACACTCCATCTGATCGTACAAGTCCCTGACGCGGCCTCCAAAGGAAAAGGCAAATCCAACGCTAATGTCTTTTCTATGCAGCTGTCAGCGCCAGCATACCAGCCCTCGGGTGGTCGGACCAAGTCTCGAGAACATCTGCTCATGGACGAGATTGACGACCTGTACGCCTACGTCAGGGATGGAGGAGCTCCGCCTACCAAGTTCACCTACGATTCTGATGAAGAAAGCTACTGGGAAGAGCCGGCGTACGAACCGCTCGATGACTTCCGGGCCAGGCTTAAAGCGTTAGAAGCCGGCGAACGAGTCAGTTACCATGTTAAATATCAGCCTCAAGATCCCAGTCAACTCAAGCTGGATGTGGACAATGACTTGAGAAAAAGTACTGAAAATTTACTAGAGGGCAGGGATGGTTTACCCGATGTCCATCCGAACAAAACATCCCCAACCCCACCGGCTCTGCCCCCACGACCTCCAGATCTCCTGGCATACCCACACCCATCAGGCGAGCGGTTTAGCAGCAGTGAGCATACCAAGCCATTTAGCTCTTCCACGCAAATCATTCTGTCCAGAAACTCTCAGTCAGAACACAACGTGACGCGGGTGTCCAACTTGGGCATGGTGTCATCCAACCATTCCTCTCACAGTTCACAGGAATCCAAAAGTCCAGCCAAAATCTTCGCTCGTTCTAAAAGTGCAGCGGAAGTCCTTGCTCCGAAGAAAGAGCACCTCCTACCACCTCCCAGCACGGGAGCAAACTCCAGCTCGACCTCGGGTAGCAGCGGAAACGGCCACCGGAATCACATAGCTCGAGATTTTAAAGATTCGGACATTAGCTCGATGACACGAGGGGCATCTTCGGGTTCTTCCGGTGGACCCGCATCTAACATTCGGAAAAAAATGCAGACACTCTACTTGTGATCTGTGTTGATACTTCATTTTCGTCATCTCAAGTCATGTTTTTAAAATGTTAGTGTACTTTTCTGTTGTGCCTTTTATTTCAGTGATATTTAAAATGGGAACATCAAGCATTTATTATTTAAACGCACAGAATGTACCAGACCACAACTGGATTGAGTACCTCAAATATTTTCAAAGTCACCAAAACTAGGCCTAAAGGTATTGTACCTCTAAAGTAGGCCTTCATGTATAGTAACTCAAAAGTAGGCCTTCATGTATAGTAGCCTATACGATGTAGATATCAGTTTTTACACTTTTATTGTGACATTGCTTAGTTGTGATATTTTAAATTGCGTTGTATTATTTTAGTCACCCAACAAATGTTGTGCTATCTGCATAAAATGGCAATCAACGATAATTGTCTAATAAATTATTATGTAAACATGAAATGATTGTGTAACTGGCGCGGGAATGTATAAAATGTGAACCCTCCCTGGCCCATATTAGCAAAATAACAAATGTCTAGAATGCTTTACAAGATATTGGCTTATAATTTCGCCAGATTCCTACATTTGAAATGATTTTACAAGTGGTTTAATTCGTGTGTAGATTTAGTATGCACTTAAACCAATACAAGCAGTAATCAAACCGTACATGTATACATTTCTAGTTTAACAATAGGATTCACTCAATATATACTAGAAAGTAACAAAAAAAAAAAAAAAACTCGCAAAAACAGTAAGCAGTAGGTAGAGATGACACACAATAGCAAGCCATGTCCTGCGGCACTATAAACCTGTCTAAACACTTTTTATTCTTAAAGTAAACTTTAGGCTAAGGTCCACTTTAAAACACAAGGCTCGGATCTCTAGGAATATTCCAAACTGTACATTAAGGCTAAAATCGATTTTAAGTCTCACTTCTAAGATCACTAGGAAAATGCCTATTTCAAACATAAAAAAAAACCAACAAAGACCGTAAAGAGGGGTGAAGTACTATGCATCTTCAATCATTTTGACGTGTGTATGTGGGGGGGGGGGGGGGGGAAATATCTTTTGACGTGTGGGAGGTGGCGAGCTTGTATTATCTCCTTGACTTATGAGGTGAGGTGGCGAGCTTGTATCTCTTTGACTTGTGAGGTGAGGTGGCGAGCTTGTATCTCTTTGACTTGTGAGGTGAGGTGGCGAGCTTGTATCTCTTTAACTTGTGAGGTGAGGTGGCGAGCTTGTATCTCTTTGACTTGTGAGGTGAGGTGGCGAGCTTGTATCTCTTTGACTTGTGAGGTGAGGTGGCGAGCTTGTATCTCTTTGACTTGTGAGGTGAGGTGGCGAGCTTGTATCTCTTTGACTTGTGAGGTGAGGTGGCGAGCTTGTATCTCTTTGACTTGTGAGGTGAGGTGGCGAGCTTGTATCTCTTTGACTTGTGAGGTGAGGTGGCGAGCTTGTACCTCCTTGACTTGTGATGTGGCGAGCTTGTATCTCTTTGACTTGTGAGGTGAGGTGGCGAGCTTGTATAATCTCCTTGACTTGTGAGGTGGCGAGCTTGTATAATCTCCTTGACTTGTGAGGTGGCGAGCTTGTACCTCCTTGACTTGTGATGTGGCGAGCTTGTATCTCTTTGACTTGTGAGGTGAGGTGGCGAGCTTGTATAATCTCCTTGACTTGTGAGGTGGCGAGCTTGTATAATCTCCTTGACGTATGAGGTGAGGTGGCGAGCTTGTATCTCTTTGACTTGTGAGGTGAGGTGGCGAGCTTGTATAATCTCCTTGACGTATGAGGTGAGGTGGCGAGCTTGTATAATCTCCTTGACGTATGAGGTGAGGTGGCGAGCTTGTATCTCTTTGACTTGTGAGGTGAGGTGGCGAGCTTGTATAATCTCCTTGACTTGTGAGGTGAGGTGGCGAGCTTGTATAATCTCCTTGACTTGTGATGTGGCGAGCTTGTATCTCTTTGACTTGTGAGGTGAGGTGACGAGCTTGTATAATCTCCTTGACTTGTGAGGTGGCGAGCTTGTATAATCTCCTTGACGTATGAGGTGAGGTGGCGAGCTTGTATAATCTCCTTGACTTGTGAGGTGGCGAGCTTGTATCTTTTAAGACGTCTATTTCAATGAAAGACGGCCTACAGACTGGTGAGCTTGTGTCTTTCAATGAAAGACGGCCTACCGACGCAGAAAGATTTTCATAGCCAGGTTTCACCCATGTCGGCCACAGCACAGATTTCTTTTCCATTTAAAAGGCCTTAGATTGAAGGTGCCGCTATACATAGTATGTCGCCCCTAAAGGCATATACGCTGAAGTTCGATTCAAATCGGCTTTTTGATTTCTCGGCTTTCATTACGACACTGGGGCAAGATTGCAATGATCAACACAGCGAGGTAGAAGGTGAAGAACAGATATACAAGTCGTGTTTTGACTTGATTGGGCAATTACTTATGTGGGTGTCTGTTATGAGTGGTAACAAATCTAGATATTGTTATGGATTCTTTAGACGGCTAGTGAATGCTACTTGTTCTGATTCTTTAGACGGCTAATTCTTTAGACGGTTAGTGCATTCAACTTGTTCTGATTCTTTAGACAGCTAGTGCATGCAACTTTTTTTTTCAGCTCTCCTTGTATCATTTCAATAATAGACCCCCCCCTTCCCCGATGTTTCCAAAAAAAGCTCTGCGCATCATCGACCCGTTTAAAATTAGACTAGTTAAGTTAAAAGTTAAGTATGATGAAATAGACACGTGTACACGTCCTAGCTACTTTGGTGACAGCGCTACCAAAGAAATAACGAATGATATTTAAACATCTCATATACTCTGAGATTTCTTAAAATACCCGTTTGCGTTTACCGGCTAAGCCCAACATGGTTTTAATGCAACAGTTTTCCCAAACCGCTGATGACGAACTGACTTAATTAGTTACTGACGTGTGGTAAGCCTACATTACTAGACGTCCTGACAACAAGCACGTGTTTTAGACTGCTGATCAATACACTACACCTATAGAGCACACGGTGGTAATGAGATATTAACTTATTATAGCATCGAGAACCTTCTGCTTTTGACTAGGCCTAGGGTCTAATTTAACAAGCTTTAATGGCAGCTCTCTCTGGGAGCCGAGAAATCAATCCCTAGTGTTAGAAGCCTGGTTTCATATGACACAGTTGATGTGCTCATTAGGCCAGGAGTTGCCACCCTAGTGTTAGAAGCCTGGTTTCATTTGACACAGTTGATGTGCTCATTAGGCCAGGAGTTGCCACCCTAGTGTTAGAAGCCTGGTTTCATTTGACACAGTTGATGTGCTCATTAGGCCAGGAGTTGCCACCCTAGTGTTAGAAGCCTGGTTTCATTTGACACAGTTGATGTGCTCATTAGGCCAGGAGTTGCCACCCTAGTGTTACAAGCCTGGTTTCATTTGACACAGTTGATGTGCTCATTAGGCCAGGAGTTGCCACCCTAGTGTTAGAAGCCTGGTTTCATATGACACAGTTGATGTGCTCATTAGGCCAGGAGTTGCCACCCTAGTGTTAGAAGCCTGGTTTCATATGACACAGTTGATGTGCTCATTAGGCCAGGAGTTGCCACCCTAGTGTTAGAAGCCTGGTTTCATATGACACAGTTGATGTGCTCATTAGGCCAGGAGTTGCCAGTCACCAGCCACATGAAGTGACATTTACAAGTTACAACATATTACATAAATTCTGATAAATGTCACAACTGATGAAAGTGACTCTTTACATCGATGTAACTGTCAGTGGTGATGAAAGTTTACTCTTTACAATTACATAGCTGTATATAATATATCACTAGATGATGAAAGTAATGTTTTACATTGCTGTAAATGCCACAAGAGGAAGTCAAAAGACGACTAGTTTAAATTTAAAGTCAGCCATTTGAATCAAATCTATTAACCTATTTATACAGGCGAAAGTAGCACATTAGCGAGACACCATAATTATTTAAAGTAACTTGATTTGGAAGATTTTAGCAGTTTTAGCTCGAAAAAAAACCATTGATACTAATGTTTGCTGAAATAGGCTAAAAATGTAGCCGCTATTTGCATTGTCAGTTTCAAGAGTGTATAAAATATTCACGTAATGACAATTTAAGTTTAACCCTGGCATTTCATGTTTTCTGAAACAACTTCCATATCATTGCTTGCCGTAGAAGTTTAGACATACCAATAGTCATGTAGCATTGGCTGTGATGTAAAAAATGTAGTTGAGCATGGGGATATCATGGTCCAACTGTACATCACACCCATGTTGAGCATGGGGATATCATGGTCCAACTGTACATCACACCCATGTTGAGCATGGGGATATCATGGTCCAACTGTACATCACACCCATGTTAACCAGGTCAAGGGCCTAGTGTTTCTTTCAGGCATCTCTTCTTGCCTCCCCCCAAATGTTGGACGCCAGGGGATCATGACTATGGGCAAGAGAAATGTTAGATACCGGCTGCTGGAGCCGGGAATGCCCATGTTAATATGTGTGATGCAGATGGTTAAATCCTGGTGTTTTATTAATGTATATAACAAATACTGTAGCTTCCATTTATTAGTAGATCTAATGTCTAATTTTCTTATCATTTTTAGACAATCATAAAAAACCACATTGTGATGTTATAATAATACTGTTTTACCAATGTAAATAGATAATCTTTACTCAACAGAAGTAGTGCTTTTTAAAATATTTCATATAATGATTTTTAATAATGATTTGTGAAATAAATGGTTTCAATGATTTATAATTATTTTGTTTCATTTTAATTATTTCTTTTGCATTAGGGGTTGTCCATAAATGACATCACACTAGGAGGAGTCTAATTTTATGACCATGTGTGATGAGGGGAAGGGGTGCAGCTGTGGGCTGTCAAACAATTTACAATTTTAAAAAAAAGAGGGAGAGATCTCTACTCAACTTTCTCATATTTTCTTATATTTTAACAGTGCAATTGTGCAAAAATAAATATTTTTTAATAAGAAAGGTTTTTACTTTCTCGTATACAGAGTGTACAAAAAGAATTGTAATAGTGCAAAACTAAGTTTTTTCCGACTAAGGGAGGTGTAAAACATCAAGATTTGTCTAATTTTGATTTTTTCCTGAATACAATACTTCCTCTAAACTCTGTACACGAAAAAGTTAAAAGTAATGTTAGAAACTGAATTTTACACAACTATAGTTGCAACACATCTTCAAACGTACACATTCATCAAACTGTTATGTCTTTGATAGAGGAAACAAAACTCTCAAAGATAAAATGTATTTATGCAATAGTAAACAATAGTATAACAGGTAATTTATATGTGTTTAAGTAAATATTTTAATAAGATTTCAAAAATGGATTAAAAGTTAATGTCTCTAAGGAAGGGTCATATAAATTGTCAAATGAAAGTGGTAGAAATGGTATAAAACTTAGATTCCTTTTAAATGACCTCTATTTGATCAAATAAAACTTGCCCTGTAAAAAGCCATTAAAAATAAGCCTCTGAATTTGGTCCCTCAAATGCCATAGTTATCTTAGGTAGATGAATATATTTGAACACTTTGCCCCAATCCCTTCCTACCACAATATTGACCAACTCCTCTATTTACTCTATTGCAGCCAGTCTTACATATTACATGCATGGTGTATGCAGCCAATGCACATCTTTAGAAAACAAATTTACCCAGCTTAAACAGAGCTGAACTTAGGTGAACATTTTCAATTAACTTCAAGAACTACTCAGCAAAGATAAAATCTTTTACAGACAGGTAGGGAAGAACAGATCTAGGTTAGCCAATATAGAAAAGGTTCCAGTCACATTTGACAAGACATAATTACATGGATGGAAGAGGCTCAATAGTCCCCCTGAATGGCTACAATTTTATTTTAACTAATATAACATACATTAACTGCAAGAAACATTATAGAATTTCACACATTTTTACAATTTAAAGTAAAAAAATAAAGAGATGCAGGAGCAAGGGATAATGACGACCAAAAGAAGTTAATTAACATTTTCACAGCCAACTGAACTCTATTAATACTATTATGAAAATGTTTCCACAATATATAGTAACAAAAAACATTATTGAATAAGTTATTCAGTATGTGCACAGATCAATTGGCACAATTATTACAAAAAATAGTTTGTCAAAGAATAAATGCTGTTACAGAGTAAAATAAGTACCTAATAAACTTAAAATAGCATGTTGGCACATCTGTCTATGCTGAGATACTTGGTATAAAAGCCATTTAAGTAGAACCTTAAACAGGGGACAACTCTACAAAACAACTTGATGTATTTTTAAACAATTCGATTTTTGAATTTCCATGTCACATTCAGTCAGTTGTTTAGCAGCTCTGATCAGCATTCTCAACAAATTAATAAAAAATGTGTGTACATTTGTACATGAATTTTAAATAGGTAGTTAATATTAATCATGGATTTTGGTATTAAAATCTTAATTACTTCTATTTATGGTGTCATGATAAAAAAAAGTTAATTTTCATTGAGCAGATCCCATTATGTATTATGACTCATTTTAATTGTTAATATTATGGTCTTGAAATATTTTACTTAAAAGCAAAAAGTAAGGAATACATTAGGTAACAAACAAAATTAGCACTAAGGTAATTCTCATTATACAACAATAATAACAACTGAGCTAGTATGTTTACTGTACATGAAAGTGAAAGGGACTAGGTTGAGAGGGAAACCTCAGAACAAAATATTTCAATAATTTTGATGGATAAAAAGCAATTATTCACAGATTTTGTTATTTCTAAACTTGTCTAAAAAAAGCAGGAATGTTAACAATGGTCAATAAATATTGTATATTATTGTTTACACAAATAGTGAATAGTGATATAGTTGTACATGTATGTATGTGTGCATATTGCATTGCTTTCACAATAAATGTGATAAATCAGCAGTTAATTATTTTAATGTCGTTTAAGGATGAGAACAAACAAAATAGTTTGCAGAACATCTTTAAAATCTACAGGCATGTTAGGGTAGCTTGAGAAATTGGGTGCACGTTCCAAATTTGTATGTGTATTACAATTACAGAACTGAAGGATGGGATAATATCATTATTTTGAAATGAATTATTTGTCATTGTTGTATATTTTTTAACTTGGACTATACATTTGGATATTAAAAAAAAAACTAATAGTACAATACAATTTTAATTCATAATATATAATATGAGGTCAATAAATATTGTGCAATATATAAAATAACTTTGATATGCTGTATTAAAAATAAAAACAATGATATATACAGGTAAAACAAATATTCTACAAATCGACTTAATGCTATTTTGGCAATAGCAACGCATTTCAATAAAGTCACAACTTTCTTAGGAAAGACTATTTGGATACAGTGTCTTTTGTACCACATGCAACAAACCATCACAGATGATATCCAAAAATATAGTTTGAGTCAAACATTCATAACTGTTATGTATTGCTCCCAAAACTGTTCAAGCAGGGCTGACTATATATTTCAAAGCATTTTATTTTTAAATAGAAGTCAAAATAAGTAAACTTAAAGCTGAAACTGAGAAAATAAATAAATAAGATGTACTTAAAATATAGATTTGCAGATAAAATCAAACTAATTACTTAAGCCAGCACCAGTGATTCAATTGTGGAGAATAAAAATCATAATTTTGAATCTATAATGGCAAATCATTGCATTTGCTTGTTGAAATCAAATATCCAGAAATATGAGGTATCTCATCCAGAATGTTTTACGGTTCATCTTGGATGTTGTAAATGTTTTAGTTCAATATCGACTTAGTACACATATCTAAAATAAAGTTTTGTTATAAATAGAAGGTAATGTGATAAATTACCTTGGTCACATCAAAATAAAGCTTAGATGTCACAAGTTTGTTGCTCTATATTTTCCTAAGACAAGCAGCTTCCACTGATTTCAAGTAGTGTTGAATAAATATATTTAATTAGCTTGCTGCTTGCTTTGTGGTTTCATTTTTGGGCACTTGTATAATGGGTACAATATTTGCAGCTTTTGAAAGAGAGTAAGGGGAAGCAGGTGTTCCAATGATGATCACATGGTGGTTTTTCAGAAAAATCCTGGTCATGCCTTTATGAAAACCTCTGACATCAAGGTCCCAAATGTGGAAACACTTGGCTAACATGCTCCATGTGGTAAAGTCTGTTAATGTTTCCATTCTGATATACAGTGTTAACAGAGAACTCTGGAAATTTAAAATAAACTGTTCAGTAATTTGAAACAACAGGTTCTTGAAGGGAAGTAACACTGTGCTGTAACATCAGATAAGCACTGATTTCATTTGTTTGACTAAACATATAATATTAATTACACTCAAGTTTCAATGTTTCTTTTTATTATTGTGTGATACTAAAATTGAAACATAAATTTTAAAACAGAATGCTTACCTCAGCTAAATTAGCTGGGATGAAATCACTGCTACAAGGATTCAGAGTATGATCAACAGGCTGTGCTTGCGATATAAGTTCTTCAATCAGCTTTTCATACTCATCCTTCTTCATCCTACACCATTGACAAAATCATAGGAAATGAAGGATTAGAAGTAAAACAAAAACTTGATTAGTGAACAATATTGAGATGTTTTACCTGTCTACATCTCTGAGCTGAACTCCAGCTTCAGAAACCAATGCCCGTGCTTCAAAATAAACTTCCTGGAAGTAGGGATTAATGTTGAGCCCTTTAGAGCCAAAGTGGTAAGTACGGCTAACATCAGGAATAATACACTCCCTCTCTTTACGGATGCCAGCACTCCTCATCCATATATCCCAGTCCCATTGCTAGGTAAAAGAATGTTTACAGTTAATTTTTTTTCATAATGAATACTTAGATTTAACAAATATAAATTTTAGCAGTCTAACTTAAAAATGTAAGCATGTTGAACTTTAAATTAGAAATGTCATATTCAGCAAGGTAGAATCATACAATGCAAGTTTACAAAGACATAAAGTGAAGGAAATACATGACAAAAATAATCAGAACAAATCTAATATAGTGTTATATAAAAAATTCATTGTTTAAAGGAAAAGATGATACAGCCCACTTGTGAAAATATCTATACCCTCTACTTTATTGATGTGAGTCTGGTTTTGAAAGAATAAAATATTTACCCTTTTTAAAACATAAAATTTTAAACAAGGCTATGTTAAACATTAACATGCTCTTTACATAAAAATATAAGTAATTATCTAAAGTGATATAATAACCTTTTCTGGTGTGGGCCATTGTGGTTCCAGTTCGTCTTTGTAAAGTGAACGCTTTAACAACCAGCCTAAGCCTGGCATGGTCTCAACACGATACAACAAGCGGGGATCTTTACTTGAATGCTTGTAGCCCTGTATAAAAATAAAGTTGGTAGGGCTGGTAGTATTTATTACCAGAATATAATTTTTGAACAGTTATGATGATAAACAGATAACTTAAGTGTTGACTTACCTGATCATTCCATGCTGATATACAATATAAGGTAGGATCTTCATCTAAAAGATGCTTTGTTTGACTAAAATAACTGAAATAGATGATTAATATTCAAGTTTTCAAAACAATAATTGAGCCACATTTCTTAAATCAAGCTTTATCCCCCTACCCATTAATGTAATAATTAATAAAATGAAATTGAAACTTACTTAAAAAAGTCTGGCGAAACTTTAAGATCTTCTTCTATTACTATTGCATACTGAGCTTTCTAGAAAGGTAATAATAATAACAGATGAGCATATTTACATTCAGTTGCTGAAGAAACTCATTAATTACATAGCTACTGATAGACATGACATAGTCATGTTTAAAAGGGTAACAAAAAAAAGAAATAGAAAAGAGCTTACCGGGTACAGATTAAAAGTTGCAGTGAGGCTGGCTTTATAGTGCTGGGAGATGCGGGCATTCTTCACACCTAAGGGGGTGTGCTGAATACCCCTGAGACCAAATAACTTGGTTACTGCAAAAGGTTCCTATAGAGTTAAAAAGTAAATGATCAACAAAACAGTTACAATAATTTTGCTCTTATTTCTTCAGTTCCTGTTTCAAAAACTTCCAATGTTAATGATTTTGCCTGAATGTTTTCTTTAATATCATGTACAGCTTTCAAAATGTCATGTGTGTAGAGTTATCTGGTACTTTGGATGAAAAGTTTTAAGGTAAGTATTAAAAGTGAAGCTGAAGCTAATTTATTTTAGGCTTTGAAAGAAAATGTAATATCAGAAAAAGAGTTACAAATATTTTTACAACCAAAAAGTACCTCAAAGTAGCCATCAATAAAAACTGTCACCATCTTAGGGTTAGCACCTGGTATTGCTAACAAAGTCAATAGCATTCTAGATTTTGAAAATAAAATTTATTTTGTTAAAGCATAGACCAAGAAAGTATATATACTTATAGTCTTATTGTGGGTTTGGATCCACAAGCACTACTGGGTTTATATCCACTTTACCCACATTAACTTATATTATGTTTATTTTAATAAAATAATTTTTAAATTTTGATAACAGATTGATTGTAATTTGTAATAGTAACCGCTACTCTTTAAATGTACATTAAATATTATTTCTACTTTAAAACAACTAGAATTTTAAAATTTTATATGACAAAAAAAAATGCCACAATTTTGAGTTGTTTTTTTTACAAACATTCTATTACCTATATAAGTAATGTGGTCGATCACTCGCAATAACAGCAACAGGAATGTCAAAAATGTTATTATCGTCTAACTAGAGAAGACAAGAATAAAATAGTTTACAACATGTTAAATCTTAGATTCACAGGATTAGTATACTAAAGTGGCCTACTAAAATATTTAATGTTACCAAATTCTGTAGAGAAATCTTTATCATTTGGTATGATAATGTGATGAATACATTAAACAAAAGTAGGTTGAAATAGGTTTAGAGCTAACAAAATTTACTGGTGAAATTTTTTATTGCAAAAAAATTTTTAAATTAATTTTGAATTCAATAAATAAAGCTTACACTTTTTGGCTGAAAACTTATTGGGGCCGGTCCATCACAGCTACACACGCTACCATAACCTTCCACTTTGCTACAAAATGCTTTTCTTCTCTTCCCTTCCTCATTGTCAGGCCAGTTACAGACATTTTCTTCAAATGCAATCAAGATATTTCAATAACTATTTGATTTAAGGACACACAAAAAAGCTTAATATCTGTTATTAATTTAATAGTAATTAATAAAAAATGTACACAACTTGTAGTTATTCTTTAGCTACCCTAGAATAAAAAAACTGATTATCTTTAACAGAAACAACTTTCTTTTCACTACAAGCAGTTTTGTTTAACAGTTTTAAATTCTGGTTTGCATGACAACAAGAGCAGCTGATGCCATGAAACTTTTCATTTGGGGAGAGGGGGGAAGCATGTTAATCAAATCTCATCAATTAAAAAATACAATGATAACTAAAGGATCATTACCTTCAGATTGAAGGAGGGGAACGTCAACTCTCAGCTCTACTTTGTCTCCCCATGTGTTAAGGCTGGCAGCTTTGCTATGTTTTTCTCCTAGCTTCACACCTAAATATAAAGAACACTGTCAGATAGTTTCAAGACTATTACAAGTATTACATGATATTTAAAGATGGCACAGTACCTCCTTTGACAGCAACAAAAGCCCACATATCCCTGTAGCCTAGACTCTCAGAAAATTCGCTTCCTAAGGATTTCAACACTTCTCGAGCTGGGCTTTTCAACTGAAAAGACCCTTCATCCTAAAGAAGAAAAATGTTTTCTAAAATATTTTGAAAAAAAACCCACTCTTAAATAAATTAAATATATTTAAAATGTTACATATATTTAAAATCATGCTTAGTTTAATTTTTCCCAAAAGTAAAAAAATTACACTGAAAAAAAAAACCCAGTTATGCTTAATAACAATGTAATTATGTTTGTACCAAATTTTAAGACTGTACAGTGTTGCATCTGGAAGTGGCTAGTCTAATTTGAATAGGTTAAGTAACAAAAGTTCTTAATAGGCTACATCAGTATAGGTCAGTTTTTGGTTACTTTAGCCCTTTTGTTTTGCATAAAAATTATGAATTGTAATGAAACTCTAATGTTGTATCTGGTTTACTAGCATGTCCCATTGTAACTACCACTGTAGTACATTGTGATGTAATGACGTTTCATGCCTTAGAATAGCATTATCCCAAAAGTATGTTAATATTAAAAGTTAGTATGCAAAAGATAGTGTTTTTTTTGGGTAGTATTTTATCAGAATTTTTTTTTACATATCATAACACTTTTAAGGAGTGCAGAATAGAAAATACAAAAAATAAGGACAGCCCTAATGATATAGTAATCAAGTATATGTTCTACAAAACTTACCTTAATGGCAAACACTAGGATCCTTCCTTTAGAGACCATGTTAAGAAATAAAACCATAGCATCATCCTCCTGTTGACTGTAGGTATCAAATATGCGCTTGGCCATGACACTACCCTTTAAACAAATTCTAAATCCTCTTTATCTTTGATCAATATACATCATATATACAATATCATACACAGTTTAACATTTGAAGCAGTCTTCTACTTTATACTATATACCAAACAATATTGGTCCATTTAATGATGAAAACCTACTTAAGAGCCATATTTTACGACGCCTCTATAAAAGAAAAGATGTGATCTATATTTCTTAATTAATTAAAGTTTTTTAAAGTAATAAACTAAAAGGTTGCAATTTAGTGTGCAAAAAACCAAAAGAATAAATTCTTATTCAATTTTTTTAACAGAATAAGTATTTAGTTTTTTTGTTTTTTGCATGATATTTCAGAGAATAATTTAAATAATAAAATATTGCAATATTTTTCTTACAGTGGCTTGATTGAGTATAATAACATGGATCCCTCGATTACTCTTAAAGTCTTCATCCTGAAGAACCTGTAAAAACAAATGATTTATTCCATGAAATTAACTGATAAAAATAGGAACTAACATTTTGGAAACTTAAAAATGTAACTTATAATAAACAACTCACAGTTGTGCCATCAACAGCCACAAAAACAGTTTCTTTACTTGAAGCAACATCAACTGATATGGACTGAGCTTGTGAATGAGATGTCAATTGTTTCTCAGTATTAATCCCATACCTTTCCATTTCATTCACATCTAAAATATAATAGTGCAAAAATACAAGTTTTTAAACTATGTAACAAGCTTAATTACAAAGTAATGAGTAAAATGAAAAATGTGCACTCTTACTAGACAATTTTTTACTGGTGTCAAAGATGTATAAGAGATTGATAACAGCAGTAATCAACAAAACAGCAAGTAGTCCTGCCTAGAAAAGAAAAATCATAAAAAGTTTTCTAAGTATCCCAAGCTTAAACATAGCAAGTTCACAGGAATCATTATTTTACTTTAAAATAATGCAAAATAACGCTGAACTAATGGACAGTAGGCTCTAAGTAAAGAAGTGATAAAGTTTCAAGGTAAAAACATATAATTTTCATAGTGCAAAAGATCTGATTGCATTATCTTTCTTAAAATGACTGAACAAGCTTTTAAGCTGAACATGTCAGTGGTTACAAATTTGAAAAATAATATCAAATGTTTAAGGGTCATAACTTTAGTTCAAGAAAATACATGAAAAAAATAATAACCTTTAAAAATTTGCCTATGCATCTGCGGCCAGTAAGATCATGAACTGTCACTTTAGTTTTTTGACTAGATCTGTATTTACTATGTGGTACAAAGGGCTTTGCCCGTGGATTGGGCACCCAGCTCTCCATGATCACCTCATTCACACTTTGCTGTCTAAAATGTTACATTTTTAATAAAATTTATAACTTAATATTAAAACACAGAGCTACTAAAATGTTAATTATTAAAGAGTCTAAAAATAAAACGTATCAATGTATTAAAATAAAGTTAAAACATTAGAACACAGAACAAAGAAGAAACACTGTACTGGACAAATTTCATTTTTTTAGGACTGGGCCTCCTAGGCTCTAGTCCAGGGGTCTCCAAACTTTTCAGCACGAGGGCCGCATTAACTACCAAATTTCAGTTCGGGGGCCAGCTTCTTCCAGGCATGTCTTTGATTTTTCTGGGCAAAGTTCCTCAGCTATCACCAACAAATGATTTTTCCTTGGACAAAAAGACATCCGCGGGCCGGATCAGATGACTTCGCTGGCCGCATCCGGCCCGCGGGCCGTAGTTTGGAGACCCCTGCTCTAGTCCATGGGTTCCCAAAATTTTTCAAGTGCCAACCCAATTTTATAAAAGTAAGTGACTGGTGACTCCCATAAATTAAAAAGTCAAAGTTAGTAAGAAAATTACAAAACGTCGAAGTAAGATTTTCTAGTATAATTTTAATTAATTTTGATAACTGTTTAAATGCTGTTAACTAGCCTCAAAATTCATGGTTGAGTTTTTGTTTACGCCAACCTAATGTCATTCTCAAGATTTAATTTATTTCTTTGTTGTGTTTTTAATGCGAGAAGTGTTGAAAATCCACTCTCGCAAAGATATGTAGACACAAAAGGAACTATATTCCTGTGACTTTTTCCTGTGTTTTTTTTCTGTGACTTTTTTTCCTACAATCAGTTTTTCCCCACTGTGCATGTGTAGTTTGTTCTGGCTATAATCTGCTAAAAAAAATTGACACAGAAACAAAGCAAAACATGTTCTATCTATATATTTCTGAATAGCTTGCTAGACAGTAACATTTTTGTTTTTCTAGATTTACTTCCGGCCTAAAGTCAAGCTTTTTTATGATCCCCCCCCCCCCATCATGAAACTTTAGTACACTAACTAAGGGTAACCTCAACATATAGCATCTGAAATTATCCGGTGATGTTTGTTGAGCTTCGTAAACATTTGTTACTGTAAACCATACTTTATTTGACCGTTAAAATAAAAATAAAATTGAGTGTATTTAATTAATGTTTTAACTTTAATTTTAAGTTTATTAATTAACAGAAAATTAGCAATAGGGCCCTACTCAAAATGATTTGCAAAACAGTATTTAAAATGCATCTAAAAATCAATCTATCCAAATTTTTAAAACATTCTGTAGGGTAAAGCAGGGCACTAAGAGCCGTGTAGTATTAGGAACCAGTGAGCACCCCACTTCCACAAAACCCCCAATAAAACTACTAATCAACTTCTGAGGTAACAACCACTGCTGTTCTTTGATAACAGAGAAGTAGAGGATTCTGCTTATGTTATTTATGACCCACTTGGGCCAGCAATGAGAAGATGAAACAGGAATTAATCCCACTGCTCTTTCTTCAAAATTTCTTATCTTTATAAACCATTTTGTAAACTTGTTTCCAAAACAGACATAACTTATGAAACTTCACTTTATAATAAACCACATGACTTTTTCAAAGCCATTTTTTTATGACTTCAAGCATTGGTTGCTGTACATTTTAACATCATTTATATAACTATAGAATAGTTTTATTTTGGTGAATTTGTTTTGCACAGTGATAGTTGAATTGTAGGAAAAAGTCACAGGAGAAAATAAACCGTAAGTAATCTCCTCCAAACTTTCTCGAATATTCTTATATAACACAACTTGGGATGGCAACTCGGAATATAGACATGATTTTTAATTACTTAAACTTTAAAAAATAGAATAGAATCTCGTAGAAAAAAGAATTGCGCACCAAGCAAACGCCAAAAAAAATGTGCATAATAATGCCCAATACTATTAGTACTTATCGTGTTTACACACGGACACACACACACACAGACAGACAGACAGACACACAGACAAGATTGCAAAATTATGTTTTTCCGTATCAGTGAGATGTAAAATGTCGAGATTTCCAAAAATCTCAATTTTTTTTTTGCACGATTACAAAACTTTCTCTATACTTCGTATATACGAGAAAGTAAAAAACACAGGAAAAAAGTCACAAATAAGTATTTGTATGGAATTTGTTAATACTTTTATGAATTAAATATTCAGAAAGTGCAAATCAACTTACGTTTCAAATGTAATGTAAAGATTTTAGATATATGTGTGTATGTAGTATAGGTATGTGTGACACACATAAAAATATTTAGTATAAAGTATGTAGGTTTTAATTCAGATATCCTTATAATATTTAACAGAATGTTCAAACCTTTTCGGTTTTTATCATGTTTTTAAAATACTAAATTTAAATTAGCGTGAAGTGGCATATATGCATAGTTAATGTGACTTGCTGTCCTCATTTCATAGCAACAATAGTTTAACCACCTTTCGTGCACAGATTTATCGTGCTCATTACATAACAAAGCATGGGATCAACCAAGCCAACCAAGGAAAGGCCTACGGCAAAAAAATAAAACGCAAAACACAGTGATGTGCCTACATTTCTTTTATAAAAATTTCTACCGCTTGTTCAACTAAATACATAACAAAAGCGGAGATTGCCGTGCTAAATATTTTATAGTTTTTTTACTTATTGTTATAAACCATAATGCTTTTAAAGTTTATGATAATGATACAAAAAAAAAATACCCACAGTACCAAATATCCAAAATTTTATAATTTTCTACAATTAAATCAAAATATTTCTTATAAGATTTTTGTGACTTTTTTTCTGTGACTTCATTTCTGTGACATTTTTCCGATAAAATTTTTCCTTTTCTTTTTTTCTTTGACTTTCATCCTAGCAAAGTGACATTTTTTCCTAGCAAAAACTGAATTTTTTCCTGTTTTTTTTCTAGTGAATTTTTTTCGTTCACCAATTGTTGATGCCAAAACAAAATGACCGACATTTATCTGGTTTAACCATGCTATAAAGTTTTGATCATTCTCAGAGTAAAACTTCATTGATCAATATCAAAATTCTTTTATTTTTAGATAATAACTAACTAAATCTAGATTCTACATGAAGCTTGCATTTTCAGAAAAGTTATAACATTTATTGTTATGCGGCTCTTTTTGCCTTATGAGCATTGATTGAATTATTTTTTTAGGGGCAATAAAACCAAAATTGTCAGATTACCAACAGTATGACTACGAAGGAGACACTACTGACTACTACAGTCACACTTGAGGAGTATCACATAATCAGTGTAATATTTATTAATACAATAGTCGTAAAGTTCATAGAGTGACGTAGAGAGTAGAGTGAGAGTGCACTGGAGAAGGCAGGAGAAACTCCAGGAGTCCAGGAGAAAGTTAGTTATAGTTAGGCTAATCTGACTGGTGATCTGAGTTAATCAGATTAAAAATCATTAGGCCTAATCTAGATCTAGATATCTAGATCTACGGGGTTTAACGATGGGTAAAATCAAAATAAAATTATTTAGAATAGATCTAGATCTAGAATCTAGATCTACTAAATTTATATTTATAGGCTTATCATTAAACTAAAATACTCAAACACTCACTCAAACCAACAGCAATGTCACACATATTCTTGACTCTTTCGCAAAATTTATTCCATGTGTTTATTTTCATAAAATTTTTAAAATACAGATCAATATAGTTTATTGGCCGATTCTAGCCGGAATAAGATACGCATACGATACGCATGCGCAATGGAGAGAAACTACGACTTGCTTTTAATCGGCGATGTTTTCGATGGTACTGCGCATGCCTGTGTTTACAACCGCAGAACCCTAATCCTATCCTTAACCCTAGCCCTAATCCTACCCCTAACCCTCATTCTAGCCCTAACCCTAGCCATAGGTCACTGCGCATGCGCAGAACTATCTTTTGCCGACTAAGTGGAGACGTTGGGGAGAAAAATCTTCTTCCGAGTAGAAACTTCGTAGTTTATTTGGCACGAGATAACTAATTCAATTCAATCTCAGTCAGTCTTAAAGTTATTTAGTTAAAGAAGAGTGTAATCACCGTAAAGGACAAATTCTAAAAATCTAGATCAAATTGGCGATTGTAGATCTAAATCTAGTTACTGTAGTTAGTAATTATTCTAAAAGCCAGTAGATCTAGATCTAGAAGAGCTAGATCTAGTATAGTATTTACTTAGTAATAGTAGTAAGAAGAGTAATAGTAAAGTAATATGATGGGATCTTGAATGTGAACCAACTTTTCAGCTATAGAATCTAGTTCTGGCAGTGGCTTTACGTTTCTAAAATACCAATCACATAAACAGTTTTAACGCGCGCAAAAGAAACAACAAAAAAAAAAAACAACTAAAAAAACTAGGCTTCACTTATAAAAAGTGAGAAAATAGTGGAACTGATATCCTTACTCTTAACGTATTATTTTAATAAATTTAAAAATTAATAAAAATAGAGCTGGGACAGGGGCGGTCGCGCGTGGGGACCCAAGGCGCGGACAACCGAGGAAACATGATAATATAATTCGGCGGGGCTTTAAATTACATTGAAGTTTAGGAGGTAGGTTTTTTTTTTTAAATCGACTTTTTGTGGACGCGTATGGACTGGGGGCGGGGGGGGGGGGGGGGTTCAGGTCAATGTGGACGCCCACATGCGGAATAAAACCACAAAATACTTACATTTAATAATTAAAAAAATAAATTTAAAAATGCATATAAATGTAAATTATGCATTAAATCGGCAGTTCTCGAGGTAAATGTATCAGAAATGTAGCACGTACACTCACACGCCGTTTAGGGGTCATCCATAAATGACATCACACTCGTAGGGGGGAGGGGTCCGTAATTTTGTGAAGATGTGTGATGAGAGGGAGGGGGGGGGGGGGTTCAGATGTTGCGACGTCACACTTATGCATTATAAAAAAGCAATGTTAGAAAACGAATTTTAGACGTTATTTCGCGTTTTAGATAACTGTTTTAATAAATTGTAATAGTTTAGACAAGATTTTAGAAAAATATCGATGTTTAAAAAAAAATTCAACTGCAATTTTGAGGGGGGGGGTTGTAGGTTGAGGTGTGACGTCATTTTAGGGGGGGGGGGAGTCTGGCTTTTTGTGACGACGCGGAGGGGAGAGGGGGGGAGGTAAAAAATCGTACAAAAAAGCGTGACGTCATTTATGGATGACCCCTTATACGCCGTAGACTTACTTCTTGGAAAAGTGTAACTACCAATTATTATTTAGGCCTAGTAATAGATATTACCGAAAATATCGACTCCCTATATTACATTATCAGTTAATGTACACATTAAATGTAAATGAATTACTATTTTTGCAGCATGTTTTCAGAGGTCTACTAAATTTGTGTGGGCATCCACAAAGGGGGGGGGGGTGGTTCGTCGAAAGTGGACAAGTGTGGACGGGGGAGGGAAGGGGGGGTCTAAAATTCAAAATTTTTGTGGACGTCTTAAATGGATGACCCCTTGCCTTATTTTGAGATAGTTTGCAGACAGTAAACCATGCTACTCTTGTTACTGAAGCTTTGAGTGAGTTAGAGGTTACACTAAAAAAAGTTTTGTCTTGAATCTTTCGCTGGGCTCGGTAATTGGACAGTTCGCTTTTGTCACTGCGATGGCGGGTGTAACACTTTCAAACTCACTCGATCGTTCCGAATTGGAAACAATATCAAATGAAATACAGGAAAAAATTGAACATCTATTATTATCAAAAGTAGAAGAAATATCTAATTGGAAATCGAAGTATGAAAAACTCCGAGTAAATTCAGGTAGGCATAAGCAATAAGCGAATTTCAGTAAGGTCCACCGTTACCGGGTAAAAATCCATTTTAATGGACACCAGCGAGAAAAGTCTCAAAGGTAGATCTATTTGAGAGGTCCATAAATTAATTTTAAAATCTTGCACGGCGAAGATCTAGTTACAATTAATATGGTTATAAAATCCTGTCTGTCTGGTTTTTTTCGGACTTTACTAAAGATTGGATGTATTTGATAGGTTGAATTATGGGTAATCTATCGTTTTGGGTACGTAAAATCGCCCGCGATTTGTAATGTGAAAAACAGGTGACTCCTTAAATTTTAATAATTATTTCACATTTTGAGGAGGATTTATGTTTTAAAAAATTCAAAAATGTTTCCTTGATTCATTTATGGGTAAAACTCCATTTCAGCGTATTTTATTCTCCGTTGCTTGTTTACCTCCAGTTGAGCGTATTTTATTATAACAACCGAAACACACCAAAACATTAGGAAAACACGATTTATTTTTTGTATTGTATTTTTGTTTTAGCAAATTAATAAAAATGAATATTAAAAAAAAACACGACTTGTTTATTTGTATTGTATTTTTTAAAAAAAGGCATTTGTCTCATGGTGAAACTGATACACTGTTAATCATTCTGTTTTATATTTTTGTATTTATGCAATAAATGTACAAACTCTGTGTTTTTTAATTTGACAGTTTTGCTAAAACTGAAAAAAATATTTTACTATAGAGTTGTATGTTATTTAAATTCATAGTAAATCTACCATCCTTCCCTTTTTTGTATGAGTAAATTTCTGACTTTAAAAAAAAATTGATGTGGGGTCGTCCATAAATGACGTCACACTCGTAAGGGAGAGGGGGGTCAGCAATTTTGTGACGGTGTGTGATGAGGGGGAGGGGGGTGGGGTTTCAGATGGTGTGAGTGTGACGTCCCTTTTTTGCATTATAAAAAAGCAATATTAGAAAAACAAGTTTTAGCCGTTATTTCGCGTTTTAGAAAACGGTTTTAATAAATTGTAATATGAATTGACCAAAATACTCTATGTTGACAGAGTTCTGAGAAGATTTTGGAAAAATTATCGATGTTTTAAGAAAAATTCAACAGAAATTTTGAGGGGGGGGGGGGTTGTAGGCTGAGGTGTGACGTCATTTTAGGGGGGTCTGACTTTTTGTGACGACGTGTAACGGAGGGGAGGGGGAGGTAAAAATCGTAAAAAAAGCGTGTCGTCACAAAAAGCAAGACCCCCCCCAAATGACGTATCCCCATCTGAACCCCCCCTCATCACACACCGTCACAAAATTACCCCCCCCTCCCCCTACGAGTGTGACGTCATTTATGGACGACCTCTAACATTATTTTTTTTAAAATGACAACGTGAGTTGTCACACTTTCTCTAACACTCCAAGCCATCCCTCACCAAATTCCACCCCCCACCCCCCGTCCCACTTTCGGCAGCATCATTGTGCCTTTTAATACTTTTATTCAGTTTAGTTGAAATTGGAACACTTAATTGTACAAAGTGTACATCTCTATTTTTGTAACCAACAAACAAAGCACTTCAGTCAGTCTCTTTGTTGTTTTTTTATTCATTTGTTAAAACAAAAATACAATACAAATAAATAAGTCGTGTTTTTTAAACATTCATTTTATTCATTTGTGAAAACAGAAATACAATACAAAAAATAAATCGTGTTTTTCTAATGTTTTTGTGTGTTTCGGTTGTTATAATAAAATACGCTCAACTGGAGGTAAACAAGCAACGGAGAATAAAATACGCTGAAATGGAGTTTTACCCATTTATGTACCTGTTTTTAAACAATTGAATTAAAACTTTTCCGTAATTAATGAAGACTAGCGATGTTTCCAACAGATGCAACCATGCTCATTTACTACAGCAGCCATATTGTCTAAGTTTTATTTTCATAAGCTTTTAGCGCCAGATTCAGGGGGAAGCCACTCTATTTTACAAATGGCTGCTGTTTATATAGCAAATCTTGCTCGCAAACACTGCTATTTAAAGTTAATTTCTGGCCTATATCGATATATTTAGCCATTGATTTAGGTTTATTATTCATTTATCTATAATATTTGACACAAACATATGACAATATATTAAAATATAATTCTATTAAAGCCTTGACAATGAGGTAACGTTTTCGTACATAAATAGCCGCGGGCGATTTTACGTACCCAAAACGATAGATTACCGAATTATGGATTTTTTAAAATAAAATATTCTGTTATTTCAAATACACCATTAAGTTCCTTACCCCTTAAGAGAACATTTGACACCACATTTGAATATCTAGCTTACTCGGTTGACGAGAAAAGAGAGAATTTGAAATTTTTCCGATATTGGAAAATGAAAGACAAAACCGCGTTTTAGCCCCTCAACCGGCATAACATTACGTCGTGGACGTGTGTACACGAGCTATTAATTCCCGCCATGGTAATTGCGTCAGCTTAGGTTATTTACTCACCGGAAAATAACAAAAAGCAACTGAACAAAAAGCAACTGGTTGATAATAAAACTCGATCTAGTTATTTTATTATTTATTAAATTCTACTCTACATGTTATTCATACCATTTTATGAAATAATGAGCACCTGCATAAATCAAATGACCATAATAAATATTTTTATTTCAAATCCTAATTTTAAATAATATATGCATAAAATAATATGATAGTGTAATAGTTAAGATAGTTTATAAATAAAAATACATTTTACACTCAATCACTTTATATTGAGTCAACAGTGTGGCAGCTGAGGTTCATACATGGTATTAGTGTCTTTTTTTTTTTTACATTACATTTTTTTTCATCTTGAAAACATGACGTATGTGATTTTTTTTTTAAAATAAAATCTCCAAACATCGTCACTCGCGTGATTGCTTGCTTACGTTTACTATCCTGTGGATGAAAAATCCCACCACGGTCGCGGGTCACCGTGAGTTCAGCAGGCCTATAGTACACGTCATAGAATGAACACGCGTACACGAGATGGTCGGTGTCTTCACTTCTCTCTCTCTCTTCCCTCCCCCCCCCCTTCTTCAAGCAAATTGAAAAACAGACCTACTTCCCTACTTCTGGACATTTTTTTTTAAAGTTCGGTCATTTTTTTAAAAGTTCACATATCATTATCAGGCATGCTAGACAGCCAGCTGTATAAAAATTATTTTTTTAAAAACTAGATCTACGTCTAGCTTAAAAAAAAAATAAATAAATAAACGTTTAAAATGCCCGTAAACAGATTATTTAGCGCAAAAAAAAAGGCCGCTGAACGAGCATTTTTTAAAATACGCAGCAATGAAAAAGGCTAACGGCCGATCAATTAAGTCTAAAAATCGCCCGTAATTAGGCCTAGCTTTGAAAAAGGCCACTGAACGAGCATCACTGATTATATAAACGAATAGGCCACGCAGCGTTGACGGCGAGGTTAACCACAGGTCACGAATGCAGCAACTGTCGGCCCACAGTGAAGAAAAAAAATCAATATACTAATAAAATTACTAATACAATAATAATGTCCATAATTTTACTTTTTCCGCACATGCTACAATTGAATTATAATTAAAATACTAGATTTAACAGTTCATTCCGCAAAAAACAAAAACAGTTGTTTCTGTGAGGTAACTAGCGTAACAATGACGTCATGATACTAAAAATAGCGGATAGAAATGTCAGCGGGGGTACCTCATCCTCGAGTGAGATTTTGGAAAAAGTAATCAAAAATACTGAAAATATACATGATAAATATATCAATTATATATTAATGTACAGTTAGTTGAGCCGTTTTCCCCGTTAGTCGGTCGTTTTTGGCGGCGGTTCAGTTTTTACGGAGAGTGCTCCACTGGACATGCTCTCATTATTTACAACCACGAATCTTGCGATTTTTTCTGGCATTCTAAGGCATATTATCCATTTTATTAGCAATTTGCATTAAAATAATGATGAGAATTTGCGATATAAACAGTTTTTTCATTTGTCGTGGATGGGACCCCTAAAATAAACGTAAAACCCGTCAGAAAACGACGCGTGACGTTTCAGGGTCAGAGGTCAATCCTACCATCTAAGCAATGCGCCAGACTAGTATTTGATGTTTTTAACTCTTTAAGACCGTAACGACGCTCCCAGCGGTCGGTCTGCCGGCCTGCCATACCGTAACGACGCTCCCAGCGTTTGATAAAATTTTCTATATTTAATTCGTTGTTTTTCGGAATCCAAGTTTATAATCGTAAATGTAGGTCATGATAACGCTAGAGCGGCCATTTTTCGTTGTATTTACTTCTTGTAGTTTTCTCGTTAGATCGATTTTGTATTTTATAGAATTTTTTTTTTTGTAAACCAACTCGAAAAACAGCATTTTTTAACATTGCAAAATGCCGTTCAGCGGCCGCGTCTAAACGTTTACGCCGCCGCATTATAAAATTAACAAAAATTAAAGTATTTATACTAAGACTAATCCGATCCATGATTTTCGTAGATAAATGGACGTTCTTTCGTTTTCTATGAATAAGAATACATGAAAAGTTATTCTTATTATTAATTTTCCCGACAGAATTGTAAATTTTGCACAACTCTTTATTTTTTCTTCTTTAAAACTAAGTAATTATCTTTCTTCAATAAATAAATAATTCCTTAAAATTTATATCAGTGTGTAGGGTATTCAATTACGATTAATTTTTATCAATAATGTGTGGGTTTTAAATTAACAGGTAAAAAGATATGGGTCATTTAGCCGCAGGGGTACTGAAAAAAAAAACGAGGGAAAAAAAATAATTCCGTTAAAACGTGAAAATATTTACGGGCTTAAAGAGTAAATATTTTTGGTAACGAAATAAAAATTAAAAAAAAAGCAAAAACAATTTGGTTTTCACGTGTAATGGCAACATAAACAATGGCATCCTGCTATTCGATAGGTCGCCATAAATTTTATTGTACACATTGTAAGCTAAAAATAGAAAAACTAGGTCATGGTGTTTAAATTTGCATTGTTATTTAAAAACTTGATCTGCAAAGTAAACAAAATAACTATAAAGTGGGGCAGTCAGAAATCGAGTTCCTTTACAGCCAATCAATGTTTGTCTTACGAAAGTGAAACATCGGGGTTATAACTTCAGCTTGATGAAAATAAATAGAAATGTAGCCTTAAACTCAAAAAATTATTTTCAAGTTATCTGGATTTTCAACTTTAATAACATTGATTCTAAAAATATTAAATTTCTGAATTAATTTTAGGCTTTATTATTTATTTTTTACTGCTGCCATGAAGTCCGTATATATTAATAATTATCATTAAAAAAGTTTTTAAAAACCCACGTTTTCTGATTGAACTAAAAAGTAGAAAATAAATGCTATACATCACAATAATGCAAGCAATCACTCTACTATAAGCGATGAAAAACGTGGGGCGCCGAAGTAAAAGTTTTTTATCTGTCATTGTTAATATAAGATGTAAAAGTTATATTACTATTGATTAGATAATACTATTGACTTTTATTAGGGAGCTTGTAGAGAGTCAACAGTATTAGAAACTGTAAGAAAATCACGGCGCCCCACGTTTTTCATCGCTTATAGTAGAGTGATCGGTTGCATTATTGTGATGTATAGCATTTATTTTCTACTTTTTAGTTCAATCAGAAAACGTGGGTTTTTAAAAACTTTTTTAATGATAATTATTTTCTACTTTTTAGTCTTTGTCTGTTTGTTTGCATTCAAATCTTGCTATCGATTTTATCTTCTCGCATTCACTTTTTTTTTGGGTACACAAACACCGCGTGACCATTACTCAGCCAATCGCGTGCTCGCTCCTTCAGTAAGCCACAAGAAGGAAAGTACCGAACCTTGTTTTTATCAAATTACAATTACTAGGTTATGTCCCTTTTTTCGATCGCAAGATTTGATTGGAAAAACAGACGCGAAAGCAAGTTAAAGAAAACAGGAAAAAATGAATTTTATCCATGTCAACAATATTATAGGAGGATACTTGGGAACTCAGTGGCTTTCACTTAATTGACCGATTATAGAATCTAGCCAGAAGAAAATGCACATAGAATTAAATTTACCTGGTTTTTTAGTGTCATCTAAATGTTCTTTATTTATGCCTGTGTTGTTATAATAAATACTTAAATAGTGAATTTAAATAGGCTTTTAAAATAGATTAAAATTTTTTTAATAGGTCCTACTTAACTTATAGACAAACTCATTTCTAGAAATGGTGGAAAACAGATTTGTACAGAGCAATGCATATTTGATCTTCGCTGTTGATAATCTCCATAACGAGACGTTGTTTGGTGATTTTGTTGATATTGATTGATAGAACAATATCTTTGGAAGCTTTGTGGGCAATATTTATGCGGTATTAGTTTTTAACGATAATTTATGGTAAAGGACGCAAAGTATGCACTGCATAAACATAGTTTTTCAGCTGTCATTTTCTGATTGTAAATTTCAAAATTTATTTTTAAATTGTTTTTTTGTGTGTGTGTGTAGAACAACAGTATTTTGACATTGAAAAGCAGTTAATAACAAGCAATGGAAAGCTAGAAACAGAGACCTCTCATAGACAAATTCTTCAAGAGAAACTGACTGAGTTGGGTATGTATTATCATTAATGGATTTAATATTTTGTGTGTGAATCTCAAAAATGCTAATATTAGTTAATTAACTTTTAAATTGAGTGATTGCTGTTTTCAAAACAATTTTATTTATAGAGCTGATTATTTTAGTATTACCATTAACTATTATTGAAACCATTAAAAAAATTAAACTTAATAGTTTTTCTAGATTGAATAAGTAGAATGCAAACCAATGTATTACAAAACTAGATTACATATAACTTGAAACAAAGGTTGCAATTATAAATAAGAAATAATCGATAGAAACAAACAAATCTATTACAATTTTGCTTAAATGTACCTTTTCATGACTAGGCAGCAATATTTAAAATGCAAAATTTTTTGTTTTCAGAGTCGAAATATGCTGAGACTACCAAAAAGCTTCATGAGTTGCAAGAGAGCTGGGAAATTTTACAGTCGTCTGAAGTAAGTATCAACAGCTTAAGTTTATTTCATGCAGTTTTTAAACTTTTTTTTTACAAAATGTTGGTAACTACATAAAAATTGTTCCTTTGAAAAATTTTCTTCAGCATGAATACAAAAGTACTATTCAGCTGCTTGAAAATGAAAAGCGAGACTTGACAATTATTGCTAATAAGCGTAACAAAGAAATCGATAGATTAAATGGTAAGTAATATTTTAAGAAATTTATTATTATTCCATTAAAAACATTCTTAAAAAAAATTAAAAATAACAATGCTTTATTTAATTCAGAGGAATTAAATGAAATCAGCAAAAAGTTAACTTCAGCTAATAATGAAAAATGTGAAGCCCAAGCACGGCTAAGTGAAATTCAAGCCGAGGAAGTTTCTAGAGAGGTATTATTTGATTTATATTGCTTATATGTTGCATTTTATTCTTGAAAAATTGGTTGTCAGCCGAGATGTTTTAATTTCTGCTTCCAGTACAGAGAGAAAAGACTTGAAAAAGAAAAAGAACAGCTTGAAAAGCAAGTTGAATGGTTTAATGATCAACTTACCGAAAAAACGAATCAGCTGAGCAATGTGCGAAAAGAAAAGGTAAATTTTTAAAGTTATGTATTTAGAAAAGACTTTTTACTTAAGGAAATCATTAATTGTTTTTTTTTTTATGTACATTTTTATTAGACAAAAAGCTTACGGCTGAAAAGTAGATTTAAAAGCAAATACTTAAATACTTGGGTTGCTAGAATTTGAAAATAAAGTTTTTGAAAAGAATGTATAGAATGAAATTTATATTATTTACAGACTAGCCATTTACTTGAAATTCAATCACAGCTGGAGGAAAAGACACAAGAGGTAATTTAAAGTACAATCTTCCACTGTTTATTATGACCAGATTAACAACTTTAATTATGTACTCTAAAATGGCATTTTTTTTCTTCAGCTTTCACACTTCCAGACTCTTGTTAATACTCTCAAAGAGACAGCAGAGGAACAGAATACTAAAATGGATTCCCTAAATCAGAAACTCAAAGATGTAAATTGAATACTGTTTTTATTAATTTACTGAAATAATATAAATTGTAGCTATGTTTTACATATTTTTTCTGATGATTGGTATGATTTAAATTTTTTTAAATCAGGAGAGAGATGCACAAGTCCAGTTGGAAGAACAGTTTAGGCAAGAACTCGCTGTTCAAAAAAGGTTAACAGACCTTTACAAGGTATTGGCTAAAGATTCTGGTTTTCTGTGATGGTGGTAGCGGTTGTTAAAAAACTGTTTTAGCTAAGGATTTAATGCATTATCGCAAACCTATTGATCAAAAAGAAAAAGTTATAAAAAAATGATAAATGTAGGTATATGTGGGATATTTTTATTTAGTAATATTGTAATGATGACTTTATTAAGGTTTCAGCTGAAGAAAATGATGAAAAGGTAACAGAGTTAACTGGTGCTGTTGAAGAACTTCGCAAGCTTCTTAAAGAAGCCTCTTCTGGTAAGCTACAGTAATATGTCTCAAAAAATTGTTGGTACATTTTTTTTATCAGTTACCTTATACTAAAGCCATAACATTTAAACAAAAGGTTGACTGTTAGAATTATGTCAGTAAAAAAAAAATTTCTTGGCATTTTAAGTCATTTGGTAAAAATAAAATTGTTTCATACAAATACTCCAAGGAATAAGGTAATAAGTTATAAACTTTAAAACCAAATATATTTGAATATAAAGTGCAATTAGTTCTATTTTTTACACTTTTTGCAATCAGCTTATACTGAGCTAGAAACAGAAAAGTTGAAGGAAGTCAGTCAACAGGAAGCATTACTAAAAGAAAAAGGTAAAATTTCATCAGAATAATTTGACATATTTTTAATTTTTGTTTTTCTTGTTAAGTTTAAGGTTTCTTTGTAAAATTGACTGTTCATTTTAAGACATCTAATATATAAAGCTCAAATGGACCCTGGCTCTGTATGTATATTTGTGGAAGACATGCATATAGTAAAAAAAATTGACCCCCATTGTGTAATATTTTAAAGTATTCATTTTTGTACTACTATCTAAACTGAGGCCTAAAAATATCAATATTGATGGTTTCATTAAAAGTTTCATTTTCCAAACTTATCATATTGATTTCCGTAATGGCGAAAGAACAATATTCAATTAATATATATCCCCCTTCACAGAGATTCTAATTGTGTGTCTGAAAAAGTGTACAAATTGCTTCCCTTAGTACCAATAACATTCCTTGATAGATCACAAAAAAACATTACATCTGGAAAAAAATTTCTTTTTATTAGTTTGTTTTGGTGTTGGAAAAAGTTATATAATTAGCATGGATTGATAAAGTGAAATGTGCTAGGTAAAACAGGGGTAATTTAAATACTACCTTTTATTTATTTTATACACTGAATGTACTGTTTACTAATTATTATGTTTAATCAATAACAGTTAAGAAGCCATTCCTAAATGTCCTCTATTTTTATCTTTCCGTTTGCGGATAAGATGGGGTATTATAGTCATCTAAATTGAATCAGGTGCATCCGCTGGGCCCCCGGCAGAGTGCGATTTGTTGCCCGGCTATATTGTATTATGGTACATATGTTCATTTTGAACAGCACGATAGACTAAGGATAAGAAGGGTTACTATAGTTCTTCACTAAATTGAATCTAGGGTGCTATTTGGGGTGTTTTGGTTGGTTAGAGTTAGGTTTAGGGTTAAGTGTTATTTTCTCAAATGGCCATATTTGCTTATAGACATTTAATTGGAAAAATAATATCTTTTCTAAACCCGGGCAATCCCAGGTATATGTTGCTTAAGAAACACACAAGTTATGGTTTTTCACAGAAGCCTGGCAGAGATGGCTAGTACCTTAATAACATTAACTTTTTTTTTCAGATGACTTAATTTCAAAACTACAACAAGAATTAAAAAATGCTAATGATCTTATGTTAGCTCTTAAAAAAGGTATGTACAAATTCTAAACAATTATGTCTGCAATTTTAATAAGTGGTTGCTTTAATTAATATAAATTCCATCTGACAGGTGCTGTCACATTATCAGAAGAGGCAGTTGAATCACTGTCTCCATCAGCTGCTGCTACCAGCAAGCTGCTCAAATCAGGCATGTCTCTTACACAGGTAAATATTTTCTTCATGCTGGGTTATAAGTTCGGGTTGACATTTTAAACATATATGGAATTTAAAATATTTTCTTTCAGATTTATAATGAATATGTACAAGCAACAGATGAACTCAGTGAAGAAAGAGAAGAAAATAAAAGACTCAACTCTTACTTAGAGCAGATCCTCCAGGTTAGTAGATTACAGATATAACTAGCATGATATCTATTTTTTATTAGGGATGACTCTGAATTTCAGCAGTTTTTTTTTTAAATTTATAAATTTATCATTAAAGTTGAATTTTAGCCTCTAAGTGTCTGGATATTTTTTAGTTACATTTTTTAGAAAATAGGAAAGAAGTATTTTATAAAATCTTAGAGCCTGGTTTCTTTACCACTAATCTGTGTTGTAGGTATAATCTAGGTAAAGGTACTTATCTGGTTGTTCTTACTGCTAGTGTTAGATATTCCCTTTACCATTTCCCCCACTATGCTAGTTTTAATTTCTAAATCTCAAATATAATTTTAAAACCATGATTAATTAGCCCTTTACTAGTCTAACACCCCCCCCCCCCCTATCCCTCCCCTTGAATGAGCAATCGCTAAATTCTAGCCTACAATTACCCAGAGAACCTGTTTTATATTATGACATGCTATATGCCAGCTGATTTATAATTGTATGTAAACTCACAATGACTCCTTCGCATCTTGTTTTGGGAAACAGAAAAGCTATTTATAAACTATACTGATTTAGCTACTACCACAATGTTTATTTTTTTGTAAAATATTTTTGTATTTCCAATACATTATTGTAAGTAAATAATAGAACCAATAGATTTTAGCTATTTGTGCAAACTCATATATAAATTAAAAAGTTCATTATTGAGATTGTGCTTTTAAAGGGTTGGGAGGTTGACATTGGTGGTTAGAAGGAGAGGGGTGTCTTAACATAATAATATGATTAGGCTTATTAGATGGAATAAATAATCTTAAGAATAGACCTATGTTAAGTTATAATTCCATTAAGCTAATTAACAAGCTTCTCAGACTTCAGGAACTGTGTAAGCATTTTTATAATAATTTAATTGAAAGACAATAGATCATTAGCAGTTTCATATTAGTGAAATAAAATTAACTAATTAAAGGGAAAAATTACAGTTAAAAAGGACTATTAAAAAGGAGTCTTAAGCTATTATTTTGTAAAATAATGTGCTTTTTAAGTCAGTGCCTTATTAATTGCAATACATTAGAACTTCAAAAATCTGATCACATCACCTAGGCTGAATATAATCATGTTTTATTTTTAATTTTTAAGGAGATACAAGAGAAAGCTCCCCTACTCAAGAAGCAAAGAGAAGATTATGAAACAGCTCTTACCAGTATTGAACAGATGACCTCACAGTTAGATTCTACCATGTTGGTAAGATAATTTTTTTTTAAAGCTTAACCCTTTAACTCTTAGCTCCTGACCCTAAAATTTTGACAGGCTCTCAACAAATAAAATAAAGACCACAAAAATAACGAAGTTAGTTTAATTTTTTTAATGAATGTTTGTTCATGAAATATTGTCAATAATTGTACTTGGTATGTCAGTTCTCCCAGCATGTAGGTATGGACATGAGTAGATTGTAAATTGCAAAAGATAAACAGAACAAAAAAATTAGTTTATGGATGCAACCAAGACAGGAACTTACAAATTTCTCATTGTTACTCATTAACTAAATCAATTATTTCAGTCTGGCAGTGTGACATTTTTTTTAATATAACAAATTTTACTAATACATTTCATTTACACCTTCATTTTTTGCTTAATCAAATATTTGTATAACTTTTTGCAGGAATGTGAAAGATTAAGAACAGATGCTGATGATATGAGGAGTAGATATGGACACGTTCAGAGGGAATGTGTCAAGTATCAGCAGTCAGTCAGTGATCTGGGGAAACAGGTTTGACCTTTCTGAGATGTAACTCTTTTAAATAGCAGTTGTTCATGCCTTGAAATCTGCTATAGGCCTACTAATTTTTAAGCTTATGTGAACTCGGGAAACAATCAAGCGACTCAAGCGAAAAATAAATAGCATAAGGCTAGGGTAACAAACTGAACATCAATAATTTTTTTACCATCTTATATGTCAGGGCCCAATAGTTACAAATTTGCATTTAAATTATTTTTATTTCGCTTGAATAATCATGGAAATACCTTAACTGTTGGGGAATTTTAACTATTGTGTCATCCCTATCATACTTTTTGAAGATTTCTCCTCAATGGTCAGTTAGATCTCTGACTTTTAATGACAAGATAGCCCATGCACTATTTTTAAACACAAGTTTTGTATTTGGTAATTTATTAAGAAAGAAAAAAAGTTTTTGTTCTTAAATTGTAGGTGCGACATCTACTGAAAGAGGTGGAAGAACTTGGAGGGGGAAGAGTAATTAGAGATGAGATGGACGTGTCATCTTCTGAAGTCTCCAGTTCATCTAATATTATTACTGAAAAACTTGTCACATTTAGGTAAATAAAACTGTCAGGCATTTAAAATGAAATGTCAGTAGTATGATCTTTATGTATTCTCATTATTAATTGAATTTTTTGTTTGTTCTAGAAACATAGAAGAGTTACAGCAGCAAAACCAGCGCTTGATTGAAGTTTGTAGAGAGCTCAGTGATAAAAAGGAACAAGAAGAAAATGATGCAACAGCAGAAAAGTAATATTTTTTAACATGATTACTGTCAATAAAAGACTATATTAAATGTTTCTCTTTAAAATTAAATTTTTTTTTTATACAAATGCTTCTTAATTAAGATTCTGTAAAACACTAAAATATTAGTAAATTCAATTTCTTATTCATAGAAAACAAAAGTACATCCATCTTTGCTACAAAAATCATGGATTGGATTAGTATTAGCATAAATACTTTAATTTTTGTTAATTTTATTTCGTGGCAACGTGAATATCAGTGTTAAAAAAATTTCACTCTGTCGACTGTTGGGAGCATTGTTACAGTCTTAAAGAGTTAATGGTATTGGATCATCACCAGTGAAGGTTTAAAAAATAATTGAATATTTCATTGCTTTTCTGTCAGTCTCTGGTTTAACAGGAAAGTAAAACCATAGCTAGTAGACCTATCAACTTTACTATTTGCTAAATGGAAAATATGATTGAAAGAAAAAAGTTTTAAATTAAAAAAGGTTTTATGTTTTTTAGTGTCTAAGACTGTTTTATTTCAACGATATCAAAATATTATTCAACACTAGCATAGATGGGATAGTATTATTGCATCACATCAGTTTACTGATTCTAAATATTTCTAAATATTTCTGTTCATTTTAGCATTGTCACATGTTCTTTCTCACTATGTTTTGAGCTAATTCATCTTGACTTCTTCTCAGAACAAGGGAATTAAAAGAACAGCTTGATTTTACCATGACAGAGTTAGAACATTTAAAAGATGCACGTGCCAGACAAGCTGAACTGGTAAATTTTTTCATGACTATCTTACACCCAGTCCTCGTATTTTTGCCTTTGTCAATGCTTTTCATTGATAAATATTAACAATCAACAGGTGGAGTCCATTGTCAGACAAAGAGATATGTACAGAGTTCTTTTACAACAAAGTGGCACTTGTTCAGAGGTTTGTTCATGTGTTATTTAACATATTTTAATGTTCTAGAGTGTTGATCAAATTTGAGTGCTAACATTTCTGTATTTCTTTAGCTTCCTCATGCAGCCCTTGTTACATCAACACCAGTTTCCAGTATGTCTAAGGCTGTTGCGGCACAGGATATTAAATCTGACGACACTTCCAAAAAAGAACTTGAAGATACCAAAAATGCACTGAATGAGCTTAAAGCAGAGTTTGAAGCCTATAAAAAAGATAAAATGGAAAATGAAAAGTATGTTGCTTTTGGACCCATATTTCTTGGCTAACTCATTTACATATATATTTTCAGTAAAACTTATTTGCATGTCTCTTTTAAATTTATGACAGGATACAAAATGAGACTTTAGAAAAGATGCGTCAGAACCTTTCTGACATGCGAGTAGCAAACACTAAGCTCTCTACACAGGTATGTGCCTTGACTACAACAAAGGTCAGTTTAAACTTTAACAATACATTCATAGTAAAATAATGTTTCCAAAATGCTCTCATCCAGCTGGAATTTGCTACTGACCGCTACAAGATAGTCCAGAACAATGCAGCAGGTTATAAGAAAGAAATAGATCTGCTACAGGAGAGAAACCACCAGTCAGCTGCTACTATTTTAAGACATGAATCAGCAGTTGCTCATCTTAAAGAAGTAACTACTTTTAGACACATATTTTTTCTGTAATTTTGTATAATTCATTTAACTAATAATTTTTTAACAAATCTGAAATGTCTAGATAAAATACCCTAAAGAGTATGATTAAGAAAGATTTGCATGTATCAATACTGAAGATGGTCATTATCCTTAGTAATAAAAATTATTTATTTCCAGGAGTTGATGGCTGCCCAAGAAAATGTTGCTAGATGGCAAGTCCAGGTAGAAAATCTAAAAGCTGAAAAAGAATTACTGAAAAACCAAGAAAAACGTTTAAGGTTGGATTTGGAAAGTATTCGCAGGGAACAAACGTCACAGACTTTGTTGATGACCAGTTTACAGGCAATACAGGTAACTTGCATTCAGTCTCTATGCATTCATATTTCTTTAAATACAATGCTCATATATTTTGTTTGAAAAAAGATTTTAATTACTTTTAATATAATAAGAATAATCTTTTGTTGGAAGAATAACCAAGAGAGAGCAGAGTTTGAATCTCGTACCAGACATTCAAATCAGATAGAGGGGCTAGAGAGAGAGGTAGCCAATTTAAGAAGGCGACTAGAAACTTCATTAGAAGAAAAAACTCAGCAGGCTACAGCATGGGAAGTAAGTCACATTGGGTATCTTTGAATACATTCTTATAGTAAACTAAATTTATTTAGTGTAATTAAATATACATGTCTATTCAATCTAGGATATTGTAAAAACTGTACACTTAGAGCTGAAGCATGAGAAAGAGAAGCAGGCAACTCTACAGGCTAAAGCAGACAATGCTATCCTTGAATTGGAGACAGTAAAACAAGAGGTAGAAATATTACTTAGAATTTTATTATTCTCAATGGTATCTTTTCAACATGTCCCTAATTTTTTATATCCCTGTTGCAGCTTAGTACATGTGAAGCTAAACTTGTAGCAGCTGAATTAAAACTGGAGAATCTTTCTAAACAGCCCGGAGAAGGTGAGTTGTTCATAGATCTTTTTTTTTGGATGTATTTTTGACACAAAGCATGATATTCTTGAATAACCATTATCCAAAAGGTCCACTTTTATAAACATACTCATTAGTTTTCCCTTATTATTTTGTGGGAGCTATTGTACAGAAAGAACACAATTATCAAAGTCCTCTGAAACAAAATATTTATAATGTATAAACATTATACAAAGCTACTTGATGCTCTTAAGTTGAAAAATCCTGATGATTGGTGAAAACTTTGCTTTCTTTAGGTTTAAAGTACCCAAGTTTTATAAAGTACGAGACCACCTGTTATCCTTGGATAATTGTGGGTTTCTGGGTCATTAATAAATTACATCACGCTTGTTTGACACTTTTTATCTACCCCCTTCCCGCTGTTACACACTGTCACAAAAAGCTAAAAAAACATTAAAAGACATCTTACCTCAGCCAACATGCTTTTGTCTTTTAAAAACACTAAAATAGTTTAGTAAAGAAACTATTATTTATTGTGTTTTTGTACTTGTTTTTAATTTTAAGTAATTAATTTTGGTTTGGCCTACTTTCCTTTGACAGCATAATTCAGTAAATCTAGATAAATTTATTGTACACTCAAATTAGTAGAACTGTCAAGCGTATCCTATTGAAAATCGATAATCTTATTGTTAAAGCTATAGCCGACAGAAAATTTAGATTTATAATGCGTTAAACTTGAATGGACAACATGGTCTTCCAGATTTGTTGTGAGAATAAGTAAATAAAGTATTTGTTCTGAACTTTTATAGATAAAGGGATGTTTCTACAAATGAATATATCAATAAATTAATTATTGTTTACATAAATATGTGAACTTTACAGTTCTACACATAGTACAGATTTTCTGATCAAGCTGTACAGACAAACAAAAAATATAAAATATATAAACATCTGACTTTTTAACTAATTGGAAATATTTTTTGTTTAGAGGATGGAATATCAATTGTTGATTCTAGAGTTGAAACTGAGGCAGTGAAAGATCTTAAGAATCAATTAGCTCAGCAGAATATTCTTATTAAAAGTAAGTAAATTGATTAGGCCTATGTACAACTATATAATTGGTTTAGCATGAAGTAATATTTGGTAATTTAAAAATACTGTGGAAATGAAAGAGACAAGTGTGTATAATTTTATGGCTAACCTTTAGACCTAAGACAACAAGTTGAGGCTGCTAAAAAACATGCCAATCAATACAAGACTATTGCTGACAGTGTGGAGCAGAATCTGAAGGACCAGGCCAAGGTAATGGATTCATTAGTTAGATTTTTACAGTTTAACTTTGGATGGCAAAATATCTGAGCAAAATCTTGTTCAACCTGATAATTTAACATTTTGTATTGGATATTCTCTTGAAATCTTCCAACCATTGAGTACACAACATCATATTGACTGTTCGTGTAATTCTGTGTTGGTATAATAAATTTGTCTAAAACCAAAAAATCTATCACTCTTTTATTGACTGATAGGTAGTGCTTTTTGTCAGCACATTTCATTGAACCAGAAATATAATAAATACAATTTTAAACTCAATTTGTGCAACAAAATTTAATGTTTTCCTTAAAACTTAAATTAGGCCAGCAGAGAACTGCAGGAATCTTGTGAAAAGAAGGTTGAAGAAGCATGGCGAGAAAAAGAAATATTGGCTAAACGTTTGGAACTTTTGGAAAAGGATCATGAATCAGCAGTAGCAGAGAATGTTAGACTTTCAAGTGAAAGTGATTCACTAGTGAGTATTGTTTTTATTAATTTGTACATGAATTTTTTCCAGATATTTTAAAACATTTTTTGTTTTTGCAATGAATAGCATGGTGACTTGAGAAACCAACTAGCATCTCTAAGACATGAGCTTGAAGAAGCACTAAGCCATAAACAAACAGCTCTGAGCAACTGTGAGGCAGCTCAGGAAGATCTGAAGAATCAAGCTGATCTTGCATCTCAGGTAGTAGACATTTTCATTTAGAATCCTTCATCAGCTCTTAAGCAACAAAGCCTTTAAACTTTTTGAAACTATCTGCAGGCACAAGATAAATATGAAAGGGAGTTAATGCTACATGCAGCTGATGTTGAGGCCTTGGCAGCAGTGAGAAAACAGGTAAACTATTAACTTTTTTCTTTTCAACTCTACTTTTTTATAGTGACATGGCATTAGGACAATTACTAATGGAAAACTGTTGAAACTAGAGAAAAAAAAAATTAAAATTTATGACTAAATTTGTAACAACGTACATTTTATTATGTGGGTAGATCTCATAAAATCATCTGTACCAATAACTAAAATGTCAGTCTGTAACCATAAAATCCTCTGTGCAAAAACAACTTACTATTAACCCACCCAGTTAAGTGGTTTTTCTTATGTGGTTCTGGTTGATGCGCCAGAACTTTGTGAAGTGTAATACATTCCTAACAAATCAAACATTGGTCTAAAAATAGAATCACTGCCACTTCTTGTTTCACTGCCACTTCTTGGTATGAAATAAGTATTTAGAAACTTGTTTACAGTACCAATAGTTGACGTTGTCTACCAGTATGAGTGACTTCCTACAACTGTTGTTGTGAAAGGGATAATTTAGATAGTATCTCGAAATAAAGCTAATTAAACAATGTAAGTGGTTCCTATCTATTGTCAGAAACAAATTTTTAAATTTGGAAATATCTCCGTGTGTAAGGACTGCACTTGATACATTTAATGCTTTCTTTAACACCAAAAAATCTTCATTCTAATTGAACAACCATACTATTTTATTATCAAATTACCCCATTCAGCCTTTGAGTACGCAAATATATGATTTTGTAATGTTTGTGTAATTAAGTGCTGAAACATGAAATCTAGCCAAACATAAGCTCCTCAATTACTCTTTGATTGATGAAGCTGTCAAACCTTATGAGTTTGTCTACATATTTATCTGCTTATAAATTATCTTTCAATTTACATTTTCTTAGATTTAGTGCTAAAAATTCTAAACTTGCTAATGTTACAAAAAACTCTGTAATGATTTATTTACAGCTAGAAGACATCCAAGAACATCTGCAACAATCCCAGGAAGAAACAATTATGTACGAGAAGCAGTTCACTGAATCCAAGGTAAGCTGGTAATTTTGATGTAAGGTGAGCAGCTGTGCATGGCTGTTTAGTATATTTTGATTACGCATGGTGCTAGTATTGCAAATATATTGGCCGATGGATATATGAAGTATTACTATATTTATTCCAAAACTAGGACTGATTTAAAATGTTTTTTGCTGTATTAAGTATCATCAGAGTATCATTAAAACTGTGATTTCTTTATTTCTCTAGACCTCATGGTGTGAGCAGGAACGCATATACAAGGAAGAAATACAAATGTTGGAAACAAGGTGTGAAGAGCTGACCAAACAAAACTCAGTGCTACATGATCAGATGGCTAAAGTAAGTGCTGCAGTGGGTGCCTACCATAAGATTTCAAAGAATCCACTGTTTGCCCAAGAAAAAATATGCCTGTGGTAACTTTTGTTATATTTTGTCTCTAGCTGAGTTCTGAGGTTATCAACATACAGCAATCTGCACGTCGAGATTCTGGTCAAGGTATCAACACATCATTTAGTGATGAACAGGGCAAAACTTCAGATCAGTTGCTTGAAGTTATCAAGTAAAAATCTTTTTCTTTCATAAATGATTGAAATATGAACTAAAAATGTTTTGTCATGTTAAATTAATAAAATATGGATCACTCTATACAGATTCCTGCGGAGAGAAAAAGAAATAGCTGAAACTAAATTCCAGGTTGTGCAGACAGAATGTAACCGTGTCAATCAAAAGCTTGTGCATGTAGAAAAGCAACTTGAGGAATCAAATAAAGCTCTTGCGTCAGAAAGACAAAATGCTCAGGTAGGGTCAGAAATTGTAGTATATTCTATTTAGTTAAATTATTAAAGTGCTATGTTTCTAGTTTCTAGTTAGCTAAACATTACAAATAATGAATACATGAAACTGTTTTCTTTAGGTGAATGCTGAAACTGTTGCCAACCAAGTAGAATTAATGAGAAAAGTTAGCAATTTGAATGTCCTTACTGATAGCAATAAGCTATTGAGAGATGAGAGAGACCAACTTCTTAATGCTAAACAAGAGCTTGAAGCTAAGGTAACTACTAAACATTTAAATATTCACCATTCAGAGTTTTCTTAACTCTTGATAGTTGAACCTATTGGAATCTGAATGAAAAAAAGAAAAAGGCATGGCTACAATGATGAGTTTATTTCTAAACTTATATACTGATATCATGTAGTGACTAAGGTATCAACTGGTGATAATTTCACACAACTTAATCAGCAGAATATTAAGACAGTGTTTAGTAATAAATACCCAGCCAGTAATTTAATCTAGATGAGCTACAAGGCAAATATTTCTTTAAAAATAAAAGGATGAACAAAAATTCATACTAGGAACATTTCTGGGTAATAAAATTTCAAACTCACAAATTTGATTTAGGCAGATCCAAAAGCTTAACTACTTCTTTATCCACTGTAATCTAATACTATAATGGGCTACGTTCGCACATCTCTCTCTCTCTCTCTCTCTCTGTCCGCAAAAAATTTTCGCCGGACATCACGTCAGAAACGGCAGCGATATATGGAGAACTTTATACGGACTTTTGTTGAAAATAATATGTTAGATGTTTTAAATGTATAACCACAATTTTATTTAAAGAAGAAAAATAAAAAATCAAGGCGTATTCGAATATAGAGAAACAGTATTATTTATGCAACCGGAAAAGCATTAATAGATGTGTAAAAGAACGCATAAAACTGTGACGACACTATTGCTTACTAATGACGTCATCTGCCGTGTTTAAAATAAAAAAGAAATGAACTATTTCATTCAAATTTGATTTAGATCTACGTACACTATGAAATGTATACAATACAATTTTTCCGGCCTAAACTCATAACATTTATTTATACAAAATCTTTGTTTGGAACTGGCTAATTTGGGATAAAAAAATTAATTTGAAAGAATAGGCATATTCGCGTAAGTTAAGATTTTAAAATACGTCTTTCATTCTCTGTATTTTATAAGGTGCCTAAATAGCGGAGATGTTAGTGTACTATAAACCACGCAGGTGGTGCGGGTTCGAGACCCACCAAGTCAACTTGGTTAATGTATTTTTTTTTTTTATTTTGCTCAGACTAAACTTAAAAAAAAAAAATTCAATTAGGATTCTAGATCTAGATCTAGATTGTCGGGTGTCCGATAAGGCACTTCCCGGCGCCGCAGGCGCTTCAAATTTGGCAGGATCTTGCCTTGGGGCGACAGAGCACGGGGGCCGGTTGGCCGAAAAGTCTACGATGAGGGGGTCAAAACTGACCTCGACTGACCGGTACCTTATATGAGCTATAAATCGAAAAAAAAATGTCCACGGAGGAACCTCTTCATAACTCTTGAGGTCGTAGACCGACCCTATGGTGAATTAATTAAGCATTCACATTCTCAATGTTTTCGAAAGCCTAAGCGAAGCTGGGCAGCATGCCTAGTTAAAATGTAATGGTCCAATTGTTGTATTTGTACTATGGGCATATAACATATGTATCATGACAGAAAACTGGTAGATGATGCTGGGCGATATAGATTTCTACATACAATTTATAAATGTATAAACTTTGCAGTTGGAGCAATGATAATGCTCCTCTGTAGATGTCAAACAAATTGATTAACTTGATTATATTTGGTTTTACTGTGCTGTTTTCACTGTTTAAAATCCATAAAATATGGTGCTATATGTCTGTTGCCTATGCAAAAAACTCAACCTGTATAATATGTGCATTGACTATGGGTAATGATGTATATCAACATTAAACCACGATGGTCTGACAACCATGTTTTTATACATACACTAAGGCATACACATACTTAAATGTTTAATAGTTATTTTAAAACTAATTTTTTTTTATTGGTGTGACATACTCTGAAAATGGTCTCAATCAACAGATACATAAATTGGAGTCTGACATAGAACCTTTACAAAACAAATTGCGTGAATTTGAATCTGAAAAAGATACACTGACTGTTGAAAGGAATACCTTGAAAGATGAACTTGATCGTTGGAAGAATAGAACTACAAGTCTTATTGAACAAAGTCATAAAACAGATCCTGAAGAACATAAGCGGCTCATGTAAATACCAGCTAAATTATTTCTTAAGTTTTATTATAAGAAAATTATTTTTTTAATTTTTAAAAAATTGATTTTTTTCCAGTCAGGAAAAAGAAAACCTGAGAAAACAATTAGCTCAAGCCAGAGAGGAGAGCTTCAAGCATAAGTAAGATGTGTTCACCACTTGTCACTTGTTATAGCAGTATTGTTTTAGGATTATTTCTTGCTATTTGAGAACATAGATCTAGTTATATTTACATACTTATACTTTTATTTTAGGAATGAGCTGAGCAGATTAACAACTAGCAACAACTCACTTCAGTAAGTTTTCTCTTAAATATCACTGTACCAAAGCATCGACAATTAGTAACAATTCACTTCAGTAAGTTTTTTCTAAAATATCACTGTATTAAAGCATCAACAACTAGCAATAGCTCACTTCAATGATCAGTTGTTTTAAATTCATTTGTAATGTCTTTTTAAAATTATAAATACAATTTTTATATTACAGAACAGAGCTGAATAACATCAAGCAAGAATCTTCTAAAACAAGGTATTATATTCTTAACAAAGTAGTATAAATCTTTATAAAAACTGACATATTTTCTAAATAGCAAAAATGGTTACTTAGTAATATTAGTATTCATTTTGTTATTATTGGACTTTTAATTATAAAATAATTGTGTTACAGTCAAGAGGCTACAACATTAAAGAAACAACTTGAAGAAAAAACCAAAGAAGCTGAAGAAAAAACTACAACAATAAATCGTTTGAAACAAATTGGTCGCAAGTACAAGGAACAAGCAGAGAAAACGACAAAAGAGTTGGAAGATGTTAAGGCTAAAGCTGCGGGTCAGGAGACTGATAGAGTTACCTTGGCCTCACTTGAAAGTGTATGTTGAAGAGTTAACTCAAATATAAAAAATGTATTCATATTTAAAAAAGAAGATTGTGTTTTTATATAAACTATTTATGTGCAGACTATAGCTGAGCTGCGTCGCTTGAACTCTGAGAACAGTGAGACCATTGCTAACTTACAAACTAAGCTGACTGAGACTCAGAATGAGAACACTGCAGCTGCAATGAGAGCTGAACAAGCTGCTTCTGAGAATCTGGTCTTGAAAGAAAATATAAACTCTAAAGAAAAGGTAACAATTTTTATCAATGGTGATTCACCAGGAATAACTATTTTCGCTTTAATATGTATAAGTTGTAAAATATAAGCTGATATAAAGCCATATTCTAATGATGGGAAAATTATTGAAATATATTAAAAAAACTAACAATAAAAAATAAAAATTGTGTGTAATAAAAATCAACATATTTGGCCTATCATACAATAAACCTTGTTTAGTGGTTTGTGTGGCTACTGTAGACGATTTTTGTGTGTAAATGAAGTATACAAATTAATTTATAAAAAAAAATGATGTGCCTAGGAAATGGCTCAGATACAAGAGAAAAACACAAAGTTGAAAGATGAGCTAGATGAGTTTGGTAGGAGAGCTGCTGAAGCTGAGAAGAAACTCACTCAGTCAAGGCAAGTACTGCAGAATGCTAGAAATAAAATGATGGTCCAGAAGACACAGATGGAAAACCTTGAAGAGGAAAATAAGGCGCTGAAAGCAAAAACAGCTTCAGAACATGGCGGCTCGACAAGTGGTCAGTCCTATTTAACTTTTATACCATGGCAATTACCAGTGTAGTTAATTAAGGCTGATTGTTAAAAATAGTTAAGTAAATTAATTAGTCAATAAAAGTTGTGATTTAAATTACTAAAATATTCCTAGATACAAACCCGGAGGATTCAAAAAGTGCAACATCGGCATTAGAAACACAGCTAGAAAGAGTGGTGAAAGAAAATGCTGAGCTTCAGACCAAAGTATGTTTTTTCTAGTGTTAGATAGGTGGTTATTGTATGTTAATTTGTATTAAATAGATTTCAACAAATAAAAGCTCAAATTTGATGAATAAAATTGTTAATATCTCATAGGTACAACAACTTCAACGTCAACTTGAAGCTGCTCAGCACAAGCACTCACCACCTCAACAACCAGTAGCTGCAAGGCCTGCTAGCTCTGTTGGACCAAGGTTTGCTCCATATTGTAGTATTTACATACCAATTCTTTGTTCACTCTTTCTGTGATTCTGGATTGAAACATGTTTATTTATTTTTTGAAATATAGGCTTAAGCATTTTATTGTGGCTGTAACTTTAATTTGCTTTTTAATGTAAACACAACCAGCCATAATGTTTGTTGAAACCATAAATTGCCAAACTGTTTTTGATCACATTTTTATAGAATGATTGAGCTAGTTTTGTAAACATCATCTTTAAAATGCTGGTGTATGTTTAGTGTTAACTGGAAATAAAATGTTGTTTTGAAAGCACAACATGTAGTGATGCCCCCAAGACAGCCAACATCAAACCCATGACCACTGCAGCATCCAGCTCTAGACAACCTGTACCCATTACCTCTCACAGTCCAGCAGCCACCAAAGCTACAGCCAGTATAAGACCAATGGCTATTTCTCCCACGACCACACCCCTGCCACTATCTACTGGAACTCCTACAGCCACAGTAATGCCCACTACAGCCAATCAACATGATACATCTGATGGTAATAAGATACAAACTATGGAAAATTATTAGCTTCTCTTTATATTTTTAAATTAGTTATAATACCATTACATAGTTGTTACAATTAGGAACAATATTTCAGATAATATTACAGCTCCATCAAGTGGTCAAGGTACATCTTCAATCCCAGCAGCCTCCGTATCAGGTCGCATACAGATTGTTGAGCCACAGGTTGTAATGGAATGGACACCAGAATCATTAGGTTAATAAAGCCATTGTATTTAAATATAAATAATTCACAAATCAAGTACACCTAAAATGTAGTTGATGGTGATGTAGATAGACTATAGATAACTAAACTGTAGATTGGATATAGTACTCAACTGACAAAAGGACAGTATACATATGTAGACTTACTTGTTGATGCTTCCCATATTGCCACAGGTCCACCAGAGCAGATAGAAGAGAGTACAACCAATCAGGCTGTTGTTACCCCTAGCATTCAAGAAGCACATGTGTTTACCAATACACCATCCTCTAGCACGGAAGGTATACAGCCCCAGCAACACACTGCAGGAGTTGCACTGGGTAAAAGAATCAGAGAGGAAGAAAGGTAGCTGGTCATTACACATGTTCATCAACTTAAACTAACTTATAAATGTATTCTCAGTGCATTGGAACAAGCTTAACATGTATACTTTTCTATTTTATCAGTGCATTGAACAAACTTAACATGTTTACTTTTCCATTGTTTTTATCAGTGAATTGGAACTAGCTTAAAATGTATACTTTTCTATTGTTCTAGTTTTCCCTCAGAAGAAACAGATTCCAAACGCTCACGTATCAACACACAAGTACGTTTTTTTAATCCTCACCTCCATAAATATTTTGTCCAATTGTAATTGATTCACATTTACTTATTTTCTTATATCTTTATAAAAGATTAACATTAATGTACTAAACCCCCCCCCCCCCCCCCCCCATGTGTATAGGAACACCCGATCCCTATAATCACAGTGATAGATGAAAACCAACAGGTTGTAACCCAGATTCAGCCCACCCAACAGTTGCCTCAAGGGTTGGTCAAACCAGCAACTTCTGTCCCTGCCAGCTCACGACACCAGGATAGTGCTAAGGTTGATCATCTTTTCTTTATCTAGCCACACCATTCTCTAGTTTCATTTTAAATATTCAGATTCAGAAATTTTTCAGATTTAACTTAACTAACAACAATCTACTTCTGCATGTTCTATTTAAAAACAGTGAACAGGTTTATAAGTAATTTTCCCTCCAACTTGGCCGTTGTAAAAATTAAATACATTGAGTTCAGGTGAATCTAACGAAAAGAAATTGTATTGACTTCAAAATTTATTTTTAGATTTTTTTTTTTTTTTTGATTTACAGTATAGTTTAAAAAATGAGTTGTTTGCTAAATTCTTTATCTACCTAATTACCAGGAGCAGACAGAATCTCAGCGTGAAGAAAAACAGGTGAGGTCTTATTCCTGTGTACTTGCATATGTCTGACATTAAGAACATCATTGAATTTTAATCCTTCACAGGCCTATGTGCCCGCAGTCGCCTGAAAATTTTTGTATGTGCTGCAGTCCGGTGCGCCAGCGGTCGCCCTACTATGTGTAGTACCTTTAAGTACACGTAGTAGTGGACGTAAATTATTAAGCTGTTTAACTTCATGCATAATAAACTTGGGATCAGTTTTGTGTAGATTGCTTTTTATTTTATTTTTTAACTTAACTGTTATTTTTAAAAAAATATTTTAAAAAGTGCCGTTGTTGAAAAATGCATCTTCTTTTCGCCCGGCCATTGGCCCAGGCCAGTAAATGGTTAATATTGCAATCCTTTTCTCCTTTTCCTTTGTAGGCTGAGTCAAGACAACACAGCAGCGATGATGTTATAATGGTACTAAGTGATGAGGAGGACCAACAGGTAACAGACATTTCCATTAATGTTGGTTGGTTACATTAACTCATTTAGTTATATTAAATATTTATTTTATTACATCATTTATCATTTTTTGTTTTTACAATTGTTTTCTTTTAATAACCTCAACTAATTTTGCTTAAATCTGAATCCATTTCTGCAAAAAAACTTTTAAACAAAAGACTGGTAATGATCAACAATTGGAAGAGGAAGATGAAGAGGACTATGAAGATGATGAGGATGAAGATGATGATGATGATGACGATGATGTTGAAGAAGAAGCTGATGCAGATGATGTAGTTATTATTGGTCAGTTACTTTTGCGGGTCATTGCAATTAATATTGTGTTATATTCTAATTTTAAAAAGAAACCCATCTCAGTTGTGAACACACAATGCTGTCTATTCATTTAAGATATTTAAAAAATGTGTTATTTATTTGCATGTGGCTATGTATTGACATGATTAATATTTATTTCCCATTTGTGTTATCAGATATGGATGAGTCCCACCAACAACAATCCTCCTCAGGTGCCAGTCAGCTACAGTCAGCTCCTCGGCCACCCCCACCTCTCCAGCCCATTCCTCATGAGCGTCTACCTTCTGTTGGAAGGTCACAGCAGCTGACACCTTTTTTATTGGGGGTAAAACAAAGTAGCCTACTCTTTTAGAAACAGCGACATACAACCTCATATACCGCTACTTACACTTACAAAAATAGCCACATGAAAAAATCAAGTTTTATTGCAATGTGTGGGCATGTTTAGTGTACTGCTTTCTTCCATTTAGAATTTTAGCACCTTGAACCTTGACTTAAGTTGTCTCTAAGCTAGCTAAGTATAGCCATTGTCATAAAATTTCATATGCTATGAAATCTTAAAATTTAGTTTTTTAGGTGTACCATTTGACAAAAGCCCACACTGGTTTTTGAGGCTCGATTTAAAAATAAAGACAGTGTAGCAGAACTTAAAAATATTATTACAATAAATGTTTTTATCTTTTGTTTTTACTGACTTAGATTCAGAATATAATTATTGATGTTTTTATTTATATTTGACTGGTTTGATTTGGTGAATACAACATAGTAAATGATTGTCACTTTGATTAGGGCCAGGGTAATGTGTTTGATGATGATGATTGTACAGTACCCAGCACCCCAACTCTCTCCCAACCCAGACGAGGAGACGGATTTGCTGAGGCCCTTAAGTAAGTATTGCCTCCTAGCTCTTAGGGCTTTAGATTAAACCTTATGATAGCTTTGCGTAATAAGATGTATATTTCCACAGTTCACCTGCTGTTCCTCAGCGTTTTCTATTTGGTTCAGAAGGTAGCAGCAACCCTGACTTGGCACAACTAGAATCACAAAGAGGTAGCCATTTTCTTTAATGGAACATTTTAATGAAGCTTTAGTTTTACTTAAACCCTTAATTGTATGATGCACCAGTATGTGCCTGAACTATGTGTAGTACATTTCATTCTGTAGAATAATCTATATCTTCTGGTAGCAAGATTTAAAAGACTTGTTTTTCTTGGTGATCTATCACTAGTGCTAAATTTTCTACAATCTTTTTATATATATAAGCATTTTGTTTTTCTAAGTTACAGGCAATTAAAATTAAATTCCTCTGCTGTTGAATTTGCTTTTGTTTATAATATAACTAATATAGTGATCCAAAAAAAGAAATGAATTCTAATGACTGTAGAATATTTGTGTTAGATTTATAAATGACTTTTTTTTTATTGAAAGAGATTTTTTTTTAAACAAACCTAAATGCATTTTATTTTACTTTTTGTAGATATATTAAAATAATTTATATTATAATTGGCTGTACGGGAACAGTAAACAGATAGTAAAGGGTTAAAAATAGAATTTACTTCTTGAATAGCCAAGCAAAAGGCAACAGTTTTTTCAATCATACTTTTTAACAAAACTAAAATGAAAAGCTGTGTACAGAAAAATGAACCTAAGTAAATGTTTTAAATTTTAATAGTATTAATTTTTACAAGAAGAAAAAAATATAAAAGGATGTTAATGTAGTACATGTTTCTGTAAGTAGGCATGGATGATACACGCATGGACTTATCACAATTTGATGAAACAAGGAGTGTCCCAACCACACCATTACACACATCTAGCCATGGTAATTAAAGTATATTTTGTTTTGCTCGCACAAAGTTGAACACAATTATAAGATTGTTTTAAACATTATTTAATGACCACCTAATTACGGTACCTCAAGTGTATTTTTCATATAATTTTTAAAAAAATTAAACGAAAGATTTAGTTAACTATGAATAAACCGACTTATTTCATTATGAAGATTCCCACCAAGAAACTCCATCATTAGAGGAAACCGGTGATGAGGAAACTCAAACACAGGATCCTGCCAGGTGGGGCCTTAACTTAGTATACACAACTTAGTATACAGTCATGTAACTCAGTGGACAGCTGGAGTCATTTTATTGTTTTTGTTTACAGAGGAGAGGAAGCAGAGGAAGAAGATGCTCTTCTAGAGGCTGATGGGGAGACAGAAGAGACAGAGGAGACAGGAGGTGCAGGTGTTGGAGAAGAGGAGTACCAAGAAACATCTGCAGGTTCTTAAAACTAATCATCTTAAATTTGCCAGCACAGCTGATCAGTTTCATCTATGGTTTTAACTTTTCATGAAAAATTTCAAAACAGATTCCCATGCAGGAGGTGATGTGCGGCCAGGATCTAGTCGAGATGATGCAGATAGTGGCCAAGATAAATCTGAAGGTGCAGGTAAGATTTGGTGACTTAAATTATTTGAAATAAACTCAACTTTTGTTTCAATTGACTGATCCTAACCTTTGAAACCCATCTATAATTTAAAAAATTTTTTTTTTTGAATAATCAAAACACTTTTTCTCTCTACCAGCCAAACCTCAGATCAAGAAAATAGTCTGGGCAGACCCAGGCTCTTCTGGAGCTTCACCAGCCCCAGTCAACCCTATTGGAACAGTTGTGGGAGGGAGCATTAGCATTCCACCCTTGATACCCCAGCAGCAGCCAGCTAGGAGGGCTCATGGTCTGAGACGAGGTGGACCTAACCGTGGACGGGGGAATCAGTTCTGGCCTCCCACTACTCAGAGCAGAGGAACTGCTCAGTTTAGTCCCAGGAGCCGTGGTGCAAGGGCTGGTTTTAGAGGGTTTCACCCTTAAAACATTCTTCATTTATCTATGTAGAGAGGACGTGTCTTCTGATTTTTTTAAATAGCTGACTGACCAAATCAGACAGATACAGGTAACATTCACCAGGAACTTTGTATAAATGATTGTATGGGAATAATAAATAATTAAATACTTTTGTCATATATAAATTGTTTTATTATTCACAAGTTTCCAACAAACTGAACAGACTACATTCAATGCATCTGAAAGGCAGACACACAAACTTGTAAGATATAAAAACAGCACCAGATCAATCAAATATATTGGTCAACTTTTTCATTGACAGTTATTTCTTATAACCCTCTTTGCCTAACCAAATTCATGTAGCTAATCAATATTCTGTGCAGTCATACAAGAGAAGAATCTTTGTGTGGGACCTCTTGGTCCTCTGATAATTTGTTAAAAAATATATTCAAATATCATTTAACAGGATGCTAATACAAATTAAAAATAAACCATAAATACAATCAGTCAGAAATAAAGGTATAAAGTGAATATAATCTGAAACCATTATTTAATACTTTGTTGTGATGCTGGAATGTGCAACATCAATGATTGCAAAAACTTTAATATGAAAACTTTTCAAATCATTTTTAAAATTTGCAACTTGACATATTTTTTGAACTTTTATTTCAATCATTTTGAAATAGTTTTTATAAATATAAAGAATAGCAAATGGTATTCTACATTTTTTTAAAAAAACAGTGATTTTATTCTATTAATAAAAATAACAACAGGTAAATTGAAATTCAAAAAATTCCAAAATATAAAAGAATACAAGCATCTAGAAAGAATTATGGTTCTTAGTATACAATTTATAAAAACTTGACAAACATTAAAAATGTGCAGGTAGAATTCAGATGATTTAGAAGTTGAACATTTCAAGATACTTGTCAAGCCTAAAAAGATTTTCACTAAAAATGGTATTTGACACTGGTTGGAAAGTAAAATTTCTTGACATAAAAAATTATGAATTATTAGGAACTAAAAGAAAAAAAAGTTTCTAAACATAATAGTTTCATTATATATTGCACACTCAAAAACAAATATTTTTGAAATACGAAAACAAATATATAAGCATTTATAAAAAAAAAAATCAAAATAGTGATTACAATATGTCAAGGTGCAGTACATAAAAAACTGAAAACTTAAGCTAACATCTTAAAGATTTAAAAAATTAAATCTTGTAATGAACAAATAACTGAAGTAAATAAATATCACTGCATGGCTCATTTGGTCGGTTAAAAAAAGTAAAACAAAAATCAACAATAGGTCTACATTTCTTTATATAATAACGTGGTCTTTTGTCACCCACTCAACTGTTATTTAGCCTGTTATAGAAGTGATAACTACACTGTTATTTAGCCTGTCTGTTATAGAAGTGATCTCTACAATGTTGTGTGCCTGTTATATATAAACTCCCTGAGGTCTTCTTTGAAGGTTGTAACAGAATTTAAAAAAAAACAACTTTAAGCAGAAAACCATAGGTATTTATTGAATTTACTGAAAAAAATTAGGATTTAGGACATTATCTCCCCTCTTTTACCCTAGCTGTAACATTTAAAGTTACGATTAGGTTGATTTGTAATTGGCGGAGGTGTGAGGATGGGTGAAGGGGGTAAGGTCCTACAGTAGGGTTTTGGATGGCGTAACATACAGGGGGGGGGGGGGCGGGTATTTGTGCAGATGGCAGGAAAGTAACCAAGGGGTAATGTTGTGCTCCCAGAAATGATGAGGTGGCAGGTGTTGTATAATTGTGGGTCAACTAAAAGCTATCAGTCATTGTAAAAAAAAAGTTAAGTTCCCCTTTTGAGTTTGACAGTCTAAGCTGCAAGTGAAGTAAAGTTCACCTATTTTTGTGACCTCTGCATATGAAGGTTAGCACTGAGCCAGCTGCCTTTACTTTCCTTAACATGAGTCAGGTACTCATCACAGCTGGGTGGGCTTAGTCGTATGCTCTACCATCAAACCATGCTGTCCCATATCCATCATTGTAACTCGCATAATTATGGTGCAGTAAAACATTCAGTCATTGCTGCCTTTAGGTATCAGTCACAGTGACAGGAAGTCACCTGGGCAGAGAGGAGCAAATATCACAGATGGGCCATCTCTGAAGGCTAGAGAGAGTTGGATTAACATATTCATATGCCTGCACTAAACACAAAATATCAGGCCAATGATGAAATTAACATATTCATATGCCTGTGCTAAAACTAAATCAATACATCAGGCAAATAATGTGAGCAATATTTTAAGTTGGTCTCCTTAGATACAAAATAATTTTAAAAAAATGTTTTATAAAACCATGACCTACACAAGTGAACACCAAGAACACATTTTTTTCTGAGCTTGTAAAGATAAGGTACAAAAATAGATGGTAAAAGTATATTTGAATACAGAAACCCACACCCATCAACTTAAACAAAAAAGTAGAAAACAATGTGTTATTTAGTCCTGAAAACTGAACCTAGAGGTGAGATCATCAAAGTTAGCCACAGTGTCTGGTTACAAGTCTTAGTGACAATATATAAGTTTCAATTGTTTGAATTCATTTGCATATTCCCTAGCGCTCTAATGTAAATTAGAGTGATCAGTCTATTAATAAATGCAGATATACATTCAATACTTTGTAGATTTATTAACTTGGTGACATTTAGGACTTGGCCATTTTGGATAAATTTACACATAAAGTGCACACAGTCAGTAGAGATGTACACTTAAACTATGCCTACATACCCTGGGCCTTGGTTACCAACAGCCAGTCAACTAAATCAATATCTCGAGTTAGGAATACAAATGCCATTCAATTAAGAGCAATGTTTAAAAAATAAACTGTTACACAAAGTTTGAAATGTTTATCTTTAACGTTTGCTGTCTGAAGGTTGACTGGGCATGAAATGTTTTTTTTTTACTCAGAGGCTGAAGAGCTAATGCCGTCAAACTAAAAGTAGTTTCTTTCAGTGCTGTGGTGAATTAAAACGAGCTTGAATTACATTTACACCTGTTACAGGCACAGAGATGTGGCTGCCCACCTCTAACAATAGAAACAGGATGTACAGCTACATACTCAAAGGTTTTTCTCCACTGGGAAGATTTTTATAAATATTTCAGTTAAACAGGAAGTGAAAAAAATGTGGCTCTTATTGAACATTTTCTTAAAAAGAAATTTATTTTTACAAATAAAAATAGGAAAAAGTGACATTAGTGTGACTTCACTTGAAATTGGGGCCAACAAATTCCCAGCACGCAACTAGATGATCTGCACATCATTCACTAGATGATCTGCACATCATTCACTAGATGATCTGCACATCATTCACTAGATGATCTGCACATCATTCACTAGATGATCTGCACATCATTCACTAGATGATCTGCACATCATTCACTAGATGACATGCACATCATTCACTAATCTGCTCATCATTCACTAGATGATGTGCACATCATTCACTAGATGATCTGTACATCATCTATTAAGTAAAAAGATAGATTAACAAGTCAAGAAACACTAAAATTTTTAAAAATACTAATAAAAGTTGGTACTATGGCAGGATTATGGAGGATAACATATATGCTCAGTGTCATACATAGGTCACAGTCAATACAAAATGTCATTTCAGGTCATGGAAGGTTTCAATGCTGTTAAAAAAAGAAGCTGCTGTATAAAAAAAAATGTGTGTATAGTCAAATTGGATAGTGGTAGAGAATTTTCACAGAAAATACTTTACCAGTTGCTGTCAAAGTTGAAAATAAAAGCACAATTACCAATTTTGTTAAGGCAGAATCAAAGGCAGAGTAAGGTGTAGCCTAGTTTACATAACATTTGCATGTTTAGTACATAAAGGCATATCTTAATGGGATTTACACATCTCACACTTTTATTACATGAAACAGTTGAACTTAAATTACACTATACAAGATATGCAAGCTATATATGAACTTTACAAAACTAAGCATTAGCTTATACAGTATATTTACATGATGGAGAAAAAAGAAAGAACTATAATGCAGAAATTTAGTAACAATTTTTAAAATAATCAAAAACTATATTTATAGAAATGAAGAAATAATGCAATGGGGTCAATGCTTGTTTTAGTCAAAGTTCTATCACTAGATAATAGAACTATCAAAGTTCCCTTTATTAACTACTAATTTGCTACGGTTTGGATACATTGTTTAGTATAGTATATAAATATTTTAAAATACAACAATTTTCAAAAGAACACACAAAAATAAAAGTATAAAGTAGTAGACACCAACTGAGTGATGTCATTTATCCACATAATTCCATCAAGCTACATATTTAGTGGCTAAACTGATCTACTGGCTAATGAACACCTATGGTGGGCTTGAGCCAACTAGATGGACACATTTCTCTCTCTCAATATAAGCTTAGGTGTGTTTATGTGTGGGTGGGGGTGTGTACATACACACATAACCACACACAGATGAAATGGATATATAACAATAGATATGAATGAATGACTACATTGTTATTTTTACCCTGATATCTAACTTTTTTTTTGCAATACTTTAAAACAAAAATAAAATAAATGATAAAGTGAATAAATAGAAATTTCAGTTAAAAAGGGTAAGTGTATAATGGCATTTACAGAACAAACTGTTTATTAAATTAAGAAATATATACAGAATAAATAAACAACCAATTATTAAGAAAAGCTCACAGCATCAGTGGTTAGAAAAAATTTGACAAAAATTTCTTAAATAATGCAGCAAAATCACAATTAAAATAAAAAGATGATTTTATTTTGAATCAGCTCATCTTTTTTTTTTTTAAATAAAAATATTTGTAAACTTGAATTGTCCAAATTAACAAAGAGATTTAAAAAATGGTCTGTAATGACAGAAAAATGTTTTTAAATAACTTGTTTTTATAAAAGCTATGGTATTTAACACACACATAAAAAGAGATAGCAATGACAAGATACAAAGTTAAAACACTGTTAATGTTAGGGAAGTTTGCAAACAGTTCTCAAATCATATTACATTAACAACATATGAAATTCAAATTGAATGGTTTACCTTATTCCAGTCTCTTCTATTCCATCTTATCTTTCTGTTTTACACTTGTCTGAAACTTTCAATGATATTAAAACCCATGTGATGGATGTTTTAAGGTTACAAAATGACATATAGATGAACCCTGAGGTGATTAAGAGAGTTCTTTAAAAACATCTAGTAAAGTGTTGATGCCTAGTATAAAGCCATGATCTGCTCCTATATGTTTGACAGTGTCACCTTCAAAACCATCAAATGTTGCATGGGCAAAGTCCACAATACGCAGAATAACAGGACTGTGTGAACTTTGACCTCTGGGTTGTGGATTGAGTTGCTCATTGGGTTCACATCCTTCAACCTCACTGTCTTGTATCATCTCATTTTCTCTTTCAGTCAAATCAGTGTCTGCTACATGGGAATCTGATTGACATGTTTTCTCATTGTTGCTGTCTGACTGTACAGAATCAGAGTTACACTTGGAGATATGACAAGAGTCTGACTCACTGTGTACATGGCCATCATAGATAATGAGTAAAGAGCAGGAATAGAACCTGTACCCTTCTAGCTGTTCTATCACCTGCTTCAAGCTGTTCAGCTGGGATAAAATTGGCTTCACTAATTCTTGACGCAGTTTTTGACCATTGTCCAAAAAGTTAACTATTTCTAATTTTAGGTCATCATCTGAAAGCTGACGACCAAACATTTTATCTCGAGAAATGTACGCATTTTTTTCAACATTGAAAACCTGAAAATTTAAAACAAAGTTCTAGAAAATAATTGGAATGTGTTTCTGACACATTTAAACATGGTGAATAATTGACAAATAGGTTACCCAGCAGAGTTTTGACGGCCGACGATAAAGTTGTTCAACAGCTACATACGTTATGCACTAGACAATTTTAAGATCACAACTGAATATTTGTATAGATGTTTAAAAAATAAAAATCTCCCATTTATGGATGACTCCTTAAATAAAAATGTAATGTTAACGAATTCCAGACAAAAGTGTCGTAGACTATGCGTCAAATTTTACTTACCAAATGGTCCAAAACGTCACCTAGAAAGTAACGTGACAAATTAAACCCTAATATCACCTCTGTCATACCCCCCCCCTTATGAGTCTGGAGGAGAAAAATATGAGCTGACCTTCATCCCACACAGCCTGAGGCCCAGGGAATGGGATGTTGTTGTTCTGCACTTGTTCTCTTGGTAAATGACTTTTTCTGGGGGGGCGTCATCCCCATGTTGTCTCACACCCATCTTCAGATCCAGGACACAGGGGTGTTTGAAGTACGACATCAAGTCTTCTAGTAGCATGAAATCTTGACTAGTTAAGGAAACATTTTCAGATACACTGGGGTCTACAGAGTGGGGTCTGCAGGGTGGGGTCTACAGGGTGGGGTCTACAGGGTGGGGTCTACAGGGTGGGATCTACAGGGTGGGGGTCTACAGGGTGGGGTCTACAGGGTGGGGTCTACAGGGTGGGGTCTACAGGGGGGGGTCTAGAGGGTGGGGTCTACAGGGTGGGATCTACAGGGTGGGGGTCTACAGGGTGGGGTCTACAGGGTGGGGTCTACAGGGTGGGGTCTACAGGGTGGGATCTACAGGGTGGGGGTCTACAGGGTGGGGTCTACAGGGTGGGGTCTACAGGGTGGGGTCTACAGGGTGGGGTCTAGAGGGTGGGGTCTACAGGGTGGGGTCTACAGGGTGGGTCTACAGGGTGGGTCTACAGGGTGGGGTCTAGAGGGTGGGGTCTACAGGGTGGGATCTACAGGGTGGGGTCTACAGGGTGGGGTCTACAGGGTGGGTCTACAGGGTGGGTCTAGAGGGTGGGGTCTGCAGGGTGGGGTCTAGAGGGTGGGGTCTACAGGGTGGGGTCTACAGGGTGGGGTCTGCTGGGTGGGGTCTACAGGGTGGGGTCTACAGGGTGGGGTCTACTGGGTGGGTCTAGAGGGTGGGGTCTGCAGGGTGGTCTAGAGGGTGGGGTCTACAGGGTGGGGGTCTACAGGGTGGGGCCTACAGGGTGGGGTCTACAGGGTGGGGTCTAGAGGGTGGGGTCTGCTGGGGGGGCCTACAGGGTGGGGCCTACAGGGTGGGCCTACAGGGTGGGGTCTACAGGGTGGGTCTACAGGGTGGGGTCTGCTGGGTGGAATATACAGGGGGGGTCTACAGGGTGGGTCTACAGGGTGGGGTCTACAGGGTGGGGTCTACAGGGGGGGCCTACAGGGTGGGGTCTACAGGGTGGGGTCTAGAGGGTGGGGTCTACTGGGTGGGTCTAGAGGGTGGGGTCTGCAGGGTGGTCTAGAGGGTGGGGTCTACAGGGTGGGGTCTACAGGGTGGGGTCTACAGGGTGGGGTCTACAGGGTGGGGTCTACAGGGTGGGGTCTACAGGGTGGGGTCTACAGGGTGGGGTCTACAGGGTGGGGTCTACAGGGTGGGGTCTACAGGGGGGGCCTACAGGGTGGGCCTACAGGGTGGGGCCTACAGGGTGGAATATACAGAGGGGGGGTATAGAGGGTGGGGTCTACAGGGTGGGATCTGGAGGATGGTTAGCTGGATACTGTACTATTGTGGAGCTGTTAAAGGATACTGTAACAAACACCATTGCCATTGTGTGTGCAGCTAGTTTTGCTGAGAGCTCTGATACGGTCTGCATTCAGTGGCAGGGGTTCTGTTAAATCCTCCTCAGCATCTTCCTTCTGCTGCCAGCTGTCTGAAGTCTCGCTGCTAACATCACTCTCTTCTGAGCAGTCCCGGATCTTTAATGGGATTTGTGTCATTCCTGCAACACATATTAGAACAGCCAGCTTAAGTAAGGCACTCTCCTAGCTATTGTTTCTTGTTAGGTCAGAGTCAAGTCAAGATAAGTACAGGTTTCCATTCACATAAACCAGTCTAAGTACACAGACCACAGTCTAAGTACACAGACCACAGTCTAAGTACACAGACCACAGTCTGAGTACACATACCACTGTCTGAGTACACATACCACAGTCTAAGTACACAGACCACAGTCTCAGTACACAGACCACAACGTAAGTACACAGACCACAGTTTATGTACACAGACCACAGTGTAATAACTTTGACTACATGACGTATTTTCGGACATGCAGCAGTATTTTTCTTGTAGCATAGCCGCCCATATTCCTTACCAAAACATCTTCAATGTTTTAATACTCAACAGTGGTTGTTAACCTTTTTGGCGGTACCGAAACCCCACCCGTTTCATACGGACAAGAACAGAACCCTTCTTGATAGTTATATTGTCCGCACTGATATAATCCGATTGTGAATCATATGAGTCGGGAGTGTGTTTTGATATACGATGAACCCCTGAGACGGACACACCAAACCCTGAGATGGAACTACATGACATAATATGGTGGAACTACGGGACCTAACATGGTGGAACTACGGGACCTAACATGGTGGAACTACGGGACCTAATATGGTGGAACTACTTGACCTAACATGGCGGAACCACATAACATAATATCGCGGAATTACGGGACCTATTAGTGTCCCGCCCCCCTCGAACGAAATGGAATTTATATAGAAAATATATACTTTTAACAGTGTCCCTGTCCCTCTCCCCCAAGAAAAATGTCTGGAAAAAACACTCGACTACAAGACCGAACCTAGCGGGACTACATGAGATAACACGCTTTGTCTAACGGTGATGGCAATAAAGAGAGGCAAAAGCTTTTTCTAGTTAAGTGACAATTTTTATTTACGTTTCCATAGTGACCAGTAAACATGACAAAATCTATTTACACTTACAGCCAAATTTAATTATCTCTAGCATCCCACGCCATAGCACATGTATATTTTATACACGTTACCATGACAACAGTTTTAACAGACAAGCTGCCAATACACTAATTGTTCTATTCCCTAATGTAAGATCTGGTCGCTGTTAGGTGCCGAACATGACCCGATGTTAGCCAGATTGACGCAAGTACACTATTGCAGGACACACATTTACCTCAGTACACTCTACTAGAGGCCACAGATTTACCTCAGTACACTCTACAAGAGGCCACAGAGTTAATTCAGTACACTCTACTAGAGGCCACAGATTTACCTCAGTACACTCTACTAGAGGCCACAGAGTTAATTCAGTACACTCTACTAGAGGCTACAGATTTACCTCAGTACACTCTACTAGAGGCCACAGATTTACCTCAGTACACTCTACTAGAGGCCACAGATTTACCTCAGTACACTCTACTAGAGGCCACAGATTTACTTCAGTACACTCTAATAGAGGCCACAGATTTACCTCAGTACACTCTACTAGAGGCTACAGATTTACCTCAGTACACTCTACTAGAGGCTACAGATTTACCTCAGTACACTCTACTAGAGGCCACAGATTTACCTCAGTACACTCTACTAGAGGCTACAGATTTACCTCAGTACACTCTAGAGGCCACGGATTTACCTCAGTACACTCTACTAGAGGCCACAGATTTACCTCAGTACACTCTACTAGAGGCCACAGATTTACCTCAGTACACTCTACTAGAGGCTACAGATTAATCCCAATGATACCCAGAAGTGGTGTGTCTGATATCCCAATGTCTAGAGAAGTGATGTGTCTGATACCCCAATGTCTAGAGAAGTGGTGTGTCTGATATCCCAATGTCTATAGAAGTGGTGTGTCTGATATCCCAATGTCTATAGAAGTGATGTGTCTGATATCCCAATGTCTATAGAAGTGGTGTGTCTGATATCCCAATGTCTAGAGAAGTGGTGTGTCTGATATCCCAATGTCTAGAGAAGTGGTGTGTCTGATACCCCAATGTCTAGAGAAGTGGTGTGTCTGATACCCCAATGTCTAGAGAAGTGGTGTGTCTGATATCCCAATGTCTATAGAAGTGGTGTGTCTGATATCCCAATGTCTAGAGAAGTGGTGTGTCTGATATCCCAATGTCTAGAGAAGTGATGTGTTTGATATCCCAATGTCTAGAGAAGTGGCGTGTCTGAAATCCCAATGTCTATAGAAGTGATGTGTCTGATATCCCAATGTCTAGAGAAGTGGTGTGTCTGATATCCCAATGTCTATAGAAGTGATGTGTCTGATACCCCAATGTCTAGAGAAGTGGTGTGTCTGAAATCCCAATGTCTATAGAAGTGATGTGTCTGATATCCCAATGTCTAGAGAAGTGATGTGTCTGATACCCCAATGTCTAGAGAAGTGGTGTGTCTGAAATCCCAATGTGTATAGAAGTGATGTGTCTGATATCCCAATGTCTAGAGAAGTGATGTGTCTGATATCCCAATGTCTAGAGAAGTGGTGTGTCTGAAATCCCAATGTCTATAGAAGTGATGTGTCTGATATCCCAATGTCTAGAGAAGTGGTGTGTCTGATATCCCAATGTCTATAGAAGTGATGTGTCTGATACCCCAATGTCTAGAGAAGTGGTGTGTCTGAAATCCCAATGTCTATAGAAGTGATGTGTCTGATATCCCAATGTCTAGAGAAGTGGTGTGTCTGATACCCCAATGTCTAGAGAAGTGGTGTGTCTGATACCACAATGTCATGAGAAGTGGTGTGTCTGATACCCCAATGTCTATAGAAGTGATGTGTCTGATACCCCAATGTCTAGAGAAGTGATGTGTCTGATACCCCAATGTCTTGTGCTAGAAGTGGTGTGTCTGATACCCCAATATCTAGAGAAGTGGTGTGTCTGATACCCCAATGTCTAGAGAAGTGGTGTGTCTGATACCCCAATATCTAGAGAAGTGGTGTGTCTGATACCCCAATGTCTAGAGAAGTGGTGTGTTTGATACCCCAATGTCTAGAGAAGTGGTGTGTCTGATACCCCAATGTCTAGAGAAGTGATGTGTCTGATACCCCAATGTCTTGTGCTAGAAGTGGTGTGTCTGATACCCCAATGTCTTGTGCTAGAAGTGGTGTGTCTGATACCCCAATATCTAGAGAAGTGGTGTGTCTGATACCCCAATGTCTAGAGAAGTGGTGTGTCTGATACCCCAATGTCTAGAGAAGTGGTGTGTCTGATACCCCAATGTCTAGAGAAGTGGTGTGTCTGATACCCCAATGTCTAGAGAAGTGGTGTGTCTGATACCCCAATGTCTAGAGAAGTGGTGTGTCTGATACCCCAATGTCTTGTGCTAGAAGTGGTGTGTCTGATACCCCAATATCTAGAGAAGTGGTGTGTCTGATACCCCAATGTCTAAAGAAGTGGTGTGTCTGATACCCCAATGTCTAGAGAAGTGGTGTGTCTGATACCCCAATGTCTAGAGAAGTGGTGTGTCTGATACCCCAATGTCTAGAGAAGTGGTGTGTCTGATACCCCAATGTCTAGAGAAGTGGTGTGTCTGATACCCAAATGTCTAGAGAAGTGATGTGTCTGATACCCCAATGTCTAGAGAAGTGGTGTGTCTGATACCCCAATGTCTGGTGCTAGAAGTGGTGTGTCTGATACCCCAATGTCTAGAGAAGTGATGTGTCTGATACCCCAATGTCTAGAGAAGTGGTGTGTCTGATACTCCAATGTCTAGAGAAGTGGTGTGTCTGATACCCCAATGTCTAGAGAAGTGGTGAGTCTGATACCCCAATGTCTAGAGAAGTGGTGTGTCTGATACCCCAATATCTAGAGAAGTGATGTGTCTGATACCCCAATGTCTGGTGCTAGAAGTGGTGTGTCTGATACCCCAATGTCTAGAGAAGTGGTGTGTCTGATACCCCAATGTCTAGAGAAGTGGTGTGTCTGATACTCCAATGTCTGGTGCTAGAAGTGGTGTGTCTGATACTCCAATGTCTAGAGAAGTGGTGTGTTTGATACCCCAATGTCTAAAGAAGTGGTGTGTCTGATATCCCAATGTCTAGAGAAGTGATGTGTCTGATACCCCAATGTCTGGTGCTAGAAGTGGTGTGTCTGATATCCCAATGTCTAGAGAAGTGGTGTGTCTGATACCCCAATGTCTAGAGAAGTGGTGTGTCTGATACCCCAATGTCTGGTGCTAGAAGTGGTGTGTCTGATACCCCAATGTCTAGAGAAGTGGTGTGTCTGATACCCCAATGTCTAGAGAAGTGGTGTGTCTGATACCCCAATGTCTAGAGAAGTTGTGTGTCTGATACCCCAATGTCTAGAGAAGTGGTGTGTCTGATACCCCAATGTCTAGAGAAGTGGTGTGTCTGATACCCCAATGTCTAGAGAAGTGGTGTGTCTGATACCCCCAATGTCTAGAGAAGTGGTGTGTCTGATACCACATAGTCTAGAGAAGTGATGTGTCTGATACCCCAATGTCTAGAGAAGTGGTGTGTCTGATACCCCAATGTCTAGAGAAGTGGTGTGTCTGATACCCCAATATCTAGAGAAGTGGTGTGTCTGATACCCCAATGTCTAGAGAAGTGGTGTGTCTGATACCCCAATGTCTAGAGAAGTGGTGTGTCTGATACCCCAATGTCTAGAGAAGTGGTGTGTCTGATACCCCAATGTCTAGAGAAGTGGTGTGTCTGATACCCCAATGTCTGGTGCTAGAAGTGGTGTGTCTGATACCCCAATGTCTAGAGAAGTGGTGTGTCTGATACCCCAATGTCTAGAGAAGTGGTGTGTCTGATACCCCAATGTCTAGAGAAGTGATGTGTCTGATACCCCAATGTCTGGTGCTAGAAGTGGTGTGTCTGATACCCCAATGTCTAGAGAAGTGGTGTGTCTGATACCCCAATGTCTAGAGAAGTGGTGTGTCTGATACCCCAATGTCTAGAGAAGTGGTGTGTCTGATACCCCAATGTCTAGAGAAGTGGTGTGTCTGATACCCCAATGTCTAGAGAAGTGGTGTGTCTGATACCCCAATGTCTAGAGAAGTGGTGTGTCTGATACCCCAATGTCTAGAGAAGTGGTGTGTCTGATACCCCAATGTCTGGTGCTAGAAGTGGTGTGTCTGATACCCCAATGTCTAGAGAAGTGGTGTGTCTGATACCCCAATGTCTAGAGAAGTGGTGTGTCTGATACCTCAATGTCTAGAGAAGTGGTGTGTCTGATACCCCCAATGTCTAGAGAAGTGGTGTGACTGATATTTCTTGTACACTTAAATGACTTGATGCCAGTATTTATTATCGAACAGAAATGAACAATTTGAGTTTACCTTTCAACTGCGGCACGAATGGCTTCAAGATGTGGGGAAGGTTTGTGTAGAACTGGTATTCTCTGGGGATCATACATTTCCCGATGGTCTCCTCGTCCAGGCGGAGAATTAAAGACTGACCAGCCACCTGATGGTCAAACAGTTTAAAGCCGCGTTGTGTGGGCATTCTCGCTTTGATGAAATCAGTCTCTTGGATGCTGCTCATATCCTGTACAGATGAGAGAAGAACAACGCCCACCTTACTCACTGCGCACATGATGCAGTCTCTGCAGTATAAACAAACGATAATTTCTTGGAATATACACACTAGTGCTATTGAAAAGCAGATCAGTCCATTAAAAAAATGCGAAACGTTTTAAAACGATGCCTGCGGCCGTGCTAGAGGAAGACAAATGTCTATGTATTGTGCCAGACGCTACAGCCCAGTTTCTTCACTCTACGACTCTCTCCATGTAGTCCAACATATCAAAACAAACCTCGAGAATCAAAGGGCCAGAACTATCGATTTCACGTCCTGTGTCACATCATTCATAGCAGCCTAATAACAACAGTCACGATTTAACGCTAGTGAAATTCTGGGATCAATTCGCCATTCAACCAGTGGCCGTGTGTCTCTTGGCGCGTGCGTGTGTGTGTTGGGCGGGGTAGGGTGGGTTCACAACTTATGGAACATTTGTTTATTTACGGGACTACACACAGACGAAATGGCCTGACCTTGCCGTACTATTGATTTTATCCGACCTATAGTCTCGTTTCACAACACAGCTGAAAGCACCAGTGAAACCAATGGCTGTGTGCAAGGGCTTTTTACCAAAACATACAAGAAATAAACCAATCGATTCAACCAAAACATACGAGAAATAAACTTAAACCAATCGATTCAACCAAAACATACGAGAAATAAACTTAAACCAATCGATTCAACCAAAACACACGAGAAATAAACTTAACCAAATCGATTCAACCAAAACACACGAGAAATAAACTTAACCCAATCGATTCAACCAAAACACACGAGAAATAAACTTAACCAAATCGATTCAACCAAAATACACGAGAAATAAACTTAAACCAATCGATTCAACCAAAAACACACGAGAAATAAACTTAAACCAATCGATTCAACCAAAAACACACGAGAAATAAACTTAACCAAATCGATTCAACCAAAACACACGAGAAATAAACTTAAAACAATCTGTTCAACCAAAACACACGAGAAATAAACTTAAACCAATCGATTCAACCAAAACACACGAGAAATAAACTTAAACCAATCGATTCAACTAAAACACACGAGAAATAAACCAATCGATTCAACCAAAACACACGAGAAATAAACTTAAACCAATCGATTCAACCAAAACACACGAGAAATAAACTTAACCCAATCGATTCAACCAAAGCACACGAGAAATAAACTTAACCAAATCGATTCAACCAAAACACACGAGAAATAAACTTAACCCAATCGATTCAACCAAAACACACAAGAAATAAACTTAAACCAATCGATTCAACCAAAACACACGAGAAATAAACTTAAACCAATCGATTCAACCAAAACACACGAGAAATAAACTTAACCCAATCGGTTCAACCAAAACACACGAGAAATAAACCAATCGATTCAACCAAAACACACGAGAAATAAACTTAACCCAATCGATTCAACCAAAACACACGAGAAATAAACTTAACCCAATCGGTTCAACCAAAACACACGAGAAATAAACTTAACCCAATCGGTTCAACCAAAACACACGAGAAATAAACTTAACCCAATCGATTCAACCAAAACGCACGAGAAATAAACTTAAACCAATCGGTTTAACCAAAACACGAGTAATGAGCTTAACCCACTAATTAGATATCAAATCAGACGTTTTATTATTACACAACACTATTCGGTAATTAAAGTCGATTGAAAAATAAATGAACAGAATCAATTAATTTATAGAGAAAAAACGTATATATCCCGAAACAGCTTTAAAGCATTACATAATATATTTGTATTGCATTCTGGTATTAAAAGTGAAGCATAAGCAAGCCTGCAGTGTCAAATTATTCGACCAATCATTGTAAATTTTGATTATATAAAAATAAAGTAAAATGTAGTTATATAGCAGGATATATTTCTAGCCCCTCCCCCTCCCCGTAAAAAGCGATGACATACCCTCCCCGTAAAAAGCGATGACATAATTTAAAGAAATGTCAAACCACCCCTCCCCGACTCAAGTTGTAAATGATGTGCACTATCCCTTTATTTTCATGATGGTTGCAAGTAAGACGACCAAATGTAGCATATCAAGATGAAAATACCTGGTGTTTGATGATCGATTACTAAAACATCAAAGGTAATGAAGGCAGTCCTAATTTAAAAATTCAGTGTAAAAACTGCAGAAGAAATGAACACATCACTCGATCACATAACGAGTGTCTAGTCGTGTGTTGCTAACGACAGCAGCAACAAACCTTTAAAAAATCCGACGGGAAACACATTCACGAATAACCGTTACTATGATTGGTAAATCGTCCAATGCGCACACGTGACGAGAGCCAGTGTCGTCTGCGACCAACACGCCGCTGTTCGCCAGCTTGGTGGGTATTGTTGTCAATCAGGGGAAGACAACTCTTGTCTACAGGTCAGCCCGGTACTCTCACTACCAGGGCGTCTTGAAAAAAAATCGATTCACATCAGCCAGTTATTAGCATTAACTTGTGTCCTCACGAGTTATGTAATGCACTTCAAATTGTTTTTTTTTTAAATTAATACCAATGTATATTTTTGTAACAAAATTAAAAACCTGCTGCCTTAAATCAATCAGTTTTTACAAATGCATTGTCTACGTGCGAATAAAAAACCCTTTAGTTTGGGATTAAAGTTATTAAAGAAGGCAGGCTGTTACATCATTCATATAAAACGAAAGAGAGTAGGTTCAATGTTGCCTGACCCAGCATAATGCTTAACGTTTTTTCCCTTTAAAATATTTTCCATGTGATTTTGATGTTTATAACTCTCCCCCTCCCGCCACCATGGTGCGTCCGCTGATATATATATATATATATATATATATATATATATATATATATATATATATATATATATATATATATATATATATATATATATATATATATATATATATATATATATATATATATATACACTAGCTGCATACCCGTGCTCCGCCACGGTAAATCATTTTGGAATGTACCAACTTGGGAAACTTAGGAACAGAACAAAACTAAACACAACACAAACGCAACACAAACATATCACAAACACAACCACAACACAACACAAAAGAAAACACAAACGCAACACACAAAAAACGCTCATAAATTTGCATTCACATTTTGCTAATTATATTATTGCAACAATAATTCCTTGTTGGAGGTCCGTAGATTTTGCATTCACATTTTTTTTATTAGCGTGAGTTGAATTTATTTTTAAATTACCTCCCTTGGAAAATTACAAAACAGTTTAATTTATTCGTTTTTTCGACCCTAAAATGTATCCACTTTTTCTAGGAATCTAAACGAAAATTATATTTGATATTGATCCTTTTGATATCCTTTAGCAATGTGCGTGTATTTAATATTTTCTTTATTTTATGCAAAAGCGTAAAAACAGTGGCAACTATAAAATAAATTTAAGTCGTTATATAAACAAACCCTACTCTATTAGTTTTTTTCTAAAATCTATAGCGATGACGGAAGGAAGGACTGACACACTACCACTAGGCTACTCGATTTACTGCGTTATAATGCAATGTTTTAGCTATAACTTTAACAATAGTTTTTTAATTAGGTTTAATCCATATATCACATTTCAAATACATATCTTCAAATTCGATAATATGATGAAATTAATTAGACGGACGACTAGGACAATATTTTTTGTCCAAAAAAAAATAATAAAAAGATTCGTTGAAAAAAATTGATAACTGTTTTTTGACGGAATTATTTGACTTTGGCTTAATCCCTTGTGGAACATAGGGCTTCATCCATACTTCCATTTTTGTTAATATTCCATCTCGAAGCAAAGATACATATACCATAACTTAAAGGACAATCAAAGAAATACCGCACTCGGAACAAGCCGAGTACAGTTGTGGGGTAAGGGCGCATATATGTGCTCAAATACCGTTTGCCAGAAGGCGTTTTTTCCCGAATGGACGTTTGTCCAAATGGGACTTATGCCCCTAAAAGGACTAACTATTAATAAACAAAATAAAAACATAAGCAAAATCTACTGGAATATAAATATAGAAAAAAAAAGTACAACAAACTCTGCCTAAGCCACTGCATGTGCACACATAATACATTATATGTTAAAACAAGATGAGACCAGATAATATTCCTCAGTTCCGCTCACTGTGTTAATTCAGGGCATAGAAATTCAACCGTGCCCTACTTGGCCAGACACGCTCCACTAGTCAGTAGTTCACAGAACTAGGTGACATCCAACAGTTACATTGTGTTCCACTCGTCCATTTAACCGTAACCAGAGAACAATAGCACGGATACATACCGCTGTGGTTATAACGCAAAATTGTCTTGGGAAAATGATGGTTATAACACGTAACTGTCTTGGGAAAATGATGGTCATAACACGTAACTGTCTTGGGAAAATGATGGTCATAACACGTAACTGTCTTGGGAAAATGATGGTTATAACATGTAACTGTCTTGGGAAAATGATGGTCATAACGCACGTAATTGTCTTGGGAAAATGATATTTATAGCACTTGTCTTGGGAAAATGATGGTTATATCACTTAATTGTCTTGGGAAAATGATGGTTATAACACTTGATTGTCTTGGGAAAATGATGATCATAATACGTAACTGTCTTGGGAAAATGATTCGTTTTTGAGAAATCTGAAATAGCGTACATTACTACTTCCGGTCAACGGAAATTACTCAAAATTTGAAAGATGGCAGAGAATTAGATCTTTTACTTGTATGTAAAATTTCGTTTATATGTATCAAATAGTACTCAAGTTATAGGCTTTTGAAAAGCCAAAAGTAGAATAAGTTCCAATTCTGGTTACCGGAAATCACTGAACAGTTGATACAGATCTACACATTTGATATAATACTTATATATGAAATATCATCAACCTAGCTGTAACGGTAGTCAAGTTATCGTATTCACAGACATACACACAGACACAAGGAAAAAATTGCAAAACTATGTTTTTCCGACTCAGGGATATGTAAAACGTCGAGATTTGTAAAAATCTCGATTTCGATTTTGTGCACGATTACAGTACTTCCTCAAAATTTCGTAAACGAGAAAGTACAAAATCGAGAGTTATTCAATAAAATTTCTGAAACTGTTTTTGGAAATTCTATTTGAGTACTAAAGATCTCCACCCTGCACAAACAAACAAATAAACTTGTTTCTGTGCAGTTCTATTTCCTCGCTTGGGTGAATATTGGGGTCAGTGTTAAGTGGAATGGGCGGGTGTCAACGGTCATACAGACGGTGTGTGTATGGACGTAAGAAACTTTAGTGCAATAGTTCTAGTCTGTTTGGTAATCATAAAGTTCAGGTGCTATAGAACTAATCTATTGAGACAAACCTAAAACTCAGGTGCTATAGAATTAATCTATTAGTTGAGACAAACCTAAACCTCAGATGATATAGAATTATTAATCTATTAGCTGAGACAAACCTAAAACTCAGATGATATAGAATTAATCTATTAGCTGAGAAAAACCTAAATCTCAGGTGCTATAGAATTAATCTATTATTTGAGAAAAACCTAAATCTCAGGTGCTATAGAATTAATCTATTAGTTGAGACAAACCTAAATCTCAGGTGCTATAGAATTAATATATTAGTTGAGACAAACCTAAATCTCAGGTGCTATAGAATTAATCTATTAGTTGAGACAAACCTAAACCTCAGGTGCTATAGAATTAATCTATTAGTTGAGACAAACCTAAATCTCAGGTGCTATAGAATTAATCTATTAGTTGAGACAAACCTAAATCTCAGGTGCTATAGAATTAATCTATTAGTTGAGACAAACCTAAACCTCAGGTGCTATAGAATTAATCTATTAGTTGAGACAAACCTAAACCTCAGGTGCTATAGAATTAATCTATTAGTTGAGACAAACCTAAATCTCAGGTGCTATAGAATTAATCTAGTAGTTGAGACAAACCTAAATCTCAGGTGCTATAGAATTAATCTATTAGTTGAGACAACCCTAAAACTCAGGTGCTATAGAATTAATCTATTAGTTGAGACAAACCTAAACCTCAGGTGCTATAGAATTAATCTATTAGTTGAGACAAACCTAAATCTCAGGTGCTATAGAATTAATCTAGTAGTTGAGACAAACCTAAATCTCAGGTGCTATAGAATTAATCTATTAGTTGAGACAACCCTAAAACTCAGGTGCTATAGAACTAATCTATTAGTTGAGACAACCCTAAAACTCAGGTGCTATAGAACTAATCTATTAGTTGAGAAAAACATTAAAAAAAAACCCCAACTCAAGTGCTATCTTTGTAAAGTATAGACGAATAACGTGCTGCCGCCAAAAACAATGTTTCAATTGTTAGTATTGTGATTACTGTATGGGGCGTTTTTTAGAGTATGTGGGTATTGTTCAGTATGTGAGCATTGTTGGTAAAGTACCACATACGGTATTCTGGAGTATGTGGGTATTGTTCAGTATGTGAGCATTGTTGGTAAAGTACCACATACGGTATTCTGGAGTATGTGGGTATTGTTCAGTATGTGGGCATTGTTGGTAAATTACCACTCACGGTGTTTGGAGTATCCAGGTATTGCTGTCTAGGGCAGAGGCATAGCGACCCTTCCCGGCGCCCGGGGACAAACTTTCAATTTGGCGCCCCATTTTTAAGCACCCCCCCCGTCAAACTTTCAATTTGCACCCCCCCCCCCCTCAAACTGCAAAAACGACATATTAGTTTGTTTTTACAACCCATTTTGGCGCCCCCTAAGGTCGGCGCCCGGGGAAATATGCCCCCCCATCACTACGCCTCTGGTCTAGGAGGAAGTAGAACTATCAAATGTGCGTATGCAGGAAGTTTACCTCGAGGCGCCGTAAAGTAACTTCAGTCTTTCATGTTTTATTTGGACACACTTGGCTACTACACGACACAACTTCTAATATGGTCAGAACAAAAATCTGATCACGTGACACAATATAACGTCAAGCCCTCAATGGAGGTAGGACGAGGTCAAGAGAACGACATGTAAACCAGATGTGTCCTTGTGACCCGGAAGTCGTTACAAAGTGACGTATGGGTGTGAGAAACACGGGGACAACTCGAGAAACCAGAGCTTTATGTATGTTATCAAGAAGGGGGCACTTAAGGCATCCTGACTGTATTTTTTCAAATGATAGCAAGGTTTCGTCAATAAGTTACAAATGGTAAACACAAAATTAAATAAATAAATAAAATAGCATGAGCACGATTGTGTCAAGGAGTTACCAATGGTAAACACACACACGCACACAATTAAAAAAAATAGCATGAGCAAGGTTTCGTGGAGATAATTACAAAAGTAAGGTGGTCGTTTTCACGAGCAGCGGTTGATACCACACTACCCACCACCAAACGATAACCTCCCCACCCGGCCCCGCAAAGAACATTATCAGCTACTTGTGTACCGATTAGAATCGTCAATCTATGTGGTCTGTGTTGGTGACGGTCAGCATGTACTGATGACCCTAGTAACCAAAAAATGAAGGATCAACGTGTATTGATGACCCTAGTAACCAAAAAAATGAAGGATCAACGTGTATTGATGACCCTAGTAACCAAAAAAATGAAGGATGAACGTGTATTGATGACCCTAGTAACCAAAAAAGTGAAGGATGAACGTGTATTGTTGACCCTAGTAACCAAAACATGAAGGATGAACGTGTATTGATGACCCAATCAGACTAGAGAGGAGCTAAAAGAAAAACCTCTGGATATATTAACAACACACTGTTGACAAAACGAGCCAAGTTTAAACAGTTCAGACTAACAGTAAGCATCTGTTTCCCTTTAATAAAAGTTCACATCTTTTAGCGCGGACTGTATACCTTTAATAAAAGTTCACAACTTTTAGCGCGGACTGTTAATGTGTTAATCATAGCGTAATCATCCCGATCACATTGCACACACACATTTTTTACGATAGTTGATTAGAACGTTGTTTCGTCCCGAATGTTGTGACTCAATCCTCACACTATAGTCATCGTGATCGACCGGCTAACTATTTTGATCAGCTTACTCTCTAGTCATTGCTATCGACTGGCTAACTATCTTGACCACTTGACCAACGTACTGGTAATCATGCAAACCGGTTAACTATCTTGACGAATGTACTCACTAGTAATAGTGCCGTCTACATGGTATAAATCCTTGGTTAGTATTGAATGTGTTGAGACCGTTTAGTCGGTGTACATTTGAATGAAGAAAGTGAAGTTGAAAAAAAAAAGGTGCAGTGAGCGTTAGATAGCAGCAGCAATCAGTCCTCCCGCCCCCACACATGAGTCAAGTGTTCCGCTAAGATAAGACAAGCCCAGTGTGTGAAGTGAGTCAGCCGTCTATCACAAGGTGAACCTGATAACGTTGGCTGAGGGGGGGGGGGGGGCAGTAAACAAAGAACATGTTCTTTTGTTGGATTGGCTTCAACGGATCAATTAATATTATTCGGCTAGATTGGGCTCAATCGGTTGTACAAATGTACCAAGTTGGTCTCTCATCTCAGTAGACCTGACATCATTAGACCTGATATCAGTAGACCTGACATCAGTAGACCTGACATCATTAGACCAGACATCGGCACACCTGACATCAGTAGACCTGACATCATTAGACCTGACATCAGTAGACCTGACATCAGTAGACCTGACATCAGTAGACCTGACATCATTAGACCAGACATCGGCACACCTGACATCAGTACACCTGACATCAGCACACCTGACATCAGTAGACCTGACATCAGCACACCTGACATCATTAGACCTGACATCATTAGACCTGACATCAGTAGACGTGACATCATTAGACCTGACATCAGCACATCTGACATCAGTAGACCTGACATCATTAGACCTGACATCAGTAGACGTGACATCATTAGACCTGACATCGGCACACCTGACATCATTAGACCTGACATTAGACCTGACATCACCACACCTGACATCAGCACATCTGACATCAGTAGACCTGACATCAGTAGACCTGACATCAGCACACCTGACATCAGTAAACATGACACCAGCACACCTGACATCAGCACATCTGACATCAGTAGACCTGACATCAGTAGACCTGACATCAGCACACCTGACATCAGTAAACATGACACCAGCACACCTGACATCAGCACATCTGACATCAGTAGACCTGACATCAGTAGACCTGACATCAGCACACCTGACATCAGTAAACATGACACCAGCACACCTGACATCAGCACATCTGACATCATTACACCTGACATCAGCACATCTGACATCAAACTAGTGCCACTAAACATTTTAATTCACAGAACGATGACAATGTTCACATCATTTGATACTAAATTCATCAACAGAGGGGGAAATCCTGCAGATAAAAAATAAAAGCAAACATAGTCTAGACTACCGGCTCACGCTGAGCAGGTGGCGTAGGCTGGATTTTATCTGGGGGGGGGGGTAAACCCCAAAAGTCTGCCAGTCTATCAATCTATATATCTATCCACCAACTGTTGCCAATAGCTGTAATCTTCGAGACAATCTTAATTTCGTGAGGGATGGGTGGAGGTAACCTCCCTCCCACCCCCTGTCTACAGCGTTGAACACTGCCGTCTGACATACAAACAGGCCAATTAATTGTAACAAAAAAAGGAAGCCACGAATCGCTTGACTGAGTACTTTGTATGCAACTTTTTTTACACCCCCCCCACCCCACCGTCAATTGATAGGACAATTAGCTGTAGCGTAGGCCTACTTATATTAACCACATTTAAAAAAAAATGTCTTTTGATTCTCGACACCGAAAAAACCAGCAGAACTGGATTTGATAATTACATCACTAGTATGTACCCCAATAAAGCAGTCAAGAAAAATACCTTCAAACTATTCAAATACCGGCAATAAATAACATTCCTGTGCAGGGAGGTGTGTGTGTGTGCGAAAATGAGGGGCATGAAAGGTTGTTAAGGAGTAACATGTTCTTCAATCAGAGCCCACCCCTCCTCTCTAGTGGGTTATAGTAAAACTGGTGACGTGGCATTTAAACCTGTATACTTTTTCAAAAAGGCGTCGTGTAACTTGGGGAACATTTAAACCATTACAAAGCCTTAGTTAAGTATATCAGATCTTACATATTAGAATTATTTAACCCAAGCTGGGACATTATTTACACAAGTCACTGACATAAACGTTATCTAAGCTATTGAATAAAAACTTGTATACACACCTTCATAATAACACGCTTTCACGTGCATTAAAAAATTTTGAAACTTTCTTTTATCGTGGCAGTGAAACCGTTGGTTGCAAAAATGTGTGTTTATTTTCTTATTTTATTGCATTTTATAGACTGGTATTAAGTCGCATACGTATACCCCACCCCCCTCCCCTTTCTATTTTTTATATCAAGGAATTAAAAAAAAAAATATTTACGTTTAAAAAAAAAGAATTAGTATCAGATTTATTCATTCCGTGTGTTCCTTCTTGGGTAAGTTGACACCACACACAACTACAAATATTTGTTACTAGACAAATCAGAAGCTAGACGTCATTTAAAACTGTTAGTGTTAGGGACAATTATCTCATACTTCTTGATGTAAGTCTTGCATTAACGTCGTGGTCAGGATTGGAAACATACAACAATCCATCTTTATCTCAGTCACGATTCAGTTGATCACTGCTACTTTATTAGGTTATCTCCCCTTTTAATGGTGAACGTATTAACTTTTGTAATGACTAATGTAATTGATAAATACCCGTGTCCGACTGGTGACTACACATATGACACACACAGCTGTAGTCTACCGAGAACAAAATATATGCAATACAAGTGTCCGACTGGTGACTACACATATGACACACACAGCTGTAGTCTACCGAGAACAAAATATATGAAATACAAGTGTTCGAGATAACATCATGTCTGAATTCATAGTCACTTTTTAGCGCAATTTCCATACTGGCAATTGCGATTATTAATTCGTTATTTCTGGATGGATGGATGGATGGATGGATGGATGGATGTGTGTCCGCAGCTTTAAGTCGTATCTCCTCCTCAACGAAGCAATATCGAGGACTAGTTCCAAAAGCAAATATGTTAAGCAAGTTCCGAGGATGATTGTGAGCAAAAAAAATTCCCGGAATTCCTTCCTGGATTTCCCGGAAAAGCCAAAAAAACCTCGAAAAAATGCATTTTTTGGCCCATATCTCGGCAACCAGATCACTTAGCGACTTGTAACATCTACCAATCGATTCCTGCCATAATTTAGAACAATATTGCCGAAGAAAGTTTTCAAAAATATCCTTTCGTTCGGTCACAAAAAATTGTTATGGATAACATAAGGAAATTGCGCTTAAATTGTCACTAGACTTTTTATTAACTTGTTTAAAATGTGACGTTGATTTATTTCTTAAGTTCACTTTTTAAATAGTACCTGTGTTTAAGTATGACTTGTGTATTTGTTTTTTTAATGTCAGCATTTTATCTAGAGATATTGACACATGATATGTTTAAATACGAAGTTGCCTGGTGGCCATATAGTACGATGTACCATTAAATTTGAAAGTACCAACCATGAAAGACTGAGAAAACGCAGTCAATTAAGTGTTACTTATTTATTACTTAAGGTTCTTGTGGAAGGCATGACTCAAAGTAGGTCAAATTATAAGCTACAAGCAGTGGGTGGTTGTAAGTAAAATGTAAGATGGTTTCTCTCGGATATTTTAGTTGGATGCTCACCGATGTATACATTTACATGAAAATATTACCACAACTTTTTTATTTTGATTCAAGATTCACAATTTTAAGATAATAAAAAAAAAAGAATCACATTCTTTAGATATTCAAGAATGAGTTATTTTATATGGTAATGATTTTCATAGCAAAATCTGAATGATGAACTACTATTCTTAAGCATTTATTTGCTTGTGAATTGCCAACAAAAATTACCACTAAAACTAATAATTAAAACCAAAATGGAGTAAATATAAATATTATAGGTAGAAGATTTCGGGTATTTACCGACCAGGCCCCAACCAAGGTGATGGTGAACGAAAAGAATTTGTCTAGACCAACATAACCATCAGTTAAAATAATGCCTCGACTTTTATAGTAAGGTCAAGCCCATTGTTCGCCTCATGGCTTTGACCTGGGCTAGGATTGGGTTTTGACGTCACACGTCTAAACCCCTTCCAATCCATAAGATCTCGGTCAGGCAACTGACATGCAGTGCTCGATGTTGAGTTTTGAATGGGGTTTCTAGATGTGTTGAATATGGCCATACCTTCATGTTATTTACCCTCGTTATTCGAATTTCATAATGAGATCAAATGTATTTTGCATAAGGTTAGATAACCAGAAAAAGTTGAATGAACACAATGTTAGGTTCGCTGTAAACGAGTTGAACTGGGAGCAGGTGTTGTGACCTGACACCATTACAGAGGGCTGCCAATGATGCGGCTGATAAAGGCGCTAAGACACGGCACACCTGGGATATCTGCCGACACACCTGGGATATCTGCCGGCAACATCCGAAACCATTTACCGGAGCTAGTTCAGCCAGTAAAAAGCAACAGAATGTTTACTTAGTGTATTGAACCAGCTACTGGATAAACCTGGTGTACCAAAAGACCAAGGTCACTATATCAAAGGCCTATCTCTATCTCTTTATAAACAACCGGTAACGTGAACAATGGTCCTCACATGTTTACTTCATGGGATCCATTCTACATACTTTTTAAAGTCAGAATGTCCGTCTGTCAGTGAATGTATGTATGTATTATGGTATATGAGTGTGTCTGTCAGTGGATGTATGTATGTATTATGGTATATGGGTGTGTCTGTCAGTGGATGTATGTATGTATTATGGTATATGAGTGTGTCTGTCAGTGGATGTATGTATGTATTATGGTATATGAGTGTGTCTGTCAGTGGATGTATGTATGTATCATGGTATATGGGTGTGTCTGTCAGTGGATGTATGTATGTATTATGGTATATGAATGTGTCTGTCAGTGGATGTATGTATGTATTATGGTATATGAGTGTGTCTGTCAGTGGATGTATGTATGTATCATGGTATATGAGTGTGTCTGTCAGTGGATGTATGTATGTATTATGGTATATGAGTGTGTCTGTCAGTGGATGTATGTATGTATTATGGTATATGGGTGTGTCTGTCAGTGGATGTATGTATGTATTATGGTATATGAGTGTGTTTGTCAGTGGATGTATGTATGTATTATGGTATATGAGTGTGTCTGTCAGTGGATGGATGTATGTATCATGGTATATGAGTGTGTCTGTCAGTGGATGTATGTATGTATCATGGTATATGGGTGTGTCTGTCAGTGGATGTATGTATGTATTATGGTATATGGGTGTATCTGTCAGTGGATGTATGTATGTATTATGGTATATGGGTGTGTCTGTCAGTGGATGTATGTATGTATCATGGTATATGAGCGTGTCTGTCAGTGGATGTATGTATGTATTATGGTATATGAGTGTGTCTGTCAGTGGATGTATGTATGTATCATGGTATATGAGTGTGTCTGTCAGTGGATGTATGTATGTATTATGGTATATGAGTGTGTCTGTCAGTGGATGTATGTATGTATTATGGTATATGGGTGTGTCTGTCAGTGGATGTATGTATGTATCATGGTATATGAGTGTGTCTGTCAGTGGATGTATGTATGTATTATGGTATATGGGTGTGTCTGTCAGTGGATGTATGTATGTATTATGGTATATGGGTGTGTCTGTCAGTGGATGTATGTATGTATCATGGTATATGAGTGTGTCTGTCAGTGGATATATGTATGTATTATGGTGAGTGTGTCTGTCAGTGGATGTATGTATGTATTATGGTATATGAGTGTGTCTGTCAGTGGATGTATGTATGTATCATGGTATATGAGTGTGTCTGTCAGTGGATGTATGTATGTATTATGGTATATGAGTGTGTCTGTCAGTGGATGTATGTATGTATCATGGTATATGAGTGTGTCTGTCAGTGGATATATGTATGTATTATGGTGAGTGTGTCTGTCAGTGGATGTATGTATGTATTATGGTATATGAGTGTGTCTGTCAGTGGATGTATGTTTGCAATCTAACTCTAGTTTGACCCATTTTCAATAATGATTTTTAAGCGTGTCAGATGACATTGCAAACAAAATCTTTTTTTTTAAAAATGTAAGTATTAAATAACTAAGTGGGAGGCAATGGCACGACCAGAGAGTTTTCATGAATCTTTTCATATGTAGACCATCATAAGGTACCGAGTGGCTTTATAACGGATATTGGAATACACCAAGCCACTGATCAACTGATGTTTAAGGGGGGAAAGGGATCGAAGAGACTTTAGTGTGCACTAAAATATAAAAACATAACTCTCTTTAGTTATAACAACAACAATAACGTTTGTCGCTCAAGAAAAATATTCAATGCCTATAGTTAACAACAGTTCTATTGTAATATTTATAATAGCTAAAGAAAGTGTATGTTTGTTTTCTTATTTGTTGTTACCAGGTTTTTTGTAGCGTACATGGTTTATGTTAAGAGTGAGGAAATGTGAAGCAACTTGAGAACCTTTGAACAAGCCATGGGGTGACAGAAAGCTTATGGGCGTGGCTAAAGGCCACTCACCAAAGCTTCTTTAAAAAAAAAAACCCCATCAAATTTCGTTACGTATTACTTTATGGGTGCGGGGAAGGGGAGTTGGGTCAAAAAGTAAATCTCAACTCACACATTCTTTGATATCCAGTGTGTAAAGACTGTCTTCCCATGGTTTACAACACGTTCAAAAGTTCGCTAGAAGAGAGTAATACACTTAAATACACGATTGTTGTCTTGTTTAACCAGGAAACAAAATCTCAAGATTGCCTGGGACTTTGGTGGGCTTTTATTTTAAAACTATTCGTAATCCCTTGTTGACGTAAGTCTACTGCACATAAGGAAGTTATATGGAGGTATACAGTGTTTCTTCCAGACTTTTTTCTCCGGGGGGGGGGGGGGGGGGGAACCCCTTGAAATTTTCGGTGGGGGGGGGGGGCGGTAGACATTCTTCGGGGGGGGGGGCAGACTTTCATCAGATGTAATAGTTGGACGATATAATTATAAGAGCATGGGGCATTGCGTATCTACTATGATTTATAAGAGTATAACGTGCCGTTCAGTTTTCGCTGCAGTTTGCATATATAACAGATACTTTCCTACCTAACAAACTCCTACACAATGAAAATATCTTAATGCGTATTTAAAATAATGAAAAAAAAACTTCCCTAGAAGTGATAAGCGCGATCTGAAACAAACTGCTGAATAGACACACATTCAAAATAGAAGTGTAGGGGCGGGGTAGGGTGGGTAGCGTAGGTTGGTTGAAGGAAGGGCGCTATTACGTTGGGTAGACGCTAAAACACGACTTACTGTTTTTAATTTAGTTTTTTTTTCAAACGGGGAGGCAACTAAAACATTATCAATCATATTTCGTAAGTCAGTTACCCCCCTTAACTAATTTTTTTTTTTACTTTGCTACGTGTGCGATAATCGCACTTCGTTAACATATAATACGTAGTAAATGCCCATATGTAAATGATTGGCTAACTTTTCAACAGTCCACTCAGGGTTCTCAGCTTTTTTTTTTATTGTAATCATACAGATACACTGTGTTATTTAGGGCGGGCTGATGATATACAATAGATTCGTTACAACAGTGCACGTGGTTTTGTTTATTATTTATTTATTGTGCAGCCGTTTTGATTGGATAAATGGTTGCCCTAACAGGTTCACATTTTAACAAACACAAAAATGGATTTACAACAGCTATGAGGATTTATAAATACGATTTCCATCATAATGTTATAAAAATTAGTTTTTATAAAACAAATAATGTATTTGTGTTGTAGGAGTAGGGGGCGGGGAGGGGGGGGGGGGGGTCCTAGAAATGTAAAAAGAAGAGGAGTGGTGGTGTTCTTAGAAAATGTCATATAACATTTTACGTGTGTAGGATGGTGTGTCTAAATATCATATTTTTGTGTTACACTATTATGCCCACAATTCCGGATCTCAAATATTAACATAATGGAGTGGAGTTTGCTGACGTCATTCAATAGGTGTCGTCCACAAGGTATCACTTTACTAGTACTGCTTATATTAACTCAGAGCTACTCACACTTTAAACTAAAAGACTGAAAGTTTAAAACGGAAAATAATATACCCCCAAACTTCAAGATACACAATCACAACTCAAGGACTGAAAAGTTAGAAACTAAACTAGGGGAAGCAACTACATATTCATGCCATTAAAAAAACAAAACTATTCACCTTCTTACTTCTTATTCAAGTTGAAATAAGTTATTTGAAAATTTATATTAAGCCAAATTGCAGATAGTCCAACACTACACAAAATTACAGGGCAGATCAAACTTGCTAATTAAGAAAAGTCCATATATATATATATATATATATATATATATATATATATATATATATATATATATATATATATATATATATATATATATATATATAAAAGCAAATACAAAAGTCTAGAATGGGACTGCATGGCCTAGAGATAGAGCACTGGGCTGCTAACCTGAAATGGTCCAACTTGAATCTGGGTTCAATTCAGTGGAACATCCCTGAGTCCACAAAACTCACAATAGGGAAAGTAAAGGGGCTGGAAATAGTGCCGCCCACACTACCACTTCATATGCCAAGGTCACAGATACAGGTGAATTCTACTTGCCCCATGGACCATCAGGTTCAAAACTCTTTACTGTCTAGAATAACCTAATGCTTAATGTAAAGAGAAAGATCAAACTAATTTGGAAATTTCAGTGAAATAAAAAAGAAGACAAGATATATTCACAAAACGTCTTTATTTAAATTTTTGCAATTATTAAGTAAGTACCCTTTCGAACCTTATGGTCCATAGGGCATGTGAAGTTGAGTTTACCTTTTTTATTTACCTCTGTGTATGAATGGATGGCAATTATAGTGTTTAGGAATTATAACATAATTTGATTTTAGCATGCCAAAAAAAACTTTTTTAAATGCACTAACCTTGCATCAAGCAGCAGATCCAGACAATTTAGAATATTATTTTTCAGACTCCTGGTTTTTAAAGAAAAGATCCCACTGCTGGCTGAATTTTTATTTTTTACAAAATATTCTCACAGGTCTCTATAAATTATTATTAGGCCTAGTAGCTATTATTTAGTAAGTAAGCCCACTTTCCTAAGCCTAATTAAATTTAGTTAGTATAATACAGTAACAATTAAAATTCAATGACAATTAAAAGGCACTAAAATGTTACATTCTATTTCTTCACTTTAACCTAAAGCTTACATTACATAATGGGAGGGTGTAGTCCAACGGTACAGTGCTCAATTGCTTACTAAAAATTCTAGAGTTCTGATCCTGACTCGAGTCTGAATGATGTCCCAGAGTCCACTGAGCTCTGATCGGTACCTGGTTTAAGTTACGGAAAGTAAAGGCGGCTGGGCATAATACTGAATACACTATCCCTTCATATGCCAAAAACAGATGAACTCTACTTCACCTACTCTATGAACCTTAACCGTTTTAAAGGGTACTTTACTTACACCAACAGATCCACAATTAGTTCTAGGCCTCATTAAGTATGAAATTTATTAGGCCTATCTACTAGTTTTACATTTTAATACCTAACGCGCAGGCTACTAACAAAATTTGTAAAAGTTTTAACAAATTAAAATTCATTAGAGCCTAATGATTAAAATTTTTTTTTTTTTTTACATTTTTTGTAGGGCCACTTTAGTACTTAGATTAGGTCTACCTAATCAGTCCGTTCATATACTGATTTGTACCACCGATGATGACTTTTTAAAATTGTTTGGCCAAGATCTAGGCTCTCTTTTTAATATTTAAAAAAATATTTAAAAAAAATTAAGCCCTTTAAAAATTAATCTATTATTGTCTAGGCTACAAGACAAGACCTAGTCTACTTACTCAGTACTCAGTAGTCTACTGGTTTTAATTTTATTATGTTTGAGTTTGATTCTTACTCAAATCTAGACTTCTAGATCTAAATAAATAATATTACTATTAGGCATATTTATAATAGATCTAAAGGGGCCTGTTTATAATTAAATATAATAGATAATAGGCTACTATTTAATTAATAGATTCTTTAGGCCTCACCTAAGCCCTCCTTAAATGCTACGTTTTGTAATTTATAATAAAAATTGGCCTAATTAATAGGCCTATTATTATTAAAGATCTAGATCTAGAATCTAGGCCTTAGTAATTATTTTGAGATGTAGAAATCTATTTAATCTAAAATCTAGTCTAGATCTAGAATCTAGACTACTCTACATATTTTAATTTTTATTTTAGTCTGTCTAATATAAATATTTTTATTTAAAATTTAAATTAATGATTATTGATGAATAATGGAAAAAAGCCTCGCAGAATGATAAGATCAATCACAGATCTAAAATTCTAAATCTGTCTAATCTAGTCGTAGTAATACTGTAATAAATAATATTATTACTAATAATATAACATCTACATCAAGTCATTAACATAACTAATATTAACTACACCATACTATTAACTACTATTAACTAGATCTAATGTAAATGTAGATCTGGGTCTAGAATAAGGCTCAAGAAGCTAATCGTCACTCACTAATCTAGAGCTGGGGTCTAAGTCTCACTGTAGCAGTAGCTAAATCTAGTCCTTCACTATAGACTAGACTAGATCTAGATTTCTAGATTTAGATCTAGATTCTAGTTACAATAAAGTATTAAAAGCGGCTAACGAACGCGGTGAGATTGAGAAGTCTCCCACACTCACCGCACATATTTATATCCTGTGACCCATATAATTATAAACGAGAGCTTGAATCTACGTCAGTCTGAACAATACTTAAGAAATAACGATTAGAAGACAGAGACTTTTGCTAGCTCTATTTTTGCTTCTCTTTCTAAATAGCGAGGAGGTAGGCCACATTCTGCTACTTTGACCTTTCACCTATTGTTCAGAAATGCGGGGAAGAAATGGTGCTGCTTTATGTACTAAAGGACTAGAATCTAGATCTAGGTTTTTTAATACTGGATTCTAGATCTAGATCCAGATCTTGGTCGGCGAAATAATGAGAATGCAAAAGGTGAATCATTGTAATACATTTAAATACATAAACAAGCATTTCAGTGATTCTCATTATAAAGGGAACCGGAAACACTGCTGGCTTCCTACGTTGAATTGCTCGTATCTCAAAGTAATATTTTCTGTGAAATTAAAACGCCATTAACCCTTTCAAGCCCCCGAAATTCCACCCTCTGGTTTTTGTTACATGTCTTTTGGTAGCCACAGAGGCGTAGCGACCCTTCCCGGCGCCCGGGGACAAACTTTTCGATTTGCAAACCCCCTTCGAGATTTCGATTTACACCCCCCCCCCCTCAAACTTTCGATTTGCACCCCCCCCCCCTCGAGATTTCGATTTGCACCCCCCCCCTCAAACTTTCGATTTGCACCCCCCTCAACCTTTCAATTTATTTTTCCAACCCATTTTGGCGCCCCCTAAGGTCGGCGCCCGGGGACATATGTCCCCCCGCCCCCGCACCCCCCCCCCTCGCTACGCTACTGGGTAGCCATAAATGACGTACTCTTAAGAAGAGGACGGGGGTGGGGTGTCATAATTTTGGATTGGGGAGGGGGTGTCAATATAGGCCTAGTGTGACAGCATACAGCATTTACAAAAATAATGTCAGAAACTGAATTTTAGCATTCATTTCACAGCATTCACGGGATAACCAGAGTAGAAGATGACTATTGCCATTGACCTTTTTTTTTTTTTTTTTTTTTTTTTTTTTACAAATACTCGCCCATGAAGAACTCCACCATTACTTGTAATTGTAAGAATGGAATCCAGTGGACATTACGGAGTCAACTGCTTGACATAGACTTGGCAGACGAAAATGCAAACCCCATGCACTGCCAACAACATGCTGGGGGAGACACATGTCGTTGATTGTTCACATTGTTGCAGCATTTTACGATGACAAGTTTTGGACCTGCAGTGACCTGATCCGGACGGGACTAGTCAAGGCTAGGTAGCAGAGCAGGGAGGACGAGGGTATTGGTGGACTAGAAGACTACTTCGACGTTGTCAACTTATCTTTCATGTATTACAATCACCGGTTGTAACAATCTTGTTGCCTAGTTTCTCATACACTTCGTATTTACGACCACCAGTTCGAAATGACAGAGGGATACGTGTATATATATATATATATATATATATATATATATATATATATATATATATATATATATATATATATATATATATATATATATATATATATATATATATAGTATAATAAGTTGTTTAAATAAGTCATCAAATTCGACTAGTAACTAGTTTATATTGAGTTAATTCCCTTGCAATGTGAAAACTCGACTATTCTCCACAAAATCTGACACTTGCCCCTTACTTACCTGCCAATAAGCTTTGTTTGTTTCAAAATAATCTCTTCTCTATTGCATAAAATGAAATACAACATGCAGTTAAGTTACATAACGAGAGGAAGGGAGAAGTATACACATTTTTTAAATGCAGCTGCTTGCAGTATCGGTTGACTATAAGACGATAATACGCTCCATAACGTAAAGCACAAAATAGCAACACCAAATACGACAAAAATATATACGCTGTCCCATAAAACTACAACTTCAACCCTACTAACGTTTAGTTAAACTTTAACCACAGTGTCAGAAAATAAACGAGCCTTTTGTACAATAAAACCTCGATTTTCACTGAAATTAAAAAGTTCAAATGTCAGTGAAACTTGAATTCGCCGCAAAGATGTGCGCAGAGGTAAACCGCCACCACCGCGGATGGAATATCAAAACATTAAATAGAAAAAATAATAAAGAAAATAGGGCTTCTAAACTTGTAACCCGAAAATCCTGGTCAAATCAGTAGCACCCAACTCCGATGGGTACATTACTCACGTTAGGGAAAGCAAAAGCGGCTGGGCATAGAGCAGAGGTCCTTGAAACAGATTAACTCTACTTCATCTGCCCCATGTGTCTTGGGCACGACCGGGAAAAGATGATGCTGTTAGAAAATACATACACCACCCCCTGGAAGTTTAAGATCCCCCCTCCCCCATCGGAGCAAAATGTCTGACGCTTGCAAATATACCGGGGTCTATTTTAATGGGGGCCAGTAGTTTGGGACTCGGGGATCTATTTTAATGGGGGCCAGTAGTTTGGGACTCGGGGATCTATTTTAATGGGGGCGAGTAGTTTGGGTCTCGGGGATCTATTTTAATGGGAGCCAGTAGTTTGGGACTCGGGGATCTATTTTAATGGGGGCCAGTAGTTTGGGACTCGGGGATCTATTTTAATGGGGGCCAGTAGTTTGGGTCTCGGGGATCTATTTTAATGGGAGCCAGTAGTTTGGGACTCGGGGATCTATTTTAATGGGGGTCAGTAGTTTGGGACTCGGGGATCTATTTTCATGGGGGCCAGTAGTTTGGGACTCGGGGATCTATTTTAATGGGGGCCAGTAGTTTGGGTCTCGGGGATCTATTTTAATGGGAGCCAGTAGTTTGGGACTCGGGGATCTATTTTAATGGGGGCCAGTAGTTTGGGACTCGGGGATCTATTTTAATGGGGGCCAGTAGTTTGGGACTCGGGGATCTATTTTAATGGGGGCCAGTAGTTTGGGTCTCGGGGATCTATTTTAATGGGAGCCAGTAGTTTGGGACTCGGGGATCTATTTTAATGGGGGCCAGTAGTTTGGGACTCGGGGATCTATTTTAATGGGGGCCAGTAGTTTGGGACTCGGGGATCTATTTTAATGGGGGCCAGTAGTTTGGGACTCGGGATCTATTTTAATGGGGGCCAGTAGTTTGGGACTCGTGGATCTATTTTAATGGGGGCCAGTAGTTTGGGACTCGGGGATCTATTTTAATGGGGGCCAGTAGTTTGGGACTCGGGGATCTATTTTAATGGGAGCCAGTAGTTTGGGACTCGGGGATCTATTTTAATGGGGGCCAGTAGTTTGGGACTCGGGGATCTATTTTAATGGGGGCCAGTAGTTTGGGACTCGGGGATCTATTTTAATGGGGGCCAGTAGTTTGGGACTCTGGGATCTATTTTAATGGGGGCCAGTAGTTTGGGACTTGGGATCTATTTTAATGGGGGCCAGTAGTTTGGGACTTGGGATCTATTTTAATGGGGGCCAGTAGTTTGGGACTTGGGATCTATTTTAATGGGAGCCAGTAGTTTGGGACTCGGGGATCTATTTTAATGGGGGCCAATAGTTTGGGACTCGGGGATCTATTTTAATGGGGGCCAGTAGTTTGGGACTCTGGGATCTATTTTAATGGGGGCCAGTAGTTTGGGACTTGGGATCTATTTTAATGGGGGCCAGTAGTTTGGGACTTGGGATCTATTTTAATGGGAGCCAGTAGTTTGGGACTCGGGGATCTATTTTAATGGGGGCCAGTAGTTTGGGACTCGGGGATCTATTTTAATGGGGGCCAGTAGTTTGGGACTCTGGGATCTATTTTAATGGGGGCCAGTAGTTTGGGACTTGGGATCTATTTTAATGGGGGCCAGTAGTTTGGGACTTGGGATCTATTTTAATGGAGGCCAGTAGTTTGGGACTCGGGGATCTATTTTAATGGGGGCCAGTAGTTTGGGACTTGGGATCTATTTTAATGGGAGCCAGTAGTTTGGGACTCGGGGATCTATTTTAATGGGGGCCAGTAGTTTGGGACTCGGGGATCTATTTTAATGGGGGCCAGTAGTTTGGGACTCGGGGATCTATTTTAATGGGGGCCAGTAGTTTGGGACTCGGGGATCTATTTTAATGGGGGCCAGTAGTTTGGGACTCGGGATCTATTTTAATGGGGGCCAGTAGTTTGGGACTCGGGGATCTATTTTAATGGGGGCCAGTAGTTTGGGACTCGGGATCTATTTTAATGGGGGCCAGTAGTTTGGGACTCGGGGATCTATTTTAATGGGGGCCAGTAGTTTGGGACTCGGGATCTATTTTAATGGGGGCCAGTAGTTTGGGACTCGGGGATCTATTTTAATGGGGGCCAGTAGTTTGGGACTCGGGATCTATTTTAATGGGGGCCAGTAGTTTGGGACTCGGGGATCTATTTTAATGGGGGCCAGTAGTTTGGGACTCGGGGATCTATTTTAATGGGGGCCAGTAGTTTGGGACTCGGGGATCTATTTTAATGGGGGCCAGTAGTTTGGGACTCGCGGATCTATTTTAATGGGGGCCAGTAGTTTGGGACTCGGGGATCTATTTTAATGGGGGCCAGTAGTTTGGGACTCGGGGATCTATTTTAATGGGGGCCAGTAGTTGGGACTCGGGGATCTATTTTAATGGGGGCCAATAGTTTGGGACTCGCGGATCTATTTTAATGGGGGCCAGTAGTTTGGGACTCGGGGATCTATTTTAATGGGGGCCAGTAGTTTGGGACTCGGGGATCTATTTTAATGGGGGCCAGTAGTTTGTGACTCGGGGAACTATTTTAATGGGGGCCAGTAGTTTGGGACTCGGGGATCTATTTTAATGGGGGCCAGTAGTTTGGGACTTGGGATCTATTTTAATTGGGGCCAGTAGTTTGGGACTCGGGGATCTATTTTAATGGGGGCCAGTAGTTTGGGACTTGGGGATCTATTTTAATGGGGGCCAGTAGTTTGGGACTTGGGATCTATTTTAATGGGGGCCAGTAGTTTGGGACTCGGCGATCTATTTTAATGGGGGCCAATAGTTTGGGACTCGCGGATCTATTTTAATGGGGGCCAGTAGTTTGGGACTTGGGATCTATTTTAATGGGGGCCAATAGTTTGGGACTCGGGGATCTATTTTAATGGGGGCCAATAGTTGTGGGTGCATTGGTTTTGGAGATGAGAGTGAGTGAAAGAATTACCAGAGCTTGATGCTAGCAGTGAAGAGCTCATCAGAGAAAGCTAAGTAATGCACCAACATATTGTTTAGGAGAGGTTTTCTTCAGATGGGAAGAGGAAGAGAGAATTGGCATTCTAAGGAGATCAAGAATACATCTGAGGTCAGAAATTGTCACGTTTGTTAATTGGTGTGTGTTGTGTATGTAGCTCGTGGTGTGGGTGATGTGTGTAGCTAGTAAACTGGCGTTTGTGGTGTATGTACTAGTAAGTTGGTGTGTGTGGTGTATGTAGCTTGTAAACATATGTTGGTGGTGTATGTAGTTTGTAAATTAGTGTGGGTGGTGTATGTAGCTTGTAAACATGTGTTGGTGGTGTATGTAGCTTGTAAACTGATGTGGGTGGTGTATGTAGCTTGTAAACTGATGTGGATGGTGTATGTAGCTTGTAAACTGATGTGGGTAGTGTATGTAGCTTGTAAACTGATGTGGGTGGTGTATGTAGCTTGTAAACTGATGTGGGTAGTGTATGTAGCTTGTAAACTGATGTGGGTGGTGTATGTAGCTTGTAAACTGATGTGGATGGTGTATGTAGCTTGTAAACTGATGTGGGTAGTGTATGTAGCTTGTAAACTGATGTGGGTGGTGTATGTAGCTTGTAAACTGATGTGGGTGGTGTATGTAGCTTGTAAACTGGTGTGGGTGGTGTATGTAGTTTGTAAACATGTGTTGGTGGTGTATGTAGCTTGTAAACTGATGTGGGTGGTGTATGTAGCTTGTAAACTGGTGTGGGTGGTGTATGTAGCTTGTAAACTGGTGTGGATGGTGTATGTAGCTTGTAAACTGATGTGGGTGGTGTATGTAGCTTGTAAACTGGTGTGGGTGGTGTATGTAGCTTGTAAACTGATGTGGGTGGTGTATGTAGCTTGTAAACTGGTGTGGGTGGTGTATGTAGCTTGTAAACTGATGTGGGTGGTGTATGTAGCTTGTAAACTGATTTGGGTGGTGTATGTAGCTTGTAAACTGGTGTGGGTGGTGTATGTAGCTTGTAAACTGGTGTGGGTGGTGTATGTAGCTTGTAAACCGGTGTGGGTGGTGTATGTAGCTTGTAAACTGGTGTGGGTGGTGTATGTAGCTTGTAAACTGATGTGGGTGGTGTATGTAGCTTGTAAACTGGTGTGGGTGGTGTATGTAGCTTGTAAACTGATGTGGGTGGTGTATGTAGCTTGTAAACTGGTGTGGGTGGTGTATGTAGCTTGTAAACTGATGTGGGTGGTGTATGTAGCTTGTAAACTGATTTGGGTGGTGTATGTAGCTTGTAAACTGGTGTGGGTGGTGTATGTAGCTTGTAAACTGGTGTGGGTGGTGTATGTAGCTTGTAAACTGGTGTGGGTGGTGTATGTAGCTTGTAAACATATGTTGGTGGTGTATGTAGCTTGTAAACTGATGTGGGTGGTGTATGTAGCTTGTAAACTGATTTGGGTGGTGTATGTAGCTTGTAAACTGATGTGGGTGGTGTATGTAGCTTGTAAACTGGTGTGGGTGGTGTATGTAGCTTGTAAACTGGTGTAGGTGGTGTATGTACTAATTTTTGTGCGACATGTGCCCATTGTGAGTCGGCCTTCAATTGACCGTCAACATAGGGGCTGAAGATCGACCTCAGATAAAACAGAAACTGTCTGGTATAGAATTATGTCAGTCTAGACACCTTTAACGAACAAACCCCCCCCCCCACCCCAAGCGGTCATTGTTTTCCCCTGGGGTAACTAGGGGCTGCAGTCTATCACTCCACGAAGACTCAAAGGGTGATGTCGATGTTTTCTTTAACAATGTAGTGGAAGGTGGCTATTTCCGGTCAATTTTTAGCCAATGGCGAGGTCGTACAAGGTGACCTAGAACTGTAATTGCGGGCTATGTTAATATTTTTCTGTACACACTCAATATTTAAAATTGTGTGTAAATTTAAAGTAGCGCCAACAATGACTGGAATTTGGCTTCTATTTTGCCATGCTTATACACATACGACCCCGTGTCAGTTTTGAACGTATTTTGTTTTTCCACACCAGCCTGATGTCTGTTGCCTGCAGATCGCAGTTTCATAGGGTTTTTGGAGAGGTGTCGACGGCTTTTTTCAATGTATGTTCCATACATGGAGATGATCACTCGCTGTCAGTTTTTACTCATCACTAGAGGTCGTGGAGACTGGCCAAACATTTTCCCTGTGTTCTATTCGCTTGTGCCAAATGATTCACATGTTACACAGGGAAGTGCCCTTTGGGTCCCGGAGAAACGTTGCCTTATTTATATTGATTTTTATCGATGTATACACTCGTTATCTAATTCTGCACTAAACGATGGAAATAATGTGTCATTTTATTTCACAACCGGTTTTCTCAGTGGTTTTCCCCTTACACTGCTAATATTTGTTCTAATACAGAGTCCTTCGTGGGTCGATGAATCTCTCCCTGGTCTGACATGTTAAAAAATCCACTCTCTAAATTTGACACACTCATTAGCATGTACCCCCCCTCCCCTCTTTTCAACTGGATTATAATCCATTTTATAGATAACCATGTCAACATTCAACAGAAATGTGCACAGTTGAACACCATCCAACAGAAAACAGTGTTGCCCCCCCCCCCCCTCTTTTCCCCACTCACTGAGTTTAAAAAAATATTTCATCGTCCAGTGTTCAAAAGATATAGCCTACCATATTTAAAAGACGAATGAGTCAACTGAAATATAAGCGGATTCTCGTGTGTATTTCTGTTCTAAATGTAGACCAAGACCATCAATTAAGTTCAGCCGAACTGGACTGTACCCGTCTGAACCGAGTTGAAAGGTCACACGCTTGGGAAGCTAAAATAAAAAAACAACCCACGAACCGGACCTTCATGTTCTTGTCTGCTGTGCTACATCACAGGGTGGGCTGGACCAACGCCAGAAATAACCAGCTAAATAAAACGTGTACCAAACCAAACAAATTATTAAAAATGAAAGAGGATATTTGAACAAGAGCTGCTCGTCCGACCATTGGATTGCAGGTAACGTTGAATGATATTAGATAGCAATCCTTTAAGAAGCTTATCATTTTCAAAATACAACTAATCAATAAAATGAAGGAACTATAGCCCAGAACTATTTATATCGCTATATACTATAGTGGTATAGTTTTATAGACCTAATTGTTAAGTAAGTTGATTACATTCTTTGGTTTGTTATTTTACTGTTCGTTGCTTTTCCTCCCCATCGATCTAGATCTTGTTCTCTAAAGCTAAACTTAGTACACTTTTTTTTTCGGGGGGGGGGGGGGGGGGATAAGCTAAGCAGCGACAGCACATTATGTAATATGGAAGGATAAACATCATTACCCCAGTATACGCCTCTGTACACTGATTCTAAAGAAATTAGTTTTTGAGTTTTGTGAATAACATCGATTTACAAAATATTTGTAAAATATAAATTGGAGATTATTTTCACAGTTAATGTTAAACCAAAAGCAAACAATAAGTTTAACTTAAAGTAATAATAGGCCTAATATAAATCAATACACATTTTACAGTGTATGTCGAGGGCCTATGTGTATTCTTCAATATATAACACATGCAAAAACACTTGTCTTTATTTTTCTTTAATCCCAAATTTATTTCAGCTCTACTTAAAAGCCCTCATCTGCTTAGCCGACCACGCCGATGGAAAAAAAAAATCCCTTGAACCAGTGGCGGAACTAGAAAAAAAAGGCCTACCCCGCAAAATTTTTCTTTAGGCCCCCACCCATATATATATATATATATATATATATATATATATATATATATATATATATATATATATATATATATATATATATATATATATATATATATATATATATATATATATATATATATATATATATACGAACAAAATACGAACCGAGCATAGGATACTCATTGCTTGCCTGTTCGGGTTTTGAAAAAAAATGTTTTTTTTAGCGCAATTTCCATACTGACAATTGCGATTATTAATTCGTTATTTCTGGATGGATGGATGGATGGATGGATGGATGGATGGATGGATGGATGGATGGATGGATGGATGGATGGATGAATGGATGGATGGATGGATGGATGGATGGATGGATGGATGGATGGATGGATGGATGGATGTGTGTCCGCAGCTTTAAGTCGTATCTCCTCCTCAACGAAGCAATATCGAGGACTAGTTCCAAAAGCAAATATGTTAAGCAAGTTCCGAGGATGATTGTGGGCCAAAAAAATTCCCGGAATTCCTTCCTGGATTTCCCGGAAAAGCCAAAAAACCTTGAAAAAAATGCAGTTTTTTGGCTCATATCTCGGCAACCAGACCACTTAGCGACTTGAAACTTTTACCAATCGATTCCTGCCATAATTTAGAACAATATTTCCGAAGAAAGTTTTCAAAAATATCCTTTCGTTCGGTCACAAAAAATTAATTAAGGAAATTGCGCTTAAATTTTCACTAGACCTTTTATTAACTTGTTTTTTAATTAAAACAAATTGCTACATCATGTCATGACATTAGTGTGTTTTGAGAAAATCAGTTTCATTTTATCTGCTATGGGTTCTTTTAACATCTTACTGGCCAAAAAGAATATAAAACATGAAATCTTTGTAGAAGTAATGGTGTGTCTTGTTGTGATTATTTTTATGTTTTTTTTTTGTATTTATATTATTAATTTTAAATACATTTCCTATTTATACAAGGTAATTCTTTAGTAAGTACTTTATGAAAAAATATTTAGTAAGAGAAGTAATTTCTTTTTAATTTGTTTAGTACAAATCTATTAAAAGGAGCTTATGAGCATCCCTATTTGACTATTTAAAAAAGGGAAATAAGTCATGGAAGTGGTTTGAACGTTTGCTTATCTTTGTTGAGTTTAATTGTAGAAGAGAGAGAGGACTTGGCTTTTACAGTGGTTTAAAAGGAAAGGGGAAAAGAATATACAAGAGCGTGGGTATGGTGTCTATAGAAAAAAGATAATCAAACCGCAGCTATAGACATCAAGTCAAAAATTGCAAGAAAATTAGATTTTTTAAACTATAATAAAAACGATTAGGGTCGGCCGTGGGCCCCTAAATGGCGTGCCCCCCCCCCCGGATTGCGGGGTCTGGCGGCACTGTAGTTCCGCCCCTGCCTTGAATCATCATTTAATTACACATTTGCCTTTTTAAGTGTTTTTTTAAAAATAAAATTGTAATAAGTAATAAGACGTTTTGTATTAGATCTATGTATAAGTAAACCATCTTAAATGAGTGAAAGTAGGCGAAATGTCACTTTCTACATCTTGAAATCGTTGTCTTATAATGGGTTAAAAAATTGTGCAGTTTTTTTGTTTGTTAATTTATTGGTACAATCGTGTCGTAAAAAGCAGAAATTTAGCAGAAATAAGAATTCAGGAAATGAAAATAGTGTTACGTAATATTACTCTCTCCCAGCAATCTACCGTTTGTAACACAATATAACCAAGTGATTAAACTCCCCTCCCCCTAGATTATAAATTATATAATATGTGCCCGACCTCCTTCCGTGAACTTTTACCAGATACGGGGGTAGCTGACGCCGGCCTAGACCTACGAGTTTAACCTCATTCATGAAGGTGATATTCACCAGCTCAAGCTTAGAGTGGGCCCATGCCAAAGAGTTATTTATAGGAGGTTAAAACGCCATGACGTCACACCACAACAAATTCTAAAAGCGAACCTTTTTAACTCGAGTTCGTCAATTCGGGCGTGACCTACTTAAAAGTTTTATATAACAATTGTGAAACTGCTGAATCATTTCTTACACAAAGTTAAGGATTGTCGAGTGAACGACATGACAGGATGCAGACGTTCTTAGTCTTGTTTCTCTTCACAGCTAATGTAATGTTATGTTGACACATGTGTAGTTGTGATGCAATAATCAACACACACTAAATACAATTCAGATGGGGTTTCTCCTGCAGCTAAGACTTCTGTTATGGAAGAATTTTGTTCTTCGGAAAAGACAACCGGTAAGTCTTTTATCATATTTGTCACTGTTTGTAGAGATAGGGATAATTTAAACTGAGTCATTTTAAAATTAACTTTCAATTAGTTTGTTTCGTTTTGTACTCTCTGTTATGAATGATCGTGCACATAGTAAGAAACAATGTAAATATCGAACCACCTCGCCACTCCATTTAAAGCATTAGTCAATAGCATTTCAATAAATAACCATTATTCAAAACAAACATTAACAAAAAATAAATAAAAAAAAAATAAAACGTGAATCAATTATTATTCATAGGGAGTAAAAAAAGAGTTGCCATTTTGTATAATAGAAATGTAGAAAAAATAAACACAATGAAATGTTAAGGTTGTGTCGCGTAGTTAACATTTCTCTGTTATAGATCTAGTCATTTAGATGCCACCAACCCATCCAATATGACATTGTATAATACAACAATAATCTACTCTATATCCCTTTTGTGGTATGTGTCCAAACAATAATCTACTCTATATCCCTTTTGTGGTATGTGTCTAAAGTCTTGTTATGCTATATAGATCTAATCTGTTCAGTGATCGTGCAATCATTATACTAAACCGTAGCCTGATCTCCGAACATAATGATCTTAAACTAACTAAACACTACAAAAATAATCTTTAAACCTTCTTTGCATTCCCTTAACACAGATGCTAACTGTAAATATAAACAATTTTAGCAGTTAAACTTAATATACAATACATACAAAGCGTATAATGTTAACTGGCTTAGCCAGGATCGTCTCATGCCGGGGGGGGGGGGGGGGGGGGGGGGAGGGGAGAGGGTGTTTAAATTTTTTCCAGCATCGAGGACTACAAAGGAATATAAGTAAATTGGAAAAAAAATCGATACTTCCATGGATTTAAGTGTTAGATTATTATAGTACTTATGGTCTAAATTTATGAGTTAAAAAATTACTATTGAAAGTCTTTAAAAACAATTTTCATTTTATATACTTAGAATAATAATTTTCAATTATGAACATTACATAAAATTTAAAAAAAAAGTGTATCAACGTTTATAAAGTTTCTAAAATTGTGTCTGAAATGTATTTGCATTTTGTCCTTTAGTTCTCATAACGTCCCTTGATTTGGAAAACACAGTTACTTCCCTTTTAAAAAAACCCATTAAATCGGGGGGGGGGGGGGAAGAATTTACTTTTGATTACTTTATTTTGGTGTTAGGAAAAAAATTATTATATAATTAGCGTGGATTGATTAAGTGCAATGTCGTTGGTATTTTTAATGCTGCCTTTTATTTATTCCATACACTGAACGTACTGTTTACTAATTATTTTAAAAAAATCAATAACAGTTAATAAGCCAGGTCCTACAAATCCTATATATTTAATTCTTTCAATTTACGGATAAGCTTGGAGTATTATAATTTTGTTCACTTAATTGAAACAGGCGCGTCCGCCAGCGCCCCCCACGGTTCGATTTGGCGCTCTGGGCTATCCTGTGAGCGCTATGGTGCATAATTTCGTTTTAAACAGTGCGATTGACTATGAATAAGAAAGGTTACTATAGTCTTTAATTGAATCAAATCCGGGCGTCATCCGGTACCCCGACAGGGTGCTATTTGGCGCCCCGGGCTTTCCCGTGTTCGCTGTGGTACCTGCGTTCGCGTGAGTTCAAAAGACTATGAATAAGTTGGGTACTATAGTCGTTTGCTAAGTTGAATCAGGCGGTTACGTCGTCGTGGTGCGATTTGGCGCCCCGGGCTAGACTGTGGACACTTTGAGTTTATATTTGCGTTTGTGTTTTCTTTGTGTTTGAGTTTGGGTTTGCGTATATATATATATATATATATATATATATATATATATATATATATATATATATATATATATATATATATATATATATATATATATATATATATATATATATATATATATTTACTAGCTGTATGCCATTACTTCGCTATGATGTAAAATAAATTGAAAGTAGTACTCTGAAGAAATAAGAAAAAAAATGTAGGCCCACAAAACAAAACAATTTATCACTCTAAACAAAAAATAAATATACACACAATGCAACCAAAAACACTTAACGCAACATGATCTGTTTTGTAATCCTGGTAAAAAAACCAATTTGACATAATGATTCCTAGATTATTAATTAAGACAGGCGAACTAGGGGAAATAATTACTCTCTTAATATAAATATGTATATTTCTACAAATTTAATTGTAAATGTCAAAACCGATCAATAATTACTTTAGTATGTAATATAGTGGGGGGGGGGGGGAATAACAAACTCATAGTAAACTAGTGAACGTAGCGTCAGTTTTTAGATAAATGTTCTAAACATACACATACAATTATACCTATATATATATACTGATTCGGAAATAGATTTAAATATGTAACTGTAAATTATTTTTTACATATCAATCATTTAGGCCAGGGGTCTCCAAACTTTTTAGTCCGAGGGCCGCATTAACTATCAAATTTCAGTTCGGGGGCCAGTTTCTTCCAGGCATGTCTTTGGTTTTTCTGGGCAAAGTTCCTCAGCCATCACCAACAAACGTTTTTTTCCGTGGACAAAAAGATCTCCGCGGGCCGGATGAGAGGACGTCGCGGGCCGCATTCGGCCCGCGGGCCGTAGTTTGGAGACCCCTGATTTAGGCTGGAGCTTTAGTGGTCAGTTACAAGGGTTGCTTCTTTAAAATATTTTTCTCGGGGTACGTACCGATAAAAGAATATATATTTTCTATGCGAAATATATTTTTTATACATACGCCAACGTAAATCTATAGGCGTTCCATCAGAATAGTGTGCAAACACATCCTTTAATACTGAAAGATAACCAATTGTACATTTATAAAATGTGTTCGCAGGTACGTCGGTCTCCTTTTAAATTTTTAGTAAATGTATTTATAAATAATAATATAGTGACCCACTTTTTCTCAATTGTTATTTACATAGTGGTTCATTATTATATTTTTTAAAGAATATTATTTTCTTTTTAGTGCATATTTTTTTAACAAAAGCTTGTTACTGAAACTAGAGTCGTAGCAATCCATTCCGGTGCCCGTGGTAAACTATCCATTTGGTACTTCCCTTCTCCCGCCCACTTATATCTATGGTTATTCAAGTTTGGTAAAAAAAGAGCCCCCCCCCCCCCCATAGGTTGGTGGCGCTTTTTACCAGTTAATTTCCCTTAAAGGTTTTTATTTTGACGTAGAAAACAGTTAAACCAGTTTTTAAAGCTTTTTAGCCGTTTACTTTCTTAACTTTCACTTTGTTTATTTCTACCCCATTATAAAATTAGCCTTTACATTTGTTTACCCCTTTTGGCACCCCTTAAGGCTCAGCGCCCGGGGCGGCCGCCCCACCCACCCTCCCCTAAGAACGCCACTAATTAAAACGTTTAGTGAACCATATCATTTAAGAGGAAAGTCGAAAACAGAAAGTAACGATTACAACTTATCCTAAACTTATTTATAGCAATAAACCACACATTAACTGTAAGGTAAGGTTGGGTTAGTTAGGTTTAAGAAACTTTCTATAGGGAATAAGCTTGTTCTACACTTAGTCTTTAATCATATTTAGAAAACTACAGAAAGCCTAAGCATAATACGAATTACCTTTTTATTTTCCGAATTCATTCGAGCCACTTCGGATCTGGAGTTATAAAGGATGCTGTGTATCTCACTTTGCATTGAACATATATAATACTACTATTTGTAGGTATTATAACGAAGAGGGGCTAATAACCATGATAAAAATTTACAGGCCGAATTCCCGAATGGACACTTGCCCGAATGCGACAAATGCCCGAATGGACACTAGCCCGAATGCGACAAATGCCATTCGGGCATTTGTCGCATTCGGACAAGTCTCCATTCGGGAAATCGGCCTTCGGGCAAACAGCATTCGGGCAAGTGTCTTTCGGGAAAACGTCGGGCTCCCTTTCTAGATCCCTGTTCACCAAGCCTACCTCTCATGAAAATTCTAAATCACTCACTCACTCGTCGTCCTCCCCCCCCCCCCCCGGAAAAATGCCTGAAATAAACTGTAAATACAATGTTTCGTACTTTGCAAGATCATTAATTTGTCCACTTAGCAGTTTTTACACATGTATATGCCGGCCACTAATCTATTTGTTCAAGTTTCTGAATTGTATGATTGTGTTGTGTATTTAGCCTACTGTTCACTTGTATATTTGAAGTCTTCCAATGATAAAATGGGTAAAAATAATTAGTTATGAAAAACATTAAATCAGTGTAGTGTATCGGGGAGAGAGAAGAGAAATATTATCTGACGTCATTGGGGTTTGTAAGAATTTTAACGCTAGCATTTGAAAATCCATTTCGTGTGTTAATGAATTGACTTGGATGTTTCAAAATTTTCTGTTAAGGATTTGTATGCACTTCTTAGTGCCCCATGACTCCAGATCCATATTTTACTGAATGTATTCACTTCCATTTGTCCAGTTCCGTGTTGTTGTCGAGATTGTCTGGCCCCTAACGTTGTTCCTCATCCTGGTGGCTGTCAGGTTCAGACCGGATGTTCGAGTCAACATTGGAGAATGTAAGTATCACATTGACCAACTCTGTTTATAATGTTTGTAAGTATCACATTGACCAACTCTGTTTATAATGTTTGTAAGTATCACATTGACCAACTCTGTTTATAATGTTTGTAAGTATCACATAGATCAACTCTGTTTATAATGTTTGTAAGTATCACATTGACCAACTCTGTTTATAATGTTTGTAAGTATCACATTGACCAACTCTGTTTATAATGTCTGTATCACATTGACCAACTCTGTTTATAATGTTTGTAAGTATCACATTGACCAACTCTGTTTATAATGTCTGTATCACATTGACCAACTCTGTTTATAATGTTTGTAAGTATCACATTGACCAACTCTGTTTATAATGTTTGTAAGTATCACATTGACCAACTCTGTTTATAATGTCTGTATCACATTGACCAACTCTGTTTATAATGTTTGTAAGTATCACATTGACCAACTCTGTTTATAATGTCTGTATCACATTGACCAACTCTGTTTATAATGTTTGTATCATGTTGACCAACTCTGTTTATAATGTTTGTAAGTATCACATTGACTAACTCTGTTTATAATGTTTGTATCACGTTGACCAACTCTGTTTATAATGTTTGTAAGTATCACATTGACTAACTCTGTTTATAATGTTTGTATCACATTGACCAACTCTGTTTATAATGTTTGTAAGTATCACATTGACCAATTCTGTTTATAATGTTTGTAAGTATCACATTGATCAACTCTGTTTATAATGTTTGTATCACGTTGACCAACTCTGTTTATAATAATGTTTGTAAGTATCACATTGACCAACTCTGTTTATAATGTTTGTAAGTATCACATTGACCAACTCTGTTTATAATGTTTGTAAGTATCACATTGACCAACTCTGTTTATAATGTTTGTAAGTATCACATTGACCAACTCTGTTTATAATGTTTGTAAGTATCACATTTATCAACTCTGTTTATAACGTTTAACCATTGTAGCCTCCTTCGAAATCTCCCCCCCCCCTTTAAACTTTTAGGGTGTCATAAATAATCAAAGCGTTGGCTGCACAAGATAGTTTAGATTGTTATAATAAATCATTGGGGATAGTGAAAACAAGCTGACTGGTGAATCAGTGAAATAAGTTAACCGGTTAAACTATGACAGTGAATAAGTTAACCAGTTAAACTATGACAGTGAATAAGTTACCTTAATGTTAATTATGAACAACTAAATAAAAAAAAATCAATGTTTCTTTTATCCCGCGATAGTTTTGGGTATATTGAGAGCTGTGAAGTGGTGCAAACATTTTGGGGCGAGTTGCTTTCTGGCTCGCGTCCAAGTTATTGATTTGTATTGAATTTCGGTTGCACCAGTTACAAAATCTATTGATTCTTAAATTGAAACTGTCTTCCTGGAACAGTCCACTACAGAAAAGTCCTGCCAATACGTCTCGGACAAAAAGGTCTCGTCAATAGCTCTGGGTCCAATAGCGTATGCGCATGTGCCTACGTTTTAATTGCCTAGGGGTTTGAAAATGGTTGAAAAAACAGTTTAAAATGACACACAAGCCAGGTGAGAGACAGACGTAATGTCCAGGTGTTGTGAACACACATACACGCTTTTTACGGGTGATCCAGTGCGTAGCGAAACATATAAGACGAACACCCACAAGCGGGTAACAAACAAATCTAAATGAAACAAAGGCTCGTAAAAAGTTTAACACTACATTCTATATAGGCCTACACTATCTACACAACACAGGCGATTCTAAATATAAATACACTAGCGTGCCCGTCGACGCGCGTTGCCGTGGTCTCAGAGAAAATCTGACGAAATATTTTAAGAGGGTTTCATCAATCTGTTAACATTCCTATGTTCTTAGGCACGTGACATTGTTTTCTAAGACTGAGTTATTTAAATGTAAATAATGACGCGGCACGGGCTTGTATAATCAACATTCACCCCAGACACAAGCAATGGACAGGTCACTCACACACACAATGGCCAGGTCACACACACACACAATGGCCAGGTCACAGACACACAATGGCCAGGTCACTCACACACAATGGCCAGGTCACTCACACACAATGGCCAGGTCACTCACACACAATGGCCAGGTCACTCACACACACAATGGCCAGGTCACACACACACACAATGGCCAGGTCACAGACACACAATGGCCAGGTCACACACACACACACAATGGCCAGGTCACACACACACAATGGCCAGGTCACTCACACACACAATGGCCAGGTCACTCACACACAATGGCCAGGTCACTCACACACACACAATGGCCAGGTCACAGACACACAATGGCCAGGTCACTCACACACACAATGGCCAGGTCACTCACACACACAATGGCCAGGTCACTCACACACAATGGCCAGGTCCCTCACACACACAATGGCCAGGTCCCTCACACACACAATGGCCAGGCTATAAGACCTAACATGGGTATGCTGTAGCCTGTATTTCTACCACCAGGTCCCTCACACACACAATGGCCAGGCTATAAGATCTAACATGGGTATGCTGTAGCCTGTATTTCTACCACCAGGTCCCTCACACACACAATGGCCAGGCTCTAAGACCTAACATGGTTATGCTGTAGCCTGTATTTCTACCACCAGGTCCCTCACACACAATGGCCAGGCTATAAGACCTAACATGGTTATGCTGTAGCCTGTATTTCTACCACCAGGTCCCTCACACACACAATGGCCAGGCTATAAGACCTAACATGGTTATGCTGTAGCCTGTATTTCTACCACCAGGTCCCTCACACACACAATGGCCAGGCTATAAGACCTAACATGGGTATGCTGTAGCCTGTATTTCTACCACCAGGTCCCTCACACACACAATGGCCAGGCTATAAGATCTAACATGGGTATGCTGTAGCCTGTATTTCTACCACCAGGTCCCACACACACACACAATGGCCAGGCTATAAGATCTAACATGGGTATGCTGTAGCCTGTATTTCTACCACCAGGTCCCTCACACACAATGGCCAGGCTATAAGATCTAACATGTTATGCTGTAGCCTGTATTTCTACCACCAGGTCACTACACGGCTCGTGCTATGCCATCAGCGGGAACTCTGGCATTTCTCTCCTCCTATGTCTGTAATTTCAACAATGATTGCAACAACAACTCAGCTTCTGCTGACAGGTTCCAGTTCAACAGAATAAACGGCTCGCTGTAAGTAGATCATTCTGGCCAGTGTTTCCTCCACACCTTTTTTCTTCCGGGTGGGGCACTAAATTTTCCGGGGGAGGGGTGGACAGTATTAATAATTTTTGCTGTTTTAAAAATTCCATTTTGTTTGGGTGGCGGTAGACTGGAAGAAACTCTGGCTCATCTAATGATAATTGGATAGCAAAAATAGCAACTGTCCACACTGTTATTTTTACAAAATTCTCTCCCCTTGTTAAAGGCTAGTCAGAGTTATCGATGACCTAGAAATCCTGTTGTCCAACAAAAACAGCCAAAATTTGTTAGCAAACCTTGGAGCAGATGTGCAACTTTTATATGATTTGAGGACAGCTATTATAAACGGAACTACAGACTTAGGTAAACTCTATGTTTGTATTTGTAATAATAACCATTTCACATATATCACAACGCCCATTTTAAAAAAAAAATGAGATACAAAGGTTGACCTATGTTGGCCTGTATATTAAAATATTTAGAATAGCTTTAAAAATTAAGTGTCAGCCTTTAATATTTAGGCAGGGTGTGTGTGGTAATTTTGCAGCTTTGAAATGATAAGGGGGGGGGGGAATGGAGTGAATCACTAAATTTTTCAACACACTTTTGCACATTTAAAAAAATAATGTTAGAGTCTGAATATTAGCTGATAGTTGTTTTTCTAAATTGTAATAGTGAATAATAAAACCTACTCAATGTTCACTGATCTAAGAAAATATTTCAGAAAAATAGTGATGTTTTGAAAATAAAAGCTGCAGTTTGAAGCTGCTGTGTGAGGTCATTTTAGGGGTGGGGTCTAGCTTTTTATGATGTTTGTGACAATGGGGAGAGGGTGGTAAAAGTTGTCCAAAAAGTGTGACATCATTTATGGATGCCCCCTTACATTATTGTATAACTACAGGTATACTTTAAAATAATTACAACATTTGTTTACAACTTTGCTGTAGGGCATTTGTCACCTAGAAATTTAAAATTAATAATGTTTTGTTTGCAGGGAACATTTCATTGAAGTTGATGAATGTAGTGGTAGATAGGGAAGGTCTGTTGAATAATATTTCCAAATTAAACATCGGTCTTACTAGCAGCGCTGTTGAAACACTTCTAAGTGTTTCAATTGATCCAAAAAAGGTATATTTGAATTAGCAATTATATCACATATCTTCATTCAAATTTTGATATTACTGGGATTTGTAGACTATGAGTATGTCCATGCTCTAATTTTACTATTTGGATGAAGGTTTTGATATGTTTAGACCAGAGTGTCAAACCTTGCCATGTAAACTAAGTAAAGAGATGTGTTATTATTTCAAGATATTTCAAGATATCTTTCTTTCTAGGTAACATCAGCATTAACTGACTCAAACCGAACAAACCTAGACAACCTAATTACTGTGGTTAATGATTTAATCCAACTTGGTAACAACATATCTGCAGACAATGATTATGCCAGTTCCATTTTCAACATCACATGCAGTGATAAGGTAAACAGATACAATGGATTTCACTTACAATCTCATTTGACTTCACATACATCATTTAATTTCACATACATCATTTCATTGGATTTCACATACATCATTTCATTTGATTTCACATACATTATTTCATTTGATTTCACATACATCATTTCATTTGATTTCACATATATCATTTCATTTGATTTCACATACATCATTTCATCTTGTTTAAAAAAACTAAACTATCTTAGCTTATATATACCTTGTGGCCACCTGGTGGTGATTTTAAAGGCCTCTTCAGTCCCATATGCTGTTTTTGGTTTCATATTGTGTTTTCAGTCCCATATGCTGTTTTTGGTTTCATATTGTGTTTTTAGTCCCATATGCTGTTTTTTGTTTCATAATGTGTTTTCAGTCCCATATGCTGTTTTTGGTTTCATATTGTGTTTTCAGTCCCATATGCTGTTTTTTGTTTCATAATGTGTTTTCAGTCCCATATGCTGTTTTTTGTTTCATAATGTGTTTTCAGTCCCATATGCTGTTTTTGTCTCATAATGTGTTTTCAGTCCCATATGCTGTTTTTGGTTTCATATTGTATTTTCAGTCCCATATGGTGTTATGTAAAAACTTAAAATATTACTAAAGAAACTGAAACTGAGCTTTAAACTGCAGCTGATCACAAATGTTATACCCCATTATTGCAATAGTCTCCAAACTTTATTTAATAAAATATACATTTTTAACTTTGAATGCCATATACCTTGCGGTAATCTGGTTAGAATGTTTTATAACATTATTTGCAATACTTATCTGAAAACCTGCTTGGGATTTTCAAATATACATAGGGTCTATATATTAAAATAACTTAAATGTAAACTTGAACATTCATTAACACTAGAAGAATTAAATACTAAATAATATGTTTTAATTATCCAATTAAGAGTATGAAAATTTTTAGTTAGCAGATGTTAGAACTATCAGTCTAAAGCAAAAAAAAAAAAATGAGCATTAATGGCTTAATTTTTTTGTTAACAGAATCTATGGCAGTATCTGGAGTTTAAAAACAAAACTGATGCAGATTCACTTTATGAACAGCTTTGTAGCCTTAGTCCAGAAAATGTTACCGCCCTAGCAGAGATTTTAAACGGGGCTATTAATAGAACTGAAGTGATGAGTGAGGTAAAAATTATATTTAATATAAAAATACAGTGAAGAAATTAGGAAATTTTAAAAAAATCAATTTACAGCTGAGATATTAAAACTAAAAACTAAAATTATGATATAAAAACACTGGTAAGTAAAACATTTGAAGGTTGCGCAGGCTAGAAATTGAATGTTTTTTTATTTCATAGCTGCAAGATATAATGAGAAATGTGACTGGTAGGATACCTAGTTTAAATCTGGATACAATTGTTGGATTCATAACAGATGTAAGTACTATATTAGATAGATATTTTTGTATATCCAAATTTTAAAAAGGAATTTTTTTTAATAGGCTAATTTTTAATAATGTCTTTTTTTTATGCTTTCTTTATGATTTTCTATTTAAAAGAAAAGAACCCTGTATGCTGTTTGCAATAGAAATATTATTGACTTATTCTAGAGGAGGCCAGATAGGCAGTGCAAATTTACACATTTCATTGACATACGTGTTGACTTATTTAGATCCAAATGCAGAAAAGTATGACCATTTATCCTGCCTGAATCATTTTGTTTATATATCCCCAGCTCAATGAGTTGTCTAGTTTTGGATACCTGCTATCAGATCTTTCTGCTGCTACTGATCAAACAGTAATGGCATCCTCAAACTTTAGCTTAACCAATGGAAGCATACAAGATATTTTAGGTCGTTTCATTTGTGGTGGTGGGAAAAAAATCCTGAGCCAAGATGATCCAAAAAAGTTAAATGATACATCTCAAAAGAAAGAATCAGACACACAAAAGACAAAAAGAGAAATTGGGTTGAAAGTAGTTCAAAAAAATTATGAAAGTGCTGGAATATGTAAGTTGGAATTTTAAAAATATGAATGGTCTATATAAGGGAGTTCCCCTCAAATTACCAAATGAAATATAGTAGCACTAGTGGAAACTAACAAAATTTTCTCTTCAAATCTTGCAGCTCCTGAATGTGCAGGATTTTTAGCAAGCATTGAAACTGACGCAAATTTCAAAGTTATTTGGAACCAGATAAAACCTATAGCACTTGGTGTGATCACCTACACCCCTGATACAATTGCAACTAGAAAAATAATCAAAGAGGTAGGAGCTCTTACACTTTAAATATTACCATTAGTTGTTCATAGGAACAAAAGATTCAAAGTTCAGACATATTGTCATCCCAGAAAAGATGAACTGAATCCACTCAAGATACTTTAGGTAATAAATCACTTAAACTTAAAAAAAAAACAACTAAAAAAACCATGCGTAATTTGAAATTTTCTGTAGAGCCCTTCCCTGAAGAGATGCCTGGAAGAAACTCGTGGAGTTACAAACCATGCTAGAATAATTTATGTACAAGGTTAAAGTGTTAGAAGGTTAATAACATAATACAGAAGCAAGTGATATGATAGTCTCATATGGTTTATCTAATAGAAAACATGTATTGAAATTGTCATTTGTAGGGATTTCTTGAATGTCTGTCTCATAAATTATGTGGAAAGGACCAAGTATTTTTTTTTAGTCTATGTTTCATCCATGTGTTGAACAATGACACCATAGAGTGTAGTGGTGAGGTATCTCAATGACATGGTCTGTGATAGAGTGTAGTGGTGAGGTATCTCAATGACATGGTCTGTGATAGAGTGTAGTGGTGAGGTATCTCAATGACATGGTCTGTGATAGAGTGTAGTGGTGAGGTATCTCAATGACATGGTCTGTGATAGAGTGTAGTGGTGAGGTATCTCAATGACATGGTCTGTGATAGAGTGTAGTGGTGAGGTATCTCAATGACATGGTCTGTGGTAGAGTGTAGTGGCGAGGTATCTCAATGACATGGTCTGTGATAGAGTGTAGTGGTGAGGTATCTCAATGACATGGTCTGTGATAGAGTGTAGTGGTGAGGTATCTCAATGACATGGTCTGTGATAGAGTGTAGTGGCGAGGTATCTCAATGACATGGTCTGTGATAGAGTGTAGTGGCGAGGTATCTCAATGACATGGTCTGTGATAGAGTGTAGTGGTGAGGTATCTCAATGACATGGTCTGTGATAGAGTGTATTGGTGAGGTATCTCAATGACATGGTCTGTGATAGAGTGTAGTGGTGAGGTATCTCAATGACATGGTCTGTGATAGAGTGTAGTGGTGAGGTATCTCAATGACATGGTCTGTGATAGAGTGTAGTGGTGAGGTATCTCAATGACATGGTCTGTGATAGAGTGTAGTGGCGAGGTATCTCAATGACATGGTCTGTGATAGAGTGTAGTGGCGAGGTATCTCAATGACATGGTCTGTGATAGAGTGTAGTGGTGAGGTATCTCAATGACATGGTCTGTGATAGAGTGTAGTGGCAAGGTATCTCAATGACATGGTCTGTGATAGAGTGTAGTGGTAAGGTATCTCAATGACATGGTCTGTGATAGAGTGTAGTGGCGAGGTATCTCAATGACATGGTCTGTGATAGAGTGTATTGGTGAGGTATCTCAATGACATGGTCTGTGATAGAGTGTAGTGGTGAGGTATCTCAATGACATGGTTTGTGATAGAGTGTAGTGGCGAGGTATCTCAATGACATGGTCTGTGATAGAGTGTAGTGGTGAGGTATCTCAATGACATGGTCTGTGATAGAGTGTAGTGGTGAGGTATCTCAATGACATGGTCTGTGATAGAGTGTAGTGGTGAGGTATCTCAATGACATGGTCTGTGATAGAGTGTAGTGGCGAGGTATCTCAATGATATGGTCTGTGATAGAGTGTATTGGTGAGGTATCTCAATGACATGGTCTGTGATAGAGTGTAGTGGTGAGGTATCTCAATGACATGGTCTGTGATAGAGTGTAGTGGCAAGGTATCTCAATGACATGGTCTGTGATAGAGTGTATTGGTGAGGTATCTCAATGACATGGTCTGTGATAGAGTGTAGTGGTGAGGTATCTCAATGACATGGTCTGTGATAGAGTGTAGTGGCGAGGTATCTCAATGACATGGTCTGTGATAGAGTGTAGTGGTGAGGTATCTCAATGACATGGTCTGTGATAGAGTGTATTGGTGAGGTATCTCAATGACATGGTCTGTGGTAGAGTGTAGTGGTGAGGTATCTCAATGACATGGTCTGTGATAGAGTGTAGTGGTGAGGTATCTCAATGACATGGTCTGTGATAGAGTGTAGTGGCGAGGTATCTCAATGACATGGTCTGTGATAGAGTGTAGTGGTGAGGTATCTCAATGACATGGTCTGTGATAGAGTGTAGTGGCGAGGTATCTCAATGACATGGTCTGTGATAGAGTGTAGTGGTGAGGTATCTCAATGACATGGTCTGTGATAGAGTGTAGTGGTGAGGTATCTCAATGACATGGTCTGTGATAGAGTGTAGTGGCGAGGTATCTCAATGACATGGTCTGTGATAGAGTGTAGTGGTGAGGTATCTCAATGACATGGTCTGTGATAGAGTGTAGTGGTGAGGTATCTCAATGACATGGTCTGTGATAGAGTGTAGTGGCGAGGTATCTCAATGACACCATAGAGTGTAGTGGTGAGGTATCTCAATGACATGGTCTGTGATAGAGTGTAGTGGCAAGGTATCTCAATGACATGGTCTGTGATAGAGTGTAGTGGTGAGGTATCTCAATGACATGGTCTGTGGTAGAGTGTAGTGGTGAGGTATCTCAATGACATGGTCTGTGATAGAGTGTAGTGGTGAGGTATCTCAATGACATGGTCTGTGATAGAGTGTAGTGGTGAGGTATCTCAATGACATGGTCTGTGGGTTCAAACATGACCACTCAGACCAAACACATATACTCTGCTGATAATTATTGTTTAGTAAATTTTTCAAATGACATTGTGCTTTTGCTAATGACGATCCAAAACTATTGTGCTTTAAAAACATTTGCTTGAGATGTCTAATCAAAACTGTTTAGTTGTTTTCAGTTTTAATGTTTGTTTATGCTTGACATAATTATCAAGTATTTATTTTAAAATGCCAATAAATCATTATTTAGGCCTCTAGAACATTTGATAACATAGAGAGTATGCTGAACTTAACATCTGATTTAGAAGCCATACTCCCTCAAATAGGAAAATTTCTCAAGGAGGATATAGAGCCAATAAGGGTAATTCATTTTATTTACCGAATAGTATATTCATGAAATGTTAAGATAATTTTAATCACAATGGTATTGGGCTTTTTAAAAGAGCTGTTGTACTAATATAAATATTTGATTCATTTAGCTTTTCTTAAAGTACCACTAATTTGCCAAATTATAAGATAGTTACTTTGAATATATAATTTAAAAAAAACAAACAACTTATTTAAACAAGCTAAAATGACCATTAGGTCGAATATCACATAATTATTTATGATAACATTTAATATTAATTTTTAGCTGTACATCTAAATTCAAGAGTGTAATAAATGAATAAAAGTTTTTGACTATAATAGTGGAGACAGATAGCACTTAATTTTACCCTCTGTTCCCCAGATGTTTGTTGGCAGTCAAACTTGTAAAAATGTCGTCCACACACTGAAACAACTGGTGAAATACAACAACATTCCTAGTGTTTTGCCACCTTATTTTCCACCATCACTTTTTGAAACTTTCAATGAATCCATTTGTGATACAGCAGCAAACTTCCTGGCCACAAATGGCTTAAATTACACATATGACTGGACAGATGCATTTAACAATACATATGAGCTGTTGAGACAAATAAACCCATATTTAAAGGTAAAAAATTATTTGTATGTTGTTCATGAATATTTTAAGCAAGCTTATTTGGTTTTAATTTACTTGTGAGAAAACTATTCATGAGATTGATAAGGCACAATTAAACTGTTTCAGTGTTTTCGTTTGGATAAATTTGTTGGTTATCCAGATACAAGATCATTAGAAGAGGCAAGTTTGTTGCACATAGCCAATAAAACATTTTGGGCAGGTAAGAAATTTATTCCAACAGAAAATCAAGTTATATTTTGATACATAAGCTAGGATAATTTCTTTAATATAGTTAAGATTTTTTTATATCTGTTTGTTGAAAACATAAGCCTGTGTAGTTTAAAAAGTGTTATTGTTATTGTTTAAAACTCAAGCGGATATAAAATAGATAGTGCCGTTGTTTTTTTACATTTACAACATAAACCTGTATAATAAAGAAACTGCTATTATTATTGTATAAATTATAAAAAAAACTATGTAAAATAGATAATGCTGCTATTGTTTAAAACATAATGTTATTTCTAAAACTGTCCCTGGTTATAACTAGTCTAGATCAACAGATCAGCAATACTGAGCAATACATTTAAATGTATCTTGAATAAGGATCATGATTCTACAATGCTGAGGATGGAATTTTAATAGAAACTAAAAAACCTCAAGATTTCAAAAATGATTTTGATAGGTAACAAAGTGAAGTAGTTTGGAAACTTCAAAAAAGTTAATCTTAAAATTAAACCACTTGTATCACAAGTAAGAATGCCAAGATACATTATAGCATACTGTCTTAATCTTTCATTACAGTCTGGAGCTGCAAACTAAAAATGAGATATAAATATATACTCTGATCCATATTTCTCTTTTTGGCTGACTGAACTAAATGTTGACCAAGAAATTCACCCTTAAACAGTCAAATAAGGAATGTTCTTAATATGCTCAACTCAGTTGCTGTAATTTCTTTAGCATAAACGTAACAACAACAACTACAGTCTAATACGGACACCTGAAATATCTGGATCTTTAACTGTAAAGTCAAAGTCTTACAACTTACAGCAGAGATCTGGAGTTCAGACCATCAAAAATAACTGTAGCAGAAAAATTCTCCACATTTATGTTGACACCATAAATAATTATGGTAGGAAAAGACCTGCCAACTCTTGACAAGAAAGGAGATAATGGGGTTGGATAGGACACAAACTGCCTAGATCACCATCCACCATCAGGCAGAAAACAGGTCATCCCCAAACACACATGCTAAAGGTAGGCAGAAAACAGGTCCTCCCCAAACACACATGCTAAAGGTAGGCAGAAAACAGGTCCTCCCCAAACACACATGCTAAAGGTAGGCAGAAAACAGGTCCTCCCCAAACACACATGCTAAAGGTAGGCAGAAAACAGTTCCTCCCCAAACACACATGCTAAAGGTAGGCAGAAAACAGGTCATCCCCAAACACACATGCTAAAGGTAGGCAGAAAACAGGTCCTCCCCAAACACACATGCTAAAGGTAGGCAGAAAACAGGTCCTCCCCAAACACACATGCTAAAGGTAGGCAGAAAACAGTTCCTCCCCAAACACACATGCTAAAGGTAGGCAGAAAACAGGTCCTCCCCAAACACACATGCTAAAGGCAGACAGAAAACAGGTCCTCCCCAAACACACATGGGATCACAGCTTGACCCAGCTGAATAGCTAGGACAGTGAACTTTGGCAAGCACATTACAAGTGACAGAAGATGATATGTATTCAAATACATTGATCACACACAAGAAATAGAGAGGCCCATTTAAGATCTGCAGACTTACTACAATTAAAATGATGAACTGGATAGGATTCACGTTTAAAAAACTGTTGATTAACATTAAGGAATGGTATCAACATGGCCAAAATAAAATTTAGTGTAGTATCGATGTGAGTTTATTAGAGAGGTCTGAGTGTATGGTCTGTATGTGAGTTTATTAGAGAGGTCTGAGTGTATGGTCTCTATGTGAGTTTATTAGGGAGGTCTCAGTGTATGGTCTCTATGTGAGTTTATTAGAGAGGTCTGAGTGTATGGTCTGTATGTGAGTTTATTAGAGAGGTCTGAGTGTATGGTCTGTATGTGAGTTTATTAGGGAGGTCTGAGTGTATGGTCTCTATGTGAGTTTATTAGAGAGGTCTCAGTGTATGGTCTGTATGTGAGTTTATTAGGGAGGTCTGAGTGTATGGTCTCTATGTGAGTTTATTAGAGAGGTCTCAGTGTATGGTCTGTATGTGAGTTTATTAGGGAGGTCTCAGTGTATGGTCTGTATGTGAGTTTATTAGGGAGGTCTCAGTGTATGGTCTGTATGTGAGATTATTAGGGAGGTCTCAGTGTATGGTCTCTATGTGAGTTTATTAGGGAGGTCTCAGTGTATGGTCTGTATGTGAGTTTATTAGAGAGGTCTCAGTGTATGGTCTCTATGTGAGTTTATTAGGGAGGTCTCAGTGTATGGTCTCTATGAAGGTTTTTTTTTTTATCTGTTGCCTGGTTCATTCAACAATATAGATCTAGTTATTAGTTATTGTTTTTAAGTAGTATAATCAGCAGATACATAGATTTTAAAATCCTGCTACTTGTGTAAACATTTTAATTTATCTGACAATTTTTCTTCCACTAGTGTTACACAGATGCTTTGCTTGTTTAATATCCTTGTTGTTTGATACATTTTTTTTTTGTGATAATTATTTATGATTTAAACTTGAAAGTTAAATAAATGTTCATTGAATAAATTATATATAAATTGATGTGGTTTATTTTTTTCAGCCATTGTTTTTGAAAATGTTGATAAAAACAGTGAGAAAATACCCTCAATGGTCAAATACAAAATCCGCATGGATACTGATAATGTAGATGGTACAAAGAAAATAATGGACAAGTAAATAATATTGATTTTTAAAAAAAATCTTTTTTTTTCTATATTTAATTTTGTGATTCTAAGTAATCTTGATAGAATAAATATAAAGCCCTTAAAAAGTGTGTAAGCAAGATTTTTTTTTTAATAGGGCTATAGGTTTTGTAGTGAGCAAATTTATGTATTCTAAAACAAAAAACATTTTAACAATATCAAAAGATGACAATTAATCTCAGCTTTTAATCATTTCTTCTTTAGTGTAGTGTTTTCATTCCAAAAACTACTAACAAGAAAGTCTGAATGAATTTTTCAGTTAATTTATCTTGGTGATTGTAAATGTTCCCAGGTACTGGAGACCAGGAAATCGTGCTGGCCTTATTGATTTAAAGTACTGGATCTATGGATTTATTTACATTCAAGACATGATTGATCATGCCATCATAAGATTACACACCAATGTCACACAAGAACCTGGAGTTTATACCAAGCAAACACCATATGGTTGCTACATCTATGATAAGTAGGTTTGCCAGAGTAATTAAATTCAGCTTACTTGTACCAATTTTACAAAAATGTTAGAAAACTATTGTTAAAGTAGTCTTGAACAAATGCATACTGTAGTAACATCCTTGATATAATGAATTCTAAAAGATTAATAATGCTTACAAATAGTAAAGAAACTTTAAAAAATGGCTTGTTTATTAATCAGACCATTATTTTCTTATGTCCAAAGTTTCTAACATACTAGCTTACATCTGTGTACAAACTAATGTTTCTTTATAACAACCTTCTTTATTGATCCCCTATATTTTAACTATTGTGTCTTATATTCTTTTTTCTTCATCTTCCAATGTACCAGTGATTTTTAAGTGTTAGAAACAGACAAAAATGTATACAAAGGGACCATCTGTAAAAATTCATGCTAACTACAAACACCATCTGAGAACAGATTAAAATTTTCAACCATTAAACTGGATATCACATAGTTATCATTAAATTTTTTTCATTTTAGATTTGTTTTTGCTATATCTCGAAGTCTTCCCTTATTCATGGTAATTGCATGGATCTATACAGTGGCAATGATAATAAAAGGTACAGATACAGTTCTTGTAAAATTATGTGTGGTTTTAGTTTATATTTTCTTTAAGTAACACACTTTTTGAGTGTCTATTTCACAAAGTACATTTAAGAGTTTATTATCTTTTACCCCCCCCCCCCCCCCCCCCCCTCAACCTGACACACATTTTCTTTACTTTATTAAACTCTCATGAGCACTAAATCAATAGAAACACATCTTTGCTGCTTAAATAAAACATTTGTTAAACTTGTAGGTGTTGTTTATGAAAAAGAGAAGAGACTAAAAGAAGTGATGAAAATTATGGGACTTAGCAATGGAGTCCACTGGCTGGCATGGTTCATAACTTCATTTGTTATGATGCTCATTACAGTTATATTGTTTGTTATTGTTCTAAAGGTAATCAATATAACAAAAGTAGTAACTCTTATGACAACTTGACTACAGTGTAGATATTGACTGTCCTTTCTTTCCCTACACCCACCACCCCCCTAATCTCTAGTACCTATCTTGCTTGGATAGTTTACAAGAAGGTAATTATAAAATAAAATACTATGAGAAGTCACTCTAATCCTATACTATTTACAATAATAATTTGTCTGTGTGACTCTTTTGATGAGAATGATTATTTTCCCCATCACTTAAAAAAAATTTCATGAAACAAATGAGAGGCATGACAGTTTACAATAGTCTGGGTGACTTTTTATTCTTTTCACTCACATGGAGAAAATATCCTTGGCCTCTCACACATTCTCTTCCTTCACCTTGGCTATCTGTCAATGACATCAAATGAAACTAATGAATTCAGAGAGGAAATATAGCCGAAAAAACTGACAAGAACAAATTAAAAAAAAAACAATAATAAATGTATGTATATATATATATATATATATATATATATATATATAATATAAAAGCTGCTCTAAAGATGCAAATCTTGAACTTTTTTGTTTGTTTCAGGCAGGAAAAATATTGGAATATTCCGATCCTTCTGTGATACTTGTCTTCATGATAGGCTTCACATGTTCAACTATTAGCCAGTGTTTTCTTATATCTGTTTTTTTTAACAAAGCCAACCTGGCAGCTGTTTGTGGGGGTTTCATCTATTTTGTATTGTATCTGCCCTACACCCAGCTGGTGCAGTTTGAAGATGTCATCACCACTAGTGAAAGAATCTTAGCTGTAAGTTTAAAATAAATTTAAATGCTTTGTAAAAATTCTGCTCGATATATTTTGTTGGCCTTCTCCATAAGTGGGTACTAGATGGTTAATGTTTGAAATTTTAAAGTATATTATTGTTAATAGTTGGGGTACAACAAGCAAGTTGATGATGAGCAACCTAGGTTAAGGTCATCTTAAGTGACAGACAACATGCATACTCTATAAATTTCCAAAATAATTAAGAAATCAAATTTTGTTCCAGAGCCTTTCCTCTAACATTGCCATGGGTTATGCATGCAGCTATTTTTCTCAATATGAAGAGCAAGCAATAGGAGCACAGTGGCACAATATTAGAGAGAGTCCAATGGTGGATGATACCTTCAATCTTAAAACCTGTATTGGCATGCTATATTTAGACTCTGTCATTTACCTCTTCCTCACCTGGTACATTGAGGCTGTTTTTCCTGGTAAGATTTAAACAACTTTTAGAAGCATTTAGACTTTTCTCTACTTTTAATGAATAGGTTACAATCCAGATTTAAAATATAATGAGAACAATACCCTTTTGATATTGTAAAATTTAATTTTATCTAGGTGAATATGGGATTCCAAGGAAATGGTATTTCCTCATACAAAAGTCGTATTGGCTTGGGACCAAGGGAAATATTGCTCCTAGAGTTGATGCTGAAATATCTGTTGAAGATATTGGAAGTAAGTTTTATTAGATAATAGGCCTTATTTGAACAAAGTAAGACTCATTATATCTGGTGTTGCACAGAACTTGCTGATATGTTATTACAGATGATTTTACAATGATAGATGACATTTTATTTACAAATGCTGGCTTTGTTTTATTTTTATAGTTCTTCCCCCTTTCCACACTGTCATCTATTCACAGGGGAGATAATCCACCACATTTGTGATCACTGGTTTGGAATTGGTTAACAATAATAATTTAATTCTTAATAAATAAACAAAATGGAATGATAATTGTCTTAAAAATATTAGAAAATTTCATCCAAATATATTTTGTACTTTATATTTGTACACAATGATCACAAACAATGATAGAGACATAGAACTATTGGGCACGCTTTAACACATGACTACAAAAGACTTAACCAACAAAATATTTTAGATTCCTATTGGTTTCTAAACTTTACCTAAATTATCAAAATTCTAATTTTATTATTGATTCTCTATTTAAAAAAAACACAAGTTTTTGTGTGTGCTAGCATAGGTCTTTGTGTTAGAGTTTTGATTATAATTCTAGCAAAATAAACTCACAATCACATATTGCCAGTATTTATAGAGCAGCCTACCTAAAGTACACTTAAACTAAGCACTAAAGGAAAACATTTTTTCCACAAGAACCTTGAACTTCAATATTAAACTAAAATTTTTAGTGATTTTAAAAATATTATACAACACAAATTTTTGACTTTTTTTTTTACCCAATCCCATTCCTTACATAATACTGTGCAATATTTTCAAACACCATTTGCCATATATCAGATAGCATTTCTATTAGTCACACCATCTTCCTCATAAATACATGACACCGATATACTTGACATATCTTCATTAAAGCAATAACTCATTTTCAACCAAAAGAAAAAATAAATGTTAGCTAATTAATCTAATCATACTAATAAAGAAAAATGTTATGAAAATAAGAAAAAAGTCAATCAAAGAGTTTGTTATGCTCTACACACATTACCTATCCTCTTGGCCTCCTCTAGCACGCCATGTTGCCATGCCTTCCTGGGTTGACCCCTGCGTCGCTTGCCTTGGATGGTTCCACTCCAAGGCCTGCCGTGCTCTATTGCCAGCACCCTTCCTAAGCGTCCTTGTGTTATATGATATATGCGTCCTTGTTATATTATATATGCGTCCTTGTGTTATATGATATATGCATCCTTGTGTTATATGATATATGCTTAATGCCTCATGCCTCCTTCACTAAAGATTTCATTTCATACTTTTATTTCCATATAACAGCATAATGATATTATGTTCTGTTAAAATTTCCAGATAGCAATGACAATTTTGAAAAAGACCCAACTGGTCGTCCCATAGGGGTGGCAGTAAAAAACTTGCGTAAAATTTACAACAAAGGAGACAAGATTGCTGTAGATGGACTTACTCTTAATTTCTACGAAGGTCAGATCACCTCATTTCTTGGCCACAATGGTGCGGGTAAAACAACAACCATGTAAGTTGAAAATTGTCTTTGAATGTTAATAAATAATTTCTATGAATATATTGTTACTACAAAAAATACTCATAAACAAACAAACAAACATGAGCACATTTAGACAAACACAGGACATAAAATATTTGATTAAATGTCAAATGTGATTATATTAATTGCTTTAAACCAATTTAGGTCAATCTTAACTGGACTTTTTCCACCAACATCTGGGACAGCTTACATTTATGGACACAACATTTTGACAGATTTAGATGAAATTAGGAGTGGACTTGGCATGTGCCCACAACATAATGTGCTCTTTGACCTGTAAGTACTTCCAGTAGTTTGTTGATTGACTTCTGTGTCAGGTGACAAAACATGATGCACTTTTTAAAATCTTATAGATAGAACAACAATAGTAAAAATAGAATCAGTCTATTGATGACATTGTACAACAGTGGCGTAGGCAGGTAGGGGTTAGGGGGGGTCAAAACCCCCCATAGACCCCTCGGTATATATAAAAAGTATGAGGGGGGGTGCAAATCGAAAGTTTGAGGGGGGGGGGGTGCAAATCGAAAGTTTGAGGGGGGGGGGGGGGGTGCAAATCAAAAGTTTGAGGGGGGGTTGCAAAGTTTGTCCCCGGGTAAAAATTGGACCCCCCCCTTGAGACGATCCTGGCTACGCCACTGTTGTACAATGTGCATACTGTGTAATGGCTTACTGCATAAAGTTTTAATTTCAAAATGATAGGCCAAAATTTAATACCAGGTTTAACCAGTAACAATATCTTATTGTTAAAACACAGCTTTCGTCTTAAACTACACATTTTGTAGCTAGTTTTAATTTAACTTGGTTTTATTTTGTTTTGTAAAACATAATGGGATCAACTTACAAAGAATGATCATTTTTAAAAATATCTTTTTAAAATAAATGATATAATGTTTTTTAAAGCCTTTACATCTTGATGTATTAACATTAGACTGACAGTTGAAGAGCACATCTGGTTTTATGCTCGCCTTAAAGGAAGAAGTGCCATAGAAGTGAAAAAAGAGACGGAAGAAATGATTAAAGATGTTGGCCTTCCTAATAAAAGAAAGGAAAAAGCTGAAAATTTGTCTGGTAAATTATTTTTTTGATTTTACTATTTTCTCTCCTTAAATTGTTTGATATTGTTGATATGTAAACATTTTTTATTGATCAATGATGTAAAAATTTGTTTAAGTGTTAGTAGTCAAACAATTAAAAATTAATGTCCTCAGGTGGAATGAAACGTAAACTTTCTGTGGCAATTGCATTTGTTGGGGGCTCTAAAACAGTTATTCTTGATGAACCAACTGCAGGTGTTGATCCTTATGCTCGCAGAGCCATCTGGGAGTTGTTGCTTAAGTTTCGCAAAGGTTTGTATTGTACTTTCTACACCCAAAACTACAGGCTAGAAATATGTTTGTACATACTATACACAATACCACAGACTAGAAATATGCTTGCAGTAGCGTTTACATCATAGTGTCACCCCTTCCCTTGTTATAATTGATGATTTGTAATTTAAAAACTATTTAACTTTAATTAATCATTAATGGAACCAGCAAAAAGCATTTTTCTTCTGTACATTTTCAATTTTTTTTGCCTTGGTGTCACCCCTCAAAATGGTGTCACCCGGTGCGCACCCCTGCCCCACCCTCGCTACGCCTCTGTATGTTTGTACATACTACACACCAAACCACAGGCTAGAAATATGTTTGTACATACTATATCAAAAACAAGTATATTAGTACTGGACACAAGACACACTATAGAACACTGTCCACAACACAATGACACCAATCTCATGCACTAACACTTAACTATTGCGGTCTTTTATGGGCACAGTATTTACTGGAACTTAGCTTACCCAGAAGTTGGTCAGAAGCAGTGATAGTATAATGTGAGGGTCCGTCATTAGAAATAATTTATAATTTATTGATGGGGCTCAACTGTAGCTTTAATAAACCATAAACATTTTGTGCAATGGTTCTTTACTGATATAAACAGACACACAAAAGTTAGCTAAACTTGCTAGCAGTAAATAGTCTGTCAAATAAAAATAAACATAAGAGAAAGCACATGAACAAAATGGACATTTTTGAATGAACTGAACTGTACTAATCTCATCTGCAATGGGTAAGAAGTGTAGCATTACTTGCATGTGCATTTTTAATGAGGAGGCATAATGTGTAGATTCAAAATTTCAAGATTTTTTTTGGTGGGGGTGAAACTGGGGGTGTATTGGAGACTACCTTCCTCTGAAAAGTGAAGTAGATTCCTAGATGGCTACAATTGTCGTAATACAATTAATTGTGAAACAAAAATACCATTATCCTATATGTTTTAAAAACGTATTGTAAGTATATATTTTTTATTATTGCCAGTTCATGTGGCATTATTCAAACTGTACTGATATAACAAAGCTATGCTCAGTACAACACATTTGAAACTCCAGGTCGTACAATCATCTTGTCCACTCACCATATGGATGAAGCTGATGTACTAGGTGACAGAATAGCAATCATTTCTCAAGGAAAACTTTGTACTGTTGGCACCAGTTTGTTTTTAAAAAACAAATTTGGAAGTGGATACTATTTGACTTTAGTCCGGCAAGAAGTGGATGCCATTCCACCCAATGGCTCCTCCAGACCTTCTACGGCTACTAGTATAAGAACAGTAGTGGATGTTCAGGTCAGTTTTATAAGTAGATCATTTATATAGTAGGAAGTTTGTAATGGAAATATTCCAGAAAGACTCTGTTTTGTCAGGTATGGTTATAAAAATTATGGCAGGGAAGTTTTGTAGCTTAATTTAACCCAGTGCTGGTCTCTCATTGTATTAATTGCTGACATCTGTTAACAATATGCAATGCTATGTGCAGCATCAAAAATAAATGTGTGCATCTTTTTTAAAGACTACTATGTTAAAGCATTTTATTTTATTTTGTTTGTTAATTGATGGAGAAAACAATTTTCATTATTAAAAAAAAATTTAAGTATGAACTGACTTGCAGAAATTTAGTTATAAATGGTTTCAATAGTTCATTTATTCAAATTTTGGGCTAAGCCGTTAAATTTAATAATAAACTTTTTCAGCCCATTATGCTTACTGAAGAAGATGATGAAGGCTATGATGCTCTGGATTCATCTAGTGATGATGTACCAATTCCCTTACCTCCTTTAAAGTCAAAGACAATGGTGCCTGGTAAAATATTGTTATCATTTCTAGAAAAAATATTTTAAAACTTAATGTTTTTGAAGCTGCCATCTTTCATTTGCACAATGTCAATGTGGGCATGACACAACTAAGCCATAGAAACATTAACATGACCCAAAATAAATACTTATATTGTTGTATACATTATGCTAAATAAAATGCACAGTTTATATGCATTGAAAAGTATAGATAAATATGTGATTTCATAAAATCTTAGTGTTGTAGATGGCACAGTAGATTTGTAGCACCATGTTCCTGTTTGACATCTGAATGATTGTTGACAAATAATGATTCATTGACTAGTAGATCTAGGTTTAAAATCAAATCTTCTTTGCATGCAACATTCAATGATCTTCATGTGGTGCACCACAAACACTATATAACAGACACTAAAACATTAAAACTCCTTACTAACACTATATAACAGACACTAAAACATTAAAACTCCTTACTAACACTATATAACACACTAAAACATTAACACTCCTTACAAACACTATATAACAGACACTAAAACATTAAAACTCCTTACTAACACTATATAACAGACACTAAAACATTAAAACTCCTTACTAACACTATATAACAGACACTAAAACATTAAAACTCCTTACTAACACTATATAACAGACACTAAAACATTAAAACTCCTTACTAACACTATATAACAGACACTAAAACATTAAAACTCCTTACTAACACTATATAACACACTAAAACATTAAAACTCCTTACCAACACTATATAACACACTAAAACATTAAAACTCCTTACTAACACTATATAACACACTAAAACATTAAAACTCCTTACTAACACTATATAACACACTAAAACATTAAAACTCCTTACAAACACTATATAACAGACACTAAAACATTAAAACTCCTTACTAACACTATATAACAGACACTAAAACATTAAAACTCCTTACTAACACTATATAACACACTAAAACATTAAAACTCCTTACAAACACTATATAACAGACACTAAAACATTAAAACTCCTTACTAACACTATATAACAGACACTAAAACATTAAAACTCCTTACTAACACTATATAACAGACACTAAAACATTAAAACTCCTTACTAACACTATATAACAGACACTAAAACATTAAAACTCCTTACTAACACTATATAACACACTAAAACATTAAAACTCCTTACAAACACTATGTAACAGACTCTAAAACATTAACACGCCTTACAAACACTATGTAACAGACTAAAACATTAAAACTGCCCACCACTTAACTTTTAGTTCTATGCTGTGTGTGTGTAAAAAAAAGTAGAGTAGGCTACCCTTTCAAAACTCACAGTCAATAGGGCAAGTAAAGTAGAGTTCCCCTATTTCAGTCACCTCAGCACATAAAGGGATAGGGTTGTCAGCATTATGCCCAGCCCCTTTATTTTCCCTGACATCATAGCTGGATGGATGGAACCATGGACTTCATACAGACTTAACCCCTGGATCTGAACTCAAGACATAAGCATTAACAGTCATATTCTCTACCATCCAACCATGCAGTGATATTGTGTGTAACAGTTTTTAAACTAATGAAAACTTCTTGATATGTGAGTTGATGCTGTGTGTGTGTTTTATCCCCTAGGCTTCAACCTGCCTCGCCTGATAGTCTATGTGCAAAGATTTGTTCCTGGTGCTGTGCTGGTTGAAGATAACAGTATGGAAGTTTGTTTCCGTCTGCCAGAGGGGGAAGATCACGCAAGGAAGTTTCAAGAACTATTTGCGGCACTAGAGCTCTCTCACCAGGAACTTGGGATTTCAAGCTATGGAATTTCTGATACAAGTTTAGAAGAGGTGACACTTTTTAAATCATCTGGAAGAAAACTATGTATGTGTGTTTAGGATGTTTTAAACTTTGAAACAAAAGTCTGGCAATCCAACTTTAAAGTGTTTTAGTCAGGATTGTATTCCTTCGGACTGTATTTTCTTAAATATTGAATATTTCATACTAAACTGTGTATGGAATTTTTGAAAATTAAAGTATTCTTATTATTCATTGTAGAGGATTTTTTTTTTACCAGTTTGAAATTAAACATAATTTAGGTGTTCCTTAAAGTAGCAGAAGAGAATGGTGATGGTGTTGACTCCAATGAGACATCAAGATCAAAACTTACTGAGATGAAAGAAGGTAGGTGGCATCCACTTAAAATTATACCATACCAATAATTAGAAAAACACAAAAACAAAAATTTCTAAAAATAAAAAAAGTATACTCATATCTTTGAATTACAATTAAAAACTTCTGATGATGGGAGAACATTAATCTATATATCTAAAAAGCAATGTATGTCTGTTTGTTTGTCTGTCTTTTATGCATTGCTACACCTTTCATCCGATCACCATGAAATTTTGGGAAGTTGTTGAGAATACTTCAGGGGAGGTTTCTGCAAAAAAATCTTTTTTAATTTTGCAAGGGAGGTGCCCTGGGAGGGTGTGATTCTTCTCTATATACGATATAAAAAATAAAAGTCTAATGCGGTCTGACACCGTTCATCTGAGTGCTATGAGACTTTGGGGAGTTGATGAAATTACCCCAGATAAGGATTCTACGAAACATAAAATTAAAATTTCTTATGGGCGGCCAGGAGGATGTGATTTTTTTAAATACACAGTTTGGCATCCTGAGTTCCAAAGTGACAATCTAAACTGGGCGTCCTGCATAGCGGGTAAGGGGTACCACTATATTAGGCAGTAAAACTTCAACAGGCACAGCCGCCGGTGTCCTGGCAGTTGCGGAACCCGATGAGTCTCGGGGTCCGCTGTGAGCACTATGACATCTACGTTCATTTAAAAAAAAGGCTATGCACTAAAAACACAATAATCATTCACTAAATTGAAATAGGCAAGTCTGTCGGCGCCCCAGCTTGGTGCGATTTGGCGCCACTGGCTACCCTGCAGGGTGTGATTTGCCCCAGGCTATCCTCGGACTTTCTTTTGACACTGTGGCAACATACGGGGACGGGCATGCTAATTTCAAATAAATCATGTACAAACCTTTTTATAACTAATCTTTGTGATTCTTGCAGCTCATAAATGGATTAAAATACTTTTGAGCTGAATCTCTCCAGGTTCCTATTTATAGAATTATTTCCGTCACAATTTTTGTAGTCACAGGTTCTGCAAACAAAAGGAAAAAATGAATTTGTTAATTCCAATAGCTGCCTGTGGTTACCATAGATTGCTAACTACTTTTCAGCTAGTGATCCAGCTGTAAAGCTTGAATTAACAATTTAAAGTCCAGAGTTGAACTTTTCCTTATCTGTTATGCAAACCTTGTGTCTAGTTAGCTCTCATGTGTATTCAGCATCAAAGGCAAAGTCTGCCACAGCCTCAAAAAGGTTACAAAGGAATTATTAATCACACAATTTATCAATCATTCTTTATCTTTAATTTTATTTTAATCACAGATGGCAGATATCCAAAACCAACTATTAGAAGTAGACTTAAAGGAAAATTGCAAACAAGTGTTTTTCAACTGAATTACAGAAATCGTGTGAATTCAACAGAGAGGCTGACAGCTGATGTTGATGATGAAGGTAAAGATTGTTAAAAATATGAATGTCATAAGAAGCAAGGCTGCTGACAAGAAATGTCTTATAATGTAAAGCTAAATATTATTCACAGAATTGTTAGTTCCAAATATTGTAATGTAAATGCTAATGTAATTCACAGAATCCTTAGCTCAAGATGTTGTAGAGACATTTTCTGATGTGAACTTTAGTGGTGCAGGAGAGGTCAAGGTTACTGGTCAAAAGCTGATCCTTAGACAAATGATTGCACTTTTCCTTAAACGTCTTCATCATGTCCGTCGTAGTAAAAAAGGTTTCATAAGTGAGGTGAGACTAGGAAATAGTTTTATTTGTGTTTGTGAGTTAGAGTTGGAAATAGTTTTATTAGTAAGGTTAGTTAGAGTAGGAAATAGTTTTATTAGTGAGGTGAGTTAGAGTAGGAAATAGTTTTATTAGTGTTGTGAACAGGAAATAGTTTGGTTAGAGTTTTACCCAATCAAGTTAATATTCTTTAAAATAATCTGCTGTATAGCTCTGTTTTACCCACAAGATGCCTCATAAAAAAAATAATCTAAAGTTAATATTAAAAAATACTTTACAGATAATTCTTCCAGCTGCATTTGTCTGTCTGGCCATGGTGTTTTCATTGATACTCCCATCTTTTTCTGAACAACCACCTCTAGAGCTTCAACCCTGGATGTATGAACCAAAGAAAGGAGACAACTTTTTATATACCTTCTACAGGTATCATTTTAAAGTTGTCTAATATATTTGAATATTTATTTTTGTAGGCATACATTTTTACCATCAACATTTTTCCTGTTCAAATTTACAGATTTGTTTTATTTAATTTTACAGCAATGAAGAGCCGAATAATCCATTGACTTCTGAACTGGAATATAATCTCCTCCATGAGCCATTCTATGGAACAAGATGCATGAACTCAAGCATTTACACAATAAGGTTTAGACTTTTGATATGAATTGTTGTACATTAGCCTTACTAAACTATTAATTATTGAGCTGACTCTCATAACCTTATTAGGCTGTATTAAATATTGAGCCAACTGAAGGAGCCTTATCAAGCAAGTATTAAATATTAAACTGGCTAACCTATTGTGTTTACTTTCTTGCAGTGGTAAATCTTGTTTGCAAGCATCTAAGATGGAGTGGACTGCAAAGCAATCACCTGCAAATACTAATGATAGCCCTACATGCTCTTGTGAAACAGGTTTTCAGATCTGTCCAGAAGGTAAAGAAATTCTTCAGAGAGAACATTTATGATCAGAAAAGTGGTGTTTAAAATTTGCTACAAATTAATTTATTCTGTTTTAAAATATGTGTTTAAACACATCATATTTTCAGTAATGGATCAAAATGAAAGTTTACATTAATAATTTTAAAATGGCATGTTGCTTGTTACATTACCTAATGTTAAGACAAAAATGTTTTACCAACAAAGATTTTAAGATGATTTATCTCTGACTAGGCCTGCGCAAATGTGTCTCTTAAAAATAAACTAAACTAAAACACAGCATAATAAATAATATTTAATTTAATTATTTTAATTAAATCCAAGCCAAAACTAACTCAGAAAAACTTTTCTGTCATTTCCATCAATTTTATGAAGCAAAGACTTTTTATCTTAATATTAAAAGTATTGAAATCCAGAATATAAATTAAAGATCCAATATATATATATCATAAAAATATCTTAACTGTAGTCAGCAGCAAATGTTGATGGACCTGCATTTTCTCAGTTCCAAAAGAATGGTTGATTTGTTATTGATTTTAGAGCTACTGGAATAAACCAACTAAATGTGAAAACAAGACAATGGATTTCAAAGCAACTACTGTGCTATGAGCAAAAATAGTGGGAGATATTGTACTTGCAAAATATCAGTGGCATGAGAAAGAGAAACCTTTTCTCAACATATAGGCCTACATTGTAACTGTCTAATGTAGTTTTTATTTCATGATGTAAAAATACAATCGCTGTTACTTTGTCTGTAGTAAATTGAAACAGAAAATTATCTGCTTTATAATTTATCCTTGTTTTATTTCATTTCATTGATCACAGTAAATATTTTAAATTCATCTTTGATTGGAAAAAAAAACAGGAGCTGGAGGTCCAGAGCCACCAAAAATAAAATTGTGGACAAATGATCGGCTTTATAACACGACAAATCGGAATCTGTCTGATTGGCTGGTGAAAACCTACAGCAAATACCAGAAAAGAAGGTAGCAAAAAGCTTATATATAACCATTAAATAAAACAAAAAGAAAGGTCCATTTCAACTTTCCAGTACCCACTATTTTTTGGACAACTGATGCTACTAACACTTCATTATCTGTGTGTCTTTATTGATTCCACATAAACAATAAAATGAGCATATTATTTTGGAACCATTTAAGATTTGGATACATAGCAAAATAATATCAAAGACTGATTGTAAATTAATAACTAAGGTTTAAAGGGAATAAACAACAAAAAATTGGTGGGGTCTGTAATGATTAATATTACTATCACCTAGTAATTATGATCTCTCTTATTAGCTGGTGAAAACCTACAGTACTGCTTAAAAAAGGTAGCTTGTCTAATATCTGATTGTATACAGAGTGTAAATAAATAACTAATTGAAATTCTCTAGATATGGCGGTTACAGTTTTGGTGATGCTAATGCAGTGAAGCCCCTTGGTGCTGGCCAGATTTCTACTGCCATTAACAACCTAATTCGCACAGCCAACAACAACAGATCTATATTTTTTGGGAATATTCAACTATTAGAAGATCTTGAAAACAGTCTGATAAATGCTTTTGTTCCAGACACTACTACGGCAAGTGATAACATTTTCATTTTGGTACCTTTTCATCATGAATTTTATAGGCATCTCACACATGTTTGAACTTTCTGATATATTATATTTTTTAAATACCAATTAGGTTTGGTTCAATAATAAAGGATGGGCAGCATCTGTATCTTACATGAATGCCTTAAACAATCTCCTGCTGCGAACATTACTCCCTGACAGTCAAGACCCTAAAGAGTATGGTATTGTTACGATTAATCATCCCATGAACTTGACAAAAGAGCAGTTCAATGAAGAAACACTGTAAGTTGAGACTTGTATATTTCATCTTGACATATTTATAACACTCATTTATAGATAAACTTTGTTAAAAATAGTTATCTATTCAAGTCGTTTGTTATGTACTAATACTCACTGGGGCTTCCGGTTTGGATATTAATATATTTATCAGAACATCTATATATTTGTCTGGTATATGTGGAGCACTTTATAATATGAATTAATGTAGATTAAAGTATTCTTTTTAAAACAAATCTATGTACCAAACTGTATTTAAAGATACTAATAAAATTATAAGGCTCATTAGAATGTAACAACACACTTTTAACAACCTGAATAGAGTAGTATTTTCCATTATTTTTGATGCACAGGAAAATGTTCTCTCCAAAATCAAACACTTTGAGGTTGCTGGTTGAAACTCTTACCACATTATAATGCTTTATTTTCTGCTAGCTATAAATTTATGGATACATGAATTTGTTAAGTACCAACAATATTATCAATTTTCAAAAGGATATGCTTAACAAATCTTTCAAAGTGATATTAAAAAAATTGATATATTTTCTTATCCAGCTCATCAATAATAAGTCACCTCAAACATGGTGTATTTACAAACACACTGAAGGCAATTGAAGAATTTCTTGAATGGTTAAATTGGTTGTGTGGCATAATACATCGGAGTTTATTTTTTATGTGCATTGTTACTTACATTAATATATTAACTACTTCAACATTTTACTAATAAGTAAACTGAGTGAAATATTAACCAGGAATAATTTAAACACAGTGTTTTGACATGGTAGGTGGTGGAGAGTTTGTGTAGGAGGTAAGCTGGGGTGGTTTTGGGGTGAACATAGCCAGATGGTTCATGAGGTGTGGTGAGTCAGCAGACTGGTCCTCTAGTCAATTTCAAAAGTAAGTAATAACTACAATTGTAATATCTTTTTCTTTTCAACAGATACAACAGTGCAGTGAATGTTGTTGTAGCAATATGTGTCATATTTGCCATGTCCTTTGTGCCTGCCAGTTTTGTACTTTTCCTAATTGAAGAGCGTGTGTCCAACAGCAAACATTTGCAGTTTGTATCAGGAATCAAACCAACTGTCTACTGGCTGGCCAACTGGGCTTGGGATATGGTAATTACATTTATAACATTAATGGGTAATTACAAATAGGTGTTTTCAGCAAAGACCATCCAAAAATGTGTTACTTAAATCTCCTCCATTTTCCTTCACAAAAAGTTCTATTAGTTCTATTTTTAAAAATTATGCTTTTTCATTTTAGTAGAACTACAGGTTTTTAAATGGTAAAGTAAGACGTAAAATCCTTTGTATTGTTATAGATAAGATAAAATGAAAACTCATTTATTCTAAAAAAAAACAAACAAATATACATAAAAACGATTAATGCTGAATGTTTGTTTCATAAATAAATTCATTAATATCGTGTAGGATAACTTTTTGAGCTACACTAAACTTTGCTACTTAATTAAAACATTATAAAATAATGGATGCTCTTGAATGTCCCAATTTCAAAATCAATTAGTTTCAGTTTGTTTTTTTGCCCTGAATGTTAAAAATGAAAAAGTACATAGATCTAGTTTCACATTAAAAAAAAATAATGATGAAATCTGTTACAGCGTAAAGAAAAATTAATAAGAAATTTGATAATAAGTAGAATAAATCAACATATTTAAAAGTATGAAAGACTATTGCATCATACATAAATTTAATGTTTAACCAAAATCTTGAAACTCTATGTACCTTTTAAAATAATTTACACTAGCCGACCTGTGGCGTATCATACACCGCTATTTAGTGGTTTTATTTTCCACTTTTCAGTAATTCATAATTTGTGAATTCGACAGTACCAATGCTGCCACTGAAAATATTTGCTTTAAAACACTACCCCCCCCCCCCCTTCATTCAACCCCTACCCTATACCCCCCCCCCCCCCGTGAAAGCAGCCTCCTCTTAGTTACCTCCTCTAAGTTTAAAATCGTTTCAAGCTAAATTATCTGCCCCTAACAACTGTCACTAAACCCGGCTCTACAAATGTAAACATTTAGAGTGAACACCGCTCACCAGACCATGTGGGGGGTGGGGGTGGTAGTGATAGAGAGGAAGAGAGGGGACTGCAAGACGCGCTTGCAGATTGTTTTCTAACATCTCCCAGAAGAGAATTATATATATAGATCTTAACTCTACCATTTTGATATGTACAAATCATTTGATGTGTTGTTAAAGATGCTTTGGTCTATCCGCAGATAAATTATGCCATTCCAGCACTATTATGTGTCTTCATATTTCTAGCATTTGGCAAAGATGCTTATGTTTCAGCCAAAAACTTGCCTTGCTTGTTTGCTCTTCTGTTTTTGTACGGGTAAGTCAATGTTTTGTTCAGATGTTTGAATGCTCATCTAATAAATTAAGGATGCTGAACTGTATCATTCAATTGTTTCAATCTTCTATCTACAGCTGGGCCATTACACCAATGATGTACCCATTCTCCCGTTTGTTTGATGTTCCCAGTTCAGCTTTTGTTGCTTTGTCTTGTGTCAATGTGTTTCTTGGTACTGTATCAACATTAGCCACATTTATTCTGGAACTTTTATCCAGAGATGATCCAGTAAGTATAACATATTTTCAAGACACTTTTCTCTCCTTCTCTGTTAATAGAACTTTACCAAGGGTCTTGTCCAATTGTCACTTAAGGGCATGGGGAGGTGATGAATACCAAATTAGCCAAAATGCTCATTATAAACCTAATACTATCATATCTAGCATATGGTTACAACTTAAAGAGTTAAGTCTAAAAATTTATAAATGGCCAAAAATTTCCTACCATTGCCATGGTGATGGCGGCCATCTTGGATTTTTTTTTACAATTTTAACATTGAATTAACTTTCTTAATTATTATAAAAATTGATCAACATTTTCTGTATTTATTTTGTATACATATACCAGTAAAACTGATAGAACACATTTTTGAAAATTTGTATGGTTTTTCTTTTACAGTTAAAATTTTTTCACAAATTTAGATTATTTTAAAGTGATTTTCAGAAAAAAAAATTGTGAAAACAAAAGTATTTTAAAATTTTAAAATGTAATCAATCACGATTGTTACCAACATGTATCTCTATACTCCTGCAAGTTTTTATTGAATTCGCCTAAGCCATCTTTGAGTTATTTCACTATTAATAATGTTAAAAAAAAGTAAATAAAATCAAGATGGCTACCATGGCAACTGCTTAAAATTTTCTGCCATTTTAATTTTAATTTTTAGACTTAACTCTATGAGTCATAACTATGTGCTAAATATCATAGCATAAGATTTAGAAATAAACATTTTGGTTATTTTGGTTTTAATCCACTGCCCATGCCCTTAAAGTTTATTTTTATCCACCTTGTCCAGTCCTTACACAAATGTTTGGACCCACATGTCTACATGTAATACAATATCACAAAAAAGTTTGAGCTTATCTTCCCACCCAGCTGTTTATATACTTTCATTTAAACAAGTCACATAAAAATATGTGACCCCCCCCCCATGCCAAAAAGCAAATGCATGCTTATAATAACATGGCAACAGATAAAGAATGGGTCAAACTGCTGTGTAGGTTGATTTTATGAATGAGTTTGCTGTAGTATGAGAAACCATGAAATATGTATTTGATGACTTCCTCAGGATCTAGGGGACATAAATAACATTTTGAAACAAGTGTTCCTGCTTCTGCCTCACTATTGCTTAGGGCGTGGTCTAATTGACATGGCTTCGTACCAGTTACAAGCTGATGTGTCAGAAAGATTTGGTAAGAAACAAATATGTCTGTGATGATGGTCTGATGAGAAGCTCATTAAAATAATTTTATCTACATGAAAAGTAAAAGTATAAGAGATTAAATATTTTTCAATGGATGGTTAACTCTGCATAGAGTTGACAACTATCATCATGATTCTTCCCTGCTTGTAATATTAAAGTATAATAAAAGAATAATTCGGTATCAGTTGGTATGCTTTAGTATGCTAAAAAAACCTCTAGTACCATCAACATCCACGGTCATTGCTTTGTGAAAAAAGTAGTTAGTGCCAGAAGATACTGGTTGCAAACCCTGTACCAGTGATTCATGGATAATTTAGAAAATATATTGTTTTAGGATTAAGTATTATTTGAATGAAACTTTTTTTTTTAGGTAAGCCATTAGTATACAGTTTATTTGAATGGAAAATTGTGGGACGTAATCTATTTGCACTGGTTTTCTTGGGTTTCTTCTTTAATCTGCTCAATTGGTTGATAGAATACAAGTTTTTCATTTCATGGAAGTAAGTATTTCCTTAAATAGTTGTGCTTATATGTAAGTAATTGAGAGTACCATTTCATTATGGATAATTATATTTTAAGTAGTTATTTAAAATAGCTGATTAGAGCTCATTCAAAATAACAGGCTATTAAAACATATTTAAAGAAGTGGCTGAAAATGAAATACTTCTATTTAGGCAACAGGAAATGTACATAAATTCTTTCTTAACTAAAACTGATTATTTTCCTTAAAATTTTTACATTATAAGGTTCTTGTCCAAGCAACCAGCATTAAAAACTAGGTATGAAGATGTGGATGTTGCTAGAGAGAAGCAAAGAGTTTTGTCAGGTGGGGCTGTAAATGATGTTTTGAGACTTGAAGGACTTACCAAAGTAAGTTATTTAAACTGTCAGCTCAGATATAAAGGGATGTCTTATTTGTTACTTAAAGAATTTTTGTGTTAATGAGCATTATTAACTGTTTAGTTAGTTGAAGTGACTAAACAAAACTTGGAAAAAAAAACAACCCAAAGCAAATTGTTTTTTTCTTTTGGTAAGCAAACACAAAAATATTTATTACCTCTTTAAATTTATGAGAAATATTTATAATATATTGCGCTAAACATAAATATTTTCAAAAATCAAAATGTTTACAGAAATTATTCTCCCAAAATAGTAAATTTCCCATTCTAATTAAAAATGTGTAATGCCTCAAAATAAAGGGAAAATTCAATTGTGTCATATAAATTCATGAAATGTAAATTTTCTAAATTCTTACAGCTTTAATTTTCATGCTAAAAAAAATTGTAACACCTCCCAAGCTGAAATTAGCATGTTTATCTTCCATACCTAACAAAAATAAAAGTATTTTAAACTAAGTATTGCCCACTGTCCAATTTATTCAAAGAATTCTATTGTTGGAAAGCATTCTTACATCTCGTCCCCCCCCCCCCCCACCCCCACAGATATGTAGCCATATGATGCCATATCTTGCTACTGAATTTTACTAGATTTTACTTTTTACACAATTGGCTTTTTGGGGCTACATATTATTATGTTGTGCATAGAAGTATTCTCTAATTTAGTTCTTCAGAGATAAGTCAATCAAACTTTTATGGACTTAGTCATTTAGTTACTGTGATGGATTGGAATCACTGACGAGAAGCCACATTGATTGTTAACAGTACTTTATTTACACCTTGAGGAAAGAGAGAGAGGGCGGAAGTCACGAGACACTTATATACATAACATGTAAGGGACATCACTCAAGATAACAATATAAATATAATACTAATACAGAAGAGTGAGTTCCCTTGACTTCACAAGTCTCACTATATTACATCCCTTTACCCTTAGTAAACACAACACATCTCTCAATAGAACAATCTACAGTATCCTAAAATCACCAATTATATTGTAACATGAACACTATGGTAGATTACATCCTTACAAACAATGCACAATATGTTACAACACAATTAAAATACAAACAATGATGTCAAAGTCCTTTTTACCTTTAAAATCATAGGTCTAACTTATTTGGGACTTTGATTGTCCTGTTTGACCTTCTCAGTGGCTTTTGATTTGGTGACTCAATATTCTGACCATTTGGATTCTCTATCTCAGGAGGTCTAGGATTTAAATCATTAACTCCAGAATTTACATTTTCTGACTCTAGACAACTTGGTTCACTCATATCAACAGAACTTGGTTGTGGAACAAACTGAGTTGGTGTGAACTGTTCAGATTTGGTGGGATTGACAGATTCACACTTATTATCTGCACAAGTTATTTTTAACTGGTCTGCATGTCTACGGACAATAAGTCCATCATTTGTTTTTACTTTATAAGACACAGGTCCTGTACATTGAACAATTTGACCTGGTATCCATTTTTCCTTTCTCCCATAATTTCTTAGATACACATTCTCATTATATCCAAATTCTCTTCAATGGATGTTTTGTCATGATTTACTTTTTGTGTATGTTGATGTTGGGAAACAGACCTTTGAACAGTTGGATGTAGTAGGTCAAGATGAGTTTTAATTTTCCTACCACATAGCAATTCGCATGGTGCAACATCTGTTGTTATATGAGGAGTTGTGCGGTGTGATAGATTAGAATCACTGACGAGAAGCTACATTGGTTGTTAACAGTAGTTTATTCACACCATGAGGAGAGAGAGAGAGGGCGGAAGTCACGAGACACTTATATACATAACATGTAAGGGACATCACTCAAGATAACAATATAAATATAATACTAATACAGAAGAGTGAGTTCCCTTGACCTCACAATTATCTCAATCTATTACATCCCTTTACCCTTAGAACACAATAACACATCTCTCAATAGAACAATTGATAGTATCCTAAAATCACCAATTATATTGTAACATGAACACTATGGTAGATTACATCCTTACAAACAATGCACAATATGTTACAACATAATTAAAATACAAAACAATGATGTCAAAGTCCTTTTGACCTTTAAAATCATAGGTCTAACTTATTTGGGACTTTGATTGTCCTGCTTGACCTTCTCAGTGGCTTTTGATTTGGTGACTCAATATTCTGACCATTTGGATTCTCTATCTCAGGAGGTCTAGGATTTAAATCATTAACTCCAGAATTTACATTTTCTGACTCTAGACAACTTGGTTCACTCATATCAACAGAACTTGGTTGTGGAACAAACTGAGTTGGTGTGAACTGTTCAGATTTGGTGGGATTGATAGATTCACACTTATTATCTGCACAAGTTATTTTTAACTGGTCTGCATGTCTACGGACAATAAGTCCATCATTTGTTTTTACTTTATAAGACACAGGTCCTGTACATTGAACAATTTGACCTGGTATCCATTTTTCCTTTCTCCCATAATTTCTTAGATACACATTGTCATTAACACCAAATTCTCTTTCAATGGATGATTTGTCATGATTTACTTTTTGTGTATGTTGATGTTGGGAAACAGACCTTTGAACAGTTGGATGTAGTAGGTCAAGATGAGTTTTAATTTTCCTACCACATAGCAATTCACATGGTGCAACATCTGTTGTTATATGAGGAGTTGTGCGGTATTTGGCTAATAACCTGTTTACTCTTTCATTGTCACATTTAGCTTCTTCTGTTTGGTATTTACTTTTGATGTTACCCTTTTAGTTTCTTTTAGTTTCTGTAAGTGCTAATGATGTTAGCAAAGTTGTTTGATGATCACATTCCTTCTTACTAATGTATTCTCTTTAAAACATTTGAAATTGCCATATCACCATAATCATTTATTAAGTTACAAATACTTTGTTTAGGCAACTCTGACTGATAATGGACTGCATCTTCTCCATCTTTTATATTATCTTCACAAAGGTTTTTATTTCTTATTTTATATGGCCTTAAGTCATCATTCACAGACTCTTCAGGCCAACCATTCTTACAGTACTCATATACTTTTATTAAGCACTCATCTTTTTGTGTTTCTCTTTTAATATCATTCACATTTATATTGGAGTTATCCATGATAGTGAAGAGAACAAATACATCTTCTGGTACATAACTAAGGCTTTGGTTTTTTAAAGGTAATCTACTAAGACTATCTGCACTATTCTCAGATCCAGGTTTGTATTTCAATTCATAATTGTATGCAGTTAGTGTGATAGCCCATCTTTGAATTCTTGGTGAGGCATGCTCAGGTAGGGTTTTGTTTTCTCCAAATAAACCTAGCAATGGTTTATGATCTGTAAAGATGGTGAACTTCCTACCAAACAGAAACTTATGAAATTTCTTAACACCAAAAATGATGCCTAAGCCTTCCCTATCTAACTGAGAATAATTTTTCTCAGCCTGGTTCAAAGATCTACTGGCAAAAGCAATGGGTCTGTCACCCTTCTCATCCATGTGGGACAAGACTGCTCCTACACCATCTGGTGAAGCATCACATGTTAATATAAGTCTTTTCCCTGGGTCATAGTGAGTTAGTAAGGTGTCAGAAGACAAAGCCTCTTTTGCTGTATTAAAAGCAGTATCTTGTTGTTTACCCCAGTGCCAAGTTGCATTTTTCTGTAGCAGCTTGTACAGTGGTGATAGTTTACCAGACAGATTTCCTATGAACTTTGCATAGTAATTTATCAAGCCCAAAAAAGCTCTTAGTTGTTGGGTATTTTCAGGTTTGGGTGCTTCTTTAATGGCTTTTGTTTTCTTAGGTTGAGGTCTGATACCTTGCTTGCTTAATATATAACCAAGAAAACTAATTTCTGTCAGCATGAATTGACATTTATCTTTGTTTATCTTTAAACCTTTTTCACCAACAATTTTCAATACTTTATCAAGTGTTTTAAGATGTTCAGTGTCATTCTTACCAGTTATGTACACATTGTCAAAGTACACACACACATTTGGAATATCCTTAAAAATACTGTCCATGACAGCTTGGAAAATTCCAGGGCTAGATGATATGCCAAAACATAGTCTTTCATATTGGTAGAGTCCTTTATGTGTGTTTATTGTCGTATAGACTTTTGAATCTGGATGCAGTTCTAGTTGAGTGTAAGCATGACTAAAGTCTAATTCAGTGAATTTGTCTCCTTCTGCCAAATTCAAAGAAATTTCCTCAATGTTAGGTATAGGGTACCTATTTAGCTCTATTTGCTTATTCAGTGTAGTTTTATAGTCTCCACAAATTCTTATAGAACCATCCTTCTTTAACACTGGCACAATGGGCGTTGCCCAATCGGAATAGTCTACCTTCTTTATGATGCCATTAGATTCCAATCTACTTAGCTCATTTTCAATTTTATTCCTCATTGCATAAGGTGGAACTCTTGCTTTGCAGTATCTTGGATTTGTGTCTTTAATGCTTATCTTCACTGTTCTATCATTTAGTAAACCTGAATTGCCAAAAAACACTTTTATTTTCAGATATTACTTTATCTATTGAAGTAAGACTAGATTCTCTTGCATTGTTCAATGAACATATACTCTCCCAATTTAACTTAAGATTACTTAACCAGTTCCTACCTAGTAATGGTGGTCCATTTCCTTCAACCACAAGAAGAGGAAGTTTAACACTTTGACCATTATAACTTACATGAACCATACACTCTCCTATTACCGGAACATTGTCACCAGTGTATGTTGTTAGACACTTGTGACATGGTTGTAGAGGCACTGATCCTCCTGTGACAGCGTCAAAGTCCTTCTTTGTGATGACTGTTAGAGATGCTCCAGTGTCAAGTTGGAAGCTGATGCTCTTACCGTTGATATAAACTAGTACATTGATGGGAGCATGACTTATTGATTTCACAGAGAACAGGTTGAAATCCGGCTGCGAATCAGTTTGAGCATTTTCACAGGTAGAGTGGTTCATTGGTTGGGTTAGGTAGTCTTGGTGAGAGTTAACATAGTGCTGCCTTTGGTTGCGGTACTGTCTTGACTGGCTAGATTTAGCAACAGACGAAGACTTTGCAAAGCAGGCCTTGGCAATGTGACCTTGCCTACTGCACTTATAACAAGTTGCAGACTTGAACTTGCATCGATGAGATGCATGGGGACCTTTGCATCGATGACATTTTTGATAATTATTACTAGATTTAGATCTAGGATTTAAATGTGCAGGCTGTTTAGCATAAGTTGAAATGCTCTGATGGGGTTGATGTTTGTTGACTAACCTGCTGTTTACTGCATGGATCTCTGAAGGCGTTAGAGATTTTGCCGCCTCAGATGACTGCTGGAATGAAGTTGCAAGTTGTATTGCTTTTTCCAATGTTAGATCTGACTCGAGCAGCAACTTTCTTTGAACATCAGGGCTGTTTACACCTGTCACAAACTTTTCACATATTCTGTCAGACAGCGTGTCTCCGAATTCACAAAATCTACTTAAATGACGTAACGCAGCAACATATTCTGATATTGACTCGTTTGGTTGACGAGTCCTACTGTCAAATCTAGCTCTACATAGAAACTTTGATGGGGTAGGCGCATGGTGGTCTGTTAGCAATTTGCTCAGCTCGTTAAAGCTCTTGGTAGTTAGACTAGCTGGTGCGCATAAGTCCTTTAGTAGCCTAAATTGTTGAGGCCCTATGACTGTTAACAAAACAGCTCTCTTTTTGGCTTCTATCGTCACGTCGTTAGCTTCAAGGTAAAAGCTTAACCTATCTAGGTAATCATGAATGATTTCATCATTCGAATCAAATTCTTTTATTTGGCCATACAGCGCCATTATTCTAGAAATACTTAGCCAATATGCTCTAGCAAACCTCTTTTTTGCGTAAGTAGGTGCTCCTTCTAGTGGATTATTTATCCTCGTCGCCAATGTGATGGATTGGAATCACTGACGAGAAGCCACATTGATTGTTAACAGTACTTTATTTACACCTTGAGGAAAGAGAGAGAGGGCGGAAGTCACGAGACACTTATATACATAACATGTAAGGGACATCACTCAAGATAACAATATAAATATAATACTAATACAGAAGAGTGAGTTCCCTTGACTTCACAAGTCTCACTATATTACAGTTACATGCTGTAAAAATAACTGCAAAAGTTATTATAATTATTGTAAAAGTTATTGCTTCAATTATCTTCATTGGTGTCAAATGAAATACTGAATGAAGATAGCATGGTAATAGTAACTACTGCTTCACCTGGTAGTAGGATTGATCTTGTCTTTTATCAAGCATTATTCCCAGGAAGAAGATCCTATGGAAACAACCAAACAAAATCAAAGTCAGTAATTATTTACTAGAAGACTTACTCAAAACAAATTGAAAGTTTTGGATGGCAATGCATTGAAAGAATTAATTATAGTAATACAATTTATGTTTGGAGCTTTGTTGATGTGTTCCACTTTTCAATATGGAGTCTCACCATCATCTAATTTATGATATTCTTGATGGTAATTTACTGGATCTGGCAGAAGACTATATAAACGACCTACAAAAATCCAATGGAATTTGACCAACATGGTCAAACCAAACTGAATTGAGTATCTAAAGAAGCCTCAAAGTAAGAAATTCATCTCTTTTTCACTCCTGTTTTCAAGTTGAAGGGATTTTGGTTGGCATTCCCTTGTGGAATATCTCAGAGAGTCTTCATGTAGTTTGTGCATGATAGAAATTTTGTTGGCAGCTCAATATCATTGAGCTACCATCTCTATAACTGCCTTTTTTGAAGTTACAAAGTTGGTCCCAAGCTCAGTTAAAACAGGAGGAGAATTGAGCAAGGGGCTCAACAAACCAAGCTACAGAAACTACAACATCACCACCCCATCATCAACTCTGTGGAGGAGGTTCCTCTTTGGAAACAGATTAACTCTACTTCATTTGCCCTACAAGAAAACACTTAACCTTCTGCCATCTTGTCTGGATTATGGCATAAAATCATACTATTAGCTACAGGAAAGGCTATTAGCTACAGGAAAGGCTATTACAAGTGAACTACTCGTTTATCATACTGAATCATATAAGTGACCTTTTACTGAGAATTTGTCTTGTTCTCCAGTTGGGAAATGCCACCTAAATTAACAACAGAATTTACAATTAATCTCTACAAATTTGTTCCTTATATTAACTTCATTACATACACACATTTTAAGCAAACAATCTGTGTAAAAATGGTATGAATTTTTTTCTCTACAACTCTGTAGTTTTATTTTTTGTGACTGCTTAAATTAGTTTTAAATAAAATCACAAACATGCACTGTAGCTTTAATTTATCTTTATCTCAAGGTTTATTGGAAACCTGGAAAAAAAGGTAAAATGACAGCAGTTGATCACTTGTATGTGGGAGTACCTAAGGGTCAATGCTTTGGTCTGTTGGGAGTCAATGGTGCTGGTAAGACAACAACATTCAAAATGTTGACTGGGGATGAAAGTCTTACATCAGGAGATGCATTCATTAATGCTCACAGGTTAGCCTCTTACAAATATCAAATAAATTGACAGACAATATATCTCTAAAATAACAATCCTAAATATGCTTTAAAATATCAAAATTAGCTACAGTTATGATCTCACTTCACTCCTGCTGAGATAGGGGGCTGCTAACTCTCAAGCTGCCTCTATGTGTAGCTTGGTTGTGTTTACCTCAAGATGCCTACACTGAGGATTCACTTAAATGACTACCTTGTGATTTTGGTAGAAGAGTTACAAAACATGTGCCCTGCACATCTTTATCCTCCAGACTTTAACTTTACAATTCTGTCCACAGGCCTACATAATTCTTGAATCTCATGAGTAAAAACTTCATAAAACTCCATACTAAATGTATAATATAAAAGTCTCACTAATTTGTAACAATTTTCACTTTTTAAAATATGAATTTCTTTTAGTGTAAGCCAAGATATGGTCAAAGTCCGTCAGTTTATGGGCTACTGCCCTCAATTTGATGCCCTTGACCCACTACTGACTGGCCGAGAACATCTTGAGTTTTATGCCAGAGTAAGAGGAATTTCATCTACAAATGTCAAAACAGTAAGTCTGATTTTTACAAGCTTTTATTTAACTTGCTCCCTCTTTCTTTCCTGCTTTTGTCATGCATCGTCATGGACAGGAACTGCTGAGCAAAATTAAGATCACTTCTAATTGACCAATTTGTTTCAAACTTGGCACATGGGCTAAGACCAAAATATAATGCCACCTGAAATCAACTTGAACTTAATTGGATACCCAATTAATTTTTTTATGAATTAATTAAAATTTCCTATATAAAGTACTACATACATTGCAATTATATGTACATTTTCATGTTAATTTGGTGCACAACAGATTTTAGTTTTGCAATTCTATTGTATTAAAAATGTTAAAGTTTTAAAGTACTGAAAATTTTTTAAAAAAATATTTGAAAAACACACTTTTGTATTTTCTTCTTCTTCTTCGTTCTTAATTATTAGTGTTGAAGGGGATCGAGATTTATCTGCAAGTGGGTTTGAACTCGAGACTTTGTTCGAATTCATCAACCATGAGCTTTTTGCCGACTCGACCACGCCTCCAACACAATCAAGCGTTACGTGTCAACTGGTTATGCGCCATTGAGGCCATTGACTCCGATTTCAGCCTGCTTTTCTTTTTGGATTTGCTTCCATAGCCTTTGTCCAACCAAGAACAAACTACAAGGCAGCAGTTGTTTAATTTTGGAGTTGTCTCTCCTAGAAGAGTTGCTGTCCCCAGCTAACGAGCCTCATCTGCCCGAGGGCTCGAACTCGAGACTTTTCGGTTTAGCAACCATGAGCTTTACCGACTCGACCACGCCGACCCCTACGCTTTTGTATAATTATGCACTAAAAAGGAGAAAATAAATCATTTTCTTTATATATAATAATGAACTACTAATAAAATAGCTAAAAATAAAAGCATGGGTTGCTTCTTAAATTGTAGTAAAATTATTCAACACATAATATAGCAACCCACGATTTCTTTGTAGTTAGTAAAATAGTAGTTATTTATTATATTTAAAGAAAATCATTTATTGTCTCATATTTAGTGCATCCTAATATATAAAAGACCATGTGCGCACCTCTCTCTCTCTCTCTCTCTCTCTCTCTCTCTCTCTCTCTCTCTGTCCGCATGTCCCGAGCCTAAGAGATCAGTATCTTCAACAATATATGGAGAACTTAAAAATACAGACTTTTGTTGAAGTGTTTTAAATGTATAAACTAAATTTTATTTCAAGAAAGAAAATAAAAATAAATCAACATAAGAAAGTAGAAACACATTTTTAATTAGTTGTGACAAGAACGCAATAAACAATGATGTCACATACCACATGTTTAAACTACGGAAAGAACACAACACAACTGGCGTCATCTCCCAATTTTAGATTATGAAAAAATGAATTATTTCGTTCAAATTTGATTTAGATCTAGATCCTATAAATCTACTTATCACAAGATGAACGCTATGAAATGCATACAATTTCTCGTTTAAAATAATACAATTCACGTTTAAAAAATAATATAATGACGATTGAACAGCTGGGTTTTTAACTGAATCATTTAAGTCTCTTAATCAGTGTGTGCATTTGACTAATAATGTATATAATTTGGTTTTAATTTTTCTAATAGGTATTGGTAGCCTATGTTATATTAAATGTTGAGGGTTTTTAGCTACTAAGTTATTTCATTGCTGTGTCACTAATATCGTTCAACGTGTAGTAAAGCACATTGTGTTTTGACCAATAACTATTTTATAATTTTTTTTTTCAAAATAAGTATAACAGTAAAAAATATATAGGCCTATAATTCACTTGAAATTGGTACCTAGTAATTAAATAAAAGCATGTTATTAGAACTTATTTATGTATTTTATTAATATGTGTATTAGTTAATTTTTCTAAGCAGATGTTGTTTTCTAACTGTAAGAAACCTTGAGTTTGTCCACCTTGTACTGGACACAGTCTTGAGTTTGTCCACCTTGTACTGGACACAGTCTTGAGTTTGTCCACCTTGTACTGGACATAGTCTTGAGTTTGTCCACCTTGTACTGGACACAGTCTTGAGTTTGTCCACCTTGTACTGGACATAGTCTTGAGTTTGTCCACCTTGTACTGGACACAGTCTTGAGTTTGTCCACCTTGTACTGGACACAGTCTTGAGTTTTTCCACCTGTTTGTACTGGACACAGTCTTGAGTTTGTCCACCTTGCACTGGACATAGTCTTGAGTTTGTCCACCCTGTACTGGACACAAGATTAAGTAAAAAAAAAATTATAAATTAAAAAATACTTTTTTTTTCAGGTTCTGTATCATATTTTTATGTTCTTTTTATACTAGCTGACCATTAATACATTTAAATCATGGGATGGAAAACATGAGATAGCAAGACATCCAAAATATAAATACTAGAAAAAAAATGAATAAAACAGACAGGCTCTTCAACTAAATGATTTGAATTTCCATCTTGACTTAAATATTTCAGACTCACAGATAACTTCAGCTTTTATGAAATCATAGAATTTGTGAAGCAACAAATAGCATCCGATATTATATTTTAGTGTAATAAACTGACAAAATAGGCTACAACTTTTCCTTTTTTAAAACTTTTCCTGTTTAGTTTTATTTTATGTTTAAATAGCTAGAAAATTTTTTAAAACAAAATGTATCTGTTTTCAGGTAGCAGACTGGGCTATAAAAAGATTAGGACTTGTGCGCCATGCTGATAAAATCTCTAGCAGCTACAGTGGTGGGAACAAAAGAAAATTGTCTACTGCTATAGCTCTCATTGGAAATCCACCTATCATTTTTTTGGTTAGAGATTTTTATTTTTTAAATTAGAAATCATTCTACAATGTTTTATATATATATATATATATATATATATATATATATATATATATATATATATATATATATATATATATATATATATATATATATATATATATATATATATATATATTATTTTCTTTTTTTATTTTACCCTACCCTGCCCCCACCCAATATGAAAAACTTAAAATTTGTACAACTTATTTAAAAAACACAGAAAAATGATTATAAATAAAATAAGGAGATTCCTTTTCTATAATTCAGTCTTTTGATCACTTGGCAAAACATTTGAAATAAACAAGTGAAAACAATTGTTTTTTTTTTAGGATGAACCAACAACTGGAATGGATCCTGGTGCCAGAAGATTTTTATGGAACTGCATAAATAACATAGTAAAATCTGGCCGCTCTGTCATTCTAACATCACATAGGTAGGCTCACATTTAAAAATCACATGCATTTATCATTCTTGTGTTTGACATTTTATCCTAAACATTTATCATTCTTGTGTTTGACATTTTATCCTAAACATTTATCATTCTTGTGTTTGACATAATATCCTGAACATTTATCATTCTTGTGTTTGACATAATATCCTGAACATTTATCATTCTTGCACATGAAAGTAAGTATTAAAAAGCAAACTATTGGTCAGAATTCTATAAGGTCCAAAAAATTGCACTCTTTTTATTATGGGTTAGGTTTGCCTGTCGTCCCTACTGGGACATAGGCAGCTGACAAGAGCTTTCCAGACGTCTCTGTCCAGGGCTAGTCTCTCCAACTGTCCCCAGGTGTATCCAATCTTCTTGGTGTCTTCTTCGAGGTCACGTCTCCAGGTCTTTCTTGGTCTGCCTCTCCTCCTCCTGCCCTGTGGATTCCAGGTGAGGGCCTGTCTTGTTATGCTGGATACAGGCTTTCTGAGTGTGTGGCCAATCCATTTCCATTTTCTCTGGAGGATCCCTACTTCAACTGGCAGTTGATTTGTCCGTTGCCATAGAACATCATTTCTGATGGTTTTAGGCCAGTGAATTCGCAGGATCTTTCTGAGGCATGCGTTTATAAATGATTGTATTTTCTTCTTATTTATAGCAGTTATTCTCCATGTCTCAGCTCCATTTTTTTTAGAGTAAAACAGGTTTTACTAGTGTGTTGAAGATCCGGATTTTTATTCCAACGGTTAAATCTCCAGAACCCCAAACGTTTTTTAGTTGGTCCTTATTTTTATGTCTGCTTCTGTCCCACCCTGCTTATCAACAATACTTCCAAGGTAGGTAAATCTATCCACTTCTTCTAGGGCTTCTTCTGCCAATGTTATAGGGTTGCTGTTTGATGCATTGACTTTAGTTTAAGAACTTTACTTTTCCCTCTGTGGATGTTCAGGCCCAGACATGTAGAAAAATTAGCAACCCTGTTGGTTTTATCCTGCATTTGCTGTTGGTGTGTGGGAAAGAAGGGCCAGGTCATCAGACAAGTCCAGGTCATCCAGCTGGCTCCACAGTGTCCACTGTATACCGTTTTGCGTTTTCTTTGTTGACATCTTCCTAATCCAGTCTACGGCCAGCAGGAACAGGAATGGTGAAAGTAGGCAACCCTGCCTTACTCTAGTCCGTACTGGGAAGGCCTCTGTAGTCTGTTGGCCATGCACTACTCTACATTTGAGACCTTCATATGAAGACATAATAATGTTGACGATTTTCTGTGGCACCTCGTAGTGTCTCAACAATTTCCACATTGACTGCTATCAAGGGCCTTCTCATAATCTATGAAATTAATATAGAGAGATGAGTTCCACTCTTGGGTCTGTTCAATGATGATGTGCAGGGTAGCAATTTGGTCTATTCATGACCTTTCCTTCCTAAAGCCTGCATGTTGATCTCGAAACTGGGGATCTATCGCTTCCTTCATTCTGTTTAATAATATTCTGTTGAAGACTTTGCCTGGGATGGACAAAAGTGTTATTCCTCTATAGTTAGAGCATGCGCTAAGATCACCTTTCTTTGGAAGCTTTATAAGTAGTCCCTCCTTCCACTCCTCTGGTATTTGTTCATCTTCCCATATTTTCTTGAAGAGTGTGTATAGTAGTGTGGAGCTAGTTTTTATATCTGCTGTCAGTACTTCTGCTGGTATACCATCTATTGCAATTTTTCAGCTGCTTTATAAATCTTTATGTATCTCTTCTTTTGAAGGTGGGTTGCAGTCTATAGGGAGGTCACTTTCAGCTGGTGGTATGTCTTGCGTGCACTCTGGTGTTGGTCTATTCAGTAGTTCTTCAAAATGTTCTGCCCATCTCTTCCTCTGTCCTTCCGCATCAGGTATTATCTTTCCATCTTTGGTCTTCACTTGCCTCTCTGGCTTACTGTACTTACCAGATATCTTCTTTATTGTATTGTACACGTCCCTAATATTACCATGGTACAGTGCTTTTTCCGCTTCTCTTGCCAGCAGTTCCAAATAACTCCATTTGTCTTTCCTTGTGTGTCTTGACATTTTTGTTCGTTTAGGTGTATTCTTCCAGTGCTTTTAATTTAGCAGCCCGTGTGCGGCTATTGTTATGTTGCCTTCTTTCTTTTTCTCTCTTCAATAATTTTCATGGTATCTGCTGATATCCATTCCTTCGCTTGTCTTCTGATAGGGCCTAGCACTGCTTCGCATGTTGATGTTAGTATGCTTTTAGTTTTTTTCCATGTTTCCTCTTCTATTAGTTCTTGTAGTATCTGAAACCTATTGGACATATGAAGTTTAAATTCATTGAGTTTAGATGGGTCCTTTAGCAGGCCTGTGTTGTATCTGTATTTCCTTTTGTTTTCCAACATGTTTTTTTCAGTTTAAGTTTTACTTTAGCTACCAGTAGGTGATGGTCTGAAGCAACATCAGCTCCTCTCTTGACATGTACATCTTGAAGTGATCTCCTGAACTTTTTTATGATACATATATGGTCTATCTGGTTTTCTGTAGACAAGTCGGGTGATACCCAAGTAGCTTCGGGAACAGGGCATTTCCCCCCTGTCAATTACCCCCCTGTCAATTACCCCCCCACCCAGTAGGACATTACCCCCCGGACAGGGTTAGAGTTAGGGCTAGGGCTAGGTTAAGGGTTAGGGTTAGGTTTTGGGCTAGGGTTAGGGTTAGGGCTAGGATTAGGGCTAGGGTTAGGGTTAGGGTTAGGGTTAGGGTTAAGGTTAGGGTTAGGGCTAGGGTTAGGGTTAGAGCTAGTGTTATGGTTAGGGTTAGGGTTGTGTCTAGCGTTGGTTTTGGTTTTGTGTGAAGTTTTAGGCTAAGGTGGGTGCTTAGGTTTTGGTCTTTTTCTTAAGGTTTGGATTAAAGTAGTATAAAGGTATAGAATTCTAGTTAGAGTTAGGATTCTAACTTGAGAGGGGGGGGGTAATTCCCCGAGGGGGGGTAATTGACAAGGGGTAATTGTTCCTGGGGGGGGGGAAATACGGGGGGGGGGGGCGAAATGTCCGGGGGGGGGGAAATTTCCAGGGGGGTAATGTCCTGTAGCCAGTAGCTTCATGTATCCTTTTGTGATGAAAGAGACCCCCTCCAAAGACTAAATTATTTGTGGCACACAAGTCAGCAAATCTTTCTCCGTTTTCGTTCATCTCACCTAAACCCTGCTGTCCCATACATTCTTCATATCCTCTGTTGTCGCTTCCAATCTTAGCAGTGAAGTCGCCCATGAGTATAAGGATGTTTCTTCTTGGGCGGTTCTTGATAACGGTCATTAGCCTGTTGTAGAATGCGTCTTTGTCCTCCTCTTTGCTGTCATTTGTTGGGGCGTTGGCCTGTATTATGTCCATGTTTATTCGTCTTATTTTAGTTTTAAAGGTAGCTGTTATGATCCACGGGCAGTGTGCCTCCCATCCAATGAGAGCCCTTTGTGCTTGGTTTGATAGCATGAGTGCAACTCCTTGAGTATGTGGTGCATTTTCATCCTCATGGCCTGAGTACAGCAGTAGCTCTCCTGTTATCAGCCTTTTTTGTCCTGAGCCGCACAGGATAGCTATTTTATAGCATCTCATTTCTGTTGCTACTTGGGTTGCTTTTCCGGCTTCGTACATTGTGCGGACATTCCAAGCTCCAATATTGATGGTGGACCTGGTGGAAATTATGGTGGTCGACCTGGTAGTTTCCAATACATATTGGCTTTCACCACCCGGCTTCATAAATTCTCCATCGGGAGATCCATTCTTCCCCTGGTCCGAGCTGTCTGCATTTCTCTTTGTCTGCGTTTCTGTAGCGGGTAATTTGTTTTACGATATAAGGGTGCTCTTTTATTATGCAAAACTTAAAAAATGTGCATTTTTTTACCTTAAACTTTTTTCCTATGAAAGCCATCATAATACCCTCATGACAAAAGTGTCTGAAAATATGGTGGGAATTGCATTATTAATAAAAATATCCCCTTAAATTGCATGAATCTGAAAATATATTGGGAATACAAAAGTGATCAGTATTTATTTTTGGCACATTTTTCACACATTAACAATCACTATTTTTTATTTTGTCTTGTTAAAACTAATTTATTCCAAAATATCTTTATTACTCAGCATGGAGGAGTGTGAAGCTCTTTGTAACAGACTTGCCATTATGGTCAATGGAACATTTCAATGTCTAGGGAGTATACAACACCTCAAAAATAGGTTAGCTAGTTTTGATGTCTGGGAAGTATGAAACACATAAAAAATAAATGAGTTAAACTGATTGATTTTGCTAAAAACTAGTTTAAATTAAAATGGATGAGTGTGTAATCTCTAAATTTGTCCAATATTGGTACAAAATTTGTAGTCAATAAACTAGGGAAATATTCTGTTTGGAGACTGCTGCCTACAAGATCAAAGGCTTAAGTTAATTCATTTTCTTATCCCAGTTACATAGTGATTTAGTTAACTAAAGTAATATTCAATCATTCAGATTTGGCAATGGCTACACCATAATATTGCGTGTAAGTGGAGAAAATCCTGATGTGAATTCCATCATGCAGTTTATTTCTTCTAATTTCCCATCAGCAAAACTGAGAGAAAAACATCACAATATGCTGCAGGTAATACTGTTACATTTATTTCTAAAAATGCTACACACAATAAGCATTTTTTTAAAAAGTTTATAAAATTTTTTTTTAGAATAAACTATTATCAAAACTTATTTAGCCTATTTTATTTTATTATACAACTAAATGCTACATATGATTACAGCAAAAAAAAATTATTTTCAAAAGAAAAATGATAAATAGAAAAGAATCTGTCTTTATTTTTGTTTTTATTTTTTAAAGTGGAATTAGACTTTAAAAGAAATGAATTGGACATTAAATAGGATTTAACTGTATGTGTATATGTGTGTGTGAGAAAGAGTGTGTGTGTGTTCTTTTTCTGTGGGTGATTCCTTATCATTTTAGTTTTCAGTTTTAACATGAAAAG